>NC_081310.1:645000-1270000 GCF_026419965.1 Kogia breviceps | reverse complement strand
AAAACAGGGGCGGGGCCGGAAGTGCCACGGGGAGGGGAGGGCACAGCAGGTTCAGCCTTTGTGCCAGGGGTGCCACCTCCAGGAGGTGAGGTTTCCTTATGAAAGTCTCATTTTTATCTCAATAACGGCCACAACCGAGCCCCAGGGAAGCCCCTTCCCTGCAGGGTGGTAGGTCAACGTTTTGGTTCTTTCAACTGTCACATCTTAGTTATGAAGCCTCCATCGTAACCCACCTCAAACGCCTGGCCTGCTTCAGAGTCAGCTCACAGCTCCCCGCCTTCCCCTGCGCCAGCACGCGCACACCTGAGGGGACAGGGCCCGCTCTCTGCCACCCCCCACGCCTCTTTCCACGTGGCCCCCACGCGTGGAGGTGGGCCAGGGAAAGGAGACCGTGGCTCTTACCTGGTCCCGTGGGTATCAGGCCATTCGCCTCCCCTCCGCGTAGAGGCTCCATCGGGTCCCCTGCTTCATCGTCTGCAGGCTCAGAGGGGCCGGAGGGCGCTCAAGAGGTGGGTCGTGGAGGGGACAGTCCAAGCGGCAGACTCACCGGACTGCAGCTCCGGGCCAAGCTGTGGCGCGCCCACTTCTCTTCAGGGACGCTAAACCATGCCCCGGGACCCCACGCTCCCAGCCCCGCAGCTTTCCACAGTCAAGCCCCCCAAACCGCCTTCTCTCGCCCTGGGGGAGGGGTAGCTAGCTACTTCGAGCCTTTCTAGAGCTTACGGTGACCGCTCCCCATGCTGTCCCCTGCAGCTGGTCCCACGGCGCCCTCCGCGCACCTCGGCCTCTGTGGATGGGAGAAGCCCTGGAAAGGCCAGGCCTCCCTGGCCGTGGTAGCCGAGGCCCTGGCCAGCGGCCCGACCTGTTTCTGACACCCCGTCTCTTCTGAAACTGGGAGGACCTAGATCCCCATCACGGCCCCCGTCCAAGCTCCCCCAAGCCCCACCGGCCACACGCAGTCACCCCTGGGCCCCCTCCTGGGTCTGGGGGTGTCCGGGGCACACACAGGTGGTGTGGTCTGCCCCCCGGAGGACGCGCCCAGGGTAGAGGCCTCGCAGGCCCTGGATCGTGGCAGGAAGCCGGGGTGCCAGGCACCCCGACTGCGGCTAGAGCAGCAGTGATGGGAGTGCGGGCACTGTTTCCAGTCCTGAGCCACAGGAGCCCTCATGGCAGAGCGCAGGGTGGCCGCATCCCGAAGCCCACGGCCGAGCCCAACTGCGTGTGTGTTTCTCCTGTAGCGAGACTTTCCTGGTGAAGGAACCTGCACGGGCTCGACTCGTGGGGCAAATGCCCAGATCGCTGTGGTGCGTCTCTGAGCAGCTCTGGTTCGGAGCAGCTGGGTCTGGGGCGCGTCCCTCGGGCGGCAGGCTGCTCTCCTCCCCAGGCCCTCCCGGGTCTGGGGTGATGCTGGAGGGACCAGGAGAGGCGGGCCTGGGGAGTGGATCGGAACCCGCGCGCTGGAAACAAAGCAAACCTGCAGGGCACTCTCGCCGCAAGATTCTACACCAACAGATCTCAGACCCCATCTCTTCACCTCCTCCGCCCCCAGCCAGGACCTCAGCCGCCCCACCTGCTGCCCCACCGTCGCCACGGTAACAGCCTCCCCCCTGCTCTCCCCTCGTGCCTTCCGGCAGCTTCACAGCCAAAGTGATCTTTTTTGAAACGTAAACCAAAATGTGTCCTCCTGCCTGAAACCCTCCGTGACTTCCCATCTCACTCAGAGGAAGATCGACCCCCTTCCCCAGCCCCCAGGACCCTGCCGGCCTCCCTGAGTCCTCTCCCACCTGCTCCTGCCTGGCTCTTTCAGGCCCCGGACCACACTGACCTCCCTGCTGCCCTGCATTCCCTCTGTTTCCCGACAGCTCCGCTCTCCTCCTCTGCGGACCCCTGTTCCCTCTGGGCGCCAGCCCAGCCACGGCTCCCACGTTGCACGTGCGTGTGTCGTCTAAGTGTGTGCACACGTGTGTCTAAGTGTGTGCGCGTGTGTCTAAGTGTGCATGCGTGTGTCTAAGTGTGTACACGTGTGCGCCTCTATCTGTCTATCAGCACCCACCTGTTCGTTGGCTTCGTGTGTTTACTTTCTCTCTCCCTGGTCTGTGAAGACCTGTTGCCGGTTAGGACCCCGACAACACTCGCTACCTGCGCTGGGCTCTGTGCCCGCTGCGCGTGCGTTGGGTTCACGGAAGGACGGACGAGCCTCACGGTAGAAAGACTGGTCGTCAGTCAGACCCGGTGCTCACGCTGCCGTCGCACGAGGGAGGCGAACATCTCGACCTTTCAAGATCAAAGTTGTCCTTTTTCTAGTTTCAGTTGTTTGGGGTTGATTCAGTGCTTCGACTATACAAGCTAGCACAGCTCCAATGGGACCGTTTTGCCTTATTTTCCCTCCCCGTCGATATTTGGTGTTCAGATGATCAGATCCTGTACCAGCCAGGCTGGATGAGAATGATCTCTTCCTCCGTCCACTCACCACATGTGGCTGGACACAGGGCTCCACAGGTGACTCAGCCAGGGCCCCAGGAAGCCCCCAGAGTAGAAGGAGAGAGATGAGGAAACCAACCACCACCGCCGAGCGGGGTGAGGCCGATGTTGTGAATCTGGCTGGTCACCCTCGCCGGCCAGACCGCCAGCAGAGCGCCCGGGGAGCCATCGAAAGCTCGCAATAGACGGATGTGAATGCGATTTCACACTCCTTTCCCACCATCAGGACTGCTGCACCCAGACTTTGCATCACGTAATCAGAAATTATTCAAACATTTGTTGGCTAAAACACAGAAGCAATTGCTTGAAAATATGCTTTTCTTGGTTTCTATCAGATACCCAATTTGGTACAAAGCATACCATGCAAATAATTTAAAAATCATAATCAAAACAACAAAGGTCCTGCCCTGCATGGCCTTGGATGAGTCACCCAACTTCTTTGAGCCCCAGTCCCTCACGTAGAGGGTGTTATTTACGTGGGCCCTGACTCGGTGTGGGACTGAGATATCGCACGTGAGTTACGCATGGCGCCCCAGCGCACAGCAAGGGCCTGATGTTGATCTAACATCATTTGTCTGTGTCGTCGTCGTGGAGCTGGCTTATAAATTATGCCCGCTATTCACCGCCTGCCCTGGACCCCGGAAGGTAGGAGGTGTGGAGCCAGAGGGACCACGTCAAGTCCAGAGGAAAAAAGACTGCTTGTCCGTTACCACCGAGCAGAAATGAAGTGACCCCTCCCTTCATTCTCAGCAACCTGCCCCCGTGGGCTGCTCCTCTGGGGAACTGGCAGGGGAGGGGTGGGTGGGGAGAGGGGAGGGGTGCAGCAGCTCGAGCTGAACAGGGCCTCCCGACCCTCCCTCTGCAAGCCCAGCAAGAGATGATCTCAGCCCCATCTCAGCACTTCTCAGCCCGGCGCCTCCAGGGAGTCACACCCCCTCCAGCCCGCCCTCTGCTTTCCTGAAGAGCAGCGCTGCCCGCCTCCTGCGGGGTGCCAGTGCCCGGGCCCCACTTTATGCGGAAACTGCTTTGGGACTGGGGTTCCCTGAAGCTGTGCAGAGCAGCCGGCCACGGGGCGGGGCTGCCCCCTGGGGCCTGGGCGCTCAGCGCCACGTGCAAACAGTTTTCTCCTGAGTCTTTCAGTGAGAGCCATTTAAATTCCCGTAGCCATTGGGGTGGAGGCTGAGAACCAGGGATGAGCGGGTGGGTGGAGCTGAGGCTCCAGGGAGGGTGCCGGGGAGGCCGTGGGGCGCCCAGACCTGGCCTCTGAGTCACAGGCCGGAGCGAAGGGCCTTCAGTGTGGGGCTCTCGGGGAGGCATGGCCCGGGAGGCCGCAGGAGCTGGTCTCCTCCCCGCAAGACTGCTGGGGAAACCGTGACTTGAGCGCGGCCCCGAGGGATGGACGGGAGAGCAGGAAGGAGGGCCGTCCGGGGACAGGGAGGAGAGTGCGGCGGTGGGAGAGGGGGCGTTTGGGCCAACAGAAGAGCTTGCTCCATCTGGCTGGACTGCAGGGGCTGCAAGCGTTCCCTGGGGCGTCCCTGTCACCCCGGCAATACAGGGCAGCCAGGCCCAGCCCCTCCACCTGGGTCCCTCTCTGTGCAGTCAGCGTGACCCAGCAGCAAAGCGGTGACAGGTGCTTCCTGATTCCCCCCAACCCCGCGGTCGCAAGGATGGGCTGTCATTGCCCCGAGAAGCGGGAGGCCCCTGACTGAGTCCCCGCCCCTCTGGGCAGAGCCCCCTGGAACTCCCCATCTGCTCATTCCAGAGCCACCTTCAGGCTGGCCTCCCCTGTCTGGGGCCCCAGCTCCCAAGGGTGCAGAAAGGCCAGCCTTGCAGGCTGACGGGCAAGGCAGAGAGGCTGCCGGGAGGGGCTGCTGTTTCTGGGCTGTGGGGGAGGGAGAAGAGCCCAGCCCTGCCCTCCGGCCCCTCATCGACCCAGGCCAGCGCAGCGGGCTCCCAGGGCTCCTGGGGGGCTGGGGGCTCTGCAGCTGGGGAGGTTTGGGGTGCTCGCAGCAGCAAGGCCCACGAGCTAGGCAGTCCCGGCTCTGGAGCCGTAGATCCGGTTCACACCCCAGCTTTGCACTTACCGAGTGAACGGCCCTCAGCCAGCGCCTAAACCTCTGAACCTGTTTCCCCATCGACAGGGGGCGTGGCCTGGGGGCCGTGGGTGGTTGGCCAGAGAGGACACACGTAAAGCGGCCAGCACAGGCGTGCACGGGGCTAGAGTGAGGGACACGTGGGGCATGTTGTGGGGGAGGAAAGGGGTGAGCCTGCCCTCTCCCAGCATTTCTCCAGTTCACGCTGTCTCCGCCCAGGTCGGCCTGGCGGGAGGGCTGGATTCCCCGGGAAGCGAGCCCAGAGAGGCCAGCGCCACGGCGACCCCGCAGGGACCCAGACACCTGGGCCTCTGGGGGAGTCTGGCCAGGAGGAGTGCCACTGGCCCCCCTGGCCCCAGGGCGGGCCCTGCCCCACCCTTTCAAGAAACCAGACTGCAGTATCAGGGGTGGAGCCCCGGCTGGGAACCGGGTCTGCTGCTTCCCGTGGGCAGCGGCACCCACCCAGGCCGGCGCCGGGCGGGGCAGCCAGCAGCAGGATTACCGGCCCCCGGCCCCTGGGGTCTCTAAAGGAGAAGGCCTGACCTGGAACCCAGGGAGAAAAGAGGCTTCTGGGGGCTCCGTTGACCCCGCACGAGGAGGGCCAGCCAGGGCCCAGTGCTGCTGACCTGGCCTCCACACACCTTGAGCCCTGGAGGGGGCCGGTGACAGGTTACAGCCAAAAGAGCAGAGACGGCGGCCAACGTGTGTCGCACGCTTGACGGGCAGTGAGCAGCCTGCTGGTTGCTGCACCGGCGCGGCCCGATTTCTCAGATAAGGGAACTCGAGCACAGAGAAGGCAAGCCACTTGCCCAAAGCCACAGAGCCGGGAAGTGCAGGGCTGCACTTCGACGTGGTCTCCAGCTGGAAGCGCTGGGCTTCAAGGCAAGCAGTCCCCAGGAGAACCCGTTCTCTCTTAGCTTTTCCACCTTGCAAGTGGGCCTAACATGAACCAGCTCTGCCTGGGACGCGCACCTGTGCAGGGAGAGAACCTGAGGGACGGGAAGGGTCTCCGTCTCTGACCCAGAGCCTCGGAGCCCGGAGGTCGTTTGCCCTGAGCACGCGGGTACACGGGGGGCCGACAGATCCCCGAGGCAAGGGGTGTGGCCAAAGCAGGGCAAGGTGGGGCCCGGAAGGATTGGGGCGCCTGGGGTACAGGGGACGCTGGGCACAGCCGGGGTCAGGGTGTCTGGTGGGCGGCCGGTCAGGACACCCAGGCCGGCTCCTGGCCACCCCTCACCTTTAGTGACTGGATCTGCCCCTGCTGCATGGACAGCACAGAGTGATGGACTAAAGGAAGAGCTGAGGGGGAGGCGGGTGTGCCCCCCCCGGGCACCTCCACATCCTGAGTCCATCAAAGGCTTTCGGGACACACGTCGTGGTCCCCCCGCTTCCCAGGAGAGAATGGGGAGAGCGCACGCCCTTGCCTTGGACTTGGAAGGGGCCCCTCTGCCCCAGGCTCTGGCCCTCACTCACGCTCTCCTTGGTGAGCCCACCTGCCCAGACCCCTCGCTTATGGACGGTGCTTGCGGAAGGGCCCACAGGGGCCGGCTGGCCTCCAGCCAGAGGCGGCCCTCGGGTCGAGGGTAGGGCTCGTTTCACGACGCCAGCGTGGGGACGGGACCACCCGCCACAGTCAGAGCACGGCCAGCTCCGCATGGGGATGCCGCCGGGGCCCCCGAGGGCCTCTCCTGGACACCAGGGGACCTCAGGAGAAGACAGAAGCGGGGCCTGGCCTCAGGGAGGTTCGGGGTGAGGCAGCGAGGCTGCCCTCTGCGTCCGCCTCTGCACGGGGTTTTCAAAGCAAGACCACGTCCACTGGAGCAGAGAGACGGCCATGAGGGCCCTGTCGGGAGGGGAGGTGCAGCGCTCGGGACCGAGACCTCACCATCATGCCGTCCTGCTGCTCCAAGGGGATGCTGGGGCACAGGAAGCAGAGCCCGTGGGGACTTGGTGGTGGTTGGCAAATTCTGGTGTCCACTTCTGGGCTCGATGCCCCTCTCTCTGGTGGCAGGAGAGGGGACCATTACGGAGGAGGGGCTGGGACACTGACGCAGCCGTCGACGGGGGAGCGTGAGGGGGGCTGTGCCCAGGAGCTCCGGTGGGTCTCCCGGGGGCAGTGGTGAGAGGCCCCGTGGGCCCGAGGGCCAGCCACCTGCCTCCCTGCCCTTTCGGGCCCGTGCAGGGGGCCCTCCCGGTCCCACCACTAGCCCTCGGGCTCCATGAACGCGGCAGGCCGGCCCCTGCTACCAGGGCCTGTGTCTGTGCTGCCCCTTTTCCCTCCCTGCCCGCCCCCCTGCCCGACTTTCTCCTCCTCACCCTCTGGGGCCTGGGGAGGACACCAGTTCCTCCAGGAAGCCCTCCTCCCTGCCAGGGCAAGGCCCGGGGCCCCGGTCGGCACTGCCTGAGCCCCCGTGCGCCCCTGCTATCGCGCGGAGCTGCAGCCTTTGGCTGCTGTCTCTCCCCGCCCGGGCTGCAGCTCCCGAGGGCCGGGCGGCCCTGTCGAATCCCAGCGCCCCTGCCCGGCACAGCAGCTGGCATACGTTTGGGGGTCAGGAGCCATTTACTGAATGAATCAGCGAATGAACAAGGAACGAGGCCAAGACCCCAGGCCCCACGCCTCCCAGGTGCCCTGGCACCGTAGCCTCTTCATCTCAGCATCTACCGCGGGGCTCGGCGCACAGCACAGGACAAAGAGGCCCGCGCGTCTCTCGAGCACGGAAGGGCGATGCCCAGAGCCCGGGAAACGTGCCCTCCGTGAGTAAGAGCTGGCGTGACCGTGACGGTTACAGGCCAGGGTGTGCGGAGCAGGGAGAAACGAGCTCACTCTGCCTGGAAGAGGGAGGGGGGCCCCCACCCCGAAGTGGTCACAGCACCCCTTGCGGTGGAGGAGTGAGAACTGAGCGGAGGACCCCGGACGCAGGGACGGCTGCGTTCAGCGGACTCCAGAGAGCAGGGCGGCCCCTCCCACGCGCCTCCGCGTCCTCTGCCGCCTGGCCCAGGGCCCCGTCCTCTTCCGCTCAGGGACCCTGCGACCCCGGCTTGCAGTTCAAGCCCAAGAGGACCTCCGGATGGTGGGGGGAACCGAGGCACGCAGACGGGCCCAGGCCCCTCAGGCGTGAGAAGCCGCCTGATGAAACTGGCCTCCTTCCTCCACCCGCTTCTCGCACGCTCTGGCCCAGAGAGGAAGACAGCAGCTGTGCACGGAGGCCGCACTGCTCCCGGGAGGGACTCACTCGTGAAGCCTGGGGGCCGTGAGGTGCCGCCGGGGGCTCCCATCACAGCCTCCCTGCCCTGCGGCCCCGGCTGCGGAAAGCGTGGGCATCCCCGGGCCGCGCCCTCTCCCCACTGGGAGCGCGCGAAAGCCCTGGTCCAGGGGCCTGTGTCCCTAAGGGCTGCTGTCAGCGCCGAGTCCCTGGGAGGCCGGGGTGCGCCTCGGTTTCTCTCCCTCTAAAGAGAAGGGACAGGACGCCGTGGGTGCGTGGTGGCCTTTATTACTGGCTAGCGGGGGCGTGGGGGCGTGGTCGGGCAGGGGGGGCGTGGTCGGGCACGGGGGCGGCGTCCAGCTGCGCGAGCTCCTGGTCTGCGGCGGGAGTGGGCTTCCGGTGCCGGAGGAGCCCGGGAGCCCGGGGGCGCGGGGCGGGGACTCAGCGAGGAGGCTGCGGCTCTACTTCCAGCGCCCGGTGACTTTGGCTTTCCCACGGGTCTTGGAGCTTCAGGAGAAGCAGGGCCCAGTCAGACAGGACGCGGGGCAGCCCTCCATGGAGGGTAGGGTAGGTGGGTGGCGTGGGGGGCTGCCGAGGGCTGAGTGAGAGGGGCTGCCGAGGGCTGAGAGGGGCTGCCGAGGGCTGAGGGGGGCTGCCGAGGGCTGAGAGGGGCTGCCGAGGGCTGAGTGAGAGGGGCTGCCGAGGGCTGAGGGGGCTGCCGAGGGCTGAGAGGGGCTGAGGGCATCTTCTGAGGGCTGAGGGGGCTGCTGAGGGCTGAGGGGGGCTGCTGAGGGCTGAGGAGAGCTGCTGAGGGCTGAGGGGGCTGCGGAGGCCTGAGGGAGAGGGGCTGCTGAGGGCTGAGGGGGCTGCTGAAGGCTGAGGGGAGCTGCTGAGGGCTGAGGGGAGCTGCTGAGGGCTGAGGGGGGCTGCTGAGGGCTGAGGGGCGCTGCTGAGGGCTGAGGGGGCTGCTGAGGCCTTAGGGGGCTGCTGAAGGCTGAGGGGGCTGCTGAGGGCTGAGAGGGCGGGGGGCCACCTGGAGCTGCCTCCAGAGGCTCAACAGGGCAGCAGCCTCGGGCCGTGGGGGGGGCTCTCTGACCCTACAGAAAAGGGGGAAGGGGTGGGAGGCCGGGAGACAGGAAGGAGGGGGCCGGGGGCACGGGGGGCATGGAGCTGGCACGCTCACACTTTCTGGTTGTCATTGATCCTGTTGCGGAGAACGTTGATCTGCAAGAAAAGGAGGAAAGAGAGGGTGACCCCGCCGGCACCCGCTCGGCTCAGGGCCCGGCTGGCCTGGGGACGGGGTGGGCAGGAGCAGTGGGCTGAGCCGCCCTCTTGCCTGGCGTCTGTGCCGCCGGGACCCCGCTACGACTCCCAGGACCCCGCGCTAGGGCCCCGGGCCGTCACGGTGAGAAGGGAGCGGCTGCGTCCCTGCTGAGGTCCCCGCCACCACCGCCCCCGGGAGGCCTGGCCCGTGCATCCTGGCCGCCCCGTCGCCGCGCGTGCTCCGTGCGCTGAGCTGCTGCCTCGAGGCCAGAAGTGGGGAGACCCCAGGGCTGGAACCCCAGGAAGTGTCTGCTCAGCCCCAGCGCAGCCTCAGACTCCAGAAGCCCCAGGCAGCCCAGCGGCGGGCGCTGAGCGCGTCCGACGAGGCAGCGGGCAGGCAGGTGAGCAGGACGGGGAGGGGCTGCGGACGGGGCCCGCGGCTCACCTCGTATTTCTGCTGCTTGAACTTCTCCTGCAGGTCGAACTTCTCCGCTTCCAGGTCGTAGATGCTCTGCCACAGCTCCTTGGCCTTCTCCCTGCACAGGCCGTGGGCGGGGGCCGTAAGGAAGGGCCCCCAGCTGCCTCCCTCCTGCTCCTGACCACTGCCCCCCCCTCCGGGCCTGCCAAGGCCCCGCACCCCGCTGACTGCAGTGCCCGGGGCTGAGGACGGGGCGCCGGCGCCGCCAGGACGAAGCCCCGAAGCGCGGGGGCGCCGCTGGGGAAGGGGAGCGGGGCTGTGCCGCCCCGTGCAGCCCGCCGCGGTCCCGCCGAAGCCGCCGCCGGCGTAAGTGGGGCGGCAGCACCCCCTGGCGGCTCGGCGAGCCGGTGCCCCGGCCCTCGGGCCCGACGCCCCTCCCTCGCGGGCGCAGCCCCGGCGCGCGGCCGCCACCTCAGCTGGTCCTCGTCCAGGTGCTCGATGGCCAGCTCCTGCCTCCTCTCGGCCAGAATCTTCTTCTTCTTCTCGCGCTCCGTCTGCCTCTTACCACTTTTACGCTCCGTCTGCAGGGGGTGCCACGCAGGGGAATGGGTTAGTGCACCCCCCTCCTGTCCCCGCACCCCCAAGCCCAGCGGGGCCACAGGCTCGGGCTTGCAGCCCCCAGGCCAGCAACTGCCTGGGCTCCCCAGGAAACTGACAGGTGGGGGCTCCCTGGACCCCTACCTCCCCACATCTCCCCCCAGCCCGACGCCTTCCCCTCTGGGGCCCCCCAGACTGCGAGGAGGAGGAGGGTTGGAGGACTGGCACCCAGCTGGGCCTGCAGAGCCAGGACGGCGAGAGGGAGACCCGGGGAGAAAGATGCAAACGGGGACAGAGACAGGGAGAGGGCGGCGCAGGGACACAGGCAGAGACGCGGAAGGAGAGCGCGCAGCCGCCGCGGGCCACCTAAGTTACCGCACGGAGACGTGCGTCTGGGCTGGGGTGCGGGTGTTTGACAGCAGAGCCCTGCTCGAGGGTCGCCGTGGGGCGCAGGGGCCCGGAGGCTGGCCCAGTCCTGAGCTGGGGACTTGGAAATCTAAGAAAATGTTCTGAGGGGTCCGCTGCACAGAGCAGTTCAGTTTCCCGTCTCTCCGCCCCAGGGAGTGGCGAATCTGGCGCGCACGGGCACCACAGCACTAGGGCGTGGGGGGTTGGGCGCCCAGCACTGAGCCAGCCCGCGTCCAGGCGGCACTTAGCCGCATGCCAGGGTAGCTCGCCCGAGCCTCTCAAAGCAGGCCGCGTGGGCGTTAACCCCATTCCACAGACGAGCAGCCTGCGACTGCAGGGCCGCACGAGGCCACGCTCGGCGGATGTGCGAGGGGCCCGGGGCCCGGGCTGGGAGGGGCAGTGGCGTCCTGGGCTCTGCCCACGGCGCCCGTCCAGCGGCCCCTCCCAGGGAACGCCAGCCGGGCGCGAGGCAGCCGCGGGTGTGGCGCACCGGCGGCAGGCCACCGCTTCCCGGGACCCGCGCGCAGCCGCCCCTCACGACACAGGCCGCCGGAGGCCCCCCACCTTCTGGATGTAGCCTCCAAAGTGCATCATGTTAGACAGAGCCTTCTTCTTCCGGGCCTCATCCTCGGCCTTCCTCCGGTTCTCCTCCTCCTCCCGGCGGGCCCGCTCCTCCTGCTTTCCGGCAGGGAGGGGGGGGGTCAGGCGCCGCCCGGACTCCCTGATCCTGGCCTGGCGCTGGCGGCCCCGAGGATCGAGGGCACTCCGGGGGGCGTGGGGCCTGGTGCTGCAGTTTGCCGGCCGGGGGCTTGGGACTGAGCGAACGGGGTGCCAGCTCCTGACAGCGAGGCCCGCCACGCCCCGGCCAGGAGCCTGATGCCCGGGGGCGCGGGGGTGGGGGGCGGCATCACTGAGGCGGGGGGGCCCCGGCGGCAGCACGGGACGGAGGGCCCGGCGGGAGGGGGCACTCACGGCCAGGCGGGCCTGCCGCTCCTTCTCTCGCTCCGCCCGGACCCGCTGCTGCTCCGCCCGTTCCGCGCGCCGCTTCTCCTGCGGAGGGAGCGCCCGCTGTGGGACCGACCCCACACCTGAAAAGTGGCGGGTGGGCTTCTCCGTGTCCCCCGAGTGTCCCCCCGCTGGCCGCTGCCCTGTGCTGCACACAGAGGCCAAGTCCTGCGGTCGGCCAGCACGGGAGGTAGAGAGCAGGGAATCCAGATAACCTCCTGTCCGCAGGATGGTTTGCGATTCCGGAGGTCACCGCAGCTTCCCTCCGGTGGTGGGGGGCGGGGGGGTGCCCGGTGGGGGGAAGGTGGGGGCGGGGGCGCTGCCCGGTGGGAGGGAGGTGGGGGCGGGGGGACTGCCAGGTGGGGGTGAGGTGGGGGCGGGGGCGCTGCCCGGTGGGAGGGAGGTGGGGGCGGGGTGGCTGCCCGGTGGGGGTGAGGTGGGGGCGGCGGGGCTGCCTGGTCGGAGGGAGGTGGGGGCGGGGGGGTGCCCGGTGGGAGGGAGGTGGGGGCGGGGGAGGTGCCCGGTGGGGGGGAGGTGGGGGCGGGGGGTTGCCCGGTGGAGGTGAGGTGGGGGGCAGAGATGATGACTCAGCTCCAGCCCTGGTGGGGGGAGGGTGCTGGGGCCTCAGGGGCTCTCACTGGACCCCAGCCCCCGGGGGAGGCGCCGGACACCCACGATCCTGTCTTTGAGGGAGACCAGCTCCTCCTCCTCCTTCTTGCGGTTCTCGAAATGCGCCTCAATCAGCGTCTGCAGCTCGTTCAGGTCCTTCTCCATGCGCTTCCGGTGGATGTCCTGGGGGGAGGGCGGGGCTCAGAGGCTGCCCACCGCCCCCATGCCAGAGGGGAGGGGCCTGGGTCCAGGAGGGTAGCTGGGGCCGGACCCAGGACACTGTCGGGCACCGGGTGCCCCCGCCCATGACCTCCCCTCCGCCAGGAGGTCCTGAGGTCTCTCCCGGGGGGCCTGCCCTCCCCAAGCCCCCACTCACGTCGAAGTCCACTCTCTCTCCGTCGGGGATCTTGGGCGGCACGAGGTTGGACATGAACAGCCTGCTGGGCAGAAGAAGACGTGAGCACCAAGCCCTCCCTGGACCAAGGGGCCGCGGTGCTTGGGCGGGCAAGGTCCTCTGCCCCCTGCAGAAACGCGGCCGCCGCCGCGCAGCCACCAGCACCGTGGCACCAGCGTGGCGGGCACACAGGAGTCCCCGGGCCGCTCAGCCCCAGGGTCCCACGGTGCCTGCGTGTGCCCTCACGTTTACCCACAGAGTAGGAACCACTCATCTCACTCAAGGAAGCCGAGACTCTGAGACATAGCTCAAAACCACCAGCCAGGAAGTAGCGAGGCTGCACCGGTGACAGCTTGGCTGACCCACGGGACCTCCCCAGGAGCCCAGGAGGCCGCGCTGGTCCCCACCCCCTCCCACACTCGCGCACGGGACTCCAGGCCCCGGGCACTGCACCTTGGTATCCCGTCTGCCTCATCTGTGTGGGGCTGAACCGAGACGCTGCAGCGCTCACACCAGCGGGGGGACGGGGAAGGGGCTGGACTGCCGGGTGGGCTAGTTTCAGACCATCCACTGCAGCCGGAAGGCCCCGCGGGGAGCCGGCTGCGTGAGGCGGCCTTGGCGCTCCCGAAACCCCCACCCACCCAGCACCCAGAGCTCCCAGGCAGCGTCACGCGTGTGGCAACAGCTTGCCCTGTGTGGCCCTCTGTGACGCTCTGAAGCCACACGCCGAGGCTGACACACTTTCACTGCTTGCCTCCCCCTAAGTTTCTTTCCTCTTCCCCCCGTCCCACCTCAGCCACTGAGGATGGAGTCCTAGCTCTCCTGTGGGGTCGGACAAGGTGTCCACCCAGGGCCACAGCTAGTTCATCACTTTCCTCTAGATGGACACAATGCTGATGGGGGCAGGGCCCGGAATTGGTGATGGAGTGTGGGTGGATTTCAGCCCCCATCCCCCCTGCCCCCGACCCCACACACCCTGGCAGCAGACGGCAGACACCCTTGTGCAGTGCACAACCTGTAAAACCATACATGGTGGTCTATGCCCTCTGTGCCACCGTGCACCGCGTTCCTGTCCCAGTTGTCCTCCCTCATGGGCCCTCCGCTCCCAGGGCCTCACCACTCACTTGGGCCTGGGCTTGAACTCCTCCACTGGGCCATCTGGAGAGAAGGGAAGCACACGGCCACGGGGTCAGGAGGCCTGGATCTGGTCCCACTCTGCCCCTGATGAGCCGGGCACCTGTGGGCCTCCGTTTCCCCATCCACCTGGGAGTCCCTCCCAGCCCCGGGTTGCAGGAGCACCCAAAGAACTAAGCCGCAGGGTTGCAGACCCCACACTCCCTCTCGGGACTGCTCCCTGGGGGAGCCTCGGGAGACGCACGCACACACAGCCCTCTCAGTCAGAAGTGCTGGCCTCACGGTGAGGAGGGGTCCAGGGCATGGTCCCTGGGGGTCCTGGCCCCAGAGTCCCCTCCCGAGCCTCTGCCTCCTCGGTTGCCCCCAGACCTCCTGGGGGCCCAGAACCAGGAAGCTGATGGGGCGCAACCCCAAGACCCACTGGCTGCGCCCCCCCAGAGGCGTGACTGGGGCCATCTGGACCCTTGGGGAAGAGGCTGCCGGACAACAGTGACCGCAGCAGTGACCCACCCCACGGCCATCCATGCCTGGGGTCTCCTCCCCCAGACTCCCCACCCTCGAGTGGTTCAGCCGGGCTCCAGGCGCCTCATGTATGGACGTGGCTGTGACCGCTGCCCTGCCCTGCCTGGGCCCTTGGACCTCGCCCCTCTCCCCCGGGGCGCCACCGAGGCAGCTTCTCTGCAAGGAGGAGCCCGACCTCCCAACATGCATGGTCACCGAGTTCTGTCCGGCCTTCCCAAGCCCCTCCCCCGCCCCCCTGGGGTCTCCCCCAAGCTGCTGGAGGGGCTCCCCGGCCCCCCAGCGCCTCCTCCCAACGCCCAGCTGGCCTCACCTTCAGCCTCTTTATCTTCCTCTTCTCCACCTTCTAAACAGAGCGTGAGAAATCAGTAAAGGTCCTGGTTCCGAGCTCAAACCCCTGCCAAGAGCCTCCCTGCAACAGGTCCTCAGCCAAGTGTGCCCCGTGGGGGTCTGGGGTCCGGAGCTGTCTGTCCGCACCTGCCCTGGGCCCAAGACCACCGGGCACCAGAGGGGCACATGGCCAGCGTTCACCGACAGGGCGACCGAGGGCTGAGCCCCGACAGGACAAGTGGCCGCCCAGGCTGCAAAGCTCGGTCCAGGCAGATTTCTTGCTGCTGTAGGAGCGGCTCCGGGGCTCTCGCCAGCCCGAACTCCAGGACAGAGCCCCTCGCACCCTCAGCCTGGGCGGAGCCTCACCTTCGGCGTTGGTCTCCTCTGCGTCGGTCCCGTCTCCAGCCTCTTCTTCCACTTCCTCCTCCTGTTCTGGAGAAGTGAACCAGACACAGTGAACACGCTCGTGCTGGCAGGCAGAGCCCAGGGCGGAGGTGTGGGGAGGGGCCAGCGACATCCAGGTTCCAGATGAATCTGGGGGTGACTGACGTGACAAGACGGGGGCTGCTTTGTTCTTGGTTGAAACCAGAAGTCCGCAAGCTGTGGCCCCATCTGTGGCCCCCACACTGTTTCTCAATAAAGTTTTATTGGAGCGCGGCCCAAGCTGCCTCCACGCAACAACAGAGTTGAGCGGCTTCCACAGGGACCAGGTGGCCACAGAGCCTAGAACATTTACTATCAGCTCCTTCTCAGGGGACTGGAGACCGGCTCTGCACCTGGAGGCCTCTGGGAAGGCCAGGCGGGTGCTGGGCGGCACCAGGGAAGGGGTGGGGGCTGTCTGCCGGGCTTTCTGTCAACTCAGCCCCCCTTCCCCACCCCATCCCCGAGGCGGCACCACAGGGGTCAGGGGAGCGCCTGTCCCGGGCTCAGACCCTGGAGACCCTCCATCTGTATTTGAAAGAGACCAAAGCAGGACTGCGTGTGGGTGGAGGAGCTGCCCTACATGTGGACTTATGTACGGTCCAAAGAGTCAGGGGGATTTCTGTTTTCATCTACTTGCTTGGCAGGGTGTAGACCCCGCCCCAGTCAGACACTCCGAGTAGACAGACACATTCGACAGCACGGCGCCAGGCACAGGGATCCACCTGCTCGGGGTGCTGATGATGACCCTGACTGAGGCACTACCTGTGGGGGACTCCTGGCAGGGGGGCTGGAAAGCCTGGAGGTGGCGGGGTGAGGCCAGCACGGAAATGTCCTCACCCCCGGCCTCCACCCCCGGCCTCCACACCCGGCCTCCACACCCCCTGCTTCCACTCTCCTTTTAGGTCTGAGTCCTCTCTGAGGCCTGGAGAGTCTTCTTCTTTGATCTCTGCAGGACCCTTACCTCAAAGAAGATCCTTCCAGAAGGGGTGAGAGGGGAGGGCTGGCTAGCAAGGACATGGCCAGGTGTGGGGTCCGCCTTCAGGCCATCTTGTTAACACCTCTCCCACCCCGTCTGATGTTTCAGTTCCCACCTCACCCAGTGGGCGCCCAACACCCCCAAGGGGAACGCCCCAGCTGCCCCCGCACCCTCAGACGTCACTACCAGAAAGTTCCCGCTAAAATTCAGTCCGAGTCTGTGCCCCCCACCCCACCCCGTCCACCTGCAGCCGTGCACACTTGCAGGCTGACATCCCGTCCTTTCGGCTCCCCCAGCTGCTCTCCCGGTGACTCTGTCCCCAGGCCCCTCCCACCCCGCCGCCATGCCCGAGGGCTGTCCTCTAGGAGGGAGGGGCCAGCACAGAGCAGTGTGTGCGCGGCGGGGCCGACATCGGTCCCCTCTGGATCCCGGACTTGGAGCGGGTGGGGGACTGGCCAGCCTGGGTCCCTCTCGGGAAGCACGGAAAGGGGCGTGGCCCCGGCCGCTCCACAAGGGTCCCCACCCCAGTGCAGGCCCCTCCTCATGGGGGCAACTTGGGACGACAGGGTGGGAGCACAGGGACGGACAAAGCTGCACCGCTGTCCCCTTCCTCTTCTGAGCTCGGGGAGCAGCAGCCGCGAGGGGAGAGGCGAGACAGGTTAGCCTGGGAGCAGGAGGGCGGGCAGGAGTGGACGGCGCCTGGTGGCGCGGGTGTGGGCCGTGGAGCCCAGGCCCTGACCCACCAACTCCTGGACCCGCTCGAGGGGCTTCCCTGAGCCTCAGGGGTCAGCAAAGGGGAAATAAGTGCACTCCCTTCTCGGTGATGCTCGGCTGTGCCCGGGCCGTGGGGCGCACTCAGGGTATCTGGCCACTTCCTGCTTCCTGACCCCAGGGCCCCCCTCTCCCTCTCGCGGGGACAGAGGCCCCAGAGTGGGAACAACGCACCCTTGTCAGACGCCTCCACATCCCGACCCCGAAGGAGCCTCTCAGGGACCCACGAGACATCTCCAGCTTCCAGGAGAGCTGGGCACAGGGCAGACTTGGAAGGAAGCTGCCCCACGCAGGGAAGCACGGCCCCGCACTCCCACTCTAGGAAGGCCGACTGCCTGTAGAACTATTATCTCCTGAAGGAAGCAGAGGCCCTGGGATTGTCCACCCTGTAGGCTTAGTGACACTCTTCCAGACCTCGCTCTCTTGGTCGCTGGCAGCCGGGGACTTAGCTACCAGGGAGCCAGGTGTGGTCCGTTCGCTGCAAGCAAGGCGGACGCTCCAGGGACTCAGACCCCCATCGCAGGGGAGAATTACTTAGTTAATTCACAGCCAAATCCTACTGTGGGTAGCAGGCAGACTGGTACCAAATCCAGAGTCTACGGCTCAAACCTCACCCCCCAAACCCTGTTGTCAGGAGCCGGCAAATCCTCCAAAGCAAAGGAGAACCCACCGTATGGAGAGTCTCTGCAGGAAAGACAGCTGAAGGTGGAGCTAGATTTTTGATTCAAAAAATATTCAAATAGCCTCTGATGTGAGCGGTGCTCCTTGAGAACTGACTCCCGAGGCCCCCCCCGGGTTCTCCTCCTTGTCAGGTACCCCTGGAACAGCCTCAATTGCAAGAGGCCCCAGCCTTCCCCAGAAGACTCGGGGGCAGGGTCAGCTCCCAAGCCCCCTGGTTCTCTCCCAGAGACCCTCCTCTGGATGTCCATGCGCGATGTGCTGACGTGATGCTTTTGGGGATCTGCTGAGCCTCTAAGGGGCAGGACCCACCGGGGGCAGAGCCTGAGGGGCCCAAGGGCCCTGCTGGGCCGATCGGGGGTCCTATGGGGGCAGAGAGAGGCCTCTTGACCACTGGCATGTGTCAGGCGCTCAGGAGGAAGGGCAGGTTAGGCGCTGGCAGGGAGAAGGGGCCCCGACGCTGAGGAGAGGACCATAATAATGGTCATGATCAACAGGCAGGAAGGGCAAAGATCCGAGGGTCGGAGCGGGCCTTCGCCAGGTAACGATGTCTTCTTGTCTACGTGACGTGTCTCAGATACCTGAACACCTTCATAATCTCATTTGAAAAAGCATTAAACTGAACGTTTTTAGGTGTGATCATGGTATTATGGTTATGTTTGGGGTTTTTCTGTTTGTTTGTTTTTGCGGTGCGCGGGCCTCTCACTGTTGCAGCCTCTCCCGTTGCGGAGCACAGGCTCTGGACGCGCAGGCGCAGCGGCCACGGCTCACGGGCCCAGCCGCTCCGCGGCACGTGGGATCCTCCCGGACCGGGGCTCGAACCCGCGTCCCCTGCATCGGCAGGCGGACTCTTCTTCGCCACCAGGGAAGCCCTGGTGATGTTTTTTAACGAGTGCTTATCTTTCAGAGCTCCATACTGAACTGTGTAAGCGTGGGGCGCTATGATGTTTGGGGATCACTTGTCTGCTCTAAAATACTGGCCAGAGACAGAGTAAGTGAGAGAAGATGGGCTGTAACTGGATGGTTGTTGGGCTGAGTGATGGGTGCATGGGGGGGGTGCATTATTCTATTTTTGCCACTTTTATATGCATTTAAAACTTAACATGGTAAAAACAAAATTAGAGGAAAAACGCAAAAATAATGAATTGGAAAAAAAGCAGTGATTCCGTGTGAACCACCTGGTGGGCGACAGAGACACAGGTTTAAAGCTTTTGCCCCAAGACCTGAGCACCAGGGTCGGTGTGACCCCAGTTAGGAGCTGGGATTGGCGGAGGGTCCTTTTGCTCAGCTGAGGGTGAGGGGCGGGCAGTGGGCTCCCTCCACGGCACCCCGCCCCCGCCCCACGCGTCCCCCGTACCTTCCACGCTCCCCGTGCCACGGGTGAGGCGCGGCCACAGGGAGGAGAGCAGAGCCCGTCCGTCGCAAAGCAGGCTGTCCTGCCCGGTGAGCGTGGGGCATGCGCTTACCTTCCTGCTCCCTGCGGTGCGAGGGGGGATGCCGTCAGGAGAACAGAGCACACCGCGCACGCGTGTACACCCCCCCACATCCGCACACCGCACCCCGGCCTCTCCTGAAGATGACCCCCGTTTTTGCCCCCCGCGCTGGGTGCTGGCGTCCGCCTGCTCTGCCACCCGCGCGGCCTGGTCTGGCCACCCCGGGAAACCCGGCTCAGCTGCTGGTCCCCTGCGCTCTGTCCACCCCCTCCAGCCGGGGTCCAAGTCCACGCAGCGCCCCCAGGCCTCCACGCAGCGGCCCCAGGCCCCCACGCTCCGTGCGCGCCCAGGAGGGAGGTCCGCGGGCTCCAAGCCGTGCGGGCGTTCGTGTCAACCCCGTGCACCCCCTCCCCGCAGCACGTGACTGTTTGCTGGGCCGCCAGCGCGCGCCCCCTCCCCGGCGCTCGGGACAGGGCGGGGGACAGGGCGGCGAGGAACAGAGGCTTCCCGGGCACGGGTGACAAGGGCTCTTAGGTGGGCTCCTGGGGCACGGCCGCTCTGGGGCCTCGGGACCTCACGGAACCTCTCTGGTCCGTTCTCGGGAGGCCCAGCTCCCGGCAGGAGCCCCCCGGCCTGGGAATGGGGTCTTGACAGCCAACCCCGCGGGGCAGCCCAGAGGCACCGGGCAGGAAACGAAGGGGTGCAGCTCTCCCCGGGCCCCTGCCCACACGCCGGCTTCTCCCAGGCCAGGCGCACGGAGGGGACGGCCCCCCAGCGGGACCCCGGTACTCACCCCTCGGACCTGTCCGCCACGTCCTCCGCGTCCGACATGGTCTCCGCTTCCCTCCGGAGAGAGGAACAGTCAGCACGGGCGGAGGCCCGGCCTCCCGGCTCCGCGAGAAACGCTGGGCCCGCAGCCCACCCGAGACGCCGACCACCCGCCCCTTACCCGCCCGTGACGGCAGCAGAGCCCGCTGCCTCCTCTGTCGGGGGCACGGCAGCCCCTGCACCACGTGGTGACTGTCTGAACCCCAGCTCCCAGCTTCCCCAGCCTCCCCAGCCTCGCCCAGCGCCCAGGGGAGAAGCACTGCCCCGTCCACGCAGTCTCCCCCGGGAGGGGCACGGCACGGCGTGGACGGTGACCAGGCAGCAGAAAGGAGCAAAGCGGGGGTGCAGCTGACACCCCGGACGAACCTCCAGGGAATTACTGTCCCTGGGGGAGGAGAAGCCGAGGCGTGCGGCTCCATCTCTGTGACATTCTCGAAACGGCCAAGCTGTAGACGTGGAGAACAGATTGGGGGTTTCGGGGTCGTGGGGAGGCTGGGAGGGAGGTGGGCGTGGCGGGAAGAGGCACACGAGGGCCTCTGGTGGTTCTAGAACCGCTCGGCGTCTCTGGTGGCGGACGCTCGGGCCCGCACAGGCTAAAACGGAAGAGAATTTCACACACACGCTCACACACATTCAAAGTCGAAGCAGAGCGGGGAACCCGAGGAAGATCACGGATGGAGCTTCCACGTCCCGCCTGTGATTCGGACCCAGTTGTGCAAGTGTCACCGCGGGGACACTGGGCGCTGTGGGTGGGTCTGCGTCACTTCTCACAGCAGCGTGTGTATCTACACCGGCTCAGTAAGAAGTCCAACGCCGTGGAGTTTCTCTGGGGAAGCTCTCGTTTTTAGACTCTCCCCCCACCGCACCAGGAACGGAAAATCAAGACTCTCCTGTCAGCCCAGCACCGGGGCAAGTCTTCGCAAAGCGCAGCCCGCAGCCCGGCTGCCCGGCCCAGAGGTCTGCGAGGACCCGGCGGGCTCCGAGGAAAGCCTTTCACTGTCACTTCCCTGCAATGGCGGGGAGAAGCCGAGGGAGGGGTGGAGACTGCCCGCGCGGGACTGGGAGGCTGATCTGCCTTTGAGCGCTGGCTCCACCTCACGTTTGCCCGTGACCTTGGAAAGGTCGTTGACCTCCCTGCCCCTCAGTTCCCTCTTCTCCCAAGGGGTGACGAGAGGCTGCTCCTGACCCTGCCCTACCGGCACCCGGCGCTGCAGCCGCCGACTTCCGACTCAGCCTGCGGTGACAGTGGCACGGAGAGCGGTGCTCACGCCCACGTCGCCTGTCCCCGCACACCCCACTGTCCCGGCCGACGCCCACCCCAGGCACCCATCTGCGACGCGCAGCGAGCCACAGCTCTGGCGGGTGGCGTGATGTCCGCCGCAAGGCAGCCCCTCTGAGGCCGAGAAGCTCCGAGGGCGCCTCGGCCCCGCGGCCCCTCTGGCGGAGGCCTCAGACCCGGCACCGCCGCGGCCTCGGACTGGCTGCTCTTTTGAACCTGCCTCAGCGGGTCCCGTCCTGCCGGGTCAGCGCGAGCCAGCGCCCCTCGCTGGAGTCGGTGGGGCAGTGAGCGCGGCCAGGCACAGGGAGCTTTGCACAGAAGCCGGCTCCCCCGGGTGAGGGTGAAGTGGGTGAGAAGAAGAGACGTCGGATGTGTAGGGCGTCCTGGGAAGGCACAGCCCAGAGGGTCTTCAAATGGGGCCTTGCGGGAGAGTAGCAGGGGAAGAGCCCCCAGCCCAGAGTGGGTGGGGGTCTGGCAGACGGAGCACTGCGTGGCGTCCCAGGGACGTAGCCAGAACCAGTGGCCCGAGAACTGGGGAGCCCCTCCCTGAAGCCCGGGTGGAGTCTGTCACCTCGGCGCGGGGGAGGTTTCCCAGGGAAGGTGCGTGGCCAGACTGGGCCTTGGGGTCTCTCTCCTCTCCTGCCCGCCCTCCCAGCGGCTCAGAGCCATCGGGCACCGCCCCGGAGACCGCCCCCTGCTCCTCTGAGCGCTGTCCAGCTCCTAAAAATAGCCTGCCGACCATGGGGAGGGGAGGGCTTTCAGCAGAGAGGACACAGCCAAGACAATTGTTCAGGGGACTGGTGACAGGAAGGTGATGTGCCCGGGCGGGGCTCCAGCTTGGAGGCAGTCGAGAACCCGGCAGGCGAGGTACCAGGATGCCCACGCCCGGGCCCCCACCTGCCACCGCAGACTGATTTCTAGCCGGTCTCCCTCACAGCCAAGAGAGTGGGGTCACATTTCTTGGGGAGTAAAGCAAAAACGATAGAAGACAGAGAGAATGCTGGCCATGCGGTCAAAAGAGCTGGGTTTAAAACCCAGTTTTTGCTGTGTGACCTTAGTTAAGTCACTTAACCTCTCTGGACCTCAGTTAACCTGTCTATAAAACAGAGGAATGGGGGTCCCATCCCTCAGCCCTTGTCCCCGGCATTCAGCTGGAGTCTTCCTAAGCCTGCAGCTGTTAGCCCACCGGCAGCGCTAGGCCAGGGGCAGTGGGCAACTTGATCCTCTCAGATTCCTCTTCTGCCCCAAGAGAAGGAGGGAGGCCTTGCCCTGTAAGACCCGGGTCAGAGGAGGAATTCAGGAGGTCAGGTGCTTCCCAGCTGCACTGGGACAGGAATGTGCTTTGAAATCCCCCGCGCTCCAGGCAGTCCTTTCCCAGGCTGTCTTCAGCCTGCCCAAGAGGAGAGGGAATGCTTCTCCCTCTGGAGCTTGGAGCCAGCGCTCTCCCGGGGGCTGTATGGAGGTGGATGGGGCAAGGGTCACACTCGCAGGGACCCTGGGCTGGGGGCCAGCTGGACTCAGGGTTAACCCTCTAAGCCGGTGAGCTGGGTTCACCCCCCGTGAAGGGGTCTCCCAAGGGGGTCTCTCCCCATTGCTCAGCCCGTGCCCTGCCTGGGGAGGGGTGCACGCCTGGGTCTGGGAGGTCGGATGAACCCCGTGTCTGCCGGAGGGGCCTCCAGGGGTCCCTGCTGCCTCAGGACAGCGTCTGAATTCCGGGAAAAGAGAATTCGGCCACAAGGACTGTTCTGACTGACGCGAACAAGGCCTCACTCTGCCGTCTGGGGATCGAGAGGGACCCCTTCCCTGGCAAGGCTCAGGGGCCCTCTGCCCGGAGGGGGGGTCCCCGTGGGCTGGGGTATCATGTATTCAGAGGCCTGGCAATTATCTATCGGTCCTACCGATGAGGAAGCTGAGGCCCGGGAAGGAAAGCCGCTCACCCAAGACTTTGCAGCAGAACCACCCTTCGGTGACAGATCCCAGACCCAAACCCAAGCCTCCGTCCTCTCACTGAGGGCCAGTTAAACTGGTCTCAGGGTCCTGTCCCTGCAGCACCTCCTCGGAAGCAGCCGAGGGGACGGGGCCTCCCCCAGCTCTGACGCCCTCTCGGAGAGGACCCGGGGACTCAGGACAGCAGGGCCGGGCCACAGGACACCCCTCCGCTCTCCAGAGTCTGCCCGAGCCTTACCCAGAGCAGGAGCTGCCGAAGACCGGTCCTGCGGTGTCTGCGCGGCCTCGCAGGCTCTGGACGAGGGCAGGGGATGGAGAGGGCTTTAAGCAGACACGCGGTGGGCCCGGGAGCCAAGCCCGCCCCGCGGTGCAGGAATGTGCAGCAGGAGACACCCTGGGGGGCGGGGGGGCGGGGGGGGGGGCTGCTGGCTGCTATTTTGGCAGGTGCCGGGGACAGGGCTGAGGGAACACGCACCCCAGGCCATATAAGCCCATGTGGTCGTCCAGCTGCTGAGATAAGCTATTTAAAACCAGGACAGATAGGCAGGGGACAGGAGGGAGCAGGCATGTAACACAAACCAGCCGTCCCTCCCGAGGATCCCAGTAACGGGGATGCCAGCGGCGGGGTGGCAGGCTGGGGGCAGGGCCGGGGCACAAGGCGCTCTGTCGGTCTCGGGGCGGGGGTCTCGGAGGCAGAAGCGGGGCTCATCTGCAGCTCGGCTGAAGTGATGCTGTGGGTGAGGACGCCTTCCAGGCCACCGGCTGCTTCGGGCAGGACAAGCAGCCTTGGGGGGGGGGGGGCAGGCTCTGCTGGCCTCGGTGAGCACATCTGCAGAGCGGGTCTCCTCCTTGACCCCCCGAGCCACGTGACGAGCAAGCCCTCCTTACTGGGCAGGGATGACACCCAACACGGGAGGTCAGATTCAAGGTCGAACGTCCAGCCAAGAATGAGGGTTCTCCTCAAAGAGGCAGCTGGTGGAGTGAAGGGGCAGGGACGACGGCCGAAGTTCACGGCCCTACGGCTCTAAAGTTAGGCCACACGGGACTCTGCTCTGCTAAACCCACTAGACTACAAGGTCCGCGAGGCCGGCGCCCAGGGCTTTGGCGTTTGCGCGCACGTATGTGGCCGCCTTGGGAGCCACGTGCCGCGCCCGCCACCGCCGCCCTCGAAAGGGTCCTCCACGCGCTCCTCACCCACGCTGCCGTCAGACTTGCCCCGTCACCAGCTGGAACTGTCCTTCCACGGCCCCCGGTGGCCGCTGAGCCCAGTGGTCTGATTCCCCACCTCCAGGCTCAGCCCCTGCCGTGTGGCCCGTTACCCTGCCATTAGCAGATCCGGGGCGGGGCAGGCTGAAGCCACGTGCCTGCCGCCAGCTTCCCGGGGAACAGGGAGCGCAGCCGAGCTGCGGGGAAAGAGGGGGGAGGCCCCATCGCCCGCTCTCCTGGCGCAGCCCACCAGGACCTAGCCTTGCCTTGCGTCCTGGCCTGGAATCTCCTGGGATTTAGGAATCGCTTTTCCTAAGTCCTCCCTTAACTTGAGCTACTTCAGTGGGTTCCTTGGAAGCTCAACAATCCTTCAAGTGGGACGTAATTTGCTTGGCACGGATGCCTGGGACAGAGATCTGGCCACCTGAATCCCCACGGGGAAAGCCTGGTAGGTTTTTCGCATCCGTGGACTGTCTCAGGCTCTCAGTAAGTGTCCTAAGGTGGGAATTTGACTTGGTCCGTGGGCGGCAGTCACTCAGCTGGCGAGTCTAGCCACCCTCCAGCCACATCTGACCTGCCGTGGACGCCCCGTCCTTGCAAACAGATGTAACGCCACTTCCTCGTGCTAATGGTAGAGGGGAAGGAAGTGAAAACAGATGGTGCTTGGCCAGAACTCTACTGGAAGAAGCAGATGCTGGTATGGTGCTGGCACATTTGAGCACCCGCAGGAGGAGAGGCTGCTCGTGAGGTCCCGGGTCTCCGGGCAGGAAGGCAGGCGGGCAGGGCCCGGACTGTGGCTGTGGGAGGGTGGGGACCTGTTCTGTCCCTGGAGGGAGTGTGCTGTCACCTGCTCGAGGGGCCTCCCCCCACCCTCTCACCCAGTCACCCCAGGCTGCACGCTCTGTCCTCACACTGTCACCGGCTGAAGTCATCCTGGGCGTGCATCCACCTCCCGGTATACAGACCATCCCCCGACGAGGGTGCGTGCAGGGCCCTCGTGCGTGGGATGTACGAGTGCGAGGGGGCAGGGGTCGTGGGGTGCCGTCCTCCACCCCTGCCCGGCAGTCAGCCCTCGAAGGGCACCCCAGTGCGTGCGTGCGGGCACCAAGGGCTCCACCCCCGACGGCAACAGCTACTGGACACCCATATCCCCGGGACCAAGCGGAGCCCCTCGGCCCGCTCTTGGGTGTCCACACTAGAGGACAGGCGTGCTGGACAAAGCCACCTGCTGGGACTTGCCCAAGTTTAGAACGGGGGCATTCAGAACCCTGCAGGTCGCTTGTCTGAACCCCGAGTTCCCGGCAGGGCCCGCGTCTCCAGGCAGGGTTTGCCCCGCCCCCCACTCAGTCCTGGAACTGAGTCGGTATAGCGGGTGCAGGTGTCCCAGGCGGGCCCTCCAGGTCCTGCTGCCCCCCGGCTCCGGGCAGGCACAGGGCCGGCCCCAGGAAGCCGACCAGCGGGAGATGGGCCGGCCTGGGGTCACCGACGGGGCCCCGAGGGCCTCCTGTGCCCTGCACCCCAGGATGCCTCACTCAGAGGCTGGACAAGGCTGGCTGTGTCTGCCCCACAGGCTCAGGGGCCTGGTGACCCTTCCAGCTGTGCTCTGCGGAGCCCTGGGGTTTCCCAGGTGGGCCTGGGCCGGGGGGAGAGGGCCGTGGGCCCTGCGCCCGTGTTCCCGCAGCTGGCTCCGGGGCACTTGGGCACAGAGTTCTAATTTAGTTCTAACGATTCAAAGAAAATACATACGCGCGTGTGTGTGTACGTACACACACAAACACGCACACGCAGGTACGCTCGTGCACACGCATACCCACACACGTCCACCTCTATCGCTACAGCACAAAGGGCTCTGACAGGCGCCAGGCTTTCTGAGTTTGCTTTGTCCTGGATTCTCAGCTGGCCCAGTGCCCGCCGAGCCCACAGGAGCCATGAGGCTAGAGGAACAGAGGGCCGGATTTGGTGATCGTGTGTGCTGGGATGTAACAGCAGGCCTGGCACTGTTTGTGGCAGTCCTGCCCCCCCTCAAGTCACCACGCTAGACAACTGGGTAGCAACCCCCTTAAACGTGAGGACAAGCGATGAGGAGAACGCCTCCCCCTGCGCGCCCGCAGCCAAAACAGCCCTCCCCTCGCGCTGCAGACGGTCCCCATTAAAAGCAAGGCCTCCGGGAAGGAAGCGTTTGTAAAGTATTATCAGTCACTTACACCTGAGAGTGAATGAGTTTATCAGCTCTTTCCTGAGAACGAGGGGGTGGGGGTGGGGGGGGAGCACAGCACGGCTTGGGACGGGGCCAAGAAGGCAGTGTGACTCTCCCAGCCCGGCCGAAGTGGGTGGACCGGCCTCTGAGAGGTACACGGAGACACCCGCTGGGCTCAGAGCGGTCAGGGACCCTGGGCTTCTGGCAGGACGGCGCCCCTGAGCCTGGAAGGGAGGAGGAGGAGCCTTCTCCGACGGGACGCCGAGGCCAGAGGCGCGGACGAGAGCCGTGCTGCGTCGAGGCTGGCGCAGGGGCCCAGGATCCGCCGGGCCCGCAGCAGGACGAGGGGCCAGGCACACCTGCCCCGGAGGCTGGGCCGCGAAGGAGCTGCCTGGGTGCCCCCGACGCTCCTGGTCCCGGGTCCGAGGCAGAGGCGTGCCTGCTAAGCCTCGAGACCAGGCTTCTCACACCTGCGGGGCAAAGGGCCGTTAGCACAAGACGGGCTCCTAGGGCTGGACAGGAAGGCACCCCTTTCCCCAGGCCCCGCGCCCGTGCTGGGCCAGAGGCCCCAGATCTGCTGGTTGAGGGGGGCAGGGGCTCGCACAGCTGTGGGGAAGCGAAGCCAGCGTTCCCCAGGTGGCAACCCAGCCCGAGAACGGAGCTGTGCAAACAGGCCGGTCAGTGCGCGTGACGTCGGGCGTGCAGCGTCTCCGCGGGGCAGCCACCCCCGCTGCCCTCACCTCGGCATCCAGGGAGGAGTCTGCTTTCGTCCAGCACGGGACCCTCCTGGCAGATACCGACTCTTTCTGCACCTCCTGGTTGCGGCCGTCAGGGTGGAGACCAGAGGCTCAGGCTCCCGGCGTGGGGGTCCCCAGACGCCTCCCCCTCCCGCGGGGGGACCCCAGACCCTCCTCCCCTCTGCCTTCTGACCCGCAGGCTCATCCACGGCCGCTCCCACGCCCAGAACATCTCCACTACTTCTGGGGCTGCCCCTCCTCTGACAGGCCATTCTAGCACGAAAGGGCCCGTGGTGAGAGCTCGGCAGGCCGGGGTACCTGCGGGCCCTGATCTCCTGACGCCTGGGTCCTGCCTATCCACAAGTTGAGCCTTGACGTCACAACCCCCGAGAGCCGCCAGTCCTCCTGCAAAGAGAGCTTCCGTCGCGGGGTCGGGTGGGCGTCTCCAGAGGCCTGCGCCCTGCCCACTCCCACCCAGCCCAGGGCGCCGGACCCGCGCCCCCTCACTGGGGCCGTGAGCACAGCCAGGGGGACAGGGGCTCCGGGGCGGGAGTGGCTGGGAACTCAAGTCAGCAGCAGCTTCTCCCAGACTGACGCACGAAGACGCAGAGCCGTCGGGCACTGCCTAGGCCGGGGGCCGCGTCGGGCAGACAGCCGGCCTCACGGGCCTGAGCCACTCACCTTCCGGCTGGAGGCTGGTCCTTCTCGGCCCGGACCCACCAGCTCCCTCTCAAAGAGATGGCGCTTGCCGGCGACGTCCACGGGGGCCACCGAGAGCTCAGCGCGGGGGGGGCCCGGAGACCTGCCTGACTCTGATCTCTGGGGGCAGAGAGCACAAGCCGCTGAGCCCCGAGGCTGGGCGCCGAGCCCGCCCAGCACGCGAGGCAGGTGCCCGGCCCCGCCCACCTGCACAGCGGAGCGGTATCTCTCCAGCTTCTGGCCGAGTGTGGAGGAGCTGCCCGGGAGCCTCACGCTGATGCTGCGGGCGGGAAGGCGGAGCTAGACGAGCCAGGTGAGCCCCCCGCGCCCACACCCCCAGCGCGTCGGCAGCGAGAAGGCGGCCTCGGTCACCGGGTGAGGCCACGGTGACGACCTACAGACTCCGGGCGCTCCCCTGCCCTCCCTAGAAGCGGTCCGCTCAGCGGGACACCGGCCACCGGGTCGCCCCACCCCCACCAACCCCGTCCCGTCCTCAGGCCCCCGGACGGCGTCCAAGACCCACGACCTGGCCCTGCCTGCCCTCCGGCCACCGGCGTCCCCCCACCCCTTTCTCCCACGCGGCCACCGTGTGGGTCACGCCCCGTGCCCTTCCGTCCTCACGCTGTCCCCACTCTGCTTGGAACTCTCCCTCTAGCTCAAGCCCTTCCAGATGCCAGCGGCTCTGGGACCGAGTGCCCAGCTCTCGGGGGCCAAGCTCCCGCAGCCGTGAGGGGCTCCGGCCCTCAGTCCCCACGCGCCCATCCCGGCGCCGCCGCGCTGTGAGGCCCCCGCACGTCCCACGTCTGACGGGAGCTGCTCGAGGGCAGCGGCGTGGCTCATCCGCCTTGTACCCCAGCGCCCGTCCCCACCCCCAGGCCTCGCCCAGCACCGCTGCCCTGGAGGTGGTCTGGGGTCAGCCGGGTGCCACGCCTGTGCGTGAGGTTCCCGACGCACGAGCACAGCTGCTCTTCAGACCCCATTTGTTGCTGTTGTGGTTTTTTAAAAATACACACAGTCCTCCAGCTGCTTGCGCGGACGCTGGGGGCGGGGGCGGGGGCGGGGGTGGGGGGGGGGGAGGCGGACGCTGGGGGCGGGGGCGGGGGCGGGGGCGGGGGCGGAAGCGCTCGTCAAGCCTGCGGAGTCCCGGGCGCCCGCGCCCCGCCTGCGGAACCGGCTGCCTCCCCTTCCCCCGCTGCTCAGTCTCCCGCCGCCCCGCCGCACCCCTGCGCCTCAGGACAGCCCCGCCCAGGCCCCGCCTCCGCCAAGCGGCTCCCCGATCCCCCTCCCCTGAGCCACACGTCGGGCCTCAGCCCCTCCCGCTAGCCCTGCGGCACAAGCAGGACGGGGACAGACAGACGGGAGAGGACAGAGCCTCCGGGCCCCTGACCTGCGGGTTAAGGCCGCCTCTGAGCGCTCTCTCCGGGGGCTCATCTGAAACGAGAAGGAAGGTTGAGCGCGGGGCCGGGGGGTGGGGGGGGCGGCGGCCGTGGCCTCCTCAAGGGAGGGCTCAGCTGTCAGAACACATCCCCTCCTGGGGCCTCCCACCCACCTCCGCTCAACCTCCCCCATCCAACCCCCATTGAAGGGTCTGGGACACGGCCCCACCCACCAGGCCGGGTCAGCAGCCCCTCCTTGACGCCCCCAGGTCTTCTTGGGGCAGCTGCAACCTCCTGCTCCCTGCCTGCTTCCCCAGCGCCCCGAGCCCTGGAGGGCAGGGACAGGCCGGCAGCGGGTCTCCCGCCTCCCCCCAGGGCCTGGCACAGCCCACGGTCAGTCAGAAAGCGAGTGAGTGACCCAGTAAACAGAGGCACCAGGAGTAAATTCCGGCATGAAGCGAGAGGCCCAGCCCCGGTCCACGTGATCTGTACTCCTGAGGCAAGGCAGGGTGGCAGGGGCACCGGGACAGCCCCTGGCTCCCAGCCACCTCCCCTCCTGCAGGCCGGCCGGGCCGGCCACCTGCGGCCGCTGGGTCGCGTCCACGCCCGCCTCCAGCCTCCAACCGGCGCTTCACTTGATCCAACCCCACCTGCTCTCGGCCTCCCTCGGGCATCCAAAAGCCCCGTGTCTGCGAACAGCGTCCCTGGTGTCTAACCCAGGGCCCTGGGCCGTAACGGGGGCTGCTTTCCTCGGCATGCCCTCCAGCGGGTGGGAGACAGAGGACCCGGGCCTCACCCGAAAGGAGATGGTCCTGGGGCTGGAGCGCTTCAGGGAGCTGCTGTAGGTGGCCTGGGTGGGCGAGAGTGCGTCCGCCTCCTCCTCCTTGCTGGGGATTTTCATCTGGACGGAGCAGGGGGGGTATCACACAGAAGGCCAGGGTACCCCGAGCCCGAGCTGCCACGGGGGCACCACCGGCCTGGCTCATCCCAGGAGCTGCGGGCGCAGCCAGGTAGCAAGAGAGCCCCGTGCCTCCTGCCCCTCTGCTGCGGGGACGGGCGGACCCAGTCCCGCGGCCAGGCCATCAGGCAGGCTTTTCCAGGGGGACTTCTAGAAGGATCTGAGGCTTCCCAAGGGTCCGCGAGGGCCTGCAGTCTGGGCCCCGGGCGAGGATGCGGCACGGGGTACCAGGTGTTTCCCGCCGCACAGCTGATGCCCCCGCCCCCAGGTCCGCTATCCTGGCAGCGGTGGAGCAGGGAGGGAGAGAAGAAGAAACAGCCCAGGCCGGCCTAGAGGCAGGAGGACAGGACTAGAAGGGAGGGCGAAAGGCGGGAGGGCAGGGGCCCCGCCAACCTGGAGGGTGATGGGTGGGAGGCGGCAAGTCACAGCCGGACGCTGCGAGCCCCGCTCCCGCAGCCCCGCCGAGGACGGGGGTTCCTTCTCAGGGCCGGCCGGCCCCTGCCCCTTGGGGGCGGACGGGCTCTCCGCAGAGGCTGGCTGCTCCCGGGCCTGGGGCTGCCCTGGGGCCGCCGCCCTCACTGGGGCCAGCTGCGTCTCAGGGGCCGGGGTCTTCTCAAAGACTGCTGCTTTCTCAGACGTCAGTCTCTTTTCTGAGTCCGACGTCTTCCCCGGGGACGGCAGCTTCTCCAAGACACTTGTTTTTTCCAGAACCAACCTCTTTCCCGAGATGGTTCTTTTCTCCAACACTGCGATCTTCTGGGACACAGACACTTTCTCGGGACTGGGGGTCTTCTCGGAGGCGGAGACTTCCTTGGAGTCCAGGCTCTTTTCGGGTGCTGATGTCTTCTCGGGGGCAGAGGGCTTCTCTGAGCCCCCCTGCCTGCTGCACGCCGGCTCCCTGCCCGCCAGGCTCTCCTCCTCCCGGACCCAGGAGCTCCGCTGCTCCCGGCTGAGCCTCCGGCGAGGCAGCAGCTCCAGCTCCTTCTCGGGCGCCAGGGGCAGCTGCCTGGCCTGCCCGGTGCCCGCACCGTCCCCCTCCTCCGCCTCCAGCTGCTCTGGGATGGGGGCCTGCACGGCCTCCACCTCCACCTCCTGCTGCCTCTGCCTCCACTCCTGCCGCGCCCTGAGGGCGGCCCGCACGTCCTCGGCCTCCCCTCCGGAGTCTAGGGGTGGTCCCGGAGGGACCTCCATCTCCTCCACGCTCGGCAGTCTGAGTCGAAAGACAGGAGGTGGGGTGGGAGACAGAGTCAGAGGCTGGCAGAGGTGGGAGAGACCCTGGGGCGCCCACCCCCGGACCCAGTGAAGATGCCTCTGGGGCCACGTGGGAGGGGCGGGGAAGGAAGGCCGTGCCCACCCCCCACCCCGAGCCACCATCGCTTCAATCAGGATCCCTTTTATCTGCTTTACACATCGGGCTTCGAAGGTATATCCTCTGAACAAAGCACATGATGCTTTTAAAAGAAATGCATAAACCCCTGAAAGGTGCGACCATCCCACGCTCAGCCCCAATCAACAAACACCTCATCTGTGCCAGGCCCCGCCCCTTAGGGCTTCGATCGGGACCAGAGACAGTCAGGGAGCTGGCCCAGGTCACACAGCGAAGGGGCGGGGGAGCTGGGAGTAGAGCATAGGCCTCGGGTGCTCCACCGCCCCCGGCAGCCACGTGGGTGGCAGCCCAGGACGCACACCTTGTGGTCCCTCCTCGGGCGACCCAGGGGAACAAGGGCAACACGAGAGGCCCTCAGCCTCCAGCAAAGGAGGCTCTTCCGTCCCCCCCACCCGCTCGCGTGCGACTCGGGGCAGCTTCATTCACTGTCTGAGCCTGTTTCCCAGCCGCAAGCTGGGCTTGTTCGGAGGCGAGAGCGGGCACCGTGCTGACACACAGGAGCGTCCGGTGAACACGGCCCTTCCTGCCTTCCCCTCTCGACCCCCAGACCCGGTGGCCAGACCGGCCCCGCACTCCTCCGCTCAGAGGCGGACGGCGGAGGGTCCGGGTTAGAGGGAGGCAGCCGGGTTGAATGCAGAGCTGGCCCCGGGGCCTGACCGACGTGCACGACCCCCGCGGCCCCCGCTCTCCAGGTGGACACGCTGTGTGCTCTCTGACCAGCTTCTCCACCTGGGAGACCGCTTAGGACCCTCTCTCGGGAGCCTGGGAGGACTGAGTTACGCTCACACAACATCCCGCAAAGGCTGCGCGTCTCAGGGATACTGGTCATACTGGCTGTCCTGAGGAGGGTGGGACCCACAGAAGTTCAGCCTGGTTCCCCGGGCAGGGCAGCCGGTCCGCCTGTCACCCGGGACCGGGGACCGCCTCCCCACCCCCGCACCTCGCCGGGGCCGCCGGGTCTCCGTCCTGGGCCGGCTGGGCCACCTCGCCATCCGCGGTGGAGCTCAGGTTCCGGTGTCGCCGCCGCCGTTCTCGCTCCTGTTCCTCCTCGTCCTCCAGGGTCCACTGCCTGGCCAGGCTGGTGGGGGACAGAGGTCAGGGCAGCCCACACGGCCCGCCACCCCAGCCTGCGGGGCTGACACCCCCCGGGGGACGCTGGACTGGACTCCACCCGGGATCCCCGAGTGGGACGGGGGCCCGTGCTCCGGGGTGGCCAGGGACGTGGGAGGGCAGGTGCAGCTCTGCCTGAGGAGGTGGGGGAACCTGACAAGTTCCCCTCTCCCTCTGGTCCGGGCGCTCAGATGACACCCCCCAGTGGACAATCACAGAGAACCGTCCTCAGCTGCACAGCCCCCTATGGGACTCCTCGGCTCTCCGGAGGGGGAGACTCGGTTACAGCTGGGAGGGCCCAGCACCGCTCCCTTCACCTCCCAGGAGCCCCGGCGGTCTCCTGGGCTCCCGAGAACCACTTCTCAGGTGCCGGGAGCGGGGCCACACCCTGCTTTTGGCTCCTGTTCCCACCACCTTTGCATCACAGGGCCTACCAGCCACCCACCCCCGCCTTCAACCACACAGCCCTCCTGTCCCTGCAAACAGCCCCCCCCATCACCTCCACCGCCCTGCCCACCCGTCACCCTTATCCACTCCCCCCGCAACCCATCCCCACCCTCCATCCCAACCAAAGAGCCCATATCCCCCAGGAACTGCGCTGGGCCGGCGCCCCGTGGGAGACTGCGGCCTCACAGCCCAGGGCAGGGCCCCCACCTCGGAGACACCTGCCGAATAGTGAGAAAGACAAGTGCGTCCACCAGGAGCTCCCCAACGCTGCACAGGGAGGGCAAGGTTCCTGTGGCTGGAGCAGCAGGAGAGGCCCCAGCAGAGCCTGAATGTGGGCTGAATCTCAGGAAGGGGGACAGGCCAGGGCCTGGAGAAACCCGAGGTCCAGGCAGAGGGGAGGGGCGGGCAAGCCCGGAGGTCAGAGGTGGGGGCTTGCAGGAGAGCGAGGCCATGCTTCACCCAGAGCCGCAGGAGAAGCTGGGGCCGCGCGGGCTGCGAGTGGCCTCCCAGTGCTGCCGGGGGCCCGGGTCAGAGGGGGCTCTGCTGGGTCCTCCTGCCCGCAGGCAGCTCCCTCCCTGGCCTCCGTCCCCCTCCCTGAGAGGAAGAAGAGCAGCCACCCGACGGCCCTGATCTCTTTTGCCAAGTCCAGCATCACATCTGCTCATCTGATCGCCACTAAACTCACATGTTCTGAGCACGGTCTATAGGCAGGCAGGTTCCGGGGACTGGGGAGGAGCCCGACGGGGCTCTGCCCTTTGGGGCGCATGCCAGGCGGGGGAGTCAGACAGGGAGCAAGGAGCCCGCACGTGAACAAAATGTCAGGAGGAGACTGAGGACAGAGGACGGATGAGAGAAGGCGCCTGCAGGGGAGAGGGCCCCAAGGGCCAGAGCGGCCGGGTCTGGTGGCAGCGCTCCAGGGGGAGGGGGCAGCACGGGCCTCAGGCCTCGGCTGACGGCTGTGCTCGGAGGAGGGGAACCAGGGCAGAAGGCCTGGGGACGGGGCGGGGGGGGTGGGCAGCGTGGGTTTATTCCAGGGTGTGGGCAGACACTGGATAGTTTCACTGCGCGGGGGGCACGGTAAGACTTACTACGGTCGCTATTTTAAACCTCTCCGGCTGCCGTATGGTGACAGGACCGCAGAAGGCGGAGGAGAGGGACGGGGCGGGGGGTGGGGGGCCCTTGCCAGGGCACGAGCTCCGGTGACGTGAGCTGGGGTGGCGACAGCGAGATGGGAAAAGTGAGGGATTCGGGACACATTTTGAAGACAGAGCCCACTGGGTTTGCTGGTGGGCTGGATGGGGATGAGGGGCGAGGAAATGAGAAAAATCAAGGAAAACTAGATTTTCTGGCCTGAGCAGTTCCTGGTGCTGCTCTTAGAAGGATGGGGACCATCAGGGAGGAAGGGGTTTGGTGAGATGCCCGCGGCAGTGGGAGAGGCGGGGAGGAGCTGGCCCGGAGGAGGAGCCAGCCCTGTCCACACCGCCGGGAGGGCAAGACCACCAGGAGGCAGTGTTGAGCACAGAGGCTTCCGGACCCTTAGAAAGAGCCCGACTGGGCAAGTAAGGGGAGAAGCGGACCCGAGAAAGAGGAGCTGGTGATGGCCGGCAACTCTGCCAAGAAGGTTTAAGGAGAAGAAAAGCCACCGAGAAGAGACAGCACCTGGAGGAGGACCTGCACGCAAAGACGGCTGTCTTAACTGAGGTGTAATTTGCATACAATAAACACACAGCTCTTAAGTCACGCTTTCTTTTTTTTTTGCGGTACGCGGGGCCCCTCACTGTTGCGGCCTCTCCCGTTGCGGAGCACAGGCTCCGGACGCACAGGCTCCGGACGCACAGGCTCCGGACGCACAGGCTCGGCGGCCACGGCTCACGGGCCCAGCCGCTCCGCGGCACGTGGGATCCTCCCGGACCGGGGCTCGAACCCGCGTCCCCTGCATCGGCAGGCGGATTCTCAACCACTGTGCCACCAGGGAAGCCCCTGCGCTTTCTTTCTAAAGCTGGGCAAATGAGGCTGAGCAGAGAGGGTATGAAAGGTTTGAAAAGAAAGTGTGAAGGAGTTGCCCTGCAGGGAGAGAAAAGCATCCAGCACGGCACCCACCCGGAACCCACAGGCGCCACCAAATGTGGGACCAAGTGCAAGTGTCAACTTCAGAGGGCAGGGCGCTCCTCCTCCCTGGGGAGAGGGGGGCGGTCACCAGATCTCTGCCTTGATAAGCAAGAGCACAAAGGGGGAGCAAATCCTAGGCGCCCCCCAACGGCAACCTGCCCGTCGCCCCAGGCAACCTTCCAGAACCTCCCAAGCCTGATGTCAGGGTAGCTCTTGGTGCAAACCTCAGTTCCTCCTGCTTCTCGGGTCTGTACCCCACCTGCGTGGGGATGGGGCAGGGCCCACGGCCTTGACCACGGGGTTTAAACCAGATTCCCCGGGGCCTCCGTGATCACGCACTCACTCACTCACTCCCCGGGAACCCAGGGCTCCCTCCGGCCGGGCCCCAATGCCCCACCCCTTCCTCGATGCCCGGGTCCAGATGAGAAGGGCCCACTTTAGCCCGCTCTCCTCTGCACCCACCTGAGTGCACAGCTTGGGGTCAGCTGTGCCCCGCAAAGCCGAGGGACCGTCCGCCCCGCCCCCGAGGGAGACCGGCCCACCGAGTGGGGGCTCCTCCCCCGACAGGCGCGTCTGGGCTGGAGCCCCCAGGATTCCTTGGGCCCGAGCAAGCCCTCAGGGGAGCCACCGGTTTGCTTGTGGGGCCTGGGACAAGTCGGTGTGTGACCTGTCAGAGTCTGGTGTCGGGAAGTGACTCCCCCAGGTGGGTCCTCACCCTGAGGGTCTCGGGGCCCGTCCTCGAGTGGCCCCCAGCCTGGTCACCCCCACTTCAGGAGAAACGGCATCTCCACCAAGCAAAGAGGAGAACGTGGGGAGGAGAGGGCAGGAGGGGTGAAGGCCAGGCTTCTGGGCGGCTCCGCAGGAGCCCCAGGAACAAACAAACAGTAACTACGGGCCTGCAGGAGCACACAAGTATTTGTCGACTCCGGTGACTAATGAATCAACAAGTAACGGAATAAAGGCCGAAGTGAGGGCTCTGACATGTGCTGGTCCCAGAGGCTCACAGATACCTCTGACGAGAGCCCCCCGCCCCTTCTGCAGGTGAGGGCTCTGAGGCGCGTGGAGGTCAGTAACGTTCCCAGGACAGGCCAGCTGGTGAAAGAAGGAACCAAGCTTCCCACACAGGCCAGCCTCTTAAACACAAGGCTAAAGGCCAGGAAGGACGCGCTGCCACCTTCTGGGGAGCCCAGCAGCTGAAGAGGCAGGGGGAGGAGGGGGGTCTGGGAGGGCCTCGGAAGGTGTGGGACCCTCCAGCCCAGCGCAGGCCTGAGCTCGCAGCGCAGCCCGGGGAAGCAGCTGTGGGGAAACCCAGCAGGCAACGCGTCGCCCTCTCGAGCGTCAGGGCCCGGCCAGGCTGGACCGTGTGGGTCCCGCACCCCGGGGAGTCCCAGCCGGCCTGCCACCCGCTCCCTCTCAACAGCCCTTTCCTCCACCTCCTGGCCCTCCTCTGGGGACACACATCCCTCTCTGCCTCCAGGTGGGACTGCTAGCCTCCCTACTCCTGACCTCGCCAGCTCCGTTCTTAGGGCAAGGGACCTCTTCTTCCCTTAACTAGTTACGGAAGACCTTCTGCCCTGCGGCTCAGGCCACAGCTGGCTCTGCTTTCTCCCAAGGGCCACTCTTCCTGAGGTCTGTCCTCCGGCTCAGCAGCAGCTGAGCGCAGGGGTGTAAGCGCTGGCGGGTTTACCGGGAGACCCCTTCTTTCCCCAGTCGACTCGCACATGGGAGCCCATTATACGACAGACCGAGGCTCAGCTGCCCTGGTTAAAGCAGGGGAAGGGTGTGAAGGCTGCCCCAGGGCATCCTGTGGAAGCCTGGGGCTCAAAGAGCAAGGAGCTGCAGACCTTGGAAGGAGAAAAGGGAGCTCAGGCCTGGCACGGGGCTGAGAGACGCAGCTCTGAGTAGCCGCGTGACCTTGGGCCAGTCTGCAGCCCCTGAGGGGCACAGGCCCGCCACCGACGAGGGGCCATGCTGGGTGGTCCGTGAGGTCCCTTCCAGCCCTGCTGGTCTAGGGAGAGGTGCCAGGGAGAACCGAGCAGCTCGGGAGGTGGCAGGGCTGCTCAAGACCCAGGCAGGGAGATGATTAACCCCCGGCTGCTCCAGCCCCACCCCTCGGCCCCCGCGGACCAGCCCGCCCAGCCTCACCCTGTCCAGGCCAGCCCAGGGAGGAGAGGGCAAGGCTGCTGATCAGGGCTCCTGGCCAGGCAGCTCACCACTGCCCCGCCCCGGGGCTAGAGCATCTGAATTTCTACTCGCCGAGGACGGGCGGCAGCTGCCCACCTGGGCCCTGTGTGGGGCCACGCTCCTCGCGCGCCGTCCTCAGCGCCCCAACCCCCACCCCCGACCCGACCCCGGGAGGCTCCGCTGACAGTGACTCACGGCCCTTCCCTCCTGCCAGCTGAGGCTTGTTCGCCAGGGAGCGGGGCGGGAGGGTCCTCGGCTCCAGCTGCCTCACGGGGTGAGCCTTGGCCACAGCTGTGTCTGCCCACGGGGCTGGGGAGGGTCAGGGGGCGGGGCCGGGGCTGGTCCCCGGGGCGATCGCCCCCCCCCGACCCCCCCTGCAGCCACAGCAGACTGGGGCCATTTGAGCAGGGGACCAGCTAAGACCAGGCCCCGCTCGCACTTTAAAAGTTCCAGAGCCCCACTGCCACCTGGCACACACCCTGACACACTTCCGGGCATGTCTCAGACACAGAGTCACACACATTCCCGCAGAGCGGGGGCTCCTGACTCGGCCACGTCTGCTTTCTGTTTTTAATCCAACGCCCTGCGCCGTGGTCTTCAACGGACATCCGAACGGACTCGGCACTCCCAAGGCCCAAACTCGGCGACGTCAGAACCTACCATCCAGCCAGACGTGTCCGCACTACACACCCCAACAGACAGGCCCCGCCTGGAAGCGGAGACGCTCCCACGTCAACGTCAACGCCGGCACCGTGACCTGTACGCAGAGTCCAAGACCTTGACCCCCAGCTCCACCCGCAGTACAGACCCTCCCTGGGTGTGTCCAGCCTCTGAGGCCGCCGGGCCCCTGTCCAGGGCACCGAGCTTCTCCTTTCTTGGGGCGTATCCTTCCCCTCTCTAGACCCTGCGGGCCCCTCTGCAGCGGGGTGACTGGGCAACTGTGCTTCAGAGCAGTGAGGTCTGAGGGTCTGGGAGGCCCCCAGCCCTGGAGAAGCTCTGGAGCCCTTGGGAAGGGGGTGGGCAGAGCCAGAGGCCTTGCTGGGGAAGGCCTGGGAGGGGCTGCTCCATGCCTGTAAAGGCAGCCTGGGCCTCCACCCACACGCCCACCTGAGAGGGAGCAGCTTCTACCCGCTAGAACCTTCTGGGCTCCGATCCATCTACTACCTGGGCCTCAGTCTCCTGAGGGGGCAGCGGGGGGGGGGTCGCAGGTGAAGGTGCTCATGGAAGCACCTCTGCGGGGAGGTGCAGGGTGGCCCCAAGGAGTGCAGGGGTCACCAACCACATGAGGGGGGCTGCCTTCTGGACACGGCCCCAGGCTTCTCTGAACCTGACAGGATGTCCCGCAGGCAGGGATACGACATCCAGTGCCCAGACCCTGGGAAGGACAAGCTCACAGATAAAGGCTGAAGCCCAGAGGGGGGCAGAAGCTGTCGTGAGGTCCCCCAGCCCAGACCCCACCCCAAAACGCCACACTCGGAACCTGAGCCTCGTCAGTGGGAGGGGATCTGTCCCCACCCCCCCCCGTGCTATTCACAACGCTCCACGGTGGTGCGCCCCGCTCCTGGCACGGCGCCCCCTCCTCCTCCCCGGGCGGGGCCCCTCAAACTCTCTACAGAGAAACGCGGGCCGTCGGGGGGCCTCTCGGGAAATGAGGCTGGGCCATAACTCCAGAACGCCTCCCCAATGCCCCGAACCGGCCTCTAGGGCCGACGGCCCACCCCAGGCACCCTGCTCGTGCCTCGGCCCCCAAGGGGAGGAAGGAGGCGGTGGGGCAGCCGGAACACCTGCGAGCTGCCGGGCGTGGCCCCGCCTCTGTCGCCCCCGGGAGCGGCCAGTCCCCCGGGCTCACCTGGACAGCGCGGCCCAGTTCTTCCTGCTGACTGACATGCCGCCGGAGCCCGCGCGCCCGCCGCGTGCGTCTTGTCCGCCCGGCGCCGCCCCGCGCGCACCCCGCCCGCCGCCGGGGCAGGTAGGCTCACCTGGCCTCTTATCCCCGCGGCCTGCGCCCCGCGCAGCCGCGCGCCGCCCGCTGCCCCGGATTGGCCTGTGGGTAGGCGCGTCGCAGAAGGAGCCGCCCCGGGCCCCGCCCCGGCCGCCCGGCCGCGCGCCCAGGACGGGCCGCCGCGCCGACGTACGGACGGAAGGACGGACGGACGGGTGGACAAGAGCCGGGCCGCGCGGGGCGGGGCGGGGCGGGGGTGGGGACTTCCTGCTCGGGACTTGCCCGACCAGCCCGCCCGGCCGCTCCCTCCCGCAAGTGCCGCGGCCCGGGGCCAGGGCCCGGGGACGGGTCCGCTCTCCGCCCGCCACCCGGCGCGGCCCCGAGAATCCCAGACCGGAGGCGGGCGGGCAGGTGGGAGCCGGCGCGCGTCCGGGGTCTGGAGAGCCCTCCCGGGCCTGCGCTCCAGCCCGCCGCACCGAGACCCCGGGAGAGCGCGGGGCGCGCTTCCTCTGCGCCACGCGCAAAACTGCAGGCACGCCCCGGGCAAAGCCCACCCCTCCCGAAAGGAGAGCCTGGGTTCCATTCTGCACACCCTGGAGTGCCTCCGGCTCTGAAAAAGCCAAGACGTCGGAGGCGGTCTCCTCGCGGGCTGGTCTGGACTTTGGGCTGGAGGGGCTGGGTGTGGAACCAGGCGGGGAAGCTCGGCTCTCCCCGGAAGGGAGCAGTGGACAGGGAACTAGCACTGGCGTTTTGGAGCAAGTGAGGCACCACCTGGCTCCCTTTAAGTGCGCAGCCGGCCGCCGGGTGCCACACACCGCCCGCCCGGGAGCCAGCCTCGGGGAGACCAGGGATGGTCAGTTCCCAAGTCGCGGAGTCGTATCTTCCCGACGCATCAGAACTGGTGCAGCCCCAGGCGCCAGCAGGAGAAGAGGGAGCCCGAACCGACAGCGTCTGTCCTGCTGGGTCTCGCCGACCAGCCTGGCCTCCCTGTGGCACTGATCCAGAGCTGGTGGTCTCTACAGTACCCTCCAGCTCGGAGATCTCCCAGTAAAGGGCAAGCCGGCGGCTAAGCAGAAGCTGGGACACACACGCACAGGTAGCCTGCTAAGGCATCTCCGTCCCCAAACGCCCCCTCCTCCAGGGAGCCTTCCTTCTTGGCCAAAGGAGGTGAGGAGTGAGGTTCAAGGAATGAGAGCTGGCTGGACTGGGAGCCTGGAGACGGGGCTTTGGGCTCTGACATGTATGAAACATGTGACGTGGGGCCAATGTCCCGTTGCCTCGTGTGTGTAGTGGGAAGAATGATACTTTGCCCAGCTTCCTTCCGGGTTGTGGGGATCACATGAGTCCGTGGTTGCGTGCTGGTGATCCTGGGGTGAGTAGTGGGAGAGCTGACAAGACCCCTGCAGAGGCCTAGGCCGGCCCTGGGCCATTGGCTCTTCCAGGGAAAGAGAAACAGGGGCTGGTAATGCCCCGGGTCCCTGGATGCTGGGATTTGGGACCCAACCCTTCCTGGGGAGGCTGCTGACCCCTGGGGACCTAGGGAATGTCCTTCCCCTGGTTTGTCGGTGGTGACATCTCAACAGAGAAGGACAGATGATCCCAGTCACTTGAAGCCTGGCCTTTCCAGGGACACTTCACGAAACCAGCGGACAGTCAGCGGTGTCTCTAAAAGCCCAAACTCCAGCACCCTGTCTGTGGACACAGAAACCCAAAGACACGGAAGATTGGTGTGTAGATAACTCCAGAAGTAAGGAAAAGTGAATTGTGTGAATTATGTGTTAGCACCCCAAAAGTTCCTTGAGGGCAGGCATTCGCTAGACCCTTCCCGTGTGCCAGGCACTGTGCTTGGTGCTGTGTCGGGGCTGCGGTGACAAAGTGTCACCAACTAGGCTTAAAAACAACAGATATTTATTTTCCCACAGTTCTGAAGGCCAGAAGTCCATCGGCAGAGCCATGCTCCCTCCAGAGGCTCTAGGGCAGGACTTTTCTTTGCGTCTGTCTTCCTGCTGCTGGTGGGGGCTGGCACTGGGCCTGCCACCACGTGACTCCATGTCCGCCTTCTTCAGAGTCCCAGGGAACCGTCCTGGTGTCTCTGTGCCCGCGTCCAAAGTTCCCTCTCCTTATCAAGACATCCGTCCTCGCATCACAGCCCACCCTGATCCAACATGACCACATTTAAACTTGATCACATCTGCAAAGACCCGATTTCCCAGCGAGGTCGCATTCACAGCCACCAGGGGTTAGGGACTGACCATTTTTGTGTGCAGGAACATAATTCTACCTGCTACAATTGGCAAACAGCGCTGGCTTTCAATGACACGAAGGTGACAGGGATTCGGTTCCTGACCCCAAGACAGTCCCAGTTTGGCAGTGGAGGAACACGCATGCTGGTGCACATCCACACGTTCTCCTAATCCACACGTGCACACACGTGCGCATAAGCATACATACACACACGTGCGCATAAGCATAGGTACACACATGTACTCCTAAGCGTCCTTACATGCAAGCCGTGTTCAAGACGGGCTGTAATGAAAAGGGAAACTGTCGTCAGGAGAGATTAATTCTAATGGAGGGATTGGGAAGGCTGAAAGGGGAGGGAACAGCTGGGTTGGGCTGGAAGGTTGAGTGGAAGTCACTCATCAGAGAAGGGCACAAGGGACCCGCTGCAGGATGGGGCGTGAACGGAGATGTGGGGTCTCGAGCGGAAGGTGGTTCCGCAAGGAGATGGGCTCGTGTGCCCGAAGCATCCTGTGCCCGCCACGGCCCCGGGAAAGGGGTCCTCATGCTGCCCTGAGCTCAGGACTTGGCCGTGACCCTGCACAATAGCTGAAAATGACAAGGCAGATGGCCTCTGAGTGGGAAGGCCCCCGAGACTTGGAGAGCAAGACTGACCAGGCTGGAGCGGGGAGACCACCACCGAGGGGACTGCTTTTAAGTCCGTAAAAAGAGGAAGGACTTGAGCACAGAGGAGGGGGAGGAGGGGCTGGCCGCAGGTCTGTAAGCCGCGTAGTCACGGGGCTGGCTGCTGGGTGCAGGGGAGAAGGCCAGCTGACTCCCACTTGCTACCTTGAGGGGCCAGTGAAGGCTAAGGCGGGTGACCTTAGCCCGAGGGGCCTCAGCCTCAGTATTGACGCCTGGGGCCTGAGCGCTCTTGGTGTGGGGCTGTCTGCACCCTGCGAGGTGGGCAGCACGTCCCTGGCCTCAGCCACTGGAATGTGAGGGCCCCAGGGACAGCCCGGGGAGCTGTCCAGCACATGGCTGGACGCCGGGGCGGGGCTCAGGACAGCCTGGCCTGCATTTTCCACGGCGTCCGAGGGCTTGTGCAGGGTGGGCGGGAGAAGGGGACAATCACAAGGGCAGGGGTGGTACTCAGGGCATCCGTGCCCGTGTTTCAACGCCCTGAGCGTCTTGGGGAGGGCAGGAGTGTTTCATTCACCCCGTGTCTACACTAGCACTTAGCGTGGTAGGTTTACAGAATTGCACTAACTTGCTTTGGGCAGGAGAACAGGAAACCCCAGACAGCCCGAGATCCCTTCTGTGTCACCTGGGAGGCTGGGTGGGAGCCTCTCAGCGTCCCGGACCCTTCTTCTCCAGGATCTGGGTCACCCTGATGGTGAGTTGCTGCAGGAGTGTACTTGGGAACCAGCAAGCACTGATGGTCCGGCGCCTTGACCATGGGCACCCGCAGGCCCTCGGAACATCCAGAGGAGCACTGGTCATAGCAGCGAAACTCCGGAGGCCACCCAGAGGTCTATTCACAGGAAAAAGGGTGAGTAAATGGTGGTATTCCATCATTTCGTTCTTTCACAGGGGTGAATTTTACAATCTTCCCCTCTAATGAACTTCAAGGCAGTAGCATGCATTTCGAGGCCCATGAGAAGGACACGGAGCTCTCGTCTGCTGAGCAGCACAGCAAGGACGTGGTGCGTGGGATCTGCGTGGAGGTGGCCTATGAGAAAGCCAGCCCCAGCGAGCGCCGCTTCGGGGTCCTCTCCAACTGCAGCCACACCTACTGTCTCAAGTGTATTCGCAAGTGGAGGAGTGCTAAGCAATGTTTTTTTAATGTATTTATTTACGGCTGCACTGGGTCTTCGTTGCTGCGCGCGGGCTTTCTCTAGTTGCAGCGAGCGGGGACTACTCTTCATTGCGGTGCACGGGCTTCTCATTGCGGTGGCTTCTCTTGTTGTGGAGCACGGGCTCTAGGCGCACGGGCGTCAGTAGTTGTGGCCTGTGGGCTCAGTAGTTGTGGCTCACGGGCCCTAGAGCGCAGGCTCAGTAGTTGTGGCGCACGGGCTTAGTTGCTCTGCGGCATGTGGGAGGGATCTTCCCCGACCAGGGCTCGAACCCATGTCCCCTGCATTGGCAGGCGGATTCTTAACCACTGCGCCACCAGGGAAGTCCATGCTAAGCAATTTGAGAGCAAGATCATAAAGTGAGACTCCTCCCCAATCTCCATTTGTGCTTTCTATTTTGGGGACGAATTCAGTATCTTGTGCCAACTTTCAACCAGATGGACCGCGTTTAAATGCATGCATTTTATCTTGAAACTGGGGTATTCTTCTAGACGGGATTTCTTCTTTGTATTTCAGCTAGCTTCTAGATTAGTTGGTATATCTACTTTTATTTGAATGGGGAAACGCTATGTATCAGTAAGTAGAATCTTCATGCTTTTTCCTGAGGAGATTGTGTTTAATGGATTATAGCCAGTTTAGGTTCAGAGAACAAACTTATCTTAGCTCTGAATGTGTGTTTCCTGACATTTTACATTTTCCACTTTCCTCTTCCATCCATTAAGCTAGCCAATAATCCACCATCCTTTAAGGATTGTTCTCATAACTGAACAAAAACTACATAATCTAAACAGAGCAAAGTTACAAGAAATAAATTTATTTAAACAAACAAAAAAAAGCAAGCATGCATTTATGCCAGGTTGACAAAAAGATGCAATGCATTGTTTTGGGAGCCAGAAGCATCGAGAACCAGGGGGATAAAACACGCAAAACTGAGGATCGCTTTTACCTTCGTGGAGGGGAAGTGTTAGGGTGGGAGAGGGCTGCGCAGGGGCTTCAAAAGCATTTGCAATAACCTAGTTATTTTTTTAAATCGAAGTATAGTTGATTTACAATATCGTGTTAGTTTCAGGTGTACAGCAAAGTGATTCAGTTATACGTATATACGTATATGATTATTTACTTACTTATTTTCAGATTATTTTCTGTTATAGATAATTACAAGATATTGAATCGCAGTTCCCTAGTTCTTAAAATGAGTGGTTGGCGCAGAGGTGTTCACCGTATAATTCTGTGCATATGTTTGATAACTGTGAGCGTGTGCTGGCCACTTCCCCTGGGGAGAATCCAGGAAGGCGGGGCTTATCCCCCTGGGGAGAATCCAGGAAGGCGGGGCTTATCTCCCTGGGGAGAATCCAGGAAGGCGGGGCTTATCCCCCTGGGGAGAATCCAGGAAGGCGGGGCTTATCCCCCTGGGGAGAATCCAGGAAGGCGGGGCTTATCCCCCTGGGAATCCCCTGGTCCAGAAGGGGAGGTTTCAAGACTCCCCAGCCGGTGTGAGGAGGAGCCCCCTCTCTCTTCCCCTCCCAAGGAAGACACCGGGCTCTGGAATCCCCGGCCCCGAGCCCCTGTCTACACAGGACATAAGGCAGCTTCTTTTTCCCCAAAGAGGCCAGAGTGGAGACCAGGGGATCCCCGGCCCCAGGCCAGCAGGGTTGGAAGTCACAGCCTGACTGTGACTGGGGGGTAAGACCCACAACGCTAAAGAATCCAGGGCAGTGGTTCCCTGGCTTTGGCTTTTCACAAACTAATAATTCTTTTTAAAATGTGGATACGTAAATGGTGTTGCCACCATTTTGTTTTTTGAAGTAAGAAGTTAGAAGACAACAATTACCACTTCCGGTGCGCCCACCCCATACGTACAGGGTACCTTGATACCCAGATAATAGGATTAAGGCATGCATACTTGAGCAAAGGGGAACGCTTTTCCCGGAATACATGTAGCTTTATGGAAACGTCACCGCAGTAGCCCGGTTTCCTCAGCGGGCGGTGGGGAAGTAGCAAGTTGGGTCACGGAGACCCAATCAGGAGAATCGCATCTGGAGGATTCTAAAACGAGGGCCACGTGGGCATGCGTCGCACTGAAGGGCAAGCCAGCCACCACGCTCGCGGGCGCACGGGCACACACGCCGGGCTCGACCCTTCCCACGGACCGCCGCGAGCGCATACGCGCACGCACGCACGCACGCACGCACTCCTCCCTGGGGCTCCCGGGTTGGCAAACCTGCCCTGGCATCCAGGTGTGGCCATACTTCTCCCCTGAGCCCAGAGCCAAGGGTGGGGCTCACCCAGCCCGTGTCAACCGGTGGAGCCAGGTGGGTGCCGACCCGGGGCCAGAGGCGGGCCAGCCGCTCAGGCCCCCGGACCACTGCCTCTGGCCGGGAGACCAGAGCTCTGTCCACCTACGGGGAGTCCAGGGCCCTGTTCTGTCCCCCTGGCTAGGCCTGTGACCTTGAGCAACTCAGTCTCCCTCTCTGGGCCTCCAGAAGCCGGCTACCGCCCTGTGCGCCAGAGCCACGGGCGGACGGGGGCTGCGCTGCTCAGCTGTGGCCTCAGGGACCCGCTCGGGGGTGTGTGCCTTGGGGTAGAGTTGCCGCCATTCACCTCCAGCGGAGGGCCCCGCTGGCCGGCTTTGGGGTTGCTGAGGAGGGAGCCCTGCTGGGGTCAGGAGAGGCGGCTGCTGTCCGCACCGGTCCCAGCGGCCTGTCCCAGGCTTCAGCAGCTTGGTCACCCACCTGGAACAAACCCGGCCAGCCAGGAGCCCTGCGGGGAGCCTGACTCGCCTCGTGGGGGGCCACTGGGGCTAATGTTTAACGGGCTCCCTCCTCGGCAGGACACTCCAGTCCCTGCAGCCCTGAGCCTGGGCCTGCGCTGACCGTCCCGCTGCGAGGCGGGCCCCGGACGGACAGTGGGCTCGGCCTCCTGCCCCGTGGATATAGAGGCCTGGGGGGCGGCTGGCCTCCCGAGGCTCTGGGGCAGGCGGGGGTGTAGCGGGTGGCGTTCTGCCCTGCTCGTTCCTTCCAGGAGGCAGGAGCTCCCCCTCCAGCTGCTGGCCCAGCTGCTGCTATAGGTCTGCGTCCCTGCTGTTGGAGAAAGTCGGCCCCTTTGCCCATTTGGGTGCATTTGCATCTCGTTTGAATGTTCTCTCCTCTCTGGGGACAGGCGAACTCCGAGGCGTGTATGCATTGCCCTTGGTCCCCGGCCACAACCCTTCTGGAAAGTTACAGGTGGGGCTCTGTTGAGGCAAGTCTGATCCCAGAAAAGGGTGACCCCCAAGGCAGGTTGGCCCAGGTCCCTGTCCCCAGCCTGCAGCTGTCACAGCCCGTGACTCGTGGTGAGTGACTTGAACTCTCCCAACCTCCGTCTCCTCATGTGTCAATGCATCTGAAATAACAGGGTGTACCCCTTAGGTTTTGGTGAGAACGTAATGATGTGACTCTGATAAGGCATGTTATTAAGCGGTGACTAAGAGTCCGGGCTCTAGCAGACCAGCTGAGTTCAGCCCTGGCCCCTTGTTCGCTAACCGTGCGACCACGGAAAGTGTCAGCCTCTCTGTGCCTCACTGCTGCCGTCTGTGACATGGGAGCGGTCGTGGTTCCTCTCTCCTGGGGAGTCGTGGAGGCTGATGAGCTACTTCAGGTGCGGGGAGCAGCGCCTGGGGCGGAGCGAGGGCTGCAGCCGCTGGTCTTCAGTGGGGCCCAGCTCCCGGCTCTACTCTGCTCGTGTCCAGGCTGGGTCCCTGCGTGCTAAGTGCGGACCGGGTGGAATCGTGGTTCTCTCTCTCCAGAGACCACGCCTCCCACCCAGGCCCTGCTGTGGCCACAACTAAGCCAGCCCCGCCCACTGCCACCCCAGGGGGCCCTGTGACAGAGCCCCCTGGCCGTCACCATCAGGGCTCCATTGCTCGGGGGTGGGGGGGCAGGCTAGGTCTGGCCCTGCCAGCAAGCAGAAGGGACTGGGCCTCCTCCCGGAGGGCTTCGGGTGGGGCTGGGGCCCTTTCCCGGAGGGCCCTCCTCCCACGGGCTCTCTGCACCAGGCGTCGGCCCTGAGCAGGCCTGGCTTTGCGGGGCGGGGTGGGGGCCCCCGGTGTGCTGGGCCCCGGGTCAACAGCCGGGGGCAGAAACGAGCAGTGCCTTCGCAGCTCGGGGCCAGCGTCTCCCAGGGCTGAAAGGAAGCGGAGCGCGGAGGCCACGCTGCGGACCCAGGACCCGGGCGGGCCGCAGCAACCTGTGGGTCAGGGAAGGGGGGGTGTGTGTGGCTGCCAGGCGCGAGACCCAAGGCAGGCCCTGTGCCTGGACCGGCTCCGCCGGGCCCTCCAGCCGTGTGCGCGTGTGTGTGTCTGGGTGTGTCTGTGCCTGAGACTTTCCATGTTTCTAGGAGTTGTTTTCTTTGAGCCCACTGAGCTGTCTGCAGCAAGGACCCAGGCAGAGTGCTTTTCCCCCGACACATCTCGGGCTGCTGGTCCTCCAGGGGTGGCCGGCTGCACGGCCGGAGCCAGAGCCCGGCCCGGGGCCCCTGGTGCTGTACTTTGCTCCCGGCTCTGCATTTATGGCAGGTAATGCGCTGGGAGCAGAGGGTAGAACAGCGACTCCCAGGCAGGTGGAGGGCTCTTCACACAGCCCAGCCTCTCCTGGGGCCGGTGCCGGGCGGCCAGAAAAAGCCAAGGGCTGGGCCGGGGGCCAGCTGCTTCCTCGCAGGCATATCTCAGGAGTCACACGGCACTGCCCAGAAAAGCCAGGCCCTGTCTGGCCCAGACGTTGGTGTCTGCTCCACGGGAGCCGCCGTCCTCCGTGTGTGTGGAGCGGTGCCCCCAGGCCCCCCATTCCACCCCGGCAGACTTGCACCCCTCACTGGGCTGTGGTCCAGATGTCAGTGGGATGGAGAAAGGACCTGAGCTGGAGGACAGACAGGTGACTGCCCCCGCTTGGGGCAGCATCAGCCCTGGGGGACATGGTCCGTCAGAAGTGTGAAGGAAGGGCGGGGAGGGGGGATGCGGGTGGACAGGGCTGGCCCAGGACCCAGCGGGAGAGCCCAGGGCAGGCGCGAAGAAGGAGCTGCCTGGTGGCCGGGGTGGAACCGCAGGGCATCTCCCTGGCTGGGCCCGGTGCTGCACAGGGCACCGACCTGAGTGCCCGGCCCCGAGGCTCAGGTACACCAGGGCGCCCGGGAGAGGGGAGCCGGGGCAATGGCCCTGTGAGAGCAGCAGGGCAGGGGCTGGGAACAGAGGGGCCCCTCGACAGCTGCAGGTCCGGCCGGGCTGAGCTGAGCGCCCCGGGGGTGAGGCTGTGCTGTGTGGTGCCACCGGACCAGGTGGAAGGGGGACCGGGGACACCTTGGCAGGTGGCCCTCCGTGCTGTGACCCCGGCTGCCGCCTGAAGCCCGGCACAGCCTCCCTCACGGGCTCCCTGCCCTCCCCCTCCCCCAGGCGCTTACAGCCAGAGCTGCAGACGTGACCGGGACACTGGCTTTAATAGAGAGGCTGTGCCGCCCACGGGCGCCTGACGTACAGAGTGGAGGGTGCATGCCTCCCCGTGGCCTGGGTGCCCCACGGCGGTCAGGAGCCCCAGGGAGCCCGCCCGCCAGCCAGGCGAGGTCTTCAGACGCTGCCGTTCCTCCCCTCTTGTGTCTGTTAATCCCAGTTCCCCCGGCAGGCGCTCAGGCTGGAGGGGAGGTGTGGGAGCGGGGGGCGCTCTGCAGTGCAGGGGGTGTGCTGAGAGGCCGGCGGGAGGGGCTGGAGGAAGGGACCGGCAGGGCACCCGGAGCACAGCTTGGCCAGCTGCCTGTGGGACAGAGAGGCGGCAGCCCTCAGTTCCCAGGCCTTCTCAGCCCGGCACCCGGGCCGGGCTGCTGACCACAGGGGCTCCTACGAGCCTCAGCTCCCCACCCCCTCACCGTTCCTCCCCATGGGGCCCCTCCCACGTGTGGCTAGTCCCCACCTCTGAGCTCTGGTTGCAGGGCAGCCCCTGACACGCCCTCCTGCGGCTGCAACCCCATCACATCCTCGGAGAGCCTGCCCCTCCAGGAGGCTTCTCAGCCGGACAGGGCTACCGGACGGACCCTGCCCTGTTGCGTGTGCCCCCCGCACGCCCACGGAGGGCTTCACGTGTCCTAACGTTGCTGCATTTCTCCAGCAGCTTCCTCGGAGGGTGGGTGGCCGTGTCTCCTCCGAATGGAAGCCCCCCGACCAGTGCTGGGCACTTTGCAGGAGTCCCCGGGAGGCAGTTAAAAGTGCCTTAGACTTGGGGAAAGTCAGAGCTGGAAGGCCCCGGGGGCCGTGGAATCCAGGGGTTCTCAGCTCTGGCATCAGAGTCACCCAGGGGCTGATCGCACCCCAGAGTCTCGGGTCCGGCGGGCCTGGGAGGGCCCGGTCACCTGCGCCCCGGGTGATACACCTGGGGGATCACGGAGCCGATGCGACCCCGGTGCCGCAAGTGAGGAGGTGAGGGGCCCCGAAGCTGGACTGATTCACCCACCGTCTCGGGGGGGCCGGGACTGAGCCACCCCAGGGCTCCTCTTCCCCGCCCACCCTGCCCAGCGCGCCGGCCGCTGTCCTGGGGTCCCCGCCGCCCCGCAGACCGGGGCCTGGGAGCGGGGGGCCGGCTCCACCCACCTCTACTGGGCGGTCGGGGACTTGGCCGCGTCAAACATCTTCTTGCGGCCCTCCATCCCGGACATGGCCTCCACGTTCTTCCTCCAGTCGCCCACCTCCACGGGCCGCTCCTGTGGGCGGCCACACGGGGGGCCCTTAGCGCCAGGCCCTCCCTGCGCGGGAGCAGCTGGGCGGTGGGAAGTCAGCCTCCCCGGAGAGGTGGGGCGTCCCAGCCCTCGTTCTCCCACAACAGGGTAGTGAGGCCTCCCCTGGTCTCCCAGGGGTCCCGGAACGCTCTGCCAGCTGGCGGGGCTCCTGCGGGGGCTGCAGGGCTGGCCGAGGCCGCGTCGGGTGGGGTCGGGGGCTCACCTTCTCCGTGTCCTCCTTCTTCACAGACTTGAGGTTGGCGCGCAGGTCCATGGACACCTTGTGCTTGGAGCCCAGCAGGGCGCGCAGCATGGCGTCGGCCGAGACGCGGACGCGCCGCAGGGGGGGGCGCTTGAACTTCCCGCGCAGGTCCAGCACCTTGAGCTTCAGGTCCTTGATCTGCAGGGAGGGGCCAGCTCAGGGCTCCGGGCCCCAGCCAGGCCCTCGGGGACGCCCAGACCCACTGTCTGTCACCTTGCAAATGGCCACCTCTGTTCTATCCTATTCTGTTGGTGCGGGGGTGAGTGGGGCCCGGAGAGGGAACTCCGTGGGCCGTGGCGGCCAAGGAGGGAAGAGGCAGAAGTGACATTCGGAAGCCCTGTTTGCAGTGGGACGGGCCACTTCCTCTTAGTCCCGCTTCTAACCAGTCCCTTCCCAGTGAGCTTTCAGAGCAGCTCATTGAGGGCACAGCCCTGGTCCAGCAGGATGGATAAGCCCCGTGTCCGAGCCCCCCGGGGGACTTCCAGGGTGCAACCTCAGGAGGAAATTCTGGGGGGATCCGTGAACCCACAGACCGTCATTCCTGCTGGGGAGAAGTGGGAAGGAGGGAAGGGGCTCCGGTCCCTCCCCACCCCTCTGCTGGAACAGGTGCCCACGCCAGCAGCAGGAGCCCTGTCCCCGGCATCCTGCCCACCGCACCAGCGCTGGGTCTGGGTGGATCTGACGCCCCGCGCCCCGCGCCCCACGCCGGGGGAGTGCTGAGTGACTGGAGTCAGGGGCAGAGGCCAGGCCCATCCCAGGTCCACCGCTGTGTGACTGGGGCCGAGTTTCTCAGCCTCTCTGAACCTCAGTGTCCTCATCTGTCAGGTGCACATAAGAACACCCACTTCATCCACAGGCGAGCAGGGAGGATCAAAGGGACGATGCACGTGGAAGCCATTTGAAAGGTAAGCTGTTCTTAACAGGCCGTGATTATTTGTGGGGGTGAATAAAAGGGGTGGCTTCCCTTCCACTGAAGAGCCCACCTTATAGGTTGGAGGAAGTCTGTGCTTTTCAGCTGTGTGAAAAGCGTCCCCTTCTCTCTGCCCAACTCCAGCCCTGGAGGGTGGAGGGCAGGGACCAGAGCTTCCTAAGTGCGACTCCCCAGACCCGGCAGTGGGAGGGGGGCGTGGCCCACAACTGCCGCGTCAATGCCCACCCGACACCCCCAGACGTCACCCGCCACCCACCTGAGCTGCACCGGCTGCGCCCACCTCCCCACATACCACCCTGTCCCACCCAGCCAGCCGGCTCCAGCTGTGCCCCTGCCACCCCCCGGCCCCGGCTCACCTCCCTGGTGTTGTGCAGGCACTTGGCCTCAATGTCGTATCTCTCCTCGTCCACCACCTCCACCTTGGCGTGCAGGTCCCGGCACAGGTCCTGGGGAAGCCGGGGAGTCGGGAAGGGAGATGAGGGAGCCGCTCAGCCCCCAGCCCCCCTTTTCCACCTCCCAGCCGGGTGCCCGGCCCCTCCTCCACCTCGGCAAGACCTGAGCTACGAAAGGGGCTGATGGACCCCTTCGCTCTGGGTGGAAGTCCTCTGTTTTCCTTTCTGAATGTATTTATCGCTAAAAAGTTTTCTTATGATAAAAGGAATGTAAGTTAATTGTAGAAATTTTGAAAATTATATATTAAGCAAAAATAATAAAATAAGGGGACTTCCCTAGCGGTCCAGTGATTAAGACTCTGTGCTCCCAATACAGGGGACACAGGTTCGATGGAGCTAAGATCCCGCATGCCACACGGTGCAGCCTAAACAAACAAAAAAAAATACTACTACTACTAATAATAATAATAATAAAAGAGGAATAATTAGTGATAATAATAATTATTATTTAATTAATAATAAAATAGGAATTATTACCACCAGGCAGTAATAACATAGGTTTCCTCCCGGAGGTAACCATTGGTGACATGTTGGTCTACAAATGATGGGACTTTCCTGGTGGTCCAGTGGGTAAGACTCCGAGCTCCCAGTGCAGGGGGCCCGGGTTCCATCCCTGGTCGGGGAACTAGATCCCGCACGCCACAACTAAGAAGTCTGCGTGCCACAACTAAGAAGTCTGCGTGCCACAACTAAGAAGTCTGCACGCCACAACTAAGAAGTCTGCGTGCCACAACTAAGACCTGGCACGGCCAAAATAAGTAAATAAATATCTTTTTTAAAAAATGGTCCCTGGGCTTCCCTGGTGGCGCAGTGGTTGAGAATCCGCCTGCCGATGCAGGAGACACGGGTTCGTGCCCTGGTCCGGGAAGATCCCACATGCCGCGGAGCGACTAAGCCCGTGAGCCATGGCTGCTGAGCCTGTGCGTCCGGAGCCTGTGCTCCGCAATGGGAGAGGCCACAACAGTGAGAGGCCCGCATACCGGAAAAAAAAAAAAAAAAAAAAAAAAAAATGGTCCCTGACTTAACGATGGTTCAGCTTATGATTTTTTTGCCTTTATGATGGTGCGAAAGCAATACAGATTCAGTAGACACCATACTTGGAATTTTGAATTTTAATCCTTCGCAGGCTAGTGATGTTCCGTGCTGGGCACTGCAGCCCCAGCTCCCGGGCAGCCCCGCGCCCACGGGGGTGACCAGCGACACACTTAAAACCATTCTGTACCAGACAACCGTCTGCTTTTTCATCGTCAGTGAATCGCATGAGCTCCTCGGCTCTTTATTAGAAAACAGGCTCTGTGTCAGTTGATCTCGCCCAACTCTCAGCTACCGCGAGTGGTCCCCACACGGTTAAGCTGGGCCAGGTGCGCTGTGATGTGCGCCAGGTGAGGCGTAGACGGTGCACTTTGGACCTACGATAGTGTCACCTGACGACGGGCTTCTTGGGACGTAACCCCCTCGTGAGTCAAAGGAGATCTGTGTTTCCTTCCAGTCCCTCCTTCACTCTGCTGTCACTGGTGTTTAAACTCTTACCAATGTTATAAAAACATTAAAGGCCTGTTTGCAGGGGACGGACGGGCAAGTCTGGAGAAACGGGCCCCCCCAAACGTTGCCCAGCTCCCCGCTCTGTGCTGTCACGCGGGTCTGACACACGCCCTGTCCGCTGCTCAGCACCCACCTCCCCCAAGCAAGCCCCTTCTCCCTGCTGAGGCTCCCTTCCCGCCTGTAAAACGGGACCCAACGCCCCACCCCAGCCCGACCCCGCCACACGGGGCTGTGAGACTAAAGGGACCAGGTAAGGGAGGAGCCACTTGTAAAGGACGGAGCTTTGAGCCGGCCAGTTAGAGCTCCTGCAGCGGGTCCGGCGGTCCCGTCGGGGGCCCCCCCACCACGCGCACCTGCAGGGCGCTGAGGGACAGGCCTCGGGTCTGCAGCGCCGGGATGCGCTCGGCCAGGTAGCACTTCTTCTCAGCCTCTCGGTCCTCGAGTTCCTGCTCCCAGCACTCCTTGGCCTTGGCCAGCATCAGGCTCTGCGCAGGACAGAGTGCACTGAGCGGGGCCCCTCGTCCCCCACCTGGCATCGGGGCACGAAGGGAAGGCGGGCCCCGACTGCGAGCTCCGCCCGGAGGAGGCCCAGACCAGGCAGCCCTGGGCGCCTGGGAACAAGGCGGCCGCCAAGAGTGGGAGTGTGCGCGCGGCCACGTGAGACCAAAGCCCGGGGGCCACACACGAGCACGTGCTCTTGACCCCGGACCTCACTGTCCTTCAGCCTGCCTCTTACCACTTCTCATCTTTTGGGGCCCCGAGCTCCTAAGAGAGACTCTCTTACCAGAATAAAGCATGCCCTCTGGCCCCACCAGGGGTCCCACCCTGAAGTCGGTCCCGCCTCGTGCCAAGCCCCGGCTGGGTGCCAGGACCAGAATTCCGGTTCCCACAGGCTGACCACGGGCTCCGGGCTGGGCCAGACTCCCTCCACCCCCTCCCCCTCCTCCGCCCCCTCCTCCTCCATCCCCTCCTCCTCCATCCCCTCCTCCATCCCCTCCTCCATCCCCTCCTCCTCCTCCATCCCCTCCTCCATCCCCTCCTCCATCCCCTCCTCCATCCCCTCCTCCATCCCCTCCTCCTCCTCCATCACCTCCTCCTCCGCCCCCTCCTCCTCCTCCATCCCTTCTCCTCATCCTCCACCTCCTCCCCACTCTGGTCTCCCTCCTCTTTGACCTCCCACGACCCTCCCCCCCAGAGGTTCACTGCACCCCTCTGTCTCCCCGGACACCTCCCCAGAGCCAGGACCCCGCTCACCTTCAGCAGGAGTTTGCGGGAGGCAGTAATCTTGGGTTTTCTCTGAGGAGAAAGAGGAGGAGAGGCGGGTGAGGTGGGGGCTGCAGAACCGGAAATCTGGACCAGGCCGGGATGAGCGCCAGCCTGTCACCATCCTTACCCAGAATCCTCGCCTCAGGGTCCCTTAAAAGCTCATCTTGTGATCGCACCCCTCAGATTAGAGACTCAGCTCCCTGACCGAGGGGCTGAATCCTGCAAGACACTGTGTGGGTCACGGGGTCTGGGCACCCCCTTCCTCATCTGTGAGTCAGGATGCTACACCCACCTTACCCGGTCCACAGAGGAGCTACAGACAGAATGAGATCATGGGTGAGCAGCAGCTTCGAGCAGCGCGCATGAGGCGTGCCGCCTGGCGTTCTGGGGCAATGCTGGCTCACGTCAGAGAAGTAAGCCGTGAGCTCCCTCAGTAAAGAAGCTCATCTCTTTAGACGTCAAAACTTTTCTTGATGTCAACACAATCCATATAAATTGCTCTCAGTTATGAAAACAATATTTTCTCTTCTTATTAAAAATGCTTGACACCTCTTGCTGACTAGATACATCCTAATAGGTCTTGGCCCTGTGGCGGTGTCCCCCAGGGAAGCGACAGGGGGACTGCTCCATCCCTATCTCCGAGGGCTCCTGTCTCCTCCTGGACACAGGCGGTCACTTCTCGTGCTACTGGTGACCGCCCCCACCCCACTCCGCAACTGCAGCTACTCTGCTGAGCCCTGGCCACAGCTTGGCTTTGCTATTATTCTTTTTTTTTTTTTTTTTTTCCGGTACGCGGGCCTCTCACTGTCGTGGCCTCTCCCATTGCGGAGCACAGGCTCCGGACGCGCAGGCTCAGCGGCCACGGCTCACGGGCCCAGCCGCTCCTCGGCACGTGGGATCCTCCCGGACCGGGGCACGAACCCGCGTCCCCTGCATCGGCAGGCAGACCCTCAACCACTGCGCCCCCAGGGAAGGCCGGGGTTTGCTATTCTTGTGTGTAAAGTAGAAGCAGTCGGCTTGGAGCCGTCCCTGGAGAAAGTGAAGGGGCTTCCGTGCCTGGGACGTGCTTCTAATGCAGCTATTCAGGGAGCTGTGTCTTTTCCTCTCCGAAAGCCTAGGGTTTTGCTGTGTGTCCTGTCCACGTGGTTGCGAGGAAATGGCCTGTTGCTATGAGCATCACCAGCCGGGGTTTACACTGTCATGTACCCACAGAAATGTCTCACCGTCTCCCCACCACCGGGGGAGATTTTGGCCACCTCGTTTTCCATCAGGCACCTGGGACTCACTTCCATATGAGCCTCAGTGAAACTCAGAGGTTCACTCGACTATGGAAAAACAGAATCTCTGCTGAGTGTCCCGCCATCCCTGCTGCTAACTCCCAGCCTGGCAGCCCTGAGTCCACAGTTCCCCAGCTGCAGTCCCCACCCCGGGCAGGCGGGCCGGGCGGGGCGGGACACAGGCTGTGTGTGTCCTCAGCAGCCTAAACAGACCTGGGCTGTGTCGGGGGCAGGGCTGTCTAAGACCCGAGGGGAGGGCAAGGATCCTCTTGGTCCTCCCTCAGTGTCCGGTGGTGGGCGGGGCTGGAATAACCCGAGGATGATCCCCTCCCACCTTTCCAATGTAGATCTGCAAGGACAGGACGGCCCCCTGAGCTGGACGCGCTTCTCAGACCCGGCGAGGGAGAACGGCTCTGTGGTCAGCAGGGGTGCAGGGCCACACCGCCTCTGTCTGGTCCCAGCCCCAGGACCACCTTCCAGGGACGTGACGCACTGGGGCGCCCCCTCCCCGGACCTTGAGGAGCCCCACGTCCAGAATCTTCCCCCAAGGTTTATATTCTCCAGGGAATTTGCTCAGCCACCGAGCACCCTCCCCAGGCCTTGACCCAAGCTCTCTCTCCTCAAATGCCCACCCTGCCGTCAGCGCTCTAACGTCTGCCAGCACAGCGACACCCCCGGTCTTACTCACCTCGCTGCAGGCATCCGTCACAGGAAGGCCAGGGTGGGCGGGGGGCGGGGGGAGAGCAGAAGACAGAGTGAGTGGGAACGAGGCGGAGCGTCCACGCGACAGCAGACCGCGTGGACGGGCTGGGGGAGGGGCGCGGGCCAGCGCACCAGAAAGGAAGCAGACATCGTGCCGGGGGACGCAGAATAGAATAGAAACCCTCAGGCCCTGTGGGTTACTGGAGGCCCTTTTGGGAAACACCCGCCACTGTACACTGGGGAGGATGGAAACCTCAAGGTGGGGTCCTAGGCCGTGAACACTTCCCTCCCGGGCGGGTAGGTACCTCCCCAACGCTTGTTCATCTACTGGGTGATTAAATCGTGGCCTGGGCCTTGTGATCCGTCCATGTGATCAGTGCAGACAAACTCTGAGACACAGGCCAAGAGGGTCTTCCGGCAACAAACTGGGAGCCAGTTCTGCTCAAAGCCTGGGAGGACACATGGACCCCGGGGACCCCGGCTCTCAGGACTGTGCCTGTTTTTGGATCTGGTCTCCCGGGGAACTGCTTCAGGGACCGAACAGATGGTCTGAAATCTGCAGCAACGGCCGCTGGCCGGTTCATGCCTTCCTGGGCGGCGCGGCGGGGCGCGGCGGGGCGGGGCGGGGCGGGGCGGGGCGGGGCGGGGCGGGGCGGGGCCGGGAGGCAACACTACTTACACTTCCGGCATGATGGCGGCGCAGGGCAGGGCGGGGCGGGGCGGGGCGGGGCGGGGCGGGGAGGCGGGGAGGCGGGGCGGGGCCGGGAGGCAACACTACTTACACTTCCGGCATGATGGCGGCGGGGCGGGGCGGCACCTGGGGCAGGAGGAACCATGGATGAGGGAGAGTTACAGCTCCTGCCCCCACCCGACCTGGCTGGGCCGTGGGGCTGTGTCAGCCGCCCAGCCTGGCAGAGAAGGTCCCATAGCAGAAAGGAGAAATCAGACATATCGCCTTCCAGCGGGTCAGGATGGGATAAATACTTGTCCATTTACTCGTTTTTCTCTCCATCATTTACTCATTCATTCACAGGGGAGAGAAACCTTACAGAGGCAAAGAAACAAGATGAGAATCAAAAGTGGTCCTGCTGGGCAGGTGTGTAGGACCAGGATCTGCAAACTACAGCCCACAGGCCGGGACTGGACTGTTTGCTTAAACGACTGTAAAGCAAAGAAGAATATGCGTCAGAACCTTACGTAACCTGCAAAGCCTAAAATATTTCCTATCTGGCCCTTTCCAGAAAACGTTTGCCGACACCTGTGGGGAACCGAGTGGGACGCGCAGAAAACGCGTCTGGAGCTGGGGTGCGGGTGCTCGCTCACGGGGCCTCGAATGACAGGGTGAGACAGGCTGTCCTGTGGGCAGGGGTGGCCGTGGAGGTCTCAGGGCAGGGTCTGGAATCGCGAGCCCGGGCCGCAGGCAGCCGCCACACGGCCCACCTCCAGGGGGCGCCGTGCGCATGGCTGGTGACAGGCTGGGACAGGTCCGTGAGGGGCCCTGCGGGGGGTCAGGCCAGGAGTCAGGGCAAATCCCTGTGTCCCCCTCTGGCCTTCACCCTAAGGCTCTCCGGGCCAGCTTTTCCCTCTGCAAAAGCAGGGGTTAGAGAACTTGTTTTCCATTTAATATGTGGTTCTTGAACCCTTTGTTCAAAGCAAGTCCAATCAATAGGGCGGCTGGCGCTGGTGGAAGGGGCGTTAGCCCAGGACCCCCGTGCCCCTCCGTGAGGTCCTCTGCCCGTGGAGCACGGTACGAAGCCCCCTGACCTGTGACCCTGGGGCCCCTTTTAGCCCGAGAGTCTGGGGCTCAGGCCGAGGAGGGGGTCCTCGAGCCGTAGAGGGGGATGCTCCACGGCCAGGCCTGACCCCCGCCCCCGCCGGCCCGGGCTGGACAGAGAGCATTCCAGTGCAGGGGGTGGGCACCGGCCAACGACACGGGGCGGGAGGGGCACGGCTGGGGTGGGAGCCGGTGTGCAGGCCGGGAGCCCCGAGCTGGGTTATGAAGCGAAGGATCAGGGAGGGGATGGGGCCAGGGGAAGGCTGAGCACAGGGCCAGGAGTTTGGATCTGGTCCAGAGCCTGGTGTGGGTAGGGTCAGGCTGACCCTAAAGGAGACGTGCAAAGTGACCACCGTCACCTCCTCCAGAGCCGCCTCCGCCTCTGCCTCGATGCCACCCTTTCCCCTAGTGCCCGGAAGCCTGGGTGGGGCTCAGCCACCCCCCCAATCTCCCATCCGAAAGCCTTAACCACGCCCCATCTGCCGCTGCCTGGGGGTGGGGGGAGGGCGAGGCCCGGGTGGAGGGAGTGTGACCAGAGCTTCAGCTGTCACCCTGGGGCACAGAGGGGAGTAGAAACAGTCCACACATTCCCGAGATGCTTGGCTGCAATGAGATTTTATCGCCAGCTGTTTATTCTAGGGCCGCACTCCTCTGAAGACACCGAGGAGGTCCAGAGAGGAAGGGTAGCTGGGGAAGAGCCCTCCCCACCCCGGGCCCATCCTCCGTCACCAGGCCCCCCGCAGCACGGTCCCCGGGGGCACAGATGTCACTGAGGAGGGACGTGCTCGTCCTGGGGCGGGGGGGGGGCTTCTGGCCGTGTCCACACCCCCTAGACAGCCACTACTTGCCCGGCCAGGCCAGGCGTCCTGCTGAGGACCCTCCGGACCCGCCCCCGGCCTGCCCGCTGACACCCACCAGGCCAAGGGGTCCCAGCCTTGCGCTGACACCCACCAGACGGGACCCCTCGACAGGCCCCCTGGGAGACGAGCAGAGACAGGATGAGAACTCAGAATGGAGCCGGCAGCCCGGAGGGTGGGAGAGCCGCGCTCCCGGCCCCCCAGCAGCAAGAGGGAGATAACGGGACCCACAGTGGGAGGTGGGGGTCCCTGGGCTGCCCTCCCCCAGGCCCCATGGGTGGGACAGAAGGCCAGCCGGGCCGCGAGACCGAGACTGAGGCTATGTGTGAGTGTGTGTACGTGACTGTGTGAGCAGGCTTGCGTTCCTCCCCCTGCTTGCCCGCACCCCCAATCTTGGACCTCAGTTCAAGGGCGTCCCGGTCCTCCCTGACCGGCTGCTGACAAGGCTTGTGCTCCCAAGGCTGCGGTTGCGGACCCCCCAGCACCCTGAGCTCTGAACAGAAAAGCCCGCCCACAGCTGCTGGGGACAATCTCCCGGCCCCGCCCCCCGTTAGAGAGCCCACCCGCCACCCGCCACCCGCCACCCTCCCCCCGCCACCCGCCTCGGGTCCTCACTGAAGTGCTCACAGGCTCTCGAGCTCCCAGCCCAGTGCTGTGCCCCCTGCCTTCCCCCAAGAGCCCCCCTTCTGCGCCAGAGCCGGGAGGCTGGCTGGCGCTCTGCCCGCACCTGCTCTGTCCACTGTGCAGACGGCAAAGGGCGCCAAGCGAGCTGTCAAAGACAAAGAACAAGAGGCAGGACGGCTTCCCCAGTCGGTGGCGGCGGGCGTAGGTGCAGCCTTCCAGCCCCCGAGTCCTGTCCCCGCTCCTTCCTTCTCCTGCGACCCGGGCGTCGCCCCCTGCACCGCTCACCAAGCTCCCCCTCCACTTCCAAAGGCAGCCCCTCCGCCCCTCTGGTCCCCCACGCGCCCCTCTCCCTCCTGGGACGGCTGGACAATCCTCGAGGCTCTGCCCGGGGGCCCCCCGGGCAGCCTGGAAAAACCTGCTCACGGCTCCAGGCGGGCAGGCGGCTCACCTCCAGCCACAGCCTCGCAGGGCGGAAGCCGCCCTGCAGGACTAAATGCCAGCAATTGTCTTAGGACCGTCCACCGACAAACCCGGTGGCACAGGCGAGACCACCTTCTTCGCCATCCGAGCCCTTGCTTGCTCCTGAGTCCGGAGCCCCAGCTCCACCGCCCGCGCGGTGGACACTCACCTTCCCGGGCCTCCGTGGGTGAGATGGTCTCGCCTCGTGGTTGACCGCAGACTGTGGGGGGCAAGCAGAGGGGAAGCTCTGAAAACTACAGCCGGCCCGCGGCAACTGGCGGGTAAAAATAGAACAGACACGCAGCCCCTCCCGCCTCCCCGCCCCCTCCCCTCTCCCCCACCCCCGCCCCCGCCCCCCCCCACACACACCTCAGGAAGGGGACACCGCAGCTCGCACGGCAGCCAGCGGGCTTGGAGACACACGCGTGCCAGGCTCAGGAGGACACGGAGCCTGTGCACACAGCGGCCACCACCTAGGGGACGGCAGCCCCGGAAAGGGGGAGTGGACAGCAGACGAGATGGGGCTCCGAGCAGGGATGGGGCCAGGGCCCCGGGAGGCCCCGGGGGAAGGGGGGCCGTCTTGCTGGCCCTGCGTCTCTCGCAAGAGAATGTGGAAACCAGGTCCCGCAGCCCAGGCTCCAAGAGGGCAAAAGGCTTGACGTTCGGACATCTTCTGAGGCTCTGGTACACGTGCACCCGGGAGACGCCCGGACCTGGAGGTAAACAGTGCTGAGGGGGTCCAGTGAGGGTCCTGGGGCTGAGCTGACCTTCAAGCTCGTGGCGTCTGAGGGTCCACAGAAGCTCTGCACCCTCTCCTGATGGGTTTCCCAGGTTCCAAACGGCGCCCCACACCCCGTGCCTGGAACCTGGTGAAACTAACTCCCTCTCTCCCCTGACCCACCCTCTGTCACCAGCCACGTATGCCAACAGCATCCAGGGGGCTGGTGTGCAGGGGCTGCACCTGTTTACTGGCTATTTTTAGGGTGATGGATGAACACCTAATACCCACGCTGTGGTCAGAGGAAGACAATGCCTGCTATGTTAATCCAGTGGCTATTATTGTTGGTCAACTCATGGGCCGGGAGCCCAGGCTGGGGCAGGGCAAGCAGGACGCTGACCCCTCTCGGAGGCCAGGAGAGGCCTTGCCAGCAGCAAGAGGCTGGCGAGCTCTCGCCAAGCGCCAGTCGGGTGGGGACAGAGCTCGTGGACAGGGGCGTCCTCAGGGGACATACCCAAGTGCCATGGAGGGAGGGGTAGAGGCCCCTCCCTCTGGGCCAGCAGAAGCTGCTCTGATTTGGCTTTGGTCAGGTCACCTTTGGGAAACCTCCATGCAAGAAGGCTGCCAGGGAGAGAGAACGGGGTCTGGGAGGTTATATGGGGGGGGCGGGGCGCAGGATTCCAGGTGGAGGGGCTGGGATGGAAACCAGAGGAGCAGCTGGGGATAAGAGGAGTCTAGGGGCCGGGGATGAGTCTGTGGGAGTTTATTGAGTTGGTTTATTAGGTTTAGAACTTATGCAATAACTTTCATACAAAGCCTTAATATGTGCAAAACCAAAATGAATCGTCTGCGTGGATTATCCCGCTTTTTGAAAAGGAAAAACAAAGAGAACAGATTGACAAATAGAAGAGTGAAATAGGGGCAAGACAACCTAAAAAGTAGGCGAGCAGATGACCTCAGACAGACATGGTGACTGGGACCCTCCCGGCGGACACTCCCCTCCGCAGGGACCACAAGGAACCGCGGCCTCGGCGGGGCTGGATTCATCCTCAGGCATCACGGGGACCCCCGTCCAGGCCCCCGTGTCCTGACTCCACCCTCAGACCCACACGGGCCTGCAGCCCCGCTCAGCCACAGAGGGAAGGAAGCCCGTGCCCTCACGCCCACCCACCTCTCCCGGGCCTCTCCTGCTCTCCGCCCAGAGGTGGCCTTCAAACATGGGGCTGTTAGGCCCTGTTGCTCTGGCACCTGCTCCTCTGTGTGGGGTGGGCGCAGAGGCCCCGGAGCCCACCCGCAGGCCCGCGACCTCCGGCTGCAGGCTGCCCACACCCAGCTGTGAGGGCCCCCGCTGGAATTCGCAGCCCCAAGACCCCTCTCTCTGTCCCAGTGCCTCTGCAGCCTGTCCATGCGCTTGCTTAAAATTGTCCTCAAAAGGTCCCCCCACCTCAGAGCTCATCTGCTCAGGGGCCAGGTCAATCCCCTCCCATCCTGCCTGCGGACAGGAGCCGTCCCTGGGGCCATGAGGCCGAGTCTGGCACAGATGCGCCTCCCCAGACACAGAGCCAGAATCAGGGTCTGTGGCCTGGAGAGGCACAGAATTCCCTGCGGTCGGCTGAACAGTGCACCACCCGCCCCCCCAAAAAACCATAATGTCATGTCCTAATGAAAATGGGACTATGTCACCTTCTAGGCAAAAGGGACTTGGCAAATCTGATTAAATAAGGAGCTTGAGTCGGGGAGATTCTCCTGGATCGTCCACGGGGGCCCCACTTAACCACACAGGTCCTTAGGAGACAAAGGCGTGAGCATCAGGGTCAGCGGGCCAGAGAAGGGAGGATGCCGGCTGTGAGCAGGAGGGGCCCCCGAGCCCAGGCGGGCAGGAAACAGGCTCTCGCTTAGAGCCTCCAGAGGGAGCAGCCCGGCGACGCCTTACCTTTCAGCCCAGTGAGACTGACTTTGGGCTGCTGACTCCAGAAATGTGAGACGCTCAATTTGTGTAGCTTTGCAAACAGGAAGGAATACCCTCCGGCAGGCTGGGCAGGGCCCGTGGTCACGGTTCAGGCTGTGCTTGGGGCAGCCAGGAACACCGTGGGCTCGGGGGGCTCAGAGAGCAGGGCCTACCCAGGCCCGGCGACCTCCCACGTTCCCGGCCAGAATCCAGCACCCCGCCCAGGGCCTGGCCTCCCCTGGCCACAGCTCCGTACGTACCTCCGAGAGGATCATATAGGATGGAAGCCCGTCCAGCCCGGTCACTGTGCCCGAGAGAGAGAGAGAGGAGGCTGCGTAGTGGGGGCCAGGCCTTCCAACCCCCAGCCCCGGGCTCCCGTCACACAGCCGGGAAGCCAGTCACCTCCGGACCTGAACTCTAGCACGGTTCGCACCCGAGCACCACGTCCTCTAACCCCGACACTGTAACCCGACCGACTCCAGGGCCCACAGACCCCTCCCCGCGGATGCAGCGCCCCGCCACACACACACCCCGCCCCCAGTACCCAGCGTCTCGGCCCCTCTCAGGCCTGCCCGGTTGTTCCAGAGGGTGAGTAATCCACACGTCTACACCGCGGCCCCAGCCCTGACCCCTAGAACCTCGTCCTCTGTTGGTCTCCCGAGGCGGCCCCTTGCCCTCTAGAAATCCATTTCGTGCTGTTTTGTGTGAGATGCTGAAACAGAGCTTATCCTGTGCCTACTCCAGCCTCATCAACAACCCCTGCTTGGGCCCGGGGTAGGGGGCTGGCCTCAGGTCCCCTCCCAACATTCACCCCACCCGCGGCTGCAGGCCGTCCACGCCCCACCCTAAGACCCAGCTGCACGGGGTCCTCCGAACCCCAGCTTCCTCACCCACAAACTGGGTTTACCGTGTACGGTGGCCGGGCCGGGCCTCGCATCCTCGGGGTGAGGCTGGCAGCCTCCCCTGGGCTCCTTTTTAAAGTCCGGGGGGGGGCTTGCCTGGTGGCGCAGCGGTTGAGAGTCCGCCTGCCGATGCGGGGGACGCGGGTTCGCACCCCGGTCCGGGAAGATCCCACGTGCCGCGGAGCGGCTGGGCCCGTGAGCCATGGCCGCTGCGCCTGCGCGTCCGGAGCCTGTGCTCCGCAACGGGAGAGGCCGCGACAGTGAGAGGCCCGCGTACCGGAAAATAAATAAATAAATAAATAAATAAATAAAGTCCAGGGCGAGTCCGCGGCAGCCACGGCCAGAAGCCGGGCCTGTGTGACCCGGGTCCCCTCAGATCTGTGACTTCGCGGCTCAACTGTCACACCAAAGGGCTGAGGACCAGCGGGAGGGGCTGCTCGGGAGGGAGGAGACCCGCAGGGGGTGCAGCCTCGGGCCGCGCCGCGGGCTTCCAGTGTCACTCTCGTCCCCCAGGGTGGGAGGCCACGAGGCGAGGAAGGAAGTGTCTGACCGGGGGAGCAAGGCTCGGTGAGGCCGTGGGTGGGGGCCACGGCCCTCCCCTCAATGGCCGACACCCGACAGCCGGGCTCTGGTCTGCAAGGCGGAGGAGCCCAGCTTAGCAGGGGCCGAGGCCCGGCCCACCTGCCTTCCTGCTGCCAGGGGTCCCTCAGTGACGGCCCGCGAGCCCCTCCTGGCTCCTCCAGCCACCCCCACCCCCGGCTTGAGCCCCCCAGCCGGTCCGGGGCCGGAGCGGAGGAGGTGAGGCTGGCGTGCGCAGGCGCGGCGGAAGGAACGAAGAACCGGAAGGAGTCGCCCCTCTATTTTCTGCCGCAGAGCGCGCTCCCCGCCGAGGCCACTGAGACGCGTGAGTGGCGCGCAAGCTCAGAGGAAGTGGCTCCAGCAGGGTAGCGTCTGCACCTCGTTTCCTCACCTGTGAAATGGCGGTAAAGCGCCCACCTCGGGGGTCCCCGCAAGGCTTAATGAGGCCACCTGTGCAGAGGGCTTTGCAAACGCTCAACAAACGTCAGCCGCCCAGCAACAGCCTGAGGCAGGTGCTGTGATGAAGTCCATTTTATGGATGAGGAGACGGGGCCCAGAATGGTTGAGCAACTCCCTTAAGGCCCCGCGGCGGCGGCGACCAGCACCCAGGCCTCTCTGCTCCCTCACCAGCCCCGCCCTGCGACCTCTGGCGGTAGACAGGGGCCACCGCCACTGCCGGAATGTGCTGTCCCCAGCCAGCGCGCTGGCTGCAGCAGACCCTGGGCTCCCAAGCCCCATATAATTCATCCCTGCACAAAAACCACAAGAGATGTTTTGCATTCCCCACTGATTCTCTGCCTACCCCTGAGAAGGGGCCCTTCCCTCCCCTCCCGGGAGGCCTGGGGGGCCGGTGACCGACCGGGAGATAGGGGGTGAGTCCCTGCTCAGCTGGACGTCAGCATTCCTCACTCCCTCCTCCAAAGCCTGCGCCCCCCCATGTCACCCCCCCACACCCAACTCCCTCCATACCCGCCCCCCAGTGATGGGGCCTCTAACCTGTATCTGTCCCCTGAGGATACAGCCCAGGCCTCCGCTGGCCCAGTGGATGGAGGGCGTTCCAACTCCCGCAGGGCTTGGTCAATGCAGATTTGGGGTCCCTGGCCCAGAGATCCTGATTCATCAGGTCCGGGCTGCAGCCTGGAAGTTTGCATTTCTAACAAGGTCTTGGTGATATTGCTGCGGGTCTGGGGACCACACTTGTAGAACCCCTGTAGGTAAACCGAGTCGGCACCCCCAACCTCACCCCCCGGCAGACTCAACCCTGGGGCTGCAAGTCTGGACTTCAGCCGGTGCTGCCCGCCTGCCTGCCCCCCGCCACGGAGCCCGTGAGCCGGGCACAGTCAGCCCGGCCAAGAGCTGCCCTGACCCGTCTCCTGCCTTTGCCCCCGACTCTCCAAAGCCTGAACTCTGGGGGCGCCCACAATCCCTGCCGTCGTTCACTCGTTGATTCCTTCATCATACCTACGGGAGGCCCCCTGCATCCCAGGCGCTGACCCAGGCCTGGGGTTCCGTAGCAAGCCTGGGACCCTGCCCCACTGCCGCCGGGCCTAGAGGGTGCTCTTGGGTGCCCCGACAGCCCCCTCACCGCTTTCACTCTGGTCCTCCTTCCCAGAAGTGATTTTCGTCTTCGTCAGAGGGATGAACTTAGTCCCACAGCTAAGAGGGGAGGCTGAGTCAGTGGGGACAGAGTTCCAGCCTCCCTGGGACCAAACCTGTGTCTCCTGCCCGGGGGCCCCGAGGCGAGGCCCGTGTGCCCAGCGGCCATTCCACACGCCCCCTGGGCCCTGCCCCTCCTCCGGTCACCACGGCACAGAAAATGGCATAGCCACGCCCAGGCGCCGGAGCGGAAACATGAGGGCCAGCCCCCACCACCCCCCCCCACCCCCCCCACCCCCCCCACCCCCCCCACCCCCCCCCACCCCCCCCCCACCCCCCCCCACCACCCCCCCCACCACCCCCACCACCCCCCACCCCCCCACCACCCCCACCCCCACCACCCCCCCACCACCCCCACCCCCCCCCACCCCCACCACCCCCCACCCCCACCACCCCCCCACCCCCACCACCCCCCCACCCCCCCACCACCCCCCCACCCCCACCACCCCCCACCCCCACCACCCCCCCACCCCCCCCACCCCCCACCCCCACCACCCCCCCACCCCCCCCACCCCCCCCACCCCCACCACCCCCCCACCCCCACCACCACCCCCCCACCCCCCCACCCCCCACCACCCCCCCCACCCCCCCACCACCCCCCCCACCCCCCCCACCCCCCACACCCCCCCCACCCCCCACCCCCCCACACACACCCCCACCCCACGGCCAGCGGAGCTCCGAGTTCCGTCCTCTGCTCCCTGCCTGGAGTCCCCCACCGGGCCCCCTGCCCCCCGCCTGGAGTCCCCCACCCGCCCCCTGCCCCCCGCCTGGAGTCCCCCACCGGCCCCCTGCCCCCCGCCTGGAGTCCCCCACCGGCCCCCTGCTCCCCGCCTGGAGTCCCCCACCGGCCCCCTGCTCCCCGCCTGGAGTCCCCCACCTGCCCCCTGCTCCCCGCCTGGAGTCCCCCATCGGCCCCCTGCCGTCTCTGCTCGGCCACCCCACTTTGCCAACTTCGTTGCAGCCTCTCCGGGATCCTGCGACCGCCTGAACCATCCTCCTAAAATGAGCACACGTTCCCATCCCCAATTCCTCCAGCAGTGGCCTCAGGATGAAATGGAAACCCCGCAGTGGGCTCGCCCGCCCTTTTTGAGCTCCTCTCAGCCTCCCCGCCCCCACACACCCTCGGGTCCGGACACGGGACTTCTCGAAGCTCCTGGAGCCGCAGATGCTTCTCAGAAGGCCCTTCTCTCACCCCACCCGCCCCTAAGTTTCCGTGGAGCGTTGCCTCTTCCAGGAAGCCTGCCCTGACCACCCTGACTGGACTAGGAGCCCCCCTGACACACAGCAGGTGCTTAACCAGTGCTCATGGAGTAAAGGAATGGAGCGACGGAAACACGGAGAGGAGCCTTCTGACCAAAGACAGTGCAGGAAATCGCCTCTCAGGACTCAGGAGGGGTCCTGCTTTTTCCTGGGGTCCTGGAATATGGTCGGGGTGCCCATGACCAGGGGTCCGGGGGAAGGGTCGGCTGGGAAGCTTCTCGTTCAAACTCGTGGCACTTGGAGTGTCCAGGCCCCAGCTGCCCCCTCCTCCAGGGAAGGGCAGCCGCAAACTCTTGCTGACATTGACACAGGTGACGAACCGTTTTCCCCTCCAACAATGAGCTCAGGCAGACATAGAGACAGCAGCTGGGCAGCTGGGCCTTTGTGGCTGTGAAACTGAGCCCTCAGAGGTCACGTGGGCTATGCCCAACCCCCTCCACCCGGCATCCAGGGAGGGGCCAGGAGTACCGGGGGCACACGGGTGCCAACGCCGCAGAGGGCCCTGCACTCTCTCTGTCCACCACTCACCCCAGGACGATTTTGCAGGCACCTTGGGGCCGAGCTGGCTAGAGAGGGGTCTTCTCAAGATCAGAGGTTCTAAGGAAGTTCCCTCAAAACCCAGCCAGAGTGAGATGGCCTCTCCAGAGCCCCGCACCTCCTTCTGGGGCCGGCTTCGGGGGTCCCGCACTCTCCACGCTGGGGCAGAGGGGTGGGAGCGGCCTCGGGAAAACGGAGGCCCCTTCTGTGCATGTCCCCCCCCCGCACCAGTGCAGAGACCCAGCCAAAGGTCCGCTCACGGCCTCACCCACGTTTCCTCTCCTTGTCAGAGGGGTTGTCTGTAGGAGGGTCCACAAGCCAGAGTCCTGCCCTCGCCCTGCTCCTGGCCGGTCCAGCAGGGGACACGATGCTGCAGACACAGCACTGCACCCCATAGAGGCTGCAGGAAACCAGCGGGGCAGAGATGAACCTGATCCTCCAGGCAGACCCATCTCTTCCCCATCCTGGACTTTTGAACGGGTGGAGCAAAGGCAGGCACAGGCAGGACCGCCGATGCCACAGCAGGAATCGAGGTCGCAGCAGCAGACTCTTCTCCCACGATGCTCACTGGGGAAAAGCCAGTTTCACCTGAGAGTGTCCTTGCTGAGGCAGAAGAAAGCGCTAAGGGGGCTCTGTTGGCTACAGCTGGTACGCAGAGAGCTGGCCCTCTGTCTGCTTGTAGGTGTGAGGACATGGAAGCCGCCACTTTCACGTGTCATTTTCACTTGATTGAAAACTATAGTTAGTCGGACTTCAATGGTGGTAGATTGCTTCTCTCAGAAATGAATACAGTGGGCCTGTCACCTGGAGGGAAACAGCTGCCAATTAAAAACTTCAAGCTTTCAAGAGAAAATGCAAATCTGGGAAAATTTGTATCTGCCGTTCGTTATGAGCTCGACAGTTTCCCAAATATGTAGACTTCTCTGATAAGATCGGCAGTGATGTTAAGCAATGAAATGTTTCCAGACTCTCTGTATAATGTATGAACTGTGTTCACACTGGGAACATCTGCACGTTTTCCAGATGACCAATGAGTAGTGTTACAGAATCACGCCGGTAAGAGACCCATCCAAAGTGCAGGATGAATGTGGCTTTTCATGCAACTTCATTGAAGAATGAAGACTTCATTTGATATGGTTTCAGATTCCACATTGGAACGAACCTTCAAGAAACTCCCGCCTGTTGAGTTTGGATACAGTAACCCAAGAAGAGTATTCACACTTCTCTGAAAAGATGATTAAAATATTCTACTTCTCTCTTTTCCAACTACATATCTGTGTAAGGCTGAATTTTTTTTAAACTTATTTACTTATTGGCTACATTGGGTCTTAGTTGCTGTGCGTGGGCTTTCTCTAGTTGCAGAGAGCGGGGCCCACTCTTTTTTGCGGTGCGCGGGCTTCTCATTGCAGTGGCCTCTCTTGTTGTGGAGCACAGCCTCTAGGCGTGCGGGCTTCGGTAGTTGTGGCTCGCAGGCTCTAGAGCGCAGGCTCAGCAGTTGTGGCGCACGGGCTTAGTTGCTCCACGGCATGTGGGATCTTCCTGGGCCAGGGCTCAAACCCGTGTCCCCTGCATTGGCAGGCAGAATCTTAACCACTGCACCACCAAGGAAGTCCAGGCTGGATATTTTTTGTGAACTTCAAACAAAACATATTACAACAGATTGGCTGCAGAAGCAGATATGAGAACCTAGCTGTCTTCTATTGAGCCAGACATTAAAGGGATTTGTAAAAGTGTAAAACAGTGCCACTCTTCTTATTAGATATATTTTTTTTAAGATTTATTTATTATTTATTTATTTTTGGCTGCGTAGGGTCTTAGTTGCGGTATGCGGGATCTTTCATTGCACCGTGCAGGCTTCTCTCTAGTTGTGGCGCACAGGCTCCAGAGCATGTGGGCTCTGTAGTTTGCGGCGCGCGGGCTCTAGTTGAGGCGCGCGAGCTCAGCAGTTGCAGCACGCGGGCTTAGTTGCCCCGTGGCACGTGGGGGTCTTAGTTCCCTTGTCCCCTGCGGTTGTAAGGTGGATTGTTTACAACTGGACCACCAGGGAAGTCCCTTATTAGATATTTTGGCTTTGTAATTTTATTATTAAAACTATTATTTATAGTAACTAATGATAATGTATTTTATTTGTATTTATACATTTGTTATTTATAACATTATTAAAAATATTTTATTTATGTTATACAGGCTTATTAAGTACACCTATTTGGGCTTACATAATAAGATGTAAGATGGGCTTATTATTATAATTATTAAATAACTCAATCAATATTGAAATTTTTTTCCATTTCCATTTCTAATATGGCAAATATTAGTAATCATGACCGACAAACAAAAGATTTTTAGAGCCCTCAGTAAAGTAGAGGGGTCTTGAGCCCAAAAAGTGTGAGAACCACTGTTCTGTTTTTAGCAGATTATTATTGTTATTATCCCGATTAATTTATTTTATCTATCAAATAAAGCTTAAAAAGAGAAAAATGATCAAAAAAAGTGAAGTATGATTTTTGCTCCTGTCTAGTGGCAGAGCCAAAAACAGGAATAATTAAGAAATTCTTAACATCCAAGTTATTGTGTGTGGATCGGCCATGGCTAACCTGGGGATTTTTGTGGCTTTGTGGTTTCACAAAATGCGCCTTAAATGACAAGTTAGGGAGACTTTGACAAGGAACCGCATGAAACTGGGGTTTTCACTTCAGTCCTTCTGGGCGAGAAAACGGCCTAAATTCTAGTTCTCATCATCGCCACCAGAGGGCGCACCGGGGCGCGTGAGTCAGTGTGTGTGTGTGTGTGTGTGTGTGACATACTCGTGACCCAGAGACCACGTGCACACGGTCGTTTGTGTTCCTTCTCTCCACTTCATCCCTCCCCACCCACCCACCCACCCACCCCGGTGATACACAGGCAGGCGTCCCCAGTCGGGTCCGAATCCATCACCCGCTCAGCCTTCCCTGCTGTCCTCACGTGTCCACACAGGTGAGCTGGGCCGAGCCTAGCGCTAAACCCGGAGACCAACAAACACAGCTGACGCTAGACGCGTTTGCAGTGCAGTTACTGTGACCTCCATGGAGCTGCTTTGACAGTGGTTTCCCTTCCTTAAAGTGAGGGTACCTACGTCTAAAAGTCCCCCAGAGGATCTAAGTGGTTAAGCGGTTCTCGCACACCAAGGCTGGGGGCTCCAAGAGCCTCCGAAACCCAGTCAGGGACACACGGGGGGGGGGGGTCCGATCCAGTCGTGTGTACGCAGCTGTCCCCAAGGACTCACAGTCCTTCCGGAGAGGGGACCCCTGCACCCGGCTCCTCTCTCGGGGTGACCGGGAGATGCTGGGAAAGGGCAGCAGGGGAAGGGCCGCCACTAGAGGGCGGTGCTGAGCGGGGTCTGCAGCGAGTGGGCTTTTTCTGATGCCTAAGACGCAAAGGTATGAAGAAAATTCCTGCTGCTTTTACACTAAGGATATTAAGGTTCCAGAGCAGCATGGAGGCCAGGGAACCACGGTATTTCAGAGCCTGTGACAAAATGATATTCGTTCTCACCAACACCTTCCCGTATGGACAATCACCTCACAATAATTCAGGGAGTCCCACCCGGGGTGAAGTGCACACTTGCTACACTCACCTATTATCCTCTCCCCAACCTCGATAAACGTGAATTCTTCATGATTCAGACTAAAATCTAGACAGATGGGAGCCTTCACCTCCTGCTTTACTGCCCACATAAATATATAAAAAACTCCCCAAACAATCGTAATAACACTCAATACCATATGTGCTTTATTGTAGCACTGATGAGGTGTGATGAATTCTCTGAGAGGAGACCAGGTTTTTTAGGAAACATCGGAGTTTGTCAGGCAACCAAGGAGAAAGGGCATTACAGACCCAGGGTGGTCTGAACAGACACAGTGTCAGGAAAATGCGTGGGGGTGGGCAGGACTATAGGCGGCTTGCTCTCGCTAGAGTGTGAAGGACTAGCTGGGGACAAGCAGGAGGCGAGCTGGGCGTGGCTGTGGGGTGATGACACGTCCCCAAAACTGGTCTGCACCCCAGGTGCCAAGGAGCCTGGACTCCGTGCACTTACTAGAGGTCTGTTAAAGGGCTGTAGACCGTGTGACACAGGAAGATGTGAATTTTAGAAAGTTCATGTAGACTGCAGAATAAAAGCTGGATCCGAGGGTGGGAGAATTGGAGACCAAGCGACCAGTTCAGAGGCAATTACAATAATAATGATAAGTTTTGACAACTATAGAAAAATTTAAATATGTCATATAAAATACAGCAGTACAATAATAATAATAATAAGGGTGGCTGCTGAGGAGGACCAGAATTAAGGCAGCAGCAGTGCCATGAAACAGACGAGACTTCGACTGAGGAAAACCACACGACGTAAAAGTTATGAGTTATGTTATATTTGGGGACCTGAGGACTACAGCCCGGGAGACAGCCACGCAAAGAGATCTAAGGAGCTGCTCCGAAGAAGTAGGGGAGGAGCCTGGATATATAGGAATTTCTGTGGGGGGAAAAAAAACAAAAAACGACTTGTAGTTGAACATCAAAAAGTTCCTGCTAATCACGAAAACCAGACATCGCAAGTTAATGATTTGGGTGCCTTTCTATGGATGGGAAGGTGTAGGAGTCTGGGCGCACTGAAATTATTCCTGAGATATGCATCTCAGCTCTCTCAGCCAGTATCCTGCTTTTCTCCACCCTGAGTCCCCTCAGGGCGCAGCATGGGAGACGGCTGCAGTGGCTGCCGTTACCGGAATGGCAGACAACATTTTTTTATGAGCAAGACAGATCCAAGAGGCCCTCGCGAGGGTGAAGGGAGGATGATCTTCAGCTCCAGCTGTGGACCGGCGTGTATTGGGAGGGGAGGGGCAGAGGCAGTGGGGGGTGAAGGAGAGAATCTAGACCAGTCGGCTGAGTCGACAGGATGTGTGTGGTGCCTTAAACTGGAAGCTGAAGTACATCCCAGAGGAAGAGCTGGTTTGGGAGGAAGCTGACGAGGTCCACACCGGACAGACGGCACCCAAGATGCTCAGGCGACGGACCAGCAGCCTGGCCAGTAGCTGGGGGGGTGGATATCCCAGTGCAGAGCTCCAGGGGGACATGGTGCCCGGACAGGCAGACTGGGAATCACCAGTGCATCCAGCGAAGGCCTGGAGAACAGGGGGCAGGGTGTGGGGATAGGAGAAGAGGGGGGGAGAGAGAGGGGAGGAGGACGCCCTGAGGGGCCGGACACGCAAAGGCAGGCAGGGGGAGGAATTCGGAGGAGGAGATAAAGAGATGCGGGTAGGAGGAGATCCGCAGGGTGCCCTAGAAGGCAGGGAAGACAGTGGGTGTCGGCACAGTCGATGACACGGGCACAGGCATAGCTCAGGATACGGGCATCACACCGAAAAGAAGAGGACGGAGCAAAGTTCACAGACGGAGGGGTAATAGCCACCCCTCCCACTCTGCCCCGGAAACGCTGGCAGCCAGCCTCGGACGCCCTGGCAAGAGGCTAGAGATTCTGATCCAGGAAAAGCAACCGTCCCGAGGAAAGCACCGACGTCTGACAGGCCTGCGGTGAGGCCGCGGGACCCCAGCTGCACCCACGCACGGAGCTCCCAACGGCCTTTGAGTACTTCCCATTCCTTTGTATCCATGGACTTTGAGGGACCGCCACGTATTCGAGGAAAACGTCTAACTTGAAGGGAACTGAAACATTCACAAGTAATCTGGGGAAAGCACAAAATGCAAGGAACGGAACAAAACTTCAAAAACAGATTGAGGAGATACGGGGTCCGTGAAATGGGAGAGAATGCTGTAGAGAGAAGGAAAGGAACGTTCGGAAAGTAAAAAGAACTCTGGGAAATTCGCAATACGAAAGCAACAATAAAGCATTCAGTAGATGGGCTGGCCGGGAAAGTGGAAGAAATCTTCCGGAAAAGCACAAACAGAAATTGATCAGGAAGGATAAGAAAACGAAAGGCCTATCCAGGGGGCCCAGTATTTTACTACTTGGAGCTACGGAGGGTCAGACAGCCTAGGAGGGAGACAGTCACCAGAGACGCTGAGCCCACACCTCTCAGAACTGAAGCGATGAGCCCAGCTCCATGAGGACCAGGCGAGCAGCTGCCGGAGAGAAAAGTGGTCACACACAGAAGCCTGAAAACTTGGCAGCTACAGGCCTCTCAGCAGCAATACCAGAAACCAGATACAATAGGAAATGCCTCCCAAATCCTACGGGACAGCGATTTTCCAACTAGAGCGCCCCAGATGCCCAGCCAAACCATCAGCTGACCGGGAGGGTGGAGGAAAGATGTTTTTAAATATGGGAAGCTTGGAGTTCTCGTGTCTCTTTCTCAAGAAGCTGCTGGAGGCTGGGTTTCACCAAAATGAAGAAACAACCCACAGAAGGGGAGGGCTTGGTGCCGGGAGCAGGGCGTCACTGGGGCAGAGGCAAAGGGAAGTCCCAGGTCGGTGGGGAGAAAGTACCCAGTGGCCAGCAGCTGCAGCATGACCAGCACAGCTTAGAGCAAGGGCGGGGCGGGGGAGTCACAGAAGAAAAGAAAAGAGCGGGAGGGGAGGAGGAAACTGTCCCAGATCCCCCGTGGGTTCCGGTGAACTGAGCTCCCTCTGAGTCGTGAACACACAGACAACCAGGCAAATGCAAACAAGGCAGAACTCGGCTTCAGGGAAAATCACGGTGCTGGAAAAAGGGGATATTAATCATCATATACTGTGCCGGCTCTGCTGTGAAAGTATTTACATAGCCAAATTAGGTAAAGACTTTTAATTTAACCACATACAAACGAAACTCACTGAGAAGGCGTGGGGGGAGGTGCATGGGGGGGTGGTTACCCATCACGTGTAGGAAGATAACCGTGGTGACTCTGGGGCCGGAGACTCAGCCCACCGGGACTGCAGGCAAAGGGTAGGCAGAGTCGTGGGGTGCCTGGGTGGGCTGTGAGCCCCCTGCCCGGGGCGGACGCAGAGGCATGGGGAGGGGTGCTCAAACGTTTATCCCGTGGCTCTCTGCCAGTTTCCTGGGGACCTGGATGCCTTCATTGTCACTAAGGTGTCAGTGAGCAGGTGTGGCCCTGACCATGCCCAGAGCATTGAAGTCTTAACAGGGGAGCCTGGAGGAGGGAACTTCCTGACTCTGCAGAACTGACCCACCGACCAGGTGACCCTGGACGGACCACTTAGGCTCCCTAAACTTCAGGCTCGTCTGTAAACCGGGACTGCAGAGCTGCCATCACGGAGGCTTCCCTGGTGGCGCAGTGGTTAAGAATCCACCGGGCCACCAATGCAGGGGAAGCGGGTTCGAGCCCCGGTCCGGGAAGATCCCACATGCCACGGAGCAACTAAGCCCGTGCGCCACAACTACTGAGCCCACGTGCCACAACTACTGACCCCGCGTGCCTAGAGCCCGTGCTCCGCAATAAGAGAAACCACTGCAATGAGAAGCCCGCGCACCGCAACGAAGAGTAGCCCCCGCTCGCCGCAACTAGAGAAAGCCCATGCACAGCAACGAAGACCCAACGCAGCCAAAAATAAAAATAAATTAATTAAAAAAAAAAAAAAGCTGCCGTCACGGGTTGTCGCGAGAATCAAATTAGATAACGTCCGAGGAGAGCGTTTGTGGGCATCGAGAGTTCTGAGGACCTCGTGCTGAAACCAGATGCAGTAAGCATTGCCCGGAAGCCCCAGGCCTGAGCGAAGCCGGTGGGGACGCCCCACGTGTGCCCTTGGCAGTGGGGGGCGGCAAGGCCCCACGTCCAGGCAGCTGACCCCACAGGAGGCTCAGAGGTCAGGAGAAGGACCTGTGGACCCAGGCATCATGGACCAGTGATAACTGCCAGAGCTACTGGCCAGCTGGACACAGCCAAGCCTCAGAGCCTCAGGTAGCTGTGTGACAAGTGCCCTTGATCCCTGTCGTTCGAGGTTTTGTTTCACCGTCACCGAGCTCTCACCTGACAAACCCTGAGCCACGGCGCTGGGACACACAGGGCTGGGTCCCTGGGGGCCTTTGGGGGCGTCTTCACCAACCTGTCAACACATGACCTTGTTTTATGTATATTTCTGTTTAGAGACACTTTATCTAATATGTACCGAAGACTCATTAACTTTGAGCTCGTGGCCAACAGGCCTAGATCTTACACCTTAAAGAAGCCCATCTAACGTGTTTTCTCCAAAAATCACGTCCCAGCTTCCTTGAGCTCAGGACACCAGAGAGCCCTGCAGCATCAGCTTGGGGGCCATTTTAAACACTGGAATCACCAACCAAATCACAAATATGCAAAAAACGTGGCACTAGATTCTTGTTTACAGTGTGAGACAGAAACCAGAAGGCAGACACCGTCTTGCTCAACGTCAGCTGGGAACATGGGCCGCAGGTGACATTTTTCACCCGCCTGCACGTGAGTAGTGATCAGCTGTTACAAATAAATTTTAGCAAGTGGGCTGATGTGCAAATACGGATGCCACAAATAATGAGCAGTGACTGTTATTAAGCCCATTTGACAGAGCAAGAAACTGAGGCTCATCCAGGCAAACAGCTACACCTGACCAACAAGTGACAGAGCCGAGATTCAGACGGGCCACGACTGCAGCACCGTGTGCACCAGCCCCAGGCCCCGCCCACCACGCAGCCCCATGTGCACCGTCTGCGGGCCCCGCCCACGACTGCAGCACCGTGTGCACCAGCCCCAGGCCCCGCCCACCACGCAGCCCCATGTGCACTGTCTGCGGGCCCCGCCCACGACTGCAGCACCGTGTGCACCAGCCCCAGGCCCCGCCCACCACGCAGCCCCATGTGCACTGTCTGCGGGCCCCGCCCACGACTGCAGCACCGTGTGCACCAGCCCCAGGCCCCGCCCACCACGCAGCCCCATGTGCACTGTCTGCGGGCCCCGCCCACGGCTGCAGCACCGTGTGCACCAGCGCCAGGATAGCTTCTCATTTACTGCTGAGGCCCCGAGGCCCGGAGAGGATGCTGCGTCACCTAAGGCCGCACAGATGTCGGGGGCAGTTCAGGCTGAACCCTGGCCCTGGACCCGGGGAGCATCCTTTCTCACAGCTGCACCCCTTCTTCATGAAGTGCCTGACCGCCTGCATCATGGGTTCTCCCCTCGCAGAGGTCGGGAGATGCCCTCAGGCCGCTGTCCCCAGCTCAGCTCCGGCACTGCAATGAGAGCCTGCAGACGGGGACACCAGGGGGCGCCCCCTCGCCCACGCCGGGCGCCCCCCAGCCGAGCGGTCCAGGAAATGGGAGGAACAATGGGGTGATAGATGCAGGCGCCCTGAAAGACAGATTGTTCAGATGAAGAGCATTCCAGGCTCCCGCCAAACGCCCGGAGCGTGTGGAATTTCAAGGAAAAGCTGCGCAAATGAGAGCTGCCTGGCCGGGACCCCGGCCCCCTCTCCGGGGTGCTGCAGGCTCAGCCTGGGCCCCAGAGGCCGGGCCTGGCCAGGTGGAGGTGGCAAGGGAAGCAGAGGGAAGGTGGAGCCACGGGTGAGAGGAGGGCTCCTTCCCCACCCCTCAGATGGCCTCCGCCTCTGGATGCACTCAGACACGCACCCTGTCCCCACGCCGGCGCTGGCGTGAACCCCAGGGTGGCCTCGGGTAGAGCCCTCCACCTCTCTGAGCTCTGCATTCTCCTCTGTAAGGCGGGACCAAGCATCCCTCCCCTTTGTGCCCAGGGCCACTGTGAGGACCGAGGAGGAAGGGCTGGACAGCTCAGCATCAGGCTGCTTTCTGGTCAGGGCAGGCCCCCCGGAGCCGCGCGGAGACCCAGCCCCTGCCCCTCCGGCTCGCTGCCCAGCCCCACCTTGCTCCCCAGACCTCCAGGGGACCCGGCCCAGCGCCGGCCCCTGGCGTGAGCTCCCAGCCGCCTCCAGCCCAGGATCTGAACTTCCGACCACCCCCCAAGGCCAGGGAGGGGGGCAAAGGATCTGGGCTGAGGGTGCACAAGGGCTCCTTGTCCTGCTGGGCAGCCTGGCACCGCCTGTCCTGTCCCCAGAAGGAGGCTCTCTGGGACTATTGTCTTTCTGGTGTGACTCCAGGGAGGGCAGATCGGGGCCACGGGGCCAGGCCGCGCGGCCGTGACCTGCTCACAGCGCACGCCACCCCCTGCAGCGCTGGGACCCGGTTTCATCCGGCCCGGCCAGCACTTCTGTTCCCCGTGGTGGCTCCGCACCCCCCACCCCTTCCCTTCCCAAACCTCAGCTCCCGCCCTGTCTTCACAGCCTCTGTTCCACCTGTGCTCCTTCGCTGCTTTATTAATTGAATTATTTACAGTTCTTACCGTGCACCCAGCAGAGTCCCAGCCCTCATGAGCCTTCAGTGAAATGTAACGATAGCCCAGCCACCGGCCTAAGTCACCCAGGCAGGGACGTAAACTCCCGGCCTTTACCCTGGCCCGGCTTTCCGTGTTTGTCACTGTCCCTCCGGGCGGCCGGCGGCTCCCTGGCGCCCCCGGGGTCCCCTTGCCGCTCTGCCCCAGCCCGTTCTCGGCCCACAGACCCCAGTTCCGCCCCAGCATCGGGCAAGCGCTACATGATTTTGAGCAAATGACCCAAAGTTTCTGCGGTGTGTTTATCTGCAAAGTGAGAAGGGCTCATCTCTGCTCCAGGCTGTGGGAAGATCAAACAAGATGGTAGTTATGAAAGCCCCGTGCCACTCGATCACCAGCCACACAGCAGAGAAACCGTCGCTATGGTCCAGCACGTGCTAGCAGGCAGCCTCCGCAGCCGCCTGGAGATGACGCCCTCCTGGTCCAGCTCCTCGGACACTCATGATAATGATCCCTGTGGTGTGGGTAGCGTCCCAGCTTCACGAAGCATTTTCACACCCTTCAGACCATTATAACTTTCCCAGAGGATCCAGTGAAAGAGAGGTGGGGAGGGAAAGTGATTTGGGGCAGCTGGAGACCGCCAGCATCGCCCCGGTCACCTCTACAGGGTTTACTATCTGCCAACTCCCTAGACACACACTGGTGAGGGAGGAGCTGAGTAAACAGATTTCAGCAGCCCCGCTCTGGGGCCGCGATGGGTCCTTCCAGCTGCTTCACAGACCCCCCAGGGCCCGACAGAGTTCAGTCCCGAACAAAGGCCTTTCGGGTGCCGGCGGCGACCCAAGGGGAGGCGCGCGTGCCCCGGGCACACCCTTCCTGGCAGGGTCCCCGCCAGCCGCGCCCCTGCCCTTCCTGGCTTCTGGCAGGGCGGGCAGCTTGGAGTCCCTCAGGAAACACCGCGTGTGTGAGCAGAGGCCCAGGCCCAGGGAGCCGTCGGCAGGCCTGGCGAGGGTCGGTCTGGCGGGGGGCTTAGGCTCCGCCTCTGCGGGGCTACCACACCTGCCCTGTGGAGAGATGCTGCCCTCGGGGAAAGGAAAAGAAGAGCCTGGCTCTGCGGCCGGGCCTCCCATGCAGGGCCCGGGGGAGGTGGGGGGCGGCCAGCAGGGAGAGGCCAGGAGGGGGAGGCGGGGCTGGGCCTCTCTGTCCCGACCTCCCTTCCCGTGAGGACACCCACTGGCAGCCGCGGAGTCGGTCTGGGAGTTCAGACTCCAGGCCTCACTTTCTGGGTGAGAATCCGACGCTAAGAATATGAAAATGTGCTCTGTGCCTCAGTTTCTTCCTTCCTGGGCACCCCCGCCGGGTGGGCTTTAGGACAGCCCCCCAAGATGTCCACGTTCTAAGCCCCGGAACCTGTGACTATTACCTTACGCGGCAAAGGCTTTGCAAATGTGACCGCGTTAGGGATCTTGAGATGCGCCGGCGGCCCTGGATGACCCGGGTGGGCTGTGCGAGTCGTCGTGTGTCTGTAAGAAGAGGTACACAGAGCATTACAGACAGAGGAGGAGGGGCCGGTGTGACCACAGAGGCAGAGGCTGCAGTGATGGGGCCACAAGCCAAAGGAGCCTTGAAAGCCCAGAGGCTGCAAGAGTCAGGGGCTGATTCGTGTCCATAGTCTGGGAGGAAGTACAGCCCTGCCGACACCCTGACTCCAGCCCGGCTTCAGCCCCGTCTCGGATGTCTGGTCTCCAGAGCCGTGAAAGAAGGGACCTCTGTTGTTTTAAGCCACCACATGTGTGGTCACTTGTCACACCAGCCACAGGAGGCTGTTGGTTGCGTCCTCCTCGTCCGGTGGCACGAGGAGTCTGGCGCCCGGGCTGGCTCCCAGCAAAGTAGCTCGTCTTCTCTGCCGGGCTGGAGAACATCTTCTTCAAGGAGTTCGTCTTCTCCGCCGTACGGATAGTGCTTTTAAATGGCCAAGGACGTCGTTCCGGCCTGGAAACATTCCGGGGTGTCCTGGGCTAAACAGGCTGGCGAGAGAAGGTGCTTTGCCCACGTGGGAGACAACAGACCCGCCCCTCCTCACCCCCAGGCCCCCGCTTCCTCACGCAGCCCCCAGGACCACTGGACGAAGCCCTGCGCATCCGCTCCGGTCCCTCCCTCAGCCCAGGGCACGCTGATGTCTTCCACTACTGGCCCACTGTCTGAAAAGGCTGACAGTTTTGTCAGATCTGGGGAGCAGTGGAGACGAGAAGACGGAGGGAGATTCTAGAATCTCAGGCACTGGGCAAACGCTGATCTCTCCCTGTGAGCCAAGCCCAGGGCCGGCCCGGAGATGAAAGGCAAGAAGAACTCGGTCCCTGCCCCGGGGCGGGAGGGTGGAGGCTGACCAGCAGGCTGTGAGTGTGTGAAGAGCCGAGAAGAGAATCCTGACGGCAGCACCCGCTTCGTTTTCTGTTGCCGAGTGACAAACCGCCACAGACCTGCGGTGTAGAGGACCCAGCGCCTCATCTCGCAGCCTCTAAGGGCCAGGGGTCCGGGCGCGCCCCGGGCCCTTCTGCCCTGGGGTCTCACGGACAGCAATCAAGTCGTCGGCCAGGAGGGGCTCTCGTCTCAAGGTCTGGCCAGGAGGGACCTGCTTCCAAACTCACATGGCTGTTGGTGGGACCCAGGTCCCTGTGGGCCGTTGGTCAAAGGCCGCTCTCAGTCCTGCCACGTGGGCCCATCCAACACGGACGTTTCCCTCGTCCGAAGGAGGCAGGGAGAGCGCCACGATCAGGGACACGGGCGTCAGGATCTTCCGTGGCCCGAATCGCAGACGTGACAACCCGTCCGCCTGCCGGACCAGTCGCCCTCGAGGGGCGGGGTCCACACGAGTCCTGCAGGGGGCAGAGACAATGGGGGCTGCTCAGGGGCTGCCTCTGCCGCCGGGAGGAACAGCGGGGACCAGCGAGGTCAGCAGGAGTGGGGGGCTCAGGAAGAGCATGGCGGTGGACCGAGAAAGCAGAGCGGCAGGGCTGCCAGGCAGAGAGCAGACCTCAGGGAAGCCGTGCCCGGCCCGAGCGCGGCCCGGGAGCTGACGTTTTACTATGTGTCCACTTGCGTGCCCTGACCTTACTTATTTGCACAGTGTCCTGGGGAAAGAGAGGGTTATGGCTCTGTCTCCGTCTGTGAAAACGGAGCCCAGGCGGTAAGAGAGGGGCCGAGGCCACCTGCCCACGGGAGCCCCCGTCTGCAGGGAATATTCGATAAGGACGGAATCCGGCAAAGAAAAGCACAAGGCAAGCCCCAGTCTGAGGAGGACACGGGAAATGGAGGAATGAGGTCGCCCTTGCAGCCCGGCCCCTGGCCTCTGGGGCTGAGCGAACGCATGGGAACTCGCAGTGTGTGTGCGTGCGTGTAAGACACCACCCAGCAGACCCCGCTCACTAACCTCCACCGGGCGCCCGGGCCCCGAGGTCCGCACAGCAGGCCTGCGTCTCCGGCTCCCCGAGTGTTTACCCTTGCCCGGCCCGAGATTCACCGCGGCATCGATCAGGAAATAGTCCAGTATCACAGGCTGCCGTGGTAACACAGCAGGATCACCTCTGAAGGTTCCTGGAGACTCAGAGGCCCGGGTAGAAACGCAGGGTGAGGACAAAGATTAGAGGGTGGGGGAGGGGCCTTCCAGAGACCTTGCCGGGAGGGGTTTTTCTGGAGAAACAGACCATTGTGGCTGGACCCACGGGAGGGGGGAAATGCACGTTGTCACTCGTGGTTTGGAAGCCGGGAGAGCACGGGGTCTACGTCTCCCTTTGCGCAAATAGCTGAAAGCTCCAAACGGCTGCCCAGACCACCCCAGTCAAGTATAACTAATCGCTGCTGTTGGAAACACTTTCTGAGCTCCGTTTGTCCTTGTATCCGTCTTGATTAGCGCGGAGGCCCACCTCCCTCGCCACAGGGCATCAGCCACGGCTCCGGGGCTGGCCTGGGCCCTGCCCTGCCCTCTCCTCCGGGCTGGGTGGGCAACAGGCTCTGGGAACTCAGGCGTGGTGGGTAACATGCCCTCCCTTCCCGGGCAGGGGCACAGACGTGTGCGTGCGTGCGTGCGCGTGTGCGTGCGTGCGCATGCGCGTGCGTGTGTGCGTGCGTGTGCAGGGCTCCGGGCCTCTGGAGCGCAGCCGGGCTGGCGGTGCTGGTGGAGATCGTGGCGGCGCAGCTCAGTCTAATGACGAGGAATCTTGACAGATCCTGACCTGCTCTCTCTCTCCAGCCTCCGTCTAACCAAGGGGGCCCCGGAAGCAGTGGGAAGAGCCTGGCCCCGAGAGTCCGCCTGCCGTTGCAGTGGACGCGGGTTCGTGCCCCGGTCCGGGAAGATCCCACGTGCCGCGGAGCGGCTGGGCCCGTGAGCCGTGGCCGCTGCGCCTGCGCGTCCGGAGCCTGTGCTCCGCAACGGGAGAGGCCGCGACAGTGAGAGGCCCGCGTACCGCAAAACAAAATAAATAAATAAGTAAATAGGCAAACGTTCGTTGCAGCCTTATATATAACAAAGGAAAAAACAAAAAAACATGGGGATCCAACGAATGAGGGATTGAATGTCAAATAAATAATATAAACATAATAGAATAATATACAGGCATTAAAATATTTAATGTCAGGGCCTCATAACACAATATGTTAATATATAAAAAAATCAAGATATAATCCACATAATGACCCATGTGTGAAAAATAATGACATAATACAAATCATATATAATAATTATATATTACATATATATTTGCATAGGAGTAAATGTAGAAGGAAATATACCAAAATGCTAGCAAAGATTATCTCGAAGATGGGAACACAGAGATGATATTTGTTTCCCTCTTTACAATTTTCTGTCCTTTCACATTTTTCTTCAATGTAATAAAATAAAGGGCTGTGTGTGTAAGAGCAGGGGCTTTGAGATGGGCTCCCCGCTGCCTGGAGAGAGAAGCGGAGATCACAGCCAGGAGCTCCAAGGCAGCCACCTCCTCTGTGCTCAGCTGTTGTGCTCCCAGGCTCTGTGCCACCTCACCTTTTCCAGCTCTGGCAACTTTGCCCAGGCCAGGTCTTCCCCTGTGCGTTCCCCACCCCCTGAGAGTCAGACTCCTAACCCCGTTGGAAGGACCACCTGAAACGTCCCCTGCATCCCGCCCCACCCCGAGAGCTCTGCCCCACCGCACAACCCTCCTCCCCGTCCAGTCTGCCTGCTCTGGCTCCGGTACCTGGCAGGTGGCGCAGGCTCGGCACTGGTGCAGCAGGTGTGGAGCTGATTGGAGAGCCCTGAGGACACTTGGTTCTCCTTCCTCCCTGCAGCCGGGCCCTGACCGTCCTCTGAGGACGGCAGGAAAGTCTGCTGGCGCCAGCGTAGGGGATGGAGGAGCCCATGGGCCGTCGCACGGTAGCTCACAGCCCGGGACTCTGCATGGTCCCTTCTCAGGGCCGAGGGCTGTGGGCGGGGCTGACTGCTGAGATGGGGAGGGTGGGAGAGGCCAGGCTTCCCGACCCTGGGCAGGGCTGGGAGGGGGGTGACCAACGGTCCCAGAGTGCCCAGGAGTGAGGGGCTTCTGGGGACACAGAGCTTTCAGTGCTAAACCCAGGAGAGTCCCAGGCAAGCTGGGATGGTCGGTCGCCCCAGCAGGGGGGTGAGCCCTACCAGGGTGCTGCCACATGGGGCCACGTCTGCTGAGCCCAGAGCCCTTGTCCCTGCAGGATGGGGTCCCTGTGCCCAGGTGATGAGACAAACAGCATTTGGGGCAACACAGGCCGGCACTGTCCCAGCGTGCTGACGCCCCTCCCCCGACCCGGGGTCCCTCCGTTGTTCCGGGGGGTCCTGCCCCAGCCTCCATCCTGTGGGCACCCGCAGGTCCTCCCAACCCGGGGACACGACACCTCCCTGCGTCTCCTCCTGTTGCAAGGCCTGGCTGCAGTCACCCCTCCACCCCTGCAGCCCCCTGCACCTGAGTCTGTGGAGGGTCCCTTCTCGGCCCTCACGCGGCCCCCAGGCCTCAGTGCGGACTCACAGCGCCCGCCTGTGAGCTCCCTTCTCCCAGGAAATCGCGGGCAAACTCACTCTGTCACTCACCTGCTCGTCCTGTGAGAAGTACTCGTCTGGTGTGGATTCAGAGGACACATCTAGAGGCCCACTGCCCAGTCGAATCCTGGCTCCTCCGCCAGTTAGCCGCTGTGTGACTCCTGACAGTCACATCACCTCTCTGGGCCTCAGTTTCTGAACCTAAAACCCAATCCACGAGCTCAGCGGCTGGGCGTTCCGTGACTCCCTTGTGCTGGCCGTGGGTCAGTGCCCACGGAGCAAGCTCGGTTACCGTTTGCCATCGTGACGATGAACTGCCTGCCTTGTCCCAGGGACTCGGAGGCAGCAGGAACATACAAGTGACGGGAGTGACGGACCGTCGCCAGGCAGTGTGGTGACGGGAGAGCCGTGGCTGAGGAGCCGAGAGCAGTTCCTCGGCCTGGACTGAGCGGGAAGGCTCCCCATGGCGGGGGGTGTGGGGTGAGCAAAGGCCCCCAAGCCAGTCCTGGGACCTGGCGCTTCCCACGCAGGGGCCCCGGCTGGGGACGGTGGGGACGGGCACTGGAAAGGGCCCTGACCTCGGAGGGCACACTCCCTGGGAGCTGGGACTCCTCCCTGTGTGTCGGGGAAACCTCGGGAGGCTTTAACGGGGAGGGTGAACCGCGTCCGGGGCGGGGCACTCAGGTGGCTGGAGGAGGTCAGGCCGGGCTCACGCGCAGCCTCCCGGCAGCTCTGCGCACGGCGAATCAGAGGCTTGCCGGGGGCCCTGCGCCCGGGCCTGGTGGGGCGGCCGCCCAGGTGCCCCTACACCCCAGCTTCCGGGAAAGGCCAGACTCCAGGCTCACGGGCGCGATGCCCGCTCCCTCCTGCCGTAGACCCTCTGCTTCCGGCAGCTCTTTCTTTGCACTCGTCCCCATCGCCTGCAACAGGCCGGCTCTCGCCAAAGCCTCAGCTCCCAGCCCAGCTCACCTGACTAGAGCCAGCCGGGCCCTTCTCCCCCGCCTCCCCACCCGCCGGCCTCAGTGGATTCCCAGCTGCCGCCAGGCTGGGACTTGCCCTGTCTCATTTTCCCACTGATGACTCAGAGATCGGGCAGGGGTGAGCCCAGGGCTGCGGAGGCAAATGGGAAGACGGTGGCGGCTGCCCCGCCCTGGCCTTACGGCATCCTCGGGCCCCAACTGAGCGAAGTTTTTCCATCTCGTGCATGTCTGCTGGCACCGTCCGGGCCTCTGTGCCCCCAGAAGACCTTGACCTTGCCCTGTGGTCCAGCCGAGCACTCCTTACCAGAATGGCGAGGACACCCCTGATCCCAGGAAGCAGAGAGACACCCCAGAGAGGTCACATGTCTTTTTTTTTTTTTTTTTTTTTTTATTTTTTATTTTTTTGGTGCTAGGCGGGCCTCTCACTGTTGTGGCCTCTCCCGTTGCGGAGCACAGGCTCCGGACGAGCAGGCTCAGCGGCCATGGCTCACGGGCCCAGCTGCTCCGCGGCACGTGGGATCCTCCCGGACCGGGGCACGAACCCGCGTCCCCTGCATCGGCAGGCGGATTCTCAACCACTGCGCCACCAGGGAAGCCCAGCCACCAGGGAAGCCCCACATGTCTTTTAAAAAACGAAACTCACTGTGCCCCGTGCTGTGAGTTCTTGGCGCCTCCAAGCAGCTACGGGGCTCGAGTGATTATCCCCATCCCAACACTTGCCACGGGCACTGGTGTCTGCTGAGAGTCTGTTCGAGGGTCTGTGCAGGGGGTCCTGCAGCAGCACCCCCTTTAGAGGGGCTGGGACCTCCTAGCAAGGGGAGCAGCCGAAGCTGGGTTTCGATAGGAACCAAAGCAAACTTGGAATCAACAGGGCTGGCTGTTCCCAAAAAGCAGGGAGGGCCAGGAGTTGGAGCCCGCTCCCCCCCTGCACTGCGTGTGCCCCTGCAGACATCCCACACTGGCTGTGCCCCTGCTGCTCCAGAACCATCCCTGCGAGCCCCGCCGCGGACAGGGCAGGGCCGGGCAGGAGGGCACTGCGTGTGGCGCTCACACCCCTCCATGGGCACGGCAGGCACTTCCTCGCCCTGGGCTCTGGGCTCAGATCAGGTGTTTCTTCATCTCCGCGCCCCAGCGCAGCACCTGGCTGCAAGAGGCGCTGGCACGTCTGCTGGACGGGTACGTCTCGCACCCCGATTCCGCCTGCGCACACACACGCTCCCACGTCCGAGTGTCCGCACGCCTCCCTGAATCCTCACCGTCACCATCCCCAAAGTCGCCTTTGGGCTCGATGGAAAGAGCAAGGATTCTATTTTATTTCTATTTATTTATTTATTTAGGATTCTAGTTTAGAGGCTGCTGTTTTAGAGCAGGATGGAGAAGCTAAGCCTTTCATGTAGCTTGCATCAAGAAAACAGTGACAGACACCATGCTCTCCCCACCTCCTCCACCCACATATATACAAGAGCTGCCAACCTCCCCACCTTTCTCCCAAAGCTCATGGCAGACATCACCAATTGATCACAGCACACTAGCTGGCACGGAAGGTGATGCTTATCTGCCATTGTGGGCTGGGTGTGCAGCCTCAGGAGATCATAAATGAGACTATCTGTAAAAATTCCTTGGTAACTCGTAAGTTCTTATTTGATTGTAAGATGTGGTTCACATGTCAGATAAGCAAGAAGCCACAGAGGACTCTGAGGGACGGGGACAAAGGACAGAGATCGTGATGGGACAGGAGGAGGAATCTGATGCAGAACAAACAGGCTGGAAGCGCTGAGGGACCTCGACTTGTCGCCGGGGACATTCAGCCTCCCTGCTCCTGCCAAGCAGCCGCCGCGTGGCGACAGGGGAGGCCGGACGTGGGTTACCCGATCAGCAGTTTCTGTGTAACTCAGGACAGCTGTGTCTCTGTACCTCGGTTTCCCCACTGCTGAAATTATTCCTTTTCAACCATCCCGTAGAGAAGACTTACGGTGTCAATGTACAAGGCCCAAGTGTGTAAATGACAGAGACAGGCCCTACCCAGGACGCAGAGCCGCCCCCCCAGGAGAGCAGGCAGAGGGGCACCTCTCGAGACCGAGTTGGCCCGTGCAGGCCTCCTGATCCCTCCCCTAGGACCTCTGCGTCCATGTCCCCTGGGTTGCAGGGTCTCTCCCTCCCCAGGCTGGAGATTTCAGGATGGGGTGTGGACTGGGAAAGTGGGGTGAGGACACAGATGCTCCAAGCACCAGGTCTCAGCGGCGGGCAAAGAATTCCACTCAGCAAGCGAACAGTGTGGTCACTGCCCTTTGCAGGGCACGTGCATTTGCGGACGGGCGTGAAATGGTAATGGCTGACCCCCCACCCCACCCCGCCACCTCCAGGCCTAGTTCCGCAGTGGAGGAAGAGGGGCAGGAGAGGGCAAGAACTGTGCAAAGAGAGGCCTGGATGGGTGGGGGTCCCAGAAGGACCCAAGCAGCAGATGACCCCCAGGTGTGGGCCTCAGACCCATCAGCTACCCCCGCCAAAGTAAAGCCAGAGGCGAGCCCAGGTGGCTCCTCTTCTGAGCGCCAGCCTGGCCTCCCGAGTCCTGGGGCGCTGGCTCAGCGCTCCCGGGGGGACTGCCTTCCTCCGGGCACGGCACCAAGCCGGGGGCCTGGTTAGCAGTCTGCAGAAGAGACACAGGGCCGTGGCGGGAGAGGGCTTGGAGGCCAGCTCTCCATCACGATCTCGGAGGCCAGGCCGGTGGCTGGGAGGTCCTGAGCCGGTACATCCTGAGAGTCTGAGTACCGGGGGGCTGGATCTTCATCCTCAGCCCCTCGGGGCCTTTGACCTGCTCCCCGGCCCCGGCCGCCCCTTACGCTCCAACGCCTCCTCCACGTGTCCACGGCCTCTGCCTCACCAAATGGCGCGCCGTCACGCCCCGCGAGCCAAAGGGGGCATGGAAACTGGCGAGAAAGAACAGCGGTCAGGGCAGGGCAGACACTGGGGTGGTGAGAATCCACAGTAGCTGTTTGTACCAGAGCTTCCCAACCTGCGCGGACGTTTCAGGAGAAAAGGGCATTTGTACAACACCCCGTGATCTTCGCGGGCGGCTGTCGTTCCCCCCTGCCTCCGAGGCCTGGGGGATCGAAGAGGATCACAGCTCTAAGGACTGCAGGCCTGCCTCCTGCCTGGCCTCTCGGTGACCCCTCGCTGCCCCACGAGAGGCGGTTAACAGGAGGGCCGGGGGTGTGCAGCGACCGCCAGGCTCGGTGGACCCTCCCTGGTGAGGTGAGAAGCCGCAGGACAGGGGGAGTCAGGAGGGCGGTGGGAGTGGGGCAGGGGGGATACAGGTTCCCCCGGGGGGGGGGGCGGCGTCTGGGGAAGAGGGCACGGGGCCAGCAGCCACAGTCTCTAGGTTCTATTCCTGGTCCCTCCCCTGAGCCTTGCTGACCACAAACCCGCCCCCACCCCCTCCTCCAGCTTCCCTTCTCGGCCCAGCCAGCATGGCGGGCACTCACTCCGGGGCAGGCGGACAGGCCCACCCTCCTTGGCATCAGCGGCCTGGCCTGCACACCCCCCAGATCTGGTTTCCCAACGGCTCACCCAAAACCCACCACTGAGAACGGGTAGTGGAGCGCCCAGGCCCAGCCCAGCTCCCACCAAGGTCCCACCTTGGGAACTAGGACTCCTTGGTTCTGGTCCCGACCCTGAGAAGCCTGTCACCGGGGGAGGCTGTCTTCCCGCCTCAATGCCACGGTCAAGCTCCAGCATGAGCGTCATCGCAGCAGAAAGGGGTGGGGGGCGAGCTCATCCCCCCGCCGCCCCCCCCCAGCTCCCTGAAAGCCACAGCCCGGGAGCCCGGCCTCGGTGAGGGTGGAGGTCCAGCCGCCTGGGTGAGGGTGGAGGTCCAGCCGCCTGGAGGGCGGCCCCGCCGGCCTCTTCCACCCGGGTCGGGGCAGAACCAACCTGGGGGCGTGGTGCTCAAGCCGCCACCTTCCTCTCCGGCGCTGCGGGCACATTCGGGACCCCTGCCCGGCCCCCGGGGGCAGGCCGGCTCTTGGCCCCAGGCCCAGGCACCCAGGGTCGACTCCTGGGCTTTCCCTCCGCACTGGCCCTAGGACGGCCAGCTTTGGGGCGGCATGCTTGGGGCGGGGGGAACCGGGCGGGCATTTCCTCCGGGGGGGGAAGAGGAGACGGGGGGGCAAGAGGGAAGGGGGGCTCAGACCCCAAGAACTCACCTGACGCGCCCCACGACACCGCGTCCATGGCCGCGGGAAGCGAAGCCGTTAGCCTGCGGCCTAGGACACGAGGGTCCCGGTCCCGAGGCTCTGCCGGGCGCGCACGGTCTGGATGGCCTGCTGGTTCTTGAACTTGACCAGGCCCAGGGTGATCTGCGCGTTCCAGCCGGGGTCCTCGGGCGGGCAGCGGAAGTCGATCTCGCCGCCGCCCTCGGTCACCAGCGTGAAGTAGATGTGGCGCCCGGTGCTCTCCACGCACTCCACGGCTTTGATGCGGGCGAAGCTGAGCTCCTTGGGCCGCCCGCCCGCGCCCTTGGCCTCGAAGAGCTGCAGCCCGCGCTCGGTGAGCACGCAGCGCTTGCGCTTCCACTGCTGCAGCAGCCCGCCGCTGCGCTTCTCCAGCACGCCCTCCCGCAGCACGGCCGCCGTCATGGGCGCGCGCTGCGCCGGCGCCGCGGCGCGCCCCGCCGGCTCTGCCTGCGGCCCGGCCGGCGCGCCCGCTGCCTCCCGCGCCGGGCTCCGGCCCCCGCCGCTGCTCCGCGGCCTCCCGCCCGCCCTCGCCCCTTCGCCCGCTCGCTCCCCGGGCCGTCTGCGCGTCGGGCAGCAGCTCGCGGGATGTGCCCTCACATGTCCTGCGCCCGCCGCCCGCCTCCTGCGCCGAGCATTCCTGCCCGGCCGGCCCTGCCCTCCCCTCCCCTCCCCTCCCCTTCGCTCCTCTCCCCTGCGCGCCCGGGGGCGGGGCGCCTTCAGGCCTCCTATCCGCCGTTTCTGGGGACCACAGCTCCTCCAGGCCTTGGACTGGGGGGGGCGGGGCGGGTGGATAGAGAGGGGGAGGAGGAGGGGGCGTCTTCCAGACGTGAGGGGGTCGCTGCGTGGGGGGAGGGGGGTTGCTCCGTGGTCGCGCCCTGGCACCGGTTGGGACTCGCACGGGATGGGGGCTGCCCGACAGCTGCTGGAGCTTCCCAGGCCGCAGCAGTCCTGGCCCCCAGCCTCTGCCCCCTCTCCTGGCTCGACCAGCCCCCCCTTGGCGTTGCGCAGTCAGAAAAATGAGGCCGACCCTGGGCTTGGGGCGGGGGGAGGCGGGGGGTCAAGCCTAAGGTGGGCTCCTCCCCCATCTGCAGATTTCTCGGTTTGGGCCCCAGACAGGCTGCCCACAGCCGTCTCTGCTTGGACGACCCACTGGCCTGCGCCTGGCCCCGTCCAGTGAGGCTGAGGAGGGCAGAGCCTTGAGGTCCCCCGGCCTCCCCTCCCCACGGTGGAGGAGGGGGGGGGGCCGCCCCGCCCCGCCCCCCACGGGTCACCCGGCAATGGCAACGCCTGCGTCCTCGGCACACACCCGAGGGGCCTGCGGTTCAGCCCACCTGGTCCGTGCCTGGCGGAGTCAGCCCCAGGCCAAGCGCGACCCCGGCCTGTCGCTTCCCCTCCGCAGATTCAGTCAACCTCCCTCCATCCCGCGCGCCGGCCCCCAGAAGGGCCTTTTCCCCGGACGCTGAGCTGAAGACGGAGGGAGGGGGCAGGAAGAAGGCTCCCCTCCCTGTTCTACCTGGAGAGTGTGGTGTAAAGATACCAGCTCTGCAGAGTTAGGTTCCACCCTCAACTCTTCCACCTTGGTGGCCGTGTCCTTCCGTTTCCTCATCTGTCAAATGGGAGGATTAATTGATTCTTATCTCACGAGCTCTAGTGAATAAGTTAGATGACATTTGTGAAAAGCCCAGGACAGGGCTCCCCTGGTGGCGCAGCGGTTGAGAGTCCGCCTGCCGAGGCAGGGGACGCCGGTTCGCGCCCCGGTCCGGGAGGATCCCACGTGCCGCGGAGCGGCTGGGCCCGTGAGCCGTGGCCGCTGAGCCTGCGCGTCCGGAGCCTGTGCTCCGCAACGGGAGAGGCTACAGCGGTGAGAGGCCCGTGTACCGCAAAAAAAAAAAAAAAAAAAAAACCCAGGACGGAGGCTGGTAACTCTCAGAGTCTCAAGAAATGTTATTCTAGGGAATTCCCTGGTGGTCCAGTGGTTAGGACTCGAAGCTTTCACTGCTGAGGCCTCCAGTCTGGGAACTAAGATTCTTGCAAGCCGTGAGGCACAGCAATAATAATAATAATAATAATTAATTGAAAAAAAGAATTATTCCACCTCATGCCCCAGTTTTACTGACTTTAGAGGACGACGAGGACCCGGCTCCCTGGGTCCTAATGCCACCCCATCTTGGTCAGCTCCTCCAGGACTTCCCATTTCTTAGGGACCTATTCATATACATGTTAATAATAGCTTATTATGGGAATAATGACTTGTAACAATGATAGTAATAAGACCTCTTTGTACCCACACCCTGTGCTTCCACTCTCCTGCCCAGTGACGTGGAGCCTAATGGGAACAGAGAGGGTCCCTCCCCAGCAGCCCCCACGTCAGGAGCTCTCGTCTTCCCCCCACAGCTCTGCAGCCCGTGTGCCGCAGGAGACACACGCGTACGCGCGCGCGCACGCACACGTGGGCCAGCTAACCCCCTAACTTCCAGAAGGCCCCTCCACGGGAGGGAGTGGTCAGGCCATGAGAGAAGAGAGGCAACCAAGATAGACAGCTCCAGGGACCCGCGAGCTCTCAACCTGCCCGCCAACCATGCCCTCCTGGGGCCTCTCTCCAGCCTCCAACACCCACGGCCCCCACTCCGTCCCTCCATAGGCGTCTCCTGAGTGTACCAGCCCAGCACAGTCCTGCACGATCCAGAATTCTACCGAGGAAACAGGGCTCCAGACCAGCTCTGTCCCTGACTGTTTTATCGCTGTCGTTTCCTCCTCCTCGGGGCCTGGGACACATCGGTGCTGTCTCCAGACCCAGGTGAACTCACAAACATATGGGCTTTGAAAATTTACAGAGCGCTCTCACGTGTTTTTGAGTCTCGTGGCAGATGAGATCAGAGAGGCTGAGCAACCTAGATGAGGTCACACAGCTTTGTAAATGGCAAAGCTGGGATGAGATTGTGTGGTGCCTGAGAGGACCCAGGGTTCTTGGCTGACACCACACCACCTCTCTGTAAGCATCTCGGTACACAGCGTTCCTTTTAGGCGTGAACCAGCCACCCACACTGTCCTCTTCAGCTTCCTGGCTGGAGCAGTGCCAGGCCTTTGGACACAGGAGAATGGGCCGAAAAAGACAGAAGTACTGGGTAAAGGGGAGGCCGTGGGAGGAAATTCAGCAGGGCATACTCTACTCTATCGCTGGAAAGGTCGTTACCGATTACATGTCCTGTTCACAGCCTCACATCTCCCCGGTGTCCTGCGTAGGTCCTTGGAACTTGGGAGTCCTGCCCCCCCCCACCCCAGCCCCGGGGACGAGGGGAGACGGCTCATTCTAAACCTTTCCCCCAGACTGGTGTCTGCCTGGTGGCCGCATCTGGGAGAGGCTCAGACTCAAGCTGGATGACCCGAGCCTCAGAAGGACCTAGAGGGGCAGAGGGTGCAGGGGGCTGTGCTGGCACGCCCTGCCTGCCTGGGCATCTGTACCCCACCCCGGGGAGCACCGCCCCTGGGTATGGAGCTCTCACTCGGCCTCCGGGGCTTGGCTGCGGCAGTGCCGAGTCCCGGAGACACTCACTCAATTCCAGAACCGAGGCTGGCTCTTCCCTCAGCCCCTGCACCTCCCCCCTGGGGAAGCTGGTCTGCACCCTCAGTCTGTCTGCATCCAGCTGGAGTGGGCTGGACTGCAAAACGGCCCCAGGGCGCAGCAGGCTGGAGGTGCTCTGAGCCTCCCTAGCGGGGAGTAGGGCGTCGGGTCCGCTCCAGGTGGCTGCCTGGGACGGGGTAGAAAGGAGGATGGGAACAGGATGGGATGGGAGGAAGGACGGGGCCCAGAGAGGCTCAAGGAGTAAAATCTCTGCTGTTTTCGACAATGTTTACTTAATCTTATTATAAATTCGCTTTAGTGTTCATTCATTGTGAGGCTCAGTCCATAGAACAAGCACTGAAGATCATCATATTTACAAAGAGAATGTATATTAACACGGTACAGATGTAAACATCACCCCTTTGCTTGCAATCCTCCAGAGCCTGAGGCCCCTCGGTGATGCAGCCCTGGGGCGCCTGCCCCTTTCTTCCTGACCTGTACGCCGCCCCTCCCCCACCTCCAGCCAGCCTCCTCACCAGCCAGCCCGCGAGGCCGCGAGGCCACGGGCTCCTCCCGGCCCGGGCGCTCCTCCTGCAGCATCTCTAGGTTGTTTCCTTACCTCACACAGCTCTGCGCTCAGACATCACCTTCTCAGTGAGGTCGACTCCACCACCCTGTTTAAATCCCACCCCCCCGCAGCACACTCACACACAGACACACACACAGTCACAGACACACACAGACACACACACAGTCACACTCACACACAGACACACACACACAGACACACACACAGTCACAGACAGACACACACACACACACAGACACACACACAGTCACAGTCACAGACACACACAGACACACACACACAGACACACACAGTCACAGACACACAGTCACAGTCACAGACACACAGACACACACACAGTCACAGTCACAGACACACACAGACACACACACAGACACAGTCACAGACACACACAGACACACACACAGACACAGTCACAGACACACACAGTCACAGACACACACAGACACACACAGTCACACTCACACAGACACACACAGACACACACACACACAGACACAGTCACAGACACACACAGTCACACTCACACAGACACACACAGACACACACAGTCACACTCACACACAGACACAGTCACAGACACACACAGACACACACACAGTCCACACAGACACACACACACAGACACACACACAGTCACAGACACACACACACAGACACACACACACAGACACACACAGTCACAGACACACAGACACACACACACACAGACACACACACAGACACACACACAGTCACACACAGTCACGGACACACACAGACACACACACAGTCACAGACACACACGGTCACACTCACAGTCACAGGCACACATCCTGCATCCCCTTCCCTGCCTGACTTTTCTCTATACCACGTGTCACCGTCTACAGGTCTGGATACTTTCCTTGGTTATTGTGCGTCTCCTCCCCTGGAATGTAGGCCGTATGCCAAGCCAGCAGGCAGTTTTATCTGCTTTCCTGACCCTTGTAGACCCAGCACCTAGACTGTCTCCTGGCACACAGGGGGGCCTCAGCACATAACTGCTGAGTGAGTGGATGAAATGGCGATGTAACTGCAAGAAACCGGGAGGAGGAAGAGGGGTAAGGACAGAGTTTCCCATATTCTTTCGTTGTCAGGAGTCAATAAACGCTGCCTAGAGGGAATGAACAAACAAGGAGAGGTCTAGGTATATTATTTAGAATGATAATAATAACCACCAGAGGTTCACAGGGGATTTTTAAGGCAGTGAGACTGTTCTTTATGATACTATAATGGTGGATACATGACATTAAATACATGTGTATTATGTATATTCGTAAAATCAAATCAAATCCCTGGGGCTAGCTGGAAAGCTGGCCTGGCAACTCCCCAGGTGGGCACTGCAGGGCCTCCTGGAGGTGGGGGTAGGCACCACAGCAGAGTAACCCCTGGGCTGGGTGTGCAGCCCCTCCTACCCCTGTGGCTCGCCCGCCCATCCCCCGCCCTGGGAAACACGGGACTCCCCAGGTCCCCCCTAGACCCCTGGCAACTGGGGTCGGACGGCTCCTCCGGGCCGCCTGGACTGGACTCCCAGGAAGGAAGAGGCCGTGCGGTGCAGACAGCGCTTCCAGACTGCAAGGTGCAAACGGTTCACCTGGGGAATCCTGTGAACGCGGATTCTGATTCCGTAGGCTTGGGGGGAGACCTGAGATTCTGCTTTTCTAGAAGCTTCCACGGAACATACTTGGACAGCAAGGGTCTAGAGCGGCGGTTCTCAAGTGTGTCAGCAGCAGCACCTGGGAACTTGTTAGAAATGCAGGTTCCAGGCTCCACCCCAAACCTGCCAAGTCAGAAACTCGGGGTTTGGGGCCTGTGTCGTAACCAGCCTCCAGGTGATTTTGATGCACCGCAACCACCGGTGTGGAGGACGGAGCGCTGAGCTGGGAGACGGGGCCCCAGCCCCATGACACCGGGGACGGGTCTGTCCCCTCTCTGACCTCAGTTTCCTGGTCCCATAAAACGAAGGCTGCCCCAGCCCAGCCCGTGTTAGATTTGTAAGAAAGTCTGGCCGGTTTCTGGGGCGATCGGTTGTCTCCCCTTTGGTGAGGCGGGAGGAGCATTTCTTCTCCTCCCCTGTCTGCGTTGCGGCCCCAGGTCCCTGAGGTCTGGTCGCTCCCTCACCTTGATGGGACGGGAAAGTGGGTCTGCTCGCAGCCCGCTTCCCCCCGCACCACACGCGCGCGCGCGCACACACACACACACACACACACACACGCAACCTCAGTCCACAGTCCCTCCCCCGCCTCCTCTCCCTGAGACTTCTCCTGACCTGCCCACACCCCTCTGATGTAGAGCGCTTAGTTCTAGGGCTTTGGGGTTTCCTCCGATCTTTGTTTTTCTAAAGGGCAACAGAGAAAAACTGGATCAAGGTTTCAAGTCTCCAGCGATCTGGGTTTTACGGACACCATTGCAACAGATGGCAACAGGGCAGTGGCCCTGCGGCCGGCCCGCCCAGGCTTGCTCCTGGGCTCGGCTCTCTGGGTGGAAATCCCCTCCCACACTCAGCCTTTAATCACTTTCCAGCCCAATACGTTTCCTGATTCACCAGGGCTCCCTTTCGTCTTGAGGGCGCCCACTGCCTCCTCTCTGATGGGGCTGAGTCTGGGCTTGAAGGCCTTTGCTCCCAGTTTGGGTCTGGCAGAGATTAGACTGTGGGTTCAGGTCGGGGCCTGCAGAATTTTCCCTTTTCCCGCGTCATCCGAGCATCTGGCTGCCCCTGCTCTAGGCGCAGAGGGGCTTCCCCGGAATGACCCTCATCCTCGGGGACTCTGGGTCGGGGGCACGGTCACCAGCAGAAGCCTGACCGCTGCCCAGGGAACTAAGGCCTCAGTCCACCTGCGGGGGCACCAGCTGGGCAAACTCGGGCACAGAATGCGTTCTAGTTCATGGCTCTCTTTGTCTTTTAACACTAACAAAGTGTTGGAAGTGCACGTAATACTTGAATGCACTTTTGCTGTACAAAATTCAAGACAAGAAGGTCTCTCTTCCACTCCTCCAGTCCCGCAACCTCAGAGCCAAGAGTCACTGAGCTTCTGGCGTCTTCGCTTACGCACCTTCGCACCTCGAAGGGTGCCCGCAGGCTTCTCTCTCGTCCCAGCATTCACAAGCCCTCTTCCAGCTCCGCCGTTCCCTGCACTGGCGGGTGGCTCTTCCCTCCTCTCCTGAAGGGCAGCCATTCATAGGGCCCCATTCAAATCACATGGGGTAGCGGCGTGATGGAGGAAGGAGGATGGAGAGGAAGGTAACAATGTCCCCAGGCGTTCCTTCTACCTGCGGGGACCGCGGTGCTGGCGTTTTCCTGCTTGCTTTCGAGTTTCATAGGGAGGATTTTGACTTTTCACTTGTATCACTCTGGTAACTGAGACCTTCCTCTCAGTGCCGTTGTCAAGACCAGGCAGAGAAGGCTGTGAGTTGTCCAGCCTGGAACTGGGGTCAAGGAGAAGCTAAGAGATGACTCAAGGCGGACGGGCTGAGGAGAGGGAGGGAAGCCCCCAGCAGATTCTCGAATATGATCTTCCGGGAGATTGGTGGGAAGGGATGTCCGCGTGAGTCATACTGGGTGTGACTTGTGTTCTGGGACAGGCGGGGTGAGCTGAGACTCACCCTCGCTCCTTCTGTAGGGAGAGGCCACACTGCGCGGCCCAGGACAGAGCCCTTGAACCCTCCGGAGGGGTCAGGCCGGGGTCGAAGGCCCAGGGCCGGGGGGCTTGGCCAGGGGCGGAAAATGCCCACTAAGCGCTTTATTCACCATGACCTGCCTCCGGAATTTCCACGGCCTTGGGGCAAGTCTCCCCAGGCCTGTAAACGCAGAACCGCAGAGCTGGGCGGGTCCCCGGAGGTGCTGACAGCGGCATCATCAGCGCCTCCCTCCCCTGGGAGGCCAGGAGAGGCGCCGGGTCTCAGGCCCCACCCAACCGCGCGCAACCGGCATCCTCACCCTCGCAGCCCCAGCAGCGCTTCCCTGGAATTAATTGCGGCCAAAGTCTCCGTTCGCACAGGGGAGGTGGACGCCCAGAGGGAGGAGGTGGGCCCAGGGTCACACAGCTGGTTCCAATCTCAGCCCCGCCCCTGCGGGTGACTTTGAATAAAAGCCACAGAAAATTCACTGCATCTCGGTTTGCTCTTCTAGAATAGAGGGATAAGATGACCACTTCTCAGAGCTGGTGGAGGGGTCGTGTCAGACAACACCCAGCCCGGTGCCTGAGCGCCTAGGATGCGCTCGGTGAGCGCTGGCTATTGCTACAGCCCCAGCACCGCACCCCACACCTCCCGGCCTGAGGCAGTTTCTCCGCAAGCAGAGGGTCAGGTACGTGGGGCAGGACCCGGCCTGGACCCAGCGATCTGCGTCTCTATCCTGCTCTGCCATTTGACCTTGAGCCCGATCCTAGGCGGCGCTCAGTTTGCTCATTGGTAAATGGCAGTGATGACAGCGCCGGCCTGAGAGGGCTCTTGCGGGGATTAAATGAGTGAATGCATTTAAGGACTTCACAGGGGCCACGGCACTCAGTGCACAAGACAAGGAATGAAACCTCCAAAATGTCCAAAAGCGGGAGTCGGGGAGGGAGCCGGCCACGGCAGGATGGGGTCTTCTCCGAGGGGGCGGCTTCTTTTTCGCCCTTGACCCAGTGCAAGCCCCCAGTTGGCTTCTCCAGCCCCGGGACAGCGCCAGTCCGGCCATGTTTCTCCTTCTCAGGCGATGAAGTGGCCACAGAGGGCCCCTTGTGCCTTAGTTGGGAACTCGGGGAGGCAGGGCTATCTGCCCCCGGCCCACCCACCCCGGCCCAGGGGCAGACTCAGCGTCTCCGAAGGACTGTCAGCCGAAAGGGTGGGCCTGTCCTGGGTGACTCCAGGGACAGAAACAGCGAGTTCCGGGAGGTCTTCTCCAATCATTAGGCCTGTTCAGAGGTGGCACCAGCTGCGGGGTGGGGTGCAGAGCTCAGGCTGGGGGTGGAGGCAGGCGCTGGCCCAGAGGCGGGACTCCTCCTGAGATCCTCCAGCCGAGCTGACCCTGGGCATCAGAATCACCTGAGGGGCTTTGCAAATACAGATTCCCAGGCCTCTCCCCGCCCCCCCGTGGATGAATCAGACTCTTAGGGGTGGGGCTGAGAATCCAATTTAAAGCCTCCCCCTGTGGTTCTCATGGTGGGGGGCAGGGTGTTAGAGGCACAGACAGGGGGGGAAGGGCGGCGGAGGGAGCCAGGGGAGGGGGGCAGAGGAGGAAGAGGGCAGAGGAGGGGGGCAGGGAGGGGGAGGGGCAGGGGAGAGGGAAGGGGGAGGGGGGCAGAGGAGGAAGAGGGCGGGGGAGGGGCAGGGAGGGGGAGGGGCAGGGGCCAGAATCCTCGAGTCGTTGATCCCTGATGGCTCTTCCCCTGCTCCACAGGTCGGCACCTCTAGGTCTGGGAACGAGACCCTGCTCGGTTGTCGGGGGTTTCCTCCCGCATCTGAGAGCAGCTCTCACCCCCCTCTCTCCCTCTCCCTGTCCTCACCCCTCCGGCCATCCTCAGCTGCCTCCCCCCAGGAGGGACCATGCTTTCCCATCCTACCCCAAGAGCCCACAGTGCGGCCCCTCCGGAAACCGGGCGTTGCTCCCACAGATGCATCTCCTGAGGGGCCCTGGACAGCTCGCTCAGCCACCGCAGAAATGAGAAGAAATCCCGGAACGGGCGAAGACCTCGGCCCCTCTTCCTTTGGGTCATTTGGGTCTGGCAGACCACAGGGCCCTACGAGCGCGCAGATCCTGCGAGGGAGAAGCTGAGCACCTGCGCGCAGGAAGTGGGGCTCTAGGGACCCTGGGGAACGGGGGGCGGGGGGGCGCCCTCTTCCCGGCCTCCTGCAAGGCACCCCCCACAAGGTACGGCCCCTCCCCGCGGCCCCTCCTCCTCTGGGGCCCCCACGCTACCAAACAAGGGCTTGTGTGCCCACAGCACAGAAAACCAAATTCTGACAGCTGGTGTCTGCAGCAAAGTAAGGGTTTACTAGCAGGGCGCCAAGCAAGGAGAACGGGTAGCTCACGCTCCAGAGATGAAGGCTTTCAGGCAAGGGGTTTTAAGACAGTGTGAGGGGAGGGGAGGGTTATGGGATGTCTGGTCTGCTCCTGGACCTTCTTCTGGTTGGTTGGTGGTGAGGTAACGGGGTGAGGTTTCGGGAATCTCGACCATCAACCTTCTGGTTCCAATCTGTCTGGGGTCTGCACCCTGGTGGCCGGCACGGAGCCACCATCCTCCAGCAGGCGGGGGTCTCAGATTCTGCAGAACGACTCAAAGATTCTTATCTACATCCCTCCAGGAGGAACTAGGAGGCCTGCGATCTTGTCCTGATCACTGACTGTTGAGCCTGCTCTTGGGAGCGCAGAGAAGGCCCCGGAGACCAAAACCTTTTTCTGCAAACGAGAAACGGGGGACGTGGAGGGGCTTTTGTACCCAGGAAGGTCCTGCAGGGTCCTGCTTGGTTTCAATCTCCTCCTTTACTTTGATACTCCTCAATCCTGAGGGGATTGAAAGGGAATAAAGATATATTCCAGATAAGAAAGGGAATACAGTTTTGGGTAGAGAGATTAATCATGAACTCGGCAGCGGGACTCGGTTTTAGGGGAACTGGGTTTGACTCGCTGCAGGTGGGCCTCCACCCCCCTCCTCCCCTGCTGCCCGCCCCACGCTGCCCTTAGGGGCTTCCTGGACAGCCACCGGCCTCTGGGTACAGCCTTCTGCCTTCACCCAGTTTCACTCCCAGGAGGTGCGTCCGCCCCCTCCGCACCATGGCTGCTCTGGGTGACCGGTGTTCCTGAGCTTGACAGCCAGTGTAGGGGCCTGGCAGATGGCCTTGTGCCGGGCTGCCAGCAGAGGGAGGCCTGTTCCCAGCTTTGGGGCCCAGACATCCCCTCCCGGCCACTCCCGTGGGCCCTCACGGAGCAGCCGGTGGCCGGACGATCTGTCTGTGGAAGCAGCCATCCTCCCTGATGCACAAACCCTCTGGGAGAACGTCCAGTTGCCCACATCCTGGGCTGGACGTAGAGATGTTATCAAGGTGACAGAGCCTTTCCCCCCCCGGGGACTCACCTTGCACTATAGCAGTGACTGGTCTGTACCAATCTTGTATGTTTAGGGCCCTTTGCCAGAGTCAGGGAAGGGGTCCATCAAGGCCACTGTGGGATCTGGCCACGTGGACATGATGCACAGACCTGCTGTTGTCAAAGCAGCTGCTTATTGTTGCCTCATGAATTCACACTGTGGGCAGGGAAGCCCAGCCCCCAAACCTGCGACAGGCACCCCTCAGACGGAGGACACTGCACGCGCTCAGATGAGCTCGTTCAGAAGGAGTCTGCTCTTCCGTGGGCTGGAAGCGTCCAGCGGCCACCTGGCTGAGGTGACCCACCGGAGATCAAAGGTTTGTGTCCCCACAGAATTCGTACGTTGAAGCCCTGCCCCCAAGAGGATGGTGTTAGGAGATGGAGCCGTTGGGGAGGTGATTAGGGCTTGAGGGAGGAGCCCTCGTGAGTGGGATTAGTGCCCTCATAAAAACGAGAGAGCCCTCTCGCCCCCTTGTGAGGTACACATGTGAGGGCGCAGCAGAAAGACGGCCGTCTAGGAACCAGGAGGTGGGTTCTCCCCAGACACCGAATCTGCCGCACCTTGACCTTGGACTCCCAGCCTCCAGAACGGTGAGAAATAAACTTCTCTTGTGTATAAACCACTTAACTTATGGTATTTTGTTAGCCTGAACTGACCAAGGCAGAAATGGGTGCAGGAAGTAGGCTGCTGCCGTAACAGATACCTACAAACGTTGAAATGGCTTTGGAGCTGGGTGACGGGTAGAGGCTGGAGGGATTTGGAAATGTCTGCTAGAAAAAACCTACATTGTTGTGAACGGACCCTTATAGGGGATTCTGGTGAGAGCTCAGAAAGAAGAGAGAGTTGAAGAGAAAGCCTGAGTTGTCTCAGGGAATAAGGAGGAAGTAATTCTGAGCAGAATGTTGTAGAAATATGGATGACAAAGTCCATCCTGATGACAGAAACGAGGGGTGTGTTATTGGAAGGGAGACAAGGGGGACCCTTGTTATAAAGCAGCAAAGAACGTGGCGTGAGCGTGTTCAGACTCTGGTGTTTTGTGGAAGGTAGAACTTGAGAGCAACGGTATTTAGCCAAGGAGAGCTCTGAGCAAAGTGTTGGAAGGGCCAGCCTGGCTCCTCCCAGGAAATGGAAATGCAAGAGGAGATAAGTGCCTGGAGGTCGGTGCCCCGCGGAGCACACAGGAAGCAGAACTTAAAGATTTGGACATTCCCGGCCTACCCTACTGCAGAAACAGGGCACTCAGGGTGAGGCTGAGTGACCTAAGATAAGATTAGGACACGTCAGCCCCTCAAGGAAGCCAGGTCAGCCCCTCAAGGAAGCCGAGCGCTGTTCCCCAGGACAATGGGGGGATGGCCCAGAGGGTGATTCAGAGACCAGGGCCGCCACTCCCATCACAAGAGCGCGAGGGCAAGGGGCTTCCCTGCTGGCGCAGTGGTTAAGAATCCGCCTGCCAATGAGGAGAACACGGGTTCGAGCCCTGGTCTGGGAAGATCCCACGTGCCGCGGAGCAACTAAGCCCGCGCGCCACAGCTACTGAGCCTGTGCTCTAGAGCCCGCGAGCCACAACTACTGAGCCCACGTGCCGCAACTACCGAAGCCCGCGCGCCTAGAGCCCGTGCTCCGCAACAAGAGAAGCCACCGCAATGAGAAGCCCGCGCACCGCAGTGAAGAGTAGCCCCCGCTCGCCGCAACTAGAGAAAGCCCGCGTGCAGCAACAAAGACCCAACGCGGCCATAAAAATAAATTTTTAAAATTAAAAATAAATAAATAAAAGAACTGAAAACGTTTTTTAAAAAAGACTTCCATTAAAAAAAAAAAAAGTGCGAGGGCCACCCCCACCCCAGGGTTCCGGGGAGGGGGCCACCAGGCGTCGCCCCACCACGGTGGGTCCAGAGGCCGAGGACTGGTCTTAAGGTCTGTGGTCTGGTGGAACTTGCCCCATTCGGTTTCGGAATTACTCGGTTCTGTCACTCCTTTCTTCTTTCCTATTTCTCCCTATCGGAACGGGAATGTCTATCCTCTGTGTGTCCCACCTTTGTACCTTGGAAGCAGAGAACACATGTTTTTCAGATTCACAGCTGAAGAGGAATTTGCCTCAGGACGCCTCAGACCTGGGGTTTCTCCCACGTCCAGTGTACAGACACGGCGTGAGACTGTAAGTGTCTGGAAGGAGAGTTAAGACTTTGCGCTGCTGCATCAGTGAGTGAATTTTGCACGTGAAAAAGGACCTGAACCTGGGGGACAGAATGCTATTGGCTGGATGCTGTCCTCCGCACCCCTCATATTCATGTGTTGGAACCTGATCCCAAGGTAATGGTATTTGGAGGTGGGTCTTCTGGGAGGTGGTCGGGTCGGGAGGGTGGAGCCCCCACGCGTGGGATGAGCGACCCCTGGAAACTCTCTCCTGCTCCCCCTGCCACGGGGGAGGGGGGGGCACAGTGAGAAGACGGCCAACTGTGAGCCGGGCAGCAGGCCCTGCCCCAGAACAGCGATCTGGGACCTGATCTCAGACTCCGGGCCCCGCACTACTGAGCGCAAGTGAGCCTTCTGGATTTGACATGCACGTGCCTCCGGCCGAGCGAGCTTCCCTCACACTCTGTGACTTTCCAAGCTGGGAAAAGCTCTCAGCACAGTTTGGGGGCCTTGCTGAGTCCCTCAAATTCCAAGCCCACACAGTCCCCACCCCCAGATGTGGCAGCAGGATTGGGCTGGTGGGGTCACTCCAGGACAGCGGGTTCAGTCACAACGGACACTGTTTCCAGCAGACCTCCTGCTAGCTTTCGGTTACTCCCTTCAAGTCCCCTCCCGGCCCCACGGGGTCCAGAGCAGGACAGGGCACCAGAGTTCTGTTCTGACAGCTTTATTGACTGGGTGCGGAATCAGCTCGAGTACAGCCGGGGATGCAGCCCACGGTCCAGAGGGCAGCCCCACTCCGTCCCTGGGGGGCAGCGGGGGCTGGCCCCTCCCCACCCTCCTCTTGCCGTGGACCTGGGGGCCTGGAAGGGGTGGGTGGCGTGGCCAGAGAGGGGTCGCTGGAGAAGGCTGGGGGCAGGGAAGGGTGTCCAGGTGAAGACAGGCTGCGTGTACCTCCCTCCACATCTGAGGGTCAGGCAGGCGTGCTAAGGACCCAGGGCTGGGGACAGAGTTATGCACCCTCGGGTTTGGGCCTCTGACAGCGCAGCGATGTTGGAGCGTTTCATTAGGGCCCCCGTCCCACAGGTAGCTCGAGCCTGGGGAGGCCAGACCACATCCTGACTCCGAGGCCCTTAGGCCCGGCTCACTCTCCGCCCGAGTGGGGGGACACCTGCCCCCCGTCTCAAAGGCGCCAGGCTGAGCGGGGCAGGTGGCCGCGGTGGTGTGCGCCTGCCTGCGTGGCCCCCGGGAACTCCCGAGCTGGGACTCCCCAGGCCGGCTCTGGGGGACCCCAGGGAGCCCCTCTCCCCGACAAGAAGCACAGCCCCCCCACACACACACCCGGTCCTGCTCCCCACCCGCTGGGCTTCACTGATGACAGACATGCAGCTAAGAGGCCGGGGACAGGGGTCTGCGGGGTGGGGCAGGGCCAGGGGGAGACCCCGCGACCCAAGGCCTCCCGCTAGGGATGGCGGCAGGTCCCAGGTGCAGGGGTGAGGCCGCCGGCAGACGCCCGAGGCAGAGGGAGCCGGACACCCCAGTTCAAGTCCTTAGTGACGCGTGCAGGGCTGAAGGGAGGACGAATCCTGGAGGTCGTGGGGCTGCCAGGAAGGGGTGGTGACGAGAAGCACAGGCGTGGACGCGCGACGGGCAGGCTCACTCAGAGTGGACCAGAGCCCCAGCTCCCTGCCCAAAGCCGAAGCCCTTGGGCCCGAAGTTCTTAGCATAGCATCCTGCAGAGAGAGCAGAGGGGTGAGAGGACGCCCCCCCCCCCCCCCCGGCCCTCCCACCGTAGATCCTGCATTTGCAACCGCAGCGCCCGGCCCGGCCCCTGGAGCAGGGAAGCCCACCAGCGCTGCCCCCGCCACGTCAACTCCAAGAGCGGGGAGGTGCCTGGCTCCACGGGGTGGCCGTTCCCCTGCGTCTGCCATCCCGGGGGAAGCAGCATCTGCTGCCAGAGCTCTGGGCCGGGAGCCTGGAGCCCAGGCTCTGCCCAGCTGCCCCGATCTGCCCCTGACTCTGGCCAAGGCACTTCCTCTCCCGGGCTAACGGGAGAGGGTCTCACTAGACGCTGTGGGACGGACTCCGAGGCCCGGACTGGGTATGCATCGAGCAGGGCCTTCGGCCCTCCGCCCCCCAAACCTCCAGGAAGGGGAGACGTGGGGGAGGGACCACCCACCTTTGCAGTAAATGTCGCCATCCTTGTCGGCCAGGGTGGTGGACTCGAGGCCTTTGCCGCACTTAGCGCACCGGAAGCAGGACCTATGCCAGGACTGGGGCGGGAAGGAGGCGGTGAGTGCCGCCCCCCAGCCGCCCCCCAGCCGGGATGAAGGCACTCAGCAGGCCCGAGCAGCCCGCCGCGCCAGCGGCCCCAGGCCCGCCTCCCGGAGAAAGCGCCAGGTGGGCACGCGGCACGCGGGGCTGGGACCAGCCAAGGCGGCCACTTCCCGGCCCCACGGTCACGGCCGTCCCGGCCTCACCCTGACCGCCCAGCCCGGGGCCACTGGGGCCGGCGAGGGCTCCGGGCCCGCCCTGGCATCGCCGCCAGGTGCACGACCTCCTCACGCCTCACGGGGAGACCGCTGCCGCCCTTGCGGCCGGATGCGAGGGCCAGACAGACGGAGCCTGGCCACAGGGGAGGCTTTCGTGATCCGCCAGGCCTCTGGGTCCTAGAACAGGTGCCTGGTTTGCCCAAAGGCCGTCACCGCGGCAGGAGGGGTGGCGCAGCTGGGCAGGGTACTGGCCCAGAGGAGGCGCCCGGCGCCGCTGGAAGGAGAAAGGGTCCACGAGCTGCGCTGAGCCCGCAGGGCAAGGCCGAGGAGCCTCGTTCCCTGTGGGCCACAGAAGCCCCTCGTGCTTCTCCGAGGAGCTCAGAGGCAGCCCAGCCAATGGCCTCCCCGGGGAGGGTGGCCTGGGTCTGCACGCCCGGCGGGAGCCTGCCAAACCCGGATCAGCCGCCAGCGCCCGCAGCGGAGCCAAGCGGGCTGACAGCTCTGCAGAACCGGGAGAGCCGGGGGCCGGCAGCAGCAGACGGGACTACACGAGGCCTTTTAAGGGCAAAGAGACTCCCTCGAACAGCTGCCGGTGCCTGGGGTGGAGATGAGAAAGGAAACTGCGTGCCCCCCGGCTTCCTGACGGCCAGACCCGCGCATGTTGCCTCCGGCCCGGTGCTCGAGGGGCCGAGGAGTCCGGGGCGCTGAGCACGCTCCAGACCCTGGCGCCCCCAGACCCCCAGCAGGCACCAGTGCTGGGTCTAGACTTGTCCTACGTGCGCGTTCCCCGTCCACCCGCCCGGCCCCTCCTCGAGGTTGAAAAGCCTCGGAGGCCGAGACACAGGTCCAGAGAAGCTGCCGACGGGCTCCAGGCCCCGTGGCCGCACAGCTGACCGCGTGAGCCTGGCCCAGCCTCGTGCGAAGGTCCAGAAACCCCCTCCGGGCACCCATCCTGAATATGCCCTTCAGCGGTGCCCGGCTGCGGGTCCCAGGCTGCAAATCCTGACCCCTTCCCGCAGCCTCTCTGCGGGAGGGGACCCCACTGTGCTTTGGTGACCTGGGCAGCAACTCTCGGAATATTGAGGGCCAAGGGCAGGTGAGGCAGTTAGAAAAGACTGCCTCCCAGGAGCCTGCGATAGGCCTGAAGCTTGGGAAGCTCTGCCCTGAGGGGCCATGGGTGGGTTTCTGAGTCCACATCCTCTGAAACAGGATGTATGTGGATTTTCAAGTGGTTCTTCACATTTCTGGATCATAAATCTTTTTGAAAATCTGAAGAATGCTACGGATCGTCTTCCCAGGGAGAGACGGGACCCCACAAAAGTTTGCATATTCTTTGCAGGGCTTGTGTCCACGCACCCGGAGAGGTCTGCGGCCCCTGATTCTAGAGACACCCATAGATTGCCAGCTCCCTGGGAAGTGCCGGTAGGCGCTTAATAATCAGTTCCACCAGGGCTGAGGCTGTTGCGCTCGATCGGGGAGGGATTCAGCCCCCTGGAGACGGGAAGGCACAGGGGCCAAGCGACCACGGGGACAGAGGTTCCCCCTTCACAGCGGGCTTCGAAACGGAGGGAGGGTGTTGCAGCTCAGGGCTCGGGCTGGCTGAGCAGGGCCGGGGTCGCGCTTCAGGAAGGTGCCTGGCCGGCCCGCGCCCCACAACCCCGCTGGCCCAGCAGCCGCCTTACCTTCCCAGCACCGATCACCTTCTCGGCGGCGTAGACGGCCTGGCTGCACCGCGGGCAGCGCTCGGAGCCGCCGATCTTCTGGGCAAACTTGGCCGCGTTGGGGTTGGTGGTGGGCCTGTGGCTGGGGCCCCTGCGTGGGGAAGGACGTGCGGTGACGTGACGTACAGGCAGCAGTACGGGCGGGGGTCTGGCACCGTGGGGGCACCACCCCGCCTCCACCTGGCCCAGCCTGTGACAAGGCCGCGGCCGCCAGGGCCCGTAGGGTCACCTCGCACTTTGCAGACGGACACACCAAGGGCTGGTACGACGTTACTCCCACCGGCACGTCAGACTTCACTCGGCCCCCCAGTGAAAACACTGGAGTCACAGAACACCTCATTTGCTGGGAATTGCCCTCCTCTGCCCCCACTCCTTTGGCCCGCTGATCTCGAGGGCCTTCCCAAGAGAAATCTGTTGACCGATCACCCCCACTGGGGCAGTGACCTTGGCCGAAATGTGGGAACTCATCTGTCACTTCCGTCCATCCCCCCGCCCCCCCCCGGGCCAAGGAGCTGGCGGGCTGACCACCAGCACCTCCACTCATAGAAGGTCAGTGGTCAGTGGGTGCTGGGGACCTAGTGACACCCCGTGATTCTGGGGACGGGAACTGGCGCCCCCGTGAGCAGGGGTGCAAGCTGGTCCGGCTCGGACACTCACTGGCTGTAGGGGCCCCCAGCAAGTCACCGAGACCGGCTGGGTTTTCTCATCTGTGGAAAGAAGAGACGGGATCCAGGAATGCTTAGGGCCCCTCGCAGCTCTGACGCCCATGAAAATACGGGCTGCGGCTCCGCCGCATCGGGAAGAGCCTGGCCTACATTCCCGGCCGGAGCCCCGCTCGTCTGAGCGGCCTGACACACAGTAGGTGCTTGTACACGCGGCAGGGCTGTACTCACTCCTCGTGCTTGATGCCGAGGGACTCCCCCTTGTCGGTGCTCAGCGTGCCTGCGCCCTGCCCGTAGCCGTAGCCCTTGGGCCCGTACTTCTTGCCGTAGCAGGATTTGCAGTAAATCTCCTCACCGTGCACGGCCACGGTAGTGCTGTCCAGATTCTTCTTGCAGACCACTGCAGAGGGGAGAGGGTGCGGGGGGCTGGTTCTCTGCGGGCACCGAGAGCCGAAGCTCTCTGGGACTCCGCACACGTAATATCCCGATCTTTCAGGAGCCTGTGACGGGGGGTCAGGATGGCCCGGGAGCTGGGAGAAGAGACGAGGGGGGTCTAAGGATGCCGGCCGAGCCGCCCCCCACCAGGAACCGCATGGGCCTTCCTTGCAGAAGTCCCCGGGTTCAGGAGCCAAGAGTCTAGACTGACCCCAAGCCCCAGGAAGCCTGCTGGACCTTCACTCTGACCTTGACAGAGAGATCATGTGTCCCGACAGAAGAGGAAACAAAGAAAGGAAGGAAGAAGGGCGGGGCTTTCCTGCCTCAGGCGATGGGATCCAGAAGGGACCCCCCCCCAGGCCTGGGGGCAGGGGTGCCGGGGAGGTGATGCTCCCAGAGGGGAAGGGCAGTATTTATGAAGCGCGCGGCACGGCGGGCTTTGAAGTGAGATAGAGGTTGCGCTCCGCACGACAGACAGCGGGATCTGCAATTTCTGATCTCAGAGTCGCTTTGCCACCGGAGGGACTGAGGTCAGATGCTGGGAAGAATTTCCTGACTCCAAGGCTAAGAGACTGGAATGGGATAAACCAGAAAGCCTGCGGGCCGCCTGTACCTTCCTGTGGATCTCGGAGCAGGGCTGTGCCCAGCGACCCAGAGTAAAACAGTTCGGGGCCCAGGGGTCACGTAGAGCCAGCTGCCCAGAGCCCAGTCTCTCTCGCCGCCCCTTCCCAGCCCACGTGACCACTGGTAGATGCGGATGACAGCCTCTCCCCCAAAGGTGGCTGCAGGGATTAAATGAGCCCTCACCCGGGGAGCAGTCAGCACCGTACCCTGTGCACAGTAGGTCATCATAAACGTCAGCTGCTCCTACAGTGTGATACAGAGTTAGTGCCGTGGGAACCCAAGGAGGGGGGTCAGGCCTCCAAGTAGCATTGGCTTCCAAGCCCCGAGTCCTCTCAAGAGACCTGACCCCCCCCTCCTCAGGTCTTGTCCTATGATCCTAATTGGGGCCCACGAAGGTCCTCACGTTTGGGATTCAGTGTGTCCACCTGGACCACACCCGCAAACGCGTGCTTCTGAAGACGGGTTCCGGGGGAACCCCTGGAGGAGGCGGCCTCTCCTCCCTGCAAAGAGGTGCTCCGCTCAGCTCTGGTCAGCTTGCCATCCCCTTGCCTTCAGATTCTTCCCCACCCCCACCCGCTGCGTGGTTTACGGGGTCTTAGCTCCCTGACCAGGCGCTGAACCTGAGCCGTTGGCAGTCAAAGCGCCGAGGCCTAACCACTGGGCCGCCCGGGAATTCCCAGCCATCCCCTTGCCTTTAAAGGCCGGCTCTCGGCCCCCAGGGCTCAGGTTGGAGATTTCAGACTAAATAAGGACCCTCTGGTCCTTCCCCTGAGATCCCCACGTCCTTACCGCACTCAGGAGACCCAAATATGGATCTTGCCACCCCCTCCCTAGGGCTTGGCTCCCGGATGCACGGAGCCGGAACAGCAGGGGGTGGGGCTCCAACATTCCTTCTTGGGTGGGAAGTTGGCCTGGAATGGCTTCCCTTGTGAGCCCCAAGCGGACCTGGAAATTCCAAGCCCAGAGGGGAGGCAGAAAGTGAGAGGAACGGGGGTCTCCTCAGAGCGACCTTGCCAGCAGGAGACCCAGGGGCTCAGCCCAGAGGAGACTCCAGGGTCTACAACTGAGCCCTCCAGGCGGGCCCCTGCCTGAGCCCCAGCTTCTATAGGGGGACACGCCGACCTCGCTGCCGGCTTCCGCTCTGCCTTGTCCTCCCAGAGGCCCTGGCCTCTGCCCTCCACCCCGGTCCAGTCTGGGCACCTGTAGACTCCTCCAGAAACTCCATTACGGGGAATTTTGAAGGAAGGCCTAAATCAATTTCTACCAAACCACGTTAAGCAAAAACCAAACAAAGAGAAAAACCTAATTACGGGTTGGTTGTGTGCATTTGCTGGGAAAATGTACTCCAGGTGTCACAGGGTAGAGGCAGCTCCAGGTGAGAGGCCAGGGCGCCCTCACCCCACCCCAAGACAGAGAAGGCCCACAGAAAAGCTCCAGCTCACAGAACCATCCAGAAGCAGGGCCCGGCCAGAGCCCAGCCTGACCTCCAGGCCGGATTCTTCCCTGCCAGCCCAGAAGCCCTTTCGGGTGCGCCGGGCGTGGGACCACAGCCCGCGGGTGAGGGGTGCTGACGCTGCGGGCGTGCAGGGCTCTGAGAGCGCCCCGGTGCTCCTGTTTCTGGGGAGCAGCCCAGCTCCAGCAGCTGCCACCTCGGGGAGAGGCAGACCTGCTCTGCTTTCCCACAGGGCTGACCCGCCCCAGGTGGGAGCCCTTACAGCTCGGAGAAGCAGCAGCCTCGGGGCAGATCCCTGCAGAGCCCAGCCCTCCTGCCTGCGGATGGGGACTGGCGGGCCCTCCTCAGACCACCAGGCTGTACCCTGCGGGCCGGGCCCAGGGAGGAGGCTGCTCTCCCGGACTGTCTAGGGCAGCGTCCTGGGTAGGGTCCTGCGTAGCCCAGGCCCCACGAAAGGGATCGTGGATGCCACCCTGAGTAGGAACCAGAGGTGAGCACCAGGAAGGTCAGGGGACCGGGCTGGCCAGCAAGGGGCTGAGGTCCCTGATGCCACCCAGGCCCACACCCTGCTGTCCTTTCTCTGCCTCTGGAGCGAAGGGCCCCTGATTCTGAGGGTGATTCTGCATTCCTGATTCCAGCTGGACACTTAGGCCCACGTCACTGAAAGAGAAGGGACCTCCTTCCACTCGTAAACACGGCTGCGCGGCCGGTGCTGTTCCAGGCCCCGAGAATCAGCAGGTTGTGCAGACGCTCAGGCTGAGGACACCCTCCAGCTCCGCCGCAGCCGGAGACCCCAGAGGCGTAGGGGGCTGACCTATAGCTGCTGGTAGGCCTACGGCAGCCCTCCCGCCCTGCTCCCCAGCCCGACCTCCCACAACTGTTTCTGGCCCTCTGCGCCCCACCCCTGCCCCAGGCCTGCCCGTTCCTTCCTGTACCCCCCCCCCCCCGCGCCCCCGCATTCCTGGCTTCCCTGGACCTCCCGGCCAGCGGCTCCTCCACAGGCAGGCCTGCAGCCCTCCCACCCAGCTGGCCCGTTTCAGTCCGTGATTAAAGCAACATTTGAGGGCAGAGAGGGGTCCTTGGGGCAGCAGTCTGGACCCTCTCCCTGGCCAGAGCCAAACCCTCTTATTCCCTCTGAAAAAACTAAACAGCTCGAAAACTGCTGATTACGTCGCTGCTGTTGGCGGCCTCCTCCCCACCGGAGACCAAAGGCCCCACCCAAGGCCCCACCCAAGCTCGCCGGCCACCCGCAGCCCTTGGGCAGCCCTGGGTCAGTCTCTGGCGGCCGGAGGGTGGGGCTTGTGGGGTGGGGCTTCTGGCTGCTCCGCCCACAGCAGGTGGGCTCTGAGGCTCATCCAGGGAGCAGGTGGCCCTTGGCCTGTCTGGACCATGAGCTCCTGGAAGAGACGCAGCCGAGCTCTCCCGACTCGGCTCGTGTGAAGCCGGGGGCCCGGGCTGGTTCCCAGACCTCCCAGACAGGCTGAGGTGTCAGCCGCTGTTGAGGGGTCCTGGAGCCACACCATCTTGCTGGGGATCCCCCAGGGCCGTGTGTGTGTGTGTGTGTGTGTGTGTGCACGTGTGTGTGCATGTGTGTGGGGTGTGTGTGTGCGTGGTGTGGTGTGTGTGTATATGTGTGTGTGCGTGTGCATATGTGTGTGGGGTGTGTGTGGTGTGTATGTATGTGGGAGGTGTGTGTGGTGTGTATTGTGTGTGGTATGTGTGTGGGGTATGTGTTGTATATGTGTGTGAGCATGTGTGTGTTGTAGTGTCTGTAACGTGAGTGTGTATGTATGTGTGGATGTATGTGTGGCATGTGTATGTGTGTGTATGTGTGGTGGTGGTATGTGTATGTGTGGTGTGTATATGTATGTAAGCATGTGTGTGTGGTTGTGTGTGTACATGGGGGGCATGTGTATATGTGTGCGGTACGTATGTGTGTGTGTATGTGCGTGGTGTGTATGTGTGTGTGGTGTGTGTGTATGTGTGTGTGTGCCGGGGAGCTGCTATCATTTACTGAACACTCACAACTGCTCCAGCTGCTTTGTTTGTTTTCCGAGCCCTTTCGCTGTTAATTCTCACCCCCCACCCCCCTGCCGCCATGAGGAAGGTGTTGTTATCCCCCCTGTAACGTGGAGAAAACACAACCAGAGAGAAACCGAGTAACCCACCCATCACCACGCAGAGAACAAAAACAGAATTCACATCCAAACCCTGACCTACTGGTTCGGAAACCCAGAGCTTAACCCCACAATTCCCTGCCTCCCCCTCTGCCCGGGCTCAAGGAAAACGCAGGTCACCTCTTCTTCTAACCCAGAACCTCGGCTCGGTCGCGATGAACCCCGTCACTGAGGAGGACGGGGAGGCTCCCTCCATCCTCCACTTCCTGGGCCGGGGAGGCTGCCCGGCCTGGCCGGGGCCAGTGCAGCACCGCGGCCTCCGCATCCCCTGCGTCGCCCGGCAGCTCCCGGATGGATGGCGGCCACTGCCTGGCTGTGATCGCAGCGGGTCTGGGTCCCGCTGTAGGGACAATGTCCAAGACCCTCCCGCTCATCTCCCATCTCCCTCTTGCCCCCGACTGTCGGGCGGGCCGGGAAGTGAGGGGAAAGGCCTCGGGCTGCAGGGGCAGGGGAGGGAGAGCCCAGCTCCTCCCCAGACGCAGCTTCCCCGTGAGGCTGCTACCTCTGCTGCCTTGAAAAAATGTTTGTAAATTGAAATATAGCTGATATACAGTATTATGATATAAGTTTCTAGCGTACAACATAGTGATTCACCACTTGTAAAGTTATTCGCTTATAGCTGCTATGAAATACTGGCTCTGTTCCCTGTGCTGTACAATATAACCCCGTAGCTTACTTATTTCATACGTCGTAGTTTGGACCTCTTCATCCCCTTCCCCTCTCTTGCCCTCCCCCTCCCCCTCCCCACTAGTTTGTCCTCTGCATCTGTGATTTCTGTTGCCACGTACAAAGGGGTAACCTGGGTCCAAAGACGGATGAAACTTTGGGCTAAAAGTGTCTCCCTCTTAAATGCCAGGATTGCGGCAGGGAGAGAAGGAAGAGAGAGAGAGCGGAAAGTTTTCCCGGCCCCTGCGCCTCGCCTCTGCCCCCCTCCAGCTCGGGCCAGCTCTGCCCTCCCCTTAGAAAACAGCTCCGGAGGAACAAAGCGGCCCTGAAGTGCTTCCCCGCCCAGCTGCGGGCCGGCCAAATGTCAAGCTGTTTACCTCCCCTGGGGCCAGTTCCCGGGGGTGTTGACTGGCCCCTCCGGTCCCCATGGCAACAGCAGGGCCCGGGAGGGGTGCGTACTCACTGCACAGGAAGCAGGATTTGTGGAAGCTGCTGCCTTCGCACTGAACCTCCTCGGCGAAGTACACCGTCTTCTGGCACACCCCACACTTCTTGCCTCCTCCCCAGTTCGGCATTTTCTGCAAGTGGACGCAGAGACGGGAATTAATTCCCCGGGGAGACGGAGGCACAGACGGCCCACGACAGAAAAGCCAGGGACAGAGGCCGAGGCGGGAGCTGGCGGAGGCGGGAGCCGGCGGGGCCGAGCCCTCCATGAACGGCAGCCTGGGGGCTTCCCACCCCGGAGCCCACAGGTAATTGCTGAGCAACGGCTCTGTTTTCAGCCCTGTGCCCGGCATTCTAAAGCAGACACCCAAGCACGAGATACAGGCCACAACAGCAGTGACAGCGAGCCGTCTCGCGTCCACACGGCTGCATCTCGCGTGAATCTGGAGCAAAAGCGGCAGATAAGCTAGAACTCATAAAACACAAACGATCTGCGTCAGGCCCGCAAGCAGGCAAAACTCTATCGTCAAGGGAGGGACCCATGGGTGGGAGAGTTATAAGGAAAAGCAAGGGAATGAGTATCCCAAACCACTGTCTTACATTTGTTACAGAGAGAAAAAGGGGGCCACCCAGGGGGCTGCTAAGGCACCAGCCATGTGTGGGTATCACACAGAGGCTCCTCTGTAATTATTCTCTGAACTACACATGTAGGGCTTTTTGTTGTTGCTGTTGTTTTTTGCCGTATGCGGGCCTCTCACTGCTGCAGCCTCTCCCGTTGCGGAGCACAGGCTCCGGACGCGCAGGCTCAGCGGCCACGGCTCACGGGCCCAGCCGCTCCGCGGCACGTGGGATCCTCCCGGGCCGGGGCTCGAACCCGCGTCCCCCGCATCGGCAGGCGGATTCTCAACCACTGCGCCACCAGGGAAGCCCCTCATGTAGGTTTTATACGCTCTTTTGTATATAGCTCACAAAAAAAAACCCATTCTTTTTTAAAGCAGGAGGCAGGCACACAGGGCACAGTTGAGAGTCCATTCGAATGGGGGGAGGTGGGGGGCTTCTGCAAAATCAGATTTTCCAGCGCCAGCTCTGACCCGATGAATCATGACCTCTGAGGATGAGGTCCAAGAACGTGAATGTTTAACAAGCACCCAGGTGAGTCCGAAGGAGGCGGCCTGGGACAACACTGAGATGCTCTAGGTACTGGTTCTGAGCTGCGGTCCTGATGCCACATGGGTTTGGTCCAGTCCTGCCCCTGCCCCTCCCTGGCTGTGTGTACCTTGAACGAGGGAGCTGGTCTTTCTAAACCTTGATTTCCACGTCTGTAAAACGGGGATAAAAGCAAAAGCTACTTCATAGATCATTTCTGGGGATTCAGTGAGACACGGCGTGTCAGAGGCACGGCTCAGTGCCTGGCGCGTGCCGAGTGTGCGGTGACGATTATTAGTGCAAGAATCCAAGGCACAGGGGAGGCGACACTGCAGGTCAGAGCCGCAGCGGCACAGACACAGATGCCCGCAGAGCCCGAGATCAGGGAAGGCCCTTCTCAACCACTCGCAACAGATGCCTGGCTGCCGGGGGACGGCGACCCTTCCAGCTCTTTGGACAGAAGTGCGTGGGGCGGGGATGAGGGGGCTCTATGGGGGGCGCCGGCAACTTCAGGTACAAGATGGCTGATGGGGTGAGTAGGGCTCAGGGTGCTGGGAAATGGAGGGTGGGCAGGGGAGAGGCAACCCCCCCCGGGATGTGCGTCACGGGAACGCCAAGCACAGGGATGGGGCGTCCAGGGCCCACCCTCTCGGTACCAGGCATGTGCCGGCAGCTAGAGTCGGGGTCACGGGCAGAGGGACGTGGCCTCCACTGCCCGGAGCTTCCCATCTGATGCAGCGTAGGGACAAAACTTGCCATCCTGTCCCGCAGATTATTTCAAGCTGAAAACAGTCAAGGCCCAAGAGACTCGGGAAGAAACTTTGACCTTGCCCCAGCTGTCTAAAAGAATCTCGATAGAGGGCCTGTTCCCCAGCCAGAGCTATCGCCAGAGATCTCTGCAAAGGACACGGGCCGGGTGTGGTGGGGAAGCCGGTGGGGCCTGGAGACCAGAGTCCACTCTGTCCCATCGTGTCTGCTGGCTCAGCAAACACTCGCTCGCCAAGCATTTGCTTTTCCATCTCCAGGTAAACTGCCTTCTTCCCCTTTGAGGTCCCAAACCACTACCCCCAACTTCCTCGCTTGTCTTTAGTTGAAGACGGTATTTAAGGTGAGGGTTTCAGCCACGGTGGGGAGTTACTCAGTTTTTCTGGGTCTCTCCCATGTAGACATGTTCTTGAACTTTAATTTTCTCCTCTCCTGTTCGTCTGTCTCGCGTCAATTTAATTTTTTTCCAGTCAGAAGAAGCTAGAACGGTGGAGGAAAATTTCTTTCCCCCCCGGACAGTGGACACAGGCCTCCGCTCAAGAAGCAGGTCCAGTCGAGGTTCACTACCAAGTCCCCTGCACACACGTGTTTGTACAGGTGTGTGCACCTGGCACACAGGTGTTCTACGGGTGTTCAATAAATCGGCTCCCCTAACACCGAGAGCCACAGCTGGTCCATGCCCTCCACCTCTGCAGAGCCCGAGGCCCTCACAACGCCCAGTGGGCATGTGCAGGATGAGAGCAGGCTCCACGTGGCGGAGGGGTGTTGGTGACGCCAGCTTCCGAGGGCCCAGGCTGGAGTATCATCGGGACGGAGGGGATCCGCAGCGAGGCTTTGTCGGGGTGGAACAGCCCATCACTCTTCGCTGCCTCTGCTCTGTCCTCCCGCGTCCCGAAAGCTGGCGTTCCTCTGGTCCCACCCCGGTCCCTCTCTCCCCGCAGCCTCCTTTGGTCCCGCTGCACCTGAGGTCACCCCTGCCAAGGACTTCCATTCATCGCTGACCTTGACCTCTGCCCTGAGCCCAGGCTCGTACACCGGGTTCCACGGGAGCACCTCCGCCTGGATGGCCCATGAGCACGTCGATTGCACCACGAGCCACCTGAACTCAGTACCTTTTCTCTCTAACGTGCTCTTTTTCCTGACTTGTCCGTTTTTTGCTGCTGGCACCCCACCATTGTCTCCAGCACTGAGGAATCTCATCCCAAACCCTAGAACGGGGAGAAGTTCTCCTCCGCTCTCAGCTGCACCTGCTCTGTGCCCCCTTGACCTGCTCACCCCGAGCCCTGACATCCCCGCCTCTCCCGGCCTCTCCCCTCTCTCACCTTCACGCCGCTGGCCCACGACCCCCTTGGAGGGGGCACCACGCTCCCGTCCCCTTCTCCTTGGGAACCACCCGGGTTTTCAGCCAGGGCACACGGCCTGGACCTAAGCTGACCAGCCCAGGTTACCGGCTTGGGGACGGGCCAGCTATGCATTTCAGGCCAAGGAGACAGAAGGGGGTTCTGGGGGCTCCGGAGAAGAAAACATCCTGATCTTCAGAGAGAACGTCCTGGAAGCAAGGCCCCCTCCCCTGAGTGCGGAGGGGGAGCAACGGGCTCCGGAGCTGTGGTTCCCGGGGGAGGGGGGGGGGCGGCCGTCCCAGGACGAAGCTGGCAGCAGGGAGGGCAGAGCTGAGAAAAGCAGCAAGGGGGCTGCCCGGCATCTCTGAGCCACAGATCGAGGCCAGAAGTCATGCTGACTAGTCTCCCGATTCTCCAGTTAAACAAACGAAGAAGCACTGCCCGCCCCTCACACACGCTCAGGGTTGGTGATTTAACTGCCCCAGCCTGAGGCCAGGCACGTGGAAGCCCTCCGGGCAGGGTGGAGGCCCACCGTCCACACCCACGTGGGTCTGGACGGGCCTTCCACCTTCCACGTGCCGAAGTGCACGGGCCAGCCCTCCCCTCCGGGCTCCGCACCGCCCACAGCTCATCAGGTGTCCGCACACCCCGCATCCCCAGAGGACAGGATTTCTCTAACTGCACGAGGCCCCGCTCTGCCTCCTCAAATAACCCACGAGGCCCGAGCTCCTGGGTCCCCAGGGCCAGCCCCATCCCCAGCCGCCGCGGCCCTGGCCCCGCCAGTCCTCTCGCCCCCCTGCCCGGCTGAGCCAGAGCTGGGCGCTGCACACCACGGAGGACGGCCGGGCGGGAGAAGCAAGGTGGGTTCTGCCTGCCTAACCGTGCCCCACCCGCCCTCGCTGCAGAGCCCCGTTCGACTCAGGCGCCCACCTCTCCACCAAGTGACCCCAGGGAGGTGCTCAGGGCAGAGCCCAGACCCCTGAGCCACCTGGCGACTCCAGTCCCTGCGGGGCGGGGCGGGGACGGCCACTGGGAGGGGAGCCCTGGGGGAGGTTCTGGTTCACGTTCGGAGCCACGCGACTTCTCTGACGAGGTGACTAGATGCGACCCCCAAACCCCTGCCCGCGGCCCCCGGCACACAGCCTGCCCTGAGTCTGCTGACCTACTGTGCGCCGGGCGGTCTGCAAACACCATCCACTTCTCCTGGCGACCCGGGGCCGGGGACATGCCCGCGACACAGGTGAAGACACGGGGCTGCGGCCGCCGGGCTGTAGGAAGCAGAGCTGGGACCCAGCCGGGTCCAGCCACCCAGTCACTGTGCTGGTGCCATCGTATTCCGGGGGGCTGCCCTCGGGGGCGTCCAGGACGCCCGGGCTCCTTCCTCACCTTGCTTTCCACCCCGTGAACCCACAGGGGGCGTCCTCCAGCCCCTAGGACACCCCCAAGGGAGGAGGCTTCCCCTACCACGTGGCGGGGAGCCATTCCCAGCAGTGTTTTGTCCCCGACACAAAAGCCCTTCTCCCTCGGGGAGACGCACATACCCAACAGGCCGCCCTTGTTCTCCGCGGCTCCGGGTCACGGGCCCACGTCCAGCAGGGCCCACGGGAACCAGGGGCGGGGCGGGATGGCAGATCTGCCTGGGGCGCCTCCCGGCCGGGCCTCTCCTCAGCCGGGCCACTTGGTGGGGGTCCCCTTCAGGAGCCCAGAGAAGGGACAGGGCCCGGCGCCCTGGGGAGAAGCGCGGTGACCGTGTCCGCTGCCAGGAGGGTCCCGGGCAGCCCCGTGGACAGGTTCCCCTCCCCCCGCCCACGTGAGGACCCCTCGAAGGGATCTACGGGTGGGCGGGGGGAGTCTCAGCTGGGGGGGCCCGGCCGCCTCCTTCCCACGGTGGGGGGGGGGCTCCCGCTCCAGCCCCTCCTTCCCACCAGCCCCGTCTTCTCATCAGCCAGACGCCGCGGACAGGAGGCCCAACCGCCTTAAAAGGAAACTGTTTCTCAGGCCTTCTGGAGTTCCTACAGGGACGCCCGGCTGCTTCAGCTGCCTCCTCAGTCCTGAGGACAGAGGCCCTGCGGCCGACGGGGAGGAGAGATGTTCCCTGGGTCGGAGCTCACGCGGCTCCGTTCAGAGGTCAGGAAAAAGGGCCTGGGTTCGTGCCTTCCCGGCTGAACGATCCAGTTACTTTCCTGTCTGAGCTCTGATGTGGTTTTGAGTCTGGAAAGGGGACCCTGCGCTGCCTCCTGAAGCTGTGGCTCTGAGGACCAGGAAAGACACGACGAAGTGACGGCCGGGTGTCCGCTCTCCTCCCCAGCCAGGCCACGTCTGGGGGGAACAAGGCCCGAGAGGCAGCAAAAGCCACACAGGGCCCTGGAACCCCTGTCTTAGGGACGAGGGCCCCGCCCTTCCTTGGGGTGTAATCGCCCCCCGCCCCAGATGCAAGCAGAGACTTGTCTTAACATCAACTCTTTCCTCCTCTGCTCTGGGTGACCGGGAAGCTTTGCCGTCCCTGTGGTCACATCAGCCACTCTGGGTTTGCGGTGGGTTCCTCCAGAGGGTTCCGGTTCGCCCCACTTCACACGTCGACAATCTCGACAGAGCACCAGGCTTCCGTTTTCTGCTGGATGGCCGGAAATACCTGGGAAGCTATTGCCCGGAAACGTCAGGATCCGGGGCCGCTCGGAAGCTAGAAGCCCAGGACTGAACTCTTCTGACGGCGACCGTCTCAGTCTGCTGCCCCCTCCTCCTCGTGCGGGGGTCTCATCAGATCCTCTGTCTTGAGGGCAGAGACCCAAGACGGGGCTCGCGGGGCGGGGCAAGGCTCCCACGTTCACCCCACATCTTTTGCAAGTCGGGCTGAGGTGATGCCCTCGGTGTGGTCAGGTTTCAAGTGTCAGAAGCCGTCTCAGAGGTGCTCCACCCCTAACCGCTGGCTGCCAGCGTCCGAGGCAAGGCCTCATCTCCTCAGATCAATGCTTTGACTCGACGGTCCACGCCGTGTCTTTATCTCTCCAGTGGAAAACCCTCACCTCTCCCGTTCCGAAACCTCTTGCTCCCGAGGGCCAAAGGGTGGCTTCTGGGCACAGAGTTGAGGTCCCCACCCATGCGGTCTGGTAGAGACCTATCAGGTGTCCACCTACTTAGAATCACCTGGCTGTGTGGTATCCAGCCAGGTACACAGGGGAGCTGTCACCCTTTCCAGCTCGCTGCTCAGCCCCTTCCTCCCCGCACCCACCTCAGGAGGCCAGCCAAGGCGGGGGTCGGGGGCACCCCGCCGCTCAGGGTTCAGAGCCCAGGTCTTAGAGGTGTCATCTGAGAGCCCGGCAAACCGTCCTGCCTTGAAAGGAACGGTCACGGCTGGGGGGGGGGGGCGAAGGGCCAACATGCGGTACGAGCCCGGCCTCAGCTTCACGGGATCCCTTGGGTACCCTGCACGTGACTCAGCCTCTGGGAGAAGCCGGCCGGCACCGCTGCGCTGCGATGCCTCCAGACGCCACGGTTCCCAAAACTCGACTGTCACCCTGGCTCCCTCTCTCCCCTCCCTCTCTGAGTTCTGTCTTTTCAAGTCCAGGCCCCCCCGAGGCCCTTGTGGGGCAGTGGGCTGGGGTGGTGCCTGCCCCCCAGCGCCTCGTATAACAGAGCGCTCCACCCCCGGGGTTCAGAAGTCCAAAGGTCAACCGAGGTAGAAATGGGTGTCTAGAATTCATTTTAAGTATTTTCCAAACTGTCACAGGAAGTCCTATATCATAACAAGGTCTCACAGACTAACCGACAGATAAGTTTCTTTGCTTTTATCTGGAACGATGTCACCTTAGTAACAATTGGTTACCCATGCTGGAAAGGTCTGAACAATTTTCCTGGATTAATTTCTAAAAAGCAAAAACAAAACTCATGAGCCCTTAGACCTTATAAAACAGGTTGTTCGCAGCTGACGTCTCGGAGGCCCCTGCCCCGCGGTTCCCGTAGAGACAGCCCGGAGCACCGCAGAGGACAGTGTGCTTGCCGGGTGGGTGGGTCGGGCGGAGGCTGAGCCTCTGATCCACTGTCTCTGCAGGAATCAGTGCCTCCCGGCCCCTGGGAAGAGGTGGAAATGCTAGCTGCCTCGGTGTTTACGCTCCTTACCATACATGGCAATCACTCAGTGTTGACGTCAGACAAATTCCTGGGTAGCTGCGTAGCGTGGCCCCATCACCACCACAGAAATTCCTGCCCACTGGAAACCGCAGCAAAGCTGCTCCTGCGGGCACCCAGCGCCTCCCGGGCCTCACCCCCGGCTCCACTCTGCGCGCGCGTGCGCGCGTGTGTGCGTGCGTGTGTGTGTGTCTTTTCCTCAAGCAGCCTCTTTCCCAGGCTTCCTTTCTTTCCTGCAAACCTGGCACCAAAATTCAAACACGCATCAGACCTGGTGAAAGCGTATCACCTGGGACCCAGGCCCCGACCTGCAGAAGGGCCCCCCCCTCCTCCCCATCCGTGCCGCAGAGGGAAGGCCTAGAGGCTGTGAGTTCTATCGGGACTCCATCCACATTGGCGAGGCGAAGCCACAACTTCCTTAAGTAGTTAATGAGCCGCCGTAAAGCTCTTTGTAACGCAAGTGACCGGGCGTGGGTCTGCGAGGAGCCTGCCTGGGTCTGAATGGCAGCTGCGAGCCCCAGCAAGTCACTCTTCACCTCTGAGGCTCAGTGTCTTGTCGGTGGAATGGGGAGCGTCCTCCCCACCTCACAGGCTGCCCCAGATAACACACACGTGGACGATGCAGGCCGCTCCCTGGGGAGCAACAAGTCCAGACACCTGCCTCCCGCTCTCTCCGGGAAGGGCCAGCTCTGACGCTGGCTGTCCAGCTCTTACTTGCCACAACGCCCGAGTGGTGGCAACTGGTGCCCTTTATTCTCACCAGCACCTCAAAATGTTTAATGCAGGAGATTCCTCTGTCCTCTTCAAGCCAACTTTTCACAATAAGCCAGCTCACAGAAATATCTAAATTCCAGCAGCCTCTCAAAAAAGCCTTCCCAGTTTGCCTTCCCACCAGGAGACCCAGAGTAAATAGAAACCGTCCCTCTCCTCCCTGAGCCGGGCCTCAAGCCCACTCCCAGGGGCACCGGCGAGCACCAGAGCCCCCGTGTGCAAGGTTCACACGTGTCCAGCCGCCCGCTCCTGCCCGCCTCGTTCACCAGATATTTACCGCTCGCCAACCGAGTGCCGACGCTGCTCTCCCGGCCAGGGGGGACTCGCCAGCTCGCCAGCAGGCAAATGTTTGCCTTGAGAAAAGGGAACACCTGGGCCGGGAAGGCAGGGGCTGGGACGGCCTCCGGGCAAAGGCCGTGGCCCCGCTGCGCTGCTGCACGTTTTATTAGCGGCGCCGCAGCAGAGGTGGCGGGCCCGCTCTTCAGTCTCCCTCTGCGTCCCTCACCCCCGCGGACCCTCCAGAGTGGCAGTGCGGCCCCTCCCCCTCCCCGGCCCACAGCACACCCTCTGCAGGGTAAACTTCCTTCCTCGCCTGCCTGTCCCCCGCCCGGATTTCCTCCCCGCGGGACCGGGCCATTCCCTGGGAGGCTGAGGGCAGTACAGGGCCGGATCCAGCCGCAAGGATGGTCTCTCTGGAAAGAGCCCGAGCCCACCCTGAGCAACAGGAGGCTGCAAGAGAGCAGCTGGGGCACAACACCCGGTCCCCAATCCCACCGGGAGAGACCCCCAGCCTGCACCCTGAGCTGACGGGGGGGAGGGGCGGCCAGCTCCTCCAGCCGCCTCCGCTTCCGGGGGGGGCGGGGGGCGCGGGCAGGGGAAAGGCTGGGGCGAGGCCCAGGGACGAGACAGGAGTTGGCCCCTCTGGGCTCCGGGCCTGTGTCATGCCCTCCCCGCCCGCACCAGTCCCCAAAGAAGCTGAGCATGAAAAGCGAGGTCCCCTGAGTAGTCAATTCAGGGTCAGTCAGGGGCGCACTTCGCACGAGAGCCCACTGGACCTCCCGGAGCCCCTGGGACAGGATCCCCAGGTGAAGCCCTCTCAGCTGGCAGGGGCTGCCATCCATCCACGCCCAGGAGCAGGGGTGGTGGCCAGAGCCCGTGCACCCTCCCGCCTAGACCCAGGTCTTGATTAGAGCACAGCAAATGGGACAGGCGTTTGCAGAATATTCTGCGGCCTGTGAGAGCACACACGGCGCCTGCCTCCAGGTGGCTTGGTGGGTAACATACTGCAGCTTGCTTCAAGTGTGCTGGTAGCAGCCCCTTCCTGCTCCCCGGGCTTCAGGGACTGAGGCCACCAAACACTGTGGCTTCTTTCAGGCTCGGGTGATGGTCCCCACGCAGCGCCAAGGCAAGGGGCAGGGGGGTGTGTGTGTGAACGTGGCGGGGGGAGGGGAGGTGACCGGGGACGGCTGCCATCTGGTCCTTTCCTAAGGGTGAAACTCACACCTGGGCTCGGGGCACAGCTGCCCCAGGCGGGCCCTGAACCTAGATGTTCCCCCACCCTGCCCGCGGCACGCTGTCCAGGGGGCAGGCGGGGGGTGGCACGGCCGCCCTCACCCCCAGCTGTACAATGAGCTCAGTGCGCGCGCAGAATCGCCGATTGTCCGGCCGCGGGACCTGCAGGTGGTGGGGAGACTGGCCGTCCCGGGTCAGGGGCACGTGGGGGCCCTTTGTGTCCCGGGAGCCCGGGGCGGGGAGCAGTCCCGCGCCTCCTGGAAAGCGAACCAACCGCCGCCGCTTCTCCCCGCTCCGCGGCCCGCGCCGGCCCCGGCCGCCCCTTTGCCTCGCGACCCTCCTCGCAGCTTCCCGGGCGGCGGCGGGCCGGAAGGCCGGGGGCGGCCTGCGCGCGGCGGGCCCGGGGCGCACTCACCTGGCGGCGGCTGCGCGCGCGCGGCGGCGGGCGGACGGCGGGCGGGCGAGCGAGCGGTACGGCGGCGCTCCGGGAGCGGGGCTGGGCGCGCCCGGCCCGCGCGGCGTTTTGTTCCGCTCGGGGAGGGCGTGTCCGGGCCACGCCAACCAGTGGGCTTTGCACACTGCACCACACCGGCGCCGATGTCACCGCACCGGCGCTGATGTCACGGCGCAGTGCCGCAGCGCGGCCCCCAGGCCCGAGGCGTCCCGGCTGCGCCCTGGGGAGCCCCTGTGCGCCCCGCCGCGGAGGAGGCAGCGGCTCACACGTGCCCGGAACTTCTCAGGGCTTCCCGGCAGCCTAATACGAGGGTGGAGACACACGCGATGCAAGAGATAAGACTCCTGATAAACTTGTGCCACAAGAGAAAGTGGGGGGGGCGGGAGGTGGTCTCGCGCTTGGTGTCCTGGTGGCAGGTGTCACGTGGGGCGCCGGGTAAGACAGGCCAAGCTCTGAGCCCGCCCCTTCCGTGTACTAGCTGGTCCCCGCCCCTAGGCCTCAGGTTCCGTCTGCATCTGTGAAAGGGGTATAATCCAGAGGGAAGAGGGTTTTTTTTGGTGGGGGGAGGCGGGGGGAACACATTGTATAGGCCTAGTAAGCCTTCAGCAGTGCCCTTCAATGAATGTAACCCCCCCCCGAAACAGCTCTGTCCCTTCAGCTTTCCCCAATCTCCCCTGCTATCCAAAGAAGGAGCCCCCCTCCGACCCCCAAACAGCAGCTCTGAGGAGTGGGTGCTTCAGCTGGGCTTTTATCTGGGCCTCGCCAAGCTGCCCAGGGGCAGCTGCGGGTGGGTGGGCTGCCCTCGCCACCTCCCAGCCCTTCCTGCAAGCCCGCTGCCGGCATCTCAGAGGGCGGAGAGGCTCACACCTCTTTCCTGGACGCAGATCGGTACAGCTCAGAAACCCAGTGCTCTAGAGAGAGAAGGAGCTCCCGGGGGCCCTTGGCCAGGAGGGCCCGGTGGAGAGCAGAGAGAGCTGGGCTTTAAAGGAAGGTGCCATCCTCTTCCCCCACGGTCCTGCCCCCCCCAACCAAGGCGCACTGCCCTTTGGGCCTTGTGGATCTGGACTCGGAGGATCCTGAAGATCTGAGACACTGGTGTTCCCGGGACTGGGAGAGCCTCCGGAGACAAAGCACTTTCTTCTCGATTGCAGTTTTTGTAGCTTGTTGACTGCATTTCTAAGTCAAAAGGAAACTCCCTGTCATCCCTGCAGGTTGAATTACCCCATTTGCACTGAATGCAGACGCCTACGGAGCAGGGCCTGCGCAGATGCTGGGTGTCCCTTTCGCTGCGATTGTGTCCGCCGTGCGCCTGTCTGTGTGTCACTCTCTGCTGCTCTCTTGGGCTCCAGCGTCTCTGTGAGAAGGAAGCCCCCTGCCCAAGGCAGGGAACTGGGGGCAGGTCTGCTGGGCAGCTGGTCGCCCCTCCCCCGGGTCACCCACAGATGCAGCTGCCAAGTCTTCCAGGCTGGACAGGCATCAAGGCCTCAAACCCTCACAGGCTTCATTTAAAGCCCCAGGTAGGGGCTTCCCTGGTGGCGCAGTGGTTGAGAATCCGCCTGCCGATGCAGGAGACATGGGTTCGTGCCCTGGTCCGGGAAGATCCCACATGCCGCGGAGCAACTGAGCCCGTGAGCCATGGCCGCTAGGCCTGCGCGTCCGGAGCCTGTGCTCCGCAACGGGAGAGGCCACAACAGTGAGAGGCCCGCGTACCGCAAAAATTAAAAAAAAAAAAAAGCCCCAGGTGGCTGAATCAGCTCTTCCAGGAGTAAAGTCAAGCGTCTCACAATCCAGAAAATGGAGTATTATATTTATCTAGGCTTTTCTTACTTTCTACGCTAAGGAACATCTTTCCTTGGGCCGGGCCCTCCATACGAACAGGGTCCCCCAAGATTGGGAGCAGCGACCAGGATTTCTTGCAGATCGGGTGGCCGTTCTCATCTGACCCAGCCAAGCTGTAAGAGCGTAACCGGGGAGAATTCCCGGTCACCCGTGCACCGCGCGAGCGATGAACCCACAGGCCCGTTACGTTGCGCAACGACATCCGCGTCAGAGGCCATGGCTTCGCTGTCCAGAGGTGGCGGTCTCGCGGGATTATCCCGGCTCCCTTCAGTTCCCCGGGTCCCGGAGAGAGGAGCTTTGGAGCCTTGCCCAGGATTTTACAAACAGGCACACTCCTGCCTCTCCTTCTTTGGTCTGGGTTTGTCCTGTCTGGGCGACGGGGCTGCTGATGGATTTCCCCCGTGAGGACGGCCAACCTGTGCCGTGACACGTCCTTCGGGAAAAGGTCCAGGAAAAGGCAGTCACGCCTGGATTCTCCCGGAGGCTCTCGGAGCACCTCATAAACCGGTGGCTGTGTCCTGAGCCCTGCCTCCTGGGAGGCTGCACACGACACTGGGGCAGCAGGACCGTCCCAGGCAAACCAGGCCACGTGATCGCCCTGCATATGCTCTATTCTTCTCCGGGGGGAGCGCGGGGTCAGGAAGTTTCCCCGGAGAAGGTGAGAGCTTGCAGGGCTGCGGTTCTGCCGGGAGCTGCCCGGGCGCGCAGGGGGCCTGAGGGTCGAGGAGGAAAGACGTTGTCCACACGTGTGCCTGGGGGCGGTCACAGCTGTTTCACAGCCTGAGACCGCGGACCCCAAGGAAGAGCACGGCCCTTGGGCCACCAGGGCCGCGACACTCTGAAGGAACCGGCGCTGAATTTGTACTGTGAGTCTCAGCTCCGTCATCAAGCATTTAAAATAATAATACGGGGAATTCCCTGGCCGTCCGGTGCTTAGGGCCCCACACGCTCGATGCCGAGGGCCCGGTTCGCTCCCTGGCTGGGCAACTAAGATCCCGCGCGCCGCACGGCGTGGCCGAACAAATAGATAATATCCGTGACAGCCCGACAGATCATGGGGAGGATTTTGAGGTGCGCAGAAATATCGAGTCACTGTGTTGCGCACCAGGAGCTAACACAGTGCGGTCGTCGATCGTGATTCACAAAACGACCCAAAAAACTGATAAAGAGATCAGATTTGTGGCTACCAGAGTCAGGGGGTGGCGGGAGGGGAACTGGATAAAGGCAGCCAAAGGGTACAAACTTGCAGTATAGGATGATAAGTACTGGGGATGTAATGACAACATGGTAAAGAACACTGCTGTCCGTTATATAGGAAACCTGTCAAGGGAGTAAATCCTAAGAGTTCTCATCACAAGGAGAAGAGCTTTTCTGTTTCTTTAATATTCTCGCTATACGAGATGATGGATGGTCACTGAATCTATCCTGATAATGGTGTATGTCAGTCACGTCATATGCTGCACACCTGAAACTTATGCTGCAGTGCTGTGCGTCTCTTACATCCCAGTAAGACTGAGAGTAAATGATACCAATACTAGCAAATAGCTGCCGAGCGCCAGCCACCCGTTAGGCCTTCCCAGCAGCTCCCCTTACTCTCCCCAGTGGCTGAAGGTTGTAGGACTATTGTCACCTCTTTTGCACGTAGGTGACCACCGGGCAGTAACGAGCTCGGCGACCGTGGGACTGTGACCCAGACCCCGGTGTTCCTCGTGCATGAAGTGAGGCCTGGGAGCCACTCTCAAAGCTTCCCACGGAGGGGCCCCCGCCAGCAGGGAGGGGACGCGCTGCTCCCGGCGCTCAGGGCGTTGGTGGCATCAGTCGCTCCCAGGGCTCTGAAGTCTTTGGTTTTATGATAAAAGTTTGTTTAAATTTTGCGTTCTCCTTCACAGATGACTGTGTTTGTTTTAATAAAAAGATAAGGTTGGGGCTTCCCTGGTGGCACAGTTGTTGAGAGTCCGCCTGCCGATGCGGGGGACGCGGGTTCGAGCCCCGGTCCGGGAGGATCCCACGTGCCGCGGAGCGTCTGGGCCCGTGAGCCGTGGCCGCTGCGCCTGCGCGTCCGGAGCCTGTGCTCCGCAACAAGAGAGGCCGCGACAGTGAGAGGCCCGCGCACCGCGATGAAGAGTGTCCCCAGCTCACCGCAACTAGAGAAAGTCCCCGCACAGAGACGAAGACCCAGCGCAGCCATAAATAAATAAATGAATAAAATCACATGTTGCCAGCATCTATTTTTAAAAAGAGAGAGAGAGAGAAAAGGGAGAGGCAAAAAAAAAAAAAAAAAAAAAAAAGATAATGTTGAAAATTATTCACAATAAGAGAAACAGAGGTTCTTGGAAAGGGTGTCCTGCCAGCCTCTGTGGACCCTGGACTGTGACAAGCCCAGCAGGGGGCCTGGGGTGGCTCTAAGGCTCTTCCCAGGCTTGATCTCCCAGGGGATCTGCCTGGATCCTCTGGGAGATCTCCCTGGATCTGCCTGGATCTCGCTGGATCTGCCTGGATCAGATCTGGCTCTGCAGTGCTGAGGCTGTGACCGGGGACTGAGGGGTGGCCCCGCATTCCCGACCAGGACCCTCAGTCCCTGTCTTCGTGTTTCCTGAGGAGGAGTCCCGGAGCCTCTCGGGGTTTGCAGGAGAAATGAGCCTGATGGCCAAAGATAAGAGAAAGGGTGGGCTTCCCTGGTGGCGCAGTGGTTGAGAGTCCGCCTGCCGATGCAGGAGACACGGGTTCGTGCCCTGGTCCGGGAAGATCCCACGTGCCGCGGAGCAACTAAGCCCGTGAGCCATGGCTGCTGAGCCTGCGCGTCCGGAGCCTGTGCTCCACAACGGGAGAGGCCACAGCAGTGAGAGGCCCGCATACCGCAAAAAAAAAAAAAAAAAAAAAAAAGAGAAAGGGCAGGAAAGTCCATGTGTAAAGGTCAGGAGGATAAAATGCTTGGAAGGAGGAAAGGGGGGAATCCACCTGGAGAGGAGCAAGGGTACTATGGGGGCTCCAACCGGGGAATGTGTTCCCATCTTCAAGCTGCCCTTTACACTGTGAACCACAAGCAATGTTCCGGGGAGCTTGGAAGGTGATTCAGAAATTCCTCAGGGGAGGTGGGGCTGCGTCCTCTGGCTGTTGTGAAACCGGCTGGATAAATTTCAGTTAAATCCACCACTTCCCCTTCCCCGCCCCGGCCCGATGGTCCTGTGAGGCCACTTCCCTCTCAGCAGCCTGGGTCCACAGCAGGCCGCTGTGGGCAGGGAGACAGGAGGCACCGGGAGACGGGGGAATGGAGGGCCCGGGGCCTGGCAGCTCCGGGAGGAGTGTGGCCGGGGAATCTCCCTGGCAGACCTGCTGCCTCCACCCAGCCTCCTCTGCTCCTGACCCGCCCCCTGTGCTCCTGCCGAGGGCCAGACAGCAGAGGTGTGTGCAGTGAGTAGACTGAAAATAACCAGGCTTTAGGCAAGACCTTTGACGCCTCTGGCCCATCAGGGTCAATCGTATGAAATGAGAGCCCGAGACAGAAGAGAGGGCTGGACGACAGTCCAAAGATGAGCTCAAGAGACAGAGTTTACTCTTTATAGGACGGCCGCAGAGGGCAGGGCTGTGGCTCGGTCTCCTTTGTAGCTCACACGCGCCTCGCCTGGAGAGGTGCTCGGCTTTACTTTGTTTTTTTCTGTTTCACGAATTCCGGCAGCGAAGAGTTCATTCCAGTTTGCAGGGTAAGAACCGGGAGCGAGGCTGTCACCTGCCGGCCAATCTGTGAATCACACCCGCAGGGGCCTCCCTGCCTAAGCAGCCCTCATCCTTCGTTCCCTGGGATCACTTGCTACTTAAACGTTTTTGACTCTCACTTGAGACATCCTAGGCTCCTAGCAGAGAAGCCGAAAGTCGCGGGACGCTGGTCAGAGAAGAAGGCCTTTGGAGGTCGCGGACGCTTGCTTGGCTCAGGGTCCTCCTCTCTCCCCAGGACCCTCTTCCCCCTCCTCCGAGCAGCACCCACTCTGTGCCAAGCGCTGGGCTGTAGACTCGGGGCTTCCCAGGGCCGGGGGACATGTGGGCGCTGGATGCGACGCAGGAGGCCGGCACAGCAAAGAGCGCCGGGGGGCTCAGGAGGGAGGCGCCCCTGCAGGAATCCGGGGCAGATTTCCCTGAGCTACTGCACACGCTGATGAGCGGGGCCACGTGGAAGTGGACAGACTTCTGGCTGCTGCTGCTGCGTAACGAGTCACCCCAAGCTCAGTAGCTTAAGCCCACAGCAGTCACTTGCTTTTCTCTCTTGTGGATCTGGGGTTTATGAGCTCAGCTGCATACTTCTTGCTCAGACCATACATGCGATGCAGTCAGGTGATGGTTAGCTGGGGTCATCAGGGGGACTTTCCTGCTCACGTGGCCGGCGGCCGACGCTGGCTGGCAGCTGGACTGTTAGCGGGAACCCCTACGTGTAAGCTCGCCGGGCGGCCAGGCGGGGCTACGAGCCAGGAGGAAGCCATCTGGCCTTTTGCCAGCGAGCCTGAGAAGGCTCAGAGCAGAACCCCCCCGCCCCCCGCCCCCGTGTTCTGCTGACAGCCCCAAAGCCCCACCCAGTTCCAAGGAAAGGGGACACAGACCCTGCCTCCTGATGTGCACCGTGGCAAAGTTCTAGAAGAGCACGTGGGATGGGAAACACAGCCCTTTGGGGAAAAGACAGTTTCCAGAGGTGGGCAGGGCACTCCAGGTGGATCCTTTTAGCTATGCTGCTGCAGAGATGCATTTCCTAAGAAAGAAAGCTTTTACAGATGGGGCGTTGCCAAGAGAAGACATGAGGGTTTAGAAGTACCCGCTGAGCCGTCCTCACTAAGACTTGCAAAAACATTTCTCTGAAAGGGAACCTCAGAGAAAGAGGTGCATGCGGGCTGCTCTCCCGAGGGGGTGTCGGGGACTCCGGCTAGCGGCCAGGGGGAGGGCGCCCATCCAGCGAGGTTCTGCAGAGACGGACTCCCAGAGGGAGAAGAATGCAGCTGGCGTCCCCACAGCCAGTGGCCAGGTAGAGTCAGCGACCCTGCCTCGCTGAGGCTTCTCGAGCAGCCATGGGCAGAGCCCAAAGCGGGAAGCGACCAGTGAGAGAGATGAGGTACGGCCGCGGCCACGTGGAGCCGGGAGCCGTCCTCGTGCACGGCGAGCCCTTGCTCGCAGAGAAGACACAGCCCGCGAGAGAAGGCAGGATGGCGCCGCAGCGCGCAGGGAGCGAGACTGAGGCCCGCGGCGGAGCGCGAGGGCCCACGGGCTGGCTGGGAGCAGGCCCGGATGCCCAGGACCCTCCGTGTCACCCACCAGCCTTTGGGGAAGGACGGGTGAGCCTGCTTCAAAGGCCGCAAGAGCTGGGGTGGCGAGGTGGAGCGTGGCTGTCTGGGGAGGGGGGTGGGGGTGGGGCTGGCCTTCGCAGCAGCGGCCGAATGTCTAGGAAACAAGCTTCCGGAGGCACCGCGTTCGGGCCCCGAGACCCAAGGGAAGGGACCGCGGCTCCTCTCTCTGCGGAGCCTGGGGCCCAGCCTGCGGAGGACGGGTCCGGCTCTCTCTCCAGGATGCACATTGCTAGAGCCCATCGCCTGTGTTTTCCACTTTTGAGCACTGGCGGGCAGTACCCGAGCCCCCTGCGGGCAGCTTTGCGCTACTTTAGGAGGATTAGGTTTATTCTTCGTAGTCTGGGCTGCACAGACGTGGTCCCAGCCAAAACTCCCTTTGCTACAAAGGGCTACAGAGAACCATGAAGTTGAGGACAGAATTGTGTCTTGGTCAACTTCTGCGTGTCCAGTGCCTGAGACAGTATCTGGTCATAGTGTAAAAAGGAAAGAAGAAAAAAAAAGAAAAGGAAGGAAGGAAGAAGAACAGAGTCAGATTTTAAAAAAAAAAGAAAAGAAAAAACTGTGCCTGGTGTCCTAGTCACACCAGATCCGGTCAGTTCAGGAGAGCCAGAGGAGTTCTGGAAACATCCATGACCCAGACAGACAGTATATGCCGAGTCAAAAAAGAAAGCTGCAGAAGAACGCACACGGTATGATTTCATATGTATAGTTAAAATCGTCTATGCATGTATAGTGTATAACATAGTAAAAGCATAAAGACATGTATGGGAATGGTTAATGCCAAGTGCAGAATAGTATCCCCTCTGTGGGGAGAGAGAAATTCAAGAGGGGAGGAGCTTAAACTATGTCCTCGCACTGCTTTATTTCTCACGCTGTACGGTGTTCACTGGTGTGATGGTTAAATTCATGTGTCAACTTGACTGGGCCACGGGGTGCCCAGATATTTGGCCAAAATTACTCTGGGTGTTTTTTGGATGAGATTAACATTTAAATTAGTAGACTGAGTAAAAACCAAATTGCCCTCCCGAATGTGGGTGGGCCTTGTCCAATCAGCTGAAGACCGGGACAGAACAAAGGGGCTGACCCCCCCACCCCCGAATAAGAGAGACTCCCTGTTGCCCGGCTGCCTTCAAACTGGGACGTCAGCTTCTGCCTGGGTCTCAAGCCTGCTGGCCTTCAGACCAGAACTGTCCCATCAGCTCACCTGGTTCTCAGGCCTTCAGACTCAGACTCTGGAACTAAACGGTGGGCTCTCCAGGGTCTGCAGGCTGCCGGCTCCCTTGGCAGAACTTGGGATGAGCTGTCGTATCTGCCTCTGAGCCAGCTCCTCATAAGTCAGCAAATAAATGAACGAATGAATATCCCACTAATTCTGTTTCTCTGCAGAACCCTGACGGAGGCAACAGGTATGTTTGCTGTGTTGTTTTCCGTGCCTTTGGCATGTCTACAATATTTCACAATAAAATTTTAAATTAATAAATGATGAAGGAGTGTTAAGATGTCAGATGCTATAGAGATCAAGTAAAACGAGAGCTGGGAAACGCACTTAAGATTTAGCTTTCAAGAGGCCAGCGATTGCCTTTGCCGGAGGGGCTCGGCACCGTGTCCAGAGCGGAGGCTTGATGGTGATGGGTGGTTGGTGGTATAGGGAGTGCACGCACCCTTGAAGGAGGTTAGCCACGAAGCGAAGGAGAGCTCTGGTCTGCTGCTAGGATGGGACGCAGAGGAGAAGGAGGGGGTTACAGAGGAGTGACTTCCCTTCCCCCCGGGGGCTCCCACACTAATGCCGTGGGAATTGTTGGAGTCTGGTGTGCCTTTGGTCCTGGGGACGATTCCAGTAAAGATTCTGGAAGACTTAAATTGCATCCCTAGGCTGTACAAAATGATCTTTAAAGTATCTAGCCACAGAGGCAAATACTCCAGATGTCAGCTTTCTTGGTAGCAGTTTCCCGAAGAGTGTGACACCAACCCCTCTCGTGGAAAAGGAGACAGTAAAGCCATAATTATCTCATTAGCCCCAGGTCCAAAGGGTGCATCAGACCCACAATACCTTGAGCTGAAAGTTCAGTTTTTCCTTTTTTATCCGGTTGAGTAGTTGAATTTGGCCGGTGGAGCGTTGCTAGCGGTTTCTCGGTGCAGGTTCTACAGGGAACGGGTGGCAAGGAGCTGACCAAGCCGCAGAGGCTGGGGGACATGCCGCCAGCCTTCCTCACTCTCCCCAGAAACACGGCCTGGGTTGTATTCTAATTTCTTCCTGGTCTCATCAGAGGAGCCCGAGCGGGGGAGATTCTGAGCTGGGCTACTTCTTCCCACCCCCTCCCAGACTGATGGCGAGGTTTCTCCGACACTCCGCTCTCCCGACGGTTCTGCCTGCTGGCCGTGGGGAGGAAAGTGCCAGCAGGGGTCAGCAGCGTCCCACGTGTGGCTGGAGCCACCCACCCGCCACCTGGGCTATGGGTCCTGGCTGGCCCAGGCAGACGGGAGCCGCAGGTCAGCTTCCTGCAGGGACCTTGGCATCTCTGAGCATCACCGGCTCAAGCCTCCCCTACCGGAGCGGGGGGAGGGGTACGTTCATTCAAAGACCAGCTGACAGAGGAGTGGATGTGTGACCCAGACATCAGCGATGCTGACTCACTGCCCGGTTTGCTCCGGGGAGGTTTTCACGTGTATTGACGCGTGCAGTGCCGTGTGTGGGTTGGGTGTCGGAGATGTGTGTGTTGGATTTGCCCCGATGAGCTTTTCTCAGAGACCCGGGGTTCCTGGCCGGGTACTCGTGCTCTCCATGAAGGCTGGCGGTCCCGCACGACTGTGCGGGTTCCCACGAGGCCTGCCCAGTCCACATCCCCCCCACCCACCCACCGCACACTCAGCGGGGAAGGGGATTCTCCATCCCAGCGTCTCCAGAACGACGTCTCTGCGGCCGAAGCCACGCGGAGCGAGTTTAGCCCTTGTTTCCAGACTCACCCTCAGCCTTGGCCTCAGTGCCCGCCTTCTCCCAGCTCTGGCTGCCTTTGACCCCTCGGGTCCACGCTGCCTCTGCGCGCCCCTGCCTCCCCACCCCGGTGTGGGAGCCCCCAGCGAACCGACTGGGCCGAGGGGACAGCTGCATGGCTGGAAGAGCTCCGGGCTGGAAGAGGGTCCAGTCTGTGCCGAGACTCTGGGCCCAGCACTTTCCAGGCGGCCTCCACGCGCGGCCAGGACGGGCAGATGCCCTGCCTTCCCGCCTGCAGGAAGGAGGACCCGGCAGAGCCCGGCCCCTGGCCTGCCTTCCCTGGAGTAGAGTTACGGCCGCTGATCCAGGCAACAGGTGCGCGTGGCCGTTCCAGCTGCCGCAGGGCACATCTGCACACAGGGGGAAGGCTGCAGCAGCCGCGGGGACACCCCCGGAGGCGGGGAGCCCGAAGGGCCGGGGGGAGAGAAACGTGGGGGGACTGGTATCAGCGCCCGGACAGCACGGCCCTCCCAGGATCCCAATGTGGGACCCCTGGCCAGGCAGCCTCACTGGCCCTGCAGCTCGGGGGCTGGAGGCCTGCGCCCTCTTGCGTCACTGCCCAGCCCTCCGGCTGTAGCCAGCTCTTCTTCCCGCCCGGCGGGCTCCGCTCAGCCTCTGCAGGCTGCACCCAGGAGGCTCTCGGCAGCTCGCCTAGAAAATGGGGAGGGAGGTACTGGAAAGAAGGCTCTTCGTACATGCAAATGCCTCTGGCCACGTTAGTGACTCAGACTACAGTCAATTAAAGGGAAGCGGGGACATCTGGGGCTCCCCGTCTGAGCCAGGCACCGGGTCCAATGATTCACCGACGTCACCTCATCCAACCCTTCTGACACCCCTGCCGGGCGTACTTAGTCAGCATCCTGTCTCCCTGGGGACAGACCCAGGTTGTGGGCACCCAGCGAGGACGCGGTGAACCCGAGGCTTGACTACAGCCCTGACCCCAAAGCTGCGCTCGGTCCACTAGGCGGCCGGCCTGAACGCTCCCGTGGGCTGGTGCACCCCACACCGGGGCCCCGCCCTCCCTCCCGCGGAGCGGATTCCCGGCACCCCTGCCTCCGCCTCCTCTGCTCACCACACCCAGAGTCACCCCTACAACCTCGTCACCCGGTTCCCTTGGCAACTCATGCCCCTAACGCCTCCTGTCACCCGCCCACCACGAAAGCGGACCCCGCAGCCTCCGAACCCTTGGGGGCCACGCCCAGCACCCGCGGACCGTCTGGGCGATGGTTTCCACAGCCAGCCCTCCCCTCCCCGAGTCCAGCCTGCTCCCCGCAGCCCTAACCCGCCCAAAGCGCCTTCTTTCTTTCCTCCGCCTTCCACGCTTCAGTGTCCTCATGTCGCTCCTTTCCCCTCTCAAGAAAGTTTTCTTTTTTTGGCCACACTGTGTGGCTTGCGGGATCTTAGAACCCCGATCCGGGATTGAACCCTGGCCCGCGGCAGTGAAAAGCGCCAAGTCCGAACCACTGGGCCGCCAGGGAAGTCCCACGAGACACTTCTGAAGGTGTTAAGAATATTTACTGATAGAAGAAAATGTTCACAGAACATACTAGGAGTATCTTACCATTTGACCTGTCATTATGTAATTCCTGAATACATTCTCCTGGTGAAAAAACCCCCAGCAACTCAAACATACGGAAAGAATTCACAGGGCCCCGGGTGACTCCTCCCCAGAAGTAACCACTGCTATCAGTTTGGAGACTTTCCAGAGTTCTCTAAAAACGTATTTTCATCCAGGTATAATGCACATAGAAGTATATAGTTGCGTGGGGCATCTTTTGACATAACTTGGATCAGCGTGTGCAGATTGTTTTGCAACTTCGATTTCTCTTAATGCTCAATATTAAGACTCCATGGTCGTGTCGTGTACATAAATAGCTCATACGTAAGTAAGCTCTGGGTGGAGAAATGCTATTCCTTAGTGGGACCCTGAGAGTCAAGCTTGGGCTCTGCTCTCTGTCCCGTGGGCAAAACTGGCTACACGCTTTATGGGGGCCTGTGCGAAATAAAAATGTGGGGTCCCTTGTTTACAAACCTGGTAAGAATTTGGAGGGGGCAACAGCAAAGCATTAAACCAAACACGGGGTCCCGTGTGACTGCACACGTGCCCGTGAAGCTGGCCGGCCTGTGGGTGGTTTCAATCAATGCGTCCTCTGTCCCGACAGTGGACACTCCTGCCTCGGCCTCCACCTGGGGCCGCGTCCCTCGATTCTGCACCCAGCCTTCCCCAGTGCACTCTCTCTCCAAGGCCAGAGTCCTGGGCAGTCTCCCACCAGCACAAGCAAACTCCGGCAGGCATTGCCCTGGGGGCCCCCCAAAAGAGCGGCGGGCGGGGGGTGTTGGCAAGGACATCTCCCCTGTGCCTCAGGGGAAAGTCTCGTGGGAGATAAGAGAGCACCGAACTACCAACCCAGAGGCCTGGCTTCCGGTCCAGCCCTGACGCTCAATGCGCTGCATTTCCCGAGCGGCGTGCCCTTAGCGGTGAGTTGCTGACCTTCCTGGCGCCTTGGTTTCGTATATGCTGAAGGAGAGGGTGGGATTCGACAGCCTTCCAGACCACACCCAGCTCTGCAAGTCTGTATGTAAATGACTCGAAGAGACCAGAATGGTAATAGCTCACGCACGTACCCTACACCACTTGCATGCTCATCTGACGCTTGGGACAGGCCTACACGGCAGGCGGTGTCATTCCCACTTTGCAGACAAGGCAGTCGAGGCTCATTGAAGCAAGCGAGCAAGGAAGCGTCTGGGGTGAAGCACGTGTTCTAGAACCTGGCTGTGGTCGTGGCTGCACAGCTCTGTAGCTTTAGTACAAATCAGGGACTCGCCTACTTACAAGGGGTGAATTTTATAGTATGTCAATCATACTCAAAAAAGCCATTAAGAAGGGAGAAAGAAAAACGTGCAGCAGCTGCTGAGTGACAGAGCCCCTCCCCGGGCCCCACATGGTCGCCAAGCCCCCCTTTCCTCTGAGGATCTGCATGGCACCAGGGCACGTGGCCTCGGGTGCCGGGCTGCCGGGATGCAAGTCCCGGCTCCAGCACCAACTGGCTGGGGACCCAGGCAAGATCTCAACCGCAATTTCTTCACCTTCAAAATAGTGACAAAAATGAGACAGATGTTAAGGGCTCAGACTAGCGGTCAGTACCCAGCAAGAGCTCTGTACGTCGGACTGTTATTATCTTCTCAGGGCAGCTCCAGCCAGAGCCAGCCTCCCGAAAGGGAAGCATGTCTCCCTGCCCACCCCATCCCTACCCTGCTGGCCCCTTTCAGAAGCACCCCTCTGGAAAAGCCATCTTTGGAAAAACACCGTGACTGGCTATCAGCATGGCTCACTTCCTGGTGATAGAAAGGGAGAAAAGGCATCTTCCGCACAAGGCAAGCCTCACTATCCTGAAACATGCAGCCCAGTGCCAGCTCTTCCCCACACACCGTTCCTCCTGGGTCCCTGTCTAGACCATCAACACAGGGGCCTGGCACCCTGAGGCCAGGGTAGCCACATGGAGACAACTGCCACACCCACGCCCCCCCATCCCACTCCCATGAAGCTCCTTGCTGGTTAACGGATCAAGCCAGAGAGGATGAGGGTTGTTAGTAGACAGTCAGATTTCTATCCCTCAAAAGCAAGTTTTCTCAAACCACCACAGAAACTAGAAAACTATAGAGTTTTCTGTGAAAACTCTAGTTTTCACAGAACTAGAACAAAAAATTTCACAATTTGTATGGAAACACAAAAGACCCCAAATAGCCAAAGCAATCTTGAGAAAGAAAGAGCTGGAGGAATCTGGCTCCCAGACTTTAGACTATACTACAAAGCTACAGTAATCAAGACAGTATGGTACTGGCACAAAAACAGAACTATAGATCAATGGAACAGGATAGAAAGCCCAAAGATAAACCCACGCACATATGGTCACCTTAGTTTTGATAAAGAAGGCAAGAATATACAATGGAGAAAATACAGCCTCTTCAATAAGTGGTGCTGGGAAAACTGGACAGCTACATGTAAAAGAATGAAATTAGAACGCTCCCTAACACCATACACAAAAATAAACTCAAAATGGATTAAAGATCTAAATGTAAGGCCAGACACTATAAAACTCTTAGAGGAAAACATAGGCAGAACACTCTATGACATAAATCACAGCAAGATTCTTTTTGACCCACCTCCTAGAGAAATGGAAATAAAAACAAAAATAAACAAATGTGCAAAAGGTTTGAAGTTTCATTAGGTCCCAGCAAAGGAAACCATAAACAAGATGAAAAGACAACCCTCAGAATGGGAGAAAATATTTGCAAATAAAGCAACTGACAAAGGATTAATCTCCAAAATTTACATGCAGCTCATGCAACTCAATACCAAAAAAACAAACAACACAATCCAAAAATGGGCAGAAGACCTAAATAAATATTTCTCCAAAGAAGATATACAGTTTGCCAACAAACATATGAAAGGATGCTCAACATCATTAATCATTAGAGAAATGCAAATCAAAACTACAATGAGGTATCACCTCACACTGGTCAGAATGGCCATCATCAAAAAATCTACAGAGCTTCCCTGGTGGCGCAGTGGTTGAGAGTCCGGCTCCCGATGCAGGGGACACGGGTTCATGTCCTGGTCCGGGAAGATCCCACATGCCGTGGAGCGGCTGGGCCTGTGAGCCACGGCCGCTAAGCCTGCGCATCCGGAGCCTGTGCTCCGCAACGGGAGAGGCCGCGGCGGTGAGAGGCCCGTGGACCGAAAAAAAAAAAAAATCTACAAACAATAACTGCTAGAGAGGGTGTGGAGAAAAGGGAAACCTCTTGCACTTTTGGTGGGAATGTAAATTGATACAGCCACTATGGAGAACAGTATGGAGGTTCCTTAAAAAACTAAAAATAGAGCTACCATACGGCCCAGCAATCCCACTACTGGGCATACACCCTGAGAAAAACCATAGTTCAAAAGGAGTCATGTACCAAAATGTTCACTGCAGCTCTATTTACAATAGCCAGGACGTGGAAGCAACCTAAGTGTCCATCGACAGATGAATGGATAAAGAAGATGTGGCACATATATACAATGGAATATTACTCAGCCATAAAAAGAAATGAAACTGAGTTATTTGTAGGGTGGTGGATGGACCTAGAGTCTGTCATAGAGAGTGAAATAAGTCAGAAAGAGAAAATCTTTTCTCTAACATAGCATAATGGTGGCCATTATGCTAACACATAATATGGAATCTAAAAAAAAAAAAATGGTTCTGAAGAACCTAGGGGCAGGAGAGGAATAAAGACGCAGACAAAGAGAATGGACTTGAGGACACGGGGAGGGGGAAGGGTAAGCTGGGACGAAGTGAGAGAGTGGCATGGACTTATATACACGACCAAATGTAAACTAGATAGCTAGTGGGAAGCAGCCGCATAGCACAGGGAGATCAGCTCGGTGCTTTGTGACCACCTAGAGGGGTGGGAGAGGGAGGGAGGGAGGAAGACGCAAGAGGGAGGGGATATGGGGATATATGTTTACGTATAGCTGATTCACTTTGTTATACAGCAGAAAGTAACACACCACTGTGAAGCAATTATACTCCAATAAAGATGTTAAATAAAAGAAAAGCGAGTTTTCGAACATGGAGCGTATACCCGAGGGGATGTGATGCAGGTGGGATGGGGCGGGGCCGGGGTATGAGATGTGTTTTCTGCTTGATAATCGAGCTTCTGCTGGCAAATGCTCAGTACTCCGTACCATACGTTCTCTTCGGCTCTCTCACGGAACGCTCACCCAGGCCTCGGTAGGCGGTGGCGTCCCCCGGGTGTCACCCCGCTTTCGGATGAGCGTGTGTTCCGGCAAGGGCCCCGCCAGAGTGTGGACTCAGGTCCTCTGACATCCAGTGTGTTTCCACTGTTCTTCCGAGGAGGAAGCCAGAGGCTCCCTCTGATGACGTTTATTAAAGGCTCAAGAAATAAAGTGATGTACTGTGTGCCCGCCCCTGCCTTACAGACGGCTCTGCACACCTAACAGGAGCTGGAAGGTGCAGACAGAGCCTCGCGGGCCACGTGGGATGTGGGAGCTCTGACAGTGCAGATTCCCGGGTCCCAAACGTAAAACAGATCAGCATCGGTCCTCAGAGCTCAAGCTGGCAGGAAATGGGCAGGGGCCCCAGGAAATCAGGCCAGGCCTGGAAATGCTACTTGCTAAGCTTGCTGGGGCTCCCAGCGCATCTCAGCTCAAGCCAGGTCTGAGACCACGGCGTGACAACAGGCTCCTGGGCTGATTTTTTAAAACCTATTTGTCACGTTGACAATAATCCTCTCGTTAACAATCTCCTGCCCTGATTCAGGATGGGCTCTAAGCCGTGGCTGGAGGAGGGGACCAGGGGCAGCTGTGGGGTTTAAGGAGTCACAGGGAGGTCAGCAGGGCCTGGAGGCCGCCTTGCAGTGGGGGTGGGGGTGGGGGTATGAGCCTGAGTCTGAATCTCAGCGTTTCCCTTGTGGCCAGCCCCTCCACTCTCCGCTCCCGGTGGCCAGGCCCTTGCCTTTACTTCTGACTGGTTTTCATATTTAAGGAAAAGCCACGTGCTTGATTTACAACGAGAGAGTCATCACGGTGTTCGCAGGAAAACTGCTTACAGGCAGGCACTTGGTAGAGGCCTCTCCCGAGCTGGGCGGGACCCTACTTCCCACCCAGGCAGCCCTGCGCCCACGGTCACTGTGGCTTCTCTCTGCCGCCCTGTCCCACCACCTCGTCTCTCAGGAGCTGTCACTGCCTCTGCCCTTCAGCACAACTAGAGCTGGTCTGTTTATGCCCTGCCCACCCCCCTACCTGTCCGTATGCCAGCGTGTTTATCCAGACACACTTCACTGCTGCAGGTCTGTGACTGGGCCATTTGGAGCAGGGTCGGGGGGCTGGTATGGTCAGCCATTCATGAACGGGAGAGAAATACTGATCTCACGATGGAAGAGATTTACCCCTTAGAAAACCATGGCTTGGGACTTCCCTGATGGCGCAGTGGTTAAGAATCTGCCTGCCAGTGCAGGGGACACGGGTTCGAGCCCTGGTCCAGGAAGATCCCACGTGCCGCGGAGCAACTAAGCCCCTGTGCCACAGCTACTGAGCCTGCGCTCTAGAGCCCACGAGCCACAACTACTGAGCCCGCATGCCACAACTTCTGAAGCCCACGGGCCTAGAGCCCATGCTCTGCAACAAGAGAAGCCACTGCAATGAGAAGCCTGTGCACTGCAACGAAGAGTGGCCCCCGCTCGCCGCAACTAGAGAAAGCCCGCGCGCAGCAACAAAGACCCAACGCAGCCAATATATAAATAAATAAATAAGTTAGAAAAAGAAAACCATGGCTTTAGCCTTCTTCCCCATGCAGCGCCCAAGGAACAGCATCTTCCCACCATTACCAGTATGGGTGGGGCCCCGTGTGCAGCCTCACCGTGGACCAGAGGGCAGTTCAGTCTCTGCAACTGCTTTGCAAGCCTGCTGTGTAATCCTTGGTCCCTAGACCGAGGAGGTGAGGAACTCGGCCGGCCCACCCTATGAGCCCTCGAGAAAGGACCAGGCTCCCCTTTGCAGGCCGAGGAGCCTGTGAAAAGCAAGAGATTCCAGTTAGCACATGGCTGAATGCCAAACTGGATGCAGGGTTGCATGACTCAGAGATCAAAATAATAATCAATGTTTCTGAGTGTGTCACCTAGATTATCACATTTACTCTTACCAACAATCGTAGGAGATGGCAACTGTCATTACCCCAACTTACAGGTGAAGAAACTGAAACGGTCCGAGGTTAGAGTTCGTTCTGGTTCCCATGACTGATGAGGAGCAGACCCAGGATACGGACCCAGGTAATCTGCCTTCGAGCCCACACTTTCAGCCACTGTACCCACAGCGCAGGGACTCGCCCCATGTGTCCCTCCGAGACGGCCCCCTCCCCCGCAAAGAAAAGGCAACTCATTCCTTTCAAGGACAAAAGCCATATAAAAATCCTTTTCCCTGGTTAGTTGGTAACTTCCTCAATGTCACTGCTAGTCCACTGTCTAGTGTCCCTTTATCACCCCCTTAGGTCCACAGCCACTGTGACCTGACTGACCGACTTGACGGGGGGGACAGGACTCTGCTGACCCTCCTCCCCTCGGGTTGACCCGTTGCTGGTGAAACTCTGGGAGGCCTCCCGGGGAGCTGGCCCCGGAAATAAGCAATCATGTTTGCTGGCTGGAGCGGGCGACGGCTCTGGTCCCAATCCGGTGGGTCCTTGGTCGCACTGCCGCCTGCTCCAGAAGCCCAGGCACCTGACCTCCGCTGCCCTGTCCCGCCCGGGAGGCGGGGTCGGTGGACGCCGCACTGCCCAGGCTGCGCTAGGTTCTGGCCGAAGCCCCACTTCCAGCCACTCTCTCTGGGTCTGGCCGTTTCTTTTCCCCCTCCTCTCCCCACTCCTCCTCCTCCTCTTCCTCCCTTCCCTCCTCCCCCCCCTCCTCCTCCCCCTCCCTCCTCCCCCTCCCCTCCCCCCTCCTCCCCCTCCCAGGCCCTAGAAGGAGAAAGGGCAGTGGCAGGGTCGCGAGGTGGGGCAAAGCCCCACGCATTTTACTGAGTACCTACTATATGCCCGGCCCTTCTGGGGTCTCCCCTCCCCTCTGCATCCGCGTCCCAGCCCAGAAAGCGGAACAGAACAGAGAGGAAGGAAGGGGGCGCGGGCGGAAGGGGGCGGGAAGGCCGGCCGACCCCTCTGTCTGCGCTCCTAAGAGCTGCCGCCGGGCGGCAGCCCGAGGGCGCGTGGGGGTGGGGCGGCCGGGCCTGGAAGCGGCGGGTCCCGGCCGAGGAAAGGCTTGATTGTGCGGAGGCTTCCTGCCCCGCCACCCAGCCCCGCCTTTCTGCGGCCGCGGAGGCGGGACGGAAGGCGAAGGCAGGAAAGGGTTACGGGAATAGCTTTCCAATGACAAAGTCTGGAAGGGCCCGGCGCCTCCGCCCCTCTGCGGGTTCAACTGGCACAGCGCGGGGGGAGCGGGGCGCTCGGCGCGCAGCCTCCGCCCCCGGCCCGGGGAGGCGGCCGGCGTGTGCCCGGGGCAGCGGGTCAGCAGGCTCCGCCCCGCGCCCGGCAGGGGACGCACTTTGTTCGGGATGCCGCCTCCCTCCGCGTCGTGCGGCCCGGGCCGGCCGCGGCCCTAGTGCCACCCGCCACCGGAGCGCGGACGCCGAGACTCCGGGGGGGCCGAGCAGCGCGGGAGCCAGAGAACTTTCTCCTCGCGCCGTGGGCCTGGCCGGCGCCGTCGGGATGCGTGGCCCCGGGGCCCCGGGGCGCAGGCGCGCGGGTGAGTGGCCCGCGCAGGGACCTGGCGGTCGCGGGGTGGCTTCGAGTCTGATGCTCCCCGCTTTGCGGGACTGGGCTGGCGGGTCCTGCGGGGCAGGAGGGCCCGAGCCCCGGGGGGAGAGCTGGCGCCCGCGGGAGGCGCGGGAGAGGCGCTGGAATAACAGCCCGGCTGTTGGTGGCTTCCCGGGAAGGTGTGTGTCTACACGTCCCCGCGGGGCTGCGCGTCTGGTCCAGGAGTTGACTCACCATGGGCCACCCAGGTCCAACCTTTCTGAGCCTCGGTTTCCCTTGCCTTGCTGTTGAAAGTGTGTTGAGATCGTCTGATCGGAGACACCGAGGGCTCCATTACACACACACACACACACACACACACACCCGGCCACACACACACACACACACCCGGCCACACACACACACACACCCTGCCCACAGAGCGAGCTGAACAAGCTGGGCAGGTGACCTTGGCGCACTGTTCCAGAAAACGCTCTCTGGCCCCGGGATGCACCGAGAAGCATCGCACGAGCCCCGGAGGCTGTCCTCCTGACACGCCTGAGAAAGCGTCCCGGAGCAGCTGGGAGGGAGGGAAAAAGAGAGGGTGGCCGCTCTGGGAGCTCACCCACGGGTCCCCGGTGCTTGGGCTCTTTGGTCCCTTCTACGCTCAGAGCCGACGGAAACTGGTCGGAAGATAAAGAACTGGCCAAGCCTGCAGGGGGCAGAGAGGGGAGGCAGGGTCGGGGAGGCGTGAGTGGGGGCGGTGGGGATGGTGTGCAGCGGTGACGTCCACCCTGCAGAGAGGGTTCCTTGTCCCCGAGCCCAACATGGGAACATCAGCTGGTGAGTCAATGGGACTTTGTTAAGACAGCCCAGGGCGCAGCTGGCGCCGGCTTCTGGGACGCGCCGGATCCCCCTCGATAATGTGCTGTTTATCTGGCTTCCCGTTTCAGTGGTTGGCACGCCATTGGCTCGTTCAAATTCAAGCTGAGAAGCCTGCGGCCTTGTTCGCGCTGCAGAAGTAGAGGGTCTGCCTGGGTTTGCGTCCTGCCCGCGTCTTGTTCCCCTATGCGCTGTCCCCTGCGACTCTTTTATAACGGGGATGCAGGACTTCACACAAAGAACCCTCCCCCAAGTAGGCGGAGCTGCCACTAGGTAGACCTGGGCTCCCTTCAGGCCAAAGACACAGATGACTCCAGCCTGCTTATGAATGTTTTGTATCCTGCTCTGAATTTGGGTTTGTGTGTCTTTGGGATTAAACTGGGAAAATGAGACAGGGAATCGCAGTGATTGTGAGTTACCTCGCCCGAGATGAGCTCTACAGTGGTCCTTTACTGGTACTTTCACCAGTGGTTTCTAGGGGAAAGTTGCTGATCAGTTTGTAGTTCTGTATCAGCCTGTGTTGCTCACTTCCTGGATGACCCGCGAGCGGGTCGTTCCTTACTTGTGTACCATGGAGCAGAAAAGAATGGCCAAGGCTTTTCGGATCTGTGCTCCAGCCTCTAGGGTCTGTTTCCCCAGCTCCCCAGGTTTAGAGGGAACAGCCCCTACTCCGAACTCCCCCAGGGCAGGTTTCCATTGTGCTTTGTGTTTCTATCTCCCTGTGAAGGCCTCTTCCTGCCCGCTGCCGTCTGACCACGCCCAACACTCAGCAGGCATCTTTCAAGCGCTTGCCAAATTAATACAATTGGGAAAAAAAAAATTAGGTACCACCCAGAGGTCTCCCAGCCAACTCCGGTGCCCATTTATTCTTATTTATGTCTTTCTTTTGGGAGTCGTTTGATTTGCCTCCACCCACACCCCCCACCCCCCTTTTCCCGTGAAAACCTGGTCCATAATGAGGTTGATTTGTGCACAGGTGGGCAGGCTTTCGGCATGCAGGCCTTTTCTGGGATCTCCTTGGGAAGTCCTGGCCTGAGCAAACTGAGAACAGGAATGCTGTTTTTCTTTCCCTTCCCAAACCTGGCCCCCTCCTGAGTCCTTGGGAGCCTCTGGTATTAGCCCAGCTTTGGCCCAGTGGGAAAGCATGGGCTAGAGAAGAAACAGCCCTTGTCCACCTTTTAAAACTTGTCTCTCTTTTCATCTTTCCATTTTCCATCAGTGTCACTTCCCTTTTCTTTTAAAGTTCTTTTGAATTCTTAAAGCGTTTGGCCTTTAGAAGCACTAGTGGAAAGAGGTCTTCCCCTCCCAGCCCCTGCCCTGCCCTCCCCTTTACAGCGGGGAATCGGGGCCTACAGGAGGGAGTGGAGGGGCTCAAAGCTGCACAGCTGGGGCTGCAGAAGCCAGCCTAGAACGCAGGGCTTCTGGCTCCCGGTCTAGGGCTCGTTCCCTTTCAGCCAAAATCACTTCCATGCATCAGAAAGTTCCTCTTCCTAGTGTTGCTGTCCGCGGATCTCAGAAGATGTTCCAGAGCTGTTGGCAAGAGAGAGGAACAGAAACAAGGGGGAAAGGAGAGCATCTCTGTCATGGAACCGGCCACCAGCTCTTAGAGTCTAGGGACGACGGAGAACTGAGAAATGTGTCTCTCCTGGGCAAACCCTCCATCCTTCTGGCCCCGAGTCACCAAACAATCATTAAAAACGCTTCTGGTTCCTTCTTCAACTTAAAAAAAAAAAAACCCCACCAACTTTTCAAGTGGAAAACACCCCTCCCCCGCTACGTAAACAATTTCCTGGGCCTGATCTGTTCCCTCCCCCCTCCTAGGAAGGCTGACTCAGGCCTGATTTCCTCCAAGGGGCCTGGGATTTTGCTTCCCAGCTTCCTGTGGCTCTTGAGATGTGAAGGGAGGCAAGATGGCGGAGCCCCAGGTCACTCTGGTCTGCCTGCGGCTGTGGTTCCGTTTCTCTCGCACAGACCATCACCCCCATCAGATCTGTTTGCTCTCCTTGATTCTAGTAAGAGACGCACTCACACACGTGAAAAACTAAAGGTGCCCGCTGACGCGTGCTTCTCCACCAAGGACCATTAATAACGAGATGTCCCCACTTCAAGGGGCCCTGAGACTCTTCTGATGCCCAGTCCCCCGATGCTCTGAAAGCTTTCCTCAGTGGGACTGTTTTCTCAGTTTCTTTGTTGGATTGTTCACTGCCCGTGTGTAAAAGCACAATTGATTTTTGTGTGTTGATCTTGTCACCTGAAACATTTGTTTATTAGCTCTTTTGGCTTTTGTGTGGGTGGATTCTTTGGGATTTTCCATATGCAAGGTCATGTCCACTGTGAACAGAGATAATTTTACTTCTTCTTTTCCAGGGCAGATGGCTTTTACTGCTTTTTCTTCCCTAACTGCTCTGGCTGGAACCTGCCATCCAGCGTTCAGTGGCTGGTGAGAGCAGGCAGCCCTGTCTTGTTCCTGATCTTAGAGGGAAAGCTTTCAGTCTTCAGCGCTGAATAGAATGTTTGCTGTGGGTTTTTCATAAATGCTCTTTACCATGTTGAAGAAATCCCTTCTAATGCAACTTTTCTAAGTGTATTTTATCATGCAAGTGTGTTGGATTTTTGTCAAATGCTTTTTTTCTGTGTCAGTTGAGTTCATCCTGTGTTTTGATAATTACATTAATTTTCTTATGTTGAAGTACCCTTGAATTCCTGAGAAAAATCCCTCTGAAAGATTTTTTTTTTAAATGTGCAAATTTTCATTTTTTAATTTAAAAAACTGAAGAAAATTTGGCAAAGTGCTAACATTCTGTAGTTGGGTGGATGGGTGCATGTTTATTATAGTTTTCTTTGTAGTTATTGTACTTTAAACATTTAAAAATTCTTATTGTGGTTGAATATATATAGTATAAAATTGACCATTTTAATCACTTTTAAGTGTGCGGTTCAGTGGCATTAAGTACATTGTTGTGTCACCTTGTCACCATCCGTCTCTAGAACTTCTTCATCTTTCCAGACTAGAACTCTGTCCCCAGTAAACCCACCCACCCCGCAACCCCTGGCAACCACCATCCTACCTTCTATGTCTGTGAATTTGTGAAAACTTTGTAATAACTAGAAAAGTCAGGACTTTGAGGCATTGAAGGAGTAAAGGACCTCACACCATGTCCAAAGGGAACATCTTAGAGGGATTTTGATTCAGATCTTTTTGACTTACAGGCACTCGCTCAACCACTGCCCCTGTGTCAGAGATGTTTGACAAGCCTGGGTGTAGACATGAGCTGACCCAGGTGTAGACGTGAGCTGACCCAGGTGTAGACATGAGCTGACCCAGATATAGACATGAAGTGACCCAGGTGAAGACATGAGCTGACCCAGATATAGACATGAAGTGACCCAGGTGAAGACATGAGCTGACCCAGGTACAGACATGAAGTGACCCAGGTGTAGACATGAGCTGACCCAGATATAGACATGAAGTGACCCAGGTGTAGACATGAGCTCACTAGGTGTAGACATGAGGTTACCCAGGTGTAGTCGTGAACTGACTCCGGGTCTTCATGGGGCTCGGAGGGCACCAAGGCCACCCCAGTGTGAGCTGCATTTTCCAGCTCGGTGGCTCCATCCTGACGGCCCGTTGGACTCACTGGGGAGCTTTGGCCAGGACGGACGGGTCCCTGGGCCCAGCCCCAGAGTGTCGGCCTCCCTTGGTTTGGACACAGCTGCCTCCGTGACTCTGGTGCACGGAGAGGGTTACAACCACTCGGTGGCTGAGCTGATTTCCCCCCTGGAACCCTTGGCTGGGCACCGCTTTCAGTGACGCAACTCCCTCCCCATCTGGACAGAAACACTGACCCACTTTACATCCCTCCCTGACTTTAAAATCCATTTGTAAATAGAATAAATGCCAACTTCTGTAGAACTAAACCTTCATAGTTGGAAAGGACCTTGTCACGAAGCCCCGTGTTAGCTTTCCAGGCACCACAGGCGCCTCTAAAGCATCCCCTCCGGGGTCCTCCGGCTGGGGACCCCCCACGACCGTGTGCTGAAAGCAGCTGGTTCTGTATTTGAATGCTCTGTCCTTCAGCGTTCGTCCCGGGTTTATCTTTCGTGGGTGTGACTGACTCTGGTGAAGATGCCAAAGGTGAATGGGCTTCACCCAATGCACCCCCGAATAAAGTGGGGGGCGAGCAATGAACCACGCAGCGCGAGTGCTATTGCCCCGCGGGGGGACAGCCTCTCAGGGTCCGGAAGCAGGTGCCACGCGCCGCCCGGGCTCCTCCTCTGCCCTGTTTCCTTCAGATCATCCTCGCTGGGTATGATCTCAAGTGTCTTCTGGGAAGACGGGTGATGTCATAGTAAGAATTTGGACCGTGAGGTGAGGCGGACTGGGAGTCAGGTTCGGGTCTTGACTTTGCTCGCAAAGTCCTCAGCACGTGAGGATTATTCCACAAATATTAGTGTTTGGAATCACATTCTCCCTGCTGACCTCAGTGCCGTCTGTGGGGCCTGGGCCGCCACTTCTTCCCCAGGGAGAGTTGAATGACGGTGCCTCACGCCCAAGACACGGTTCCCCAGTCGCCTGACCTCCTCCCTTCCGCCACCCCGCCTTCCGTCACCGCGATTCCTGCGGTCTGGCCAGGTTGGGAAATCCACTCGGAGGGTGACTGGGTCACGTGAGCCCGCAGAGCCTGCCCTGGCCCAGGGGCGCTCAGGCTGAGGTTCCGCCCTTAGGACAAGCCGGGGTCCGTCCCCGTCGAACAGAGGACAGCTCTCCAGTCCCGAGCTCCCTGCGCGCCGGCAGATCGCCTGTCGTCAGCGGGGCAGGCAGCTCTCTTTCTGACGTGTGCATCGCCCCCCAGAGCCTGCGAGCTGGCTGTGCAGCTGGGGACTCGGGATGAGGCATAAAGCAGGGAGAGTGTGGTGGCATCTTTTGCCCTTTCCTGCTTGTGTTGCCTCGTGTTCTTTCGCTGTTCCTAGCTTTCTGCAGACTTGGAGCAGAGCGTAGAATAGGTCCCCAGTGGGTGACTGTAAAGCCAGTCACGGCGCCTCTTCGCCAAGTTCATTGGTGCAGATGATTGAGTTGACTGGGCAGGAGGCTGGGCTCCAGGTGCTGCTAAGATGCCAGCTGTCTGTCTGCTCTCCTGTAACTAAGGAGACAGCTGACGCCCCGGCTGGGACCCACCGGTAGCTGCCCGCCTGGCCCTCGTCTGGGGTGGTTCTGGGAGTCCCTGGGCCCTCCCCAGCACCCCCACCCCACACACGCGCTCGGGGGGGATGGCGGCAGCTGTGGGGTCAGGGCCCGCCCCTGTTTCCCTGAGGACGGGAGAGGCGCCGCGACAGTTAGGGTGCTTCCAACATGGAAAGTTTTTTCCCTATAATGTTTTGTTTTGAAAAAATGTCCAATCAGTAGAGAAGGTGAGTGATAGGGCAGTGACTGTATTCTCTGGTTGGTAACGTTTTGCTCCGATGCTGTGTGTCTCTCTCTCCGTTTATCAACATCAGTGTATATATAATAACACTTTCCCGATAGCGCTTTTCCTGATAACTTGCTGAGATGGTGCTATTTAACCCTTAACCATTGCCCGTGCATTTCCTGAGGGTGAGGACTTATAGCCCCACAATCACACCCAATGATAGTGAATTTAATAGCATTATTATATTAACAAATGGGCCACATTCAGATTTCCTAGTTGTTCCCCAAATGCCCTCTAGAGAGCTGTGCATTTCCCCTCCGCCTGACGTGCTGGGGCCTGAGCTGCAGTTTTTTTATGTTTTTTTTTTTTGTGTGTGTGTGTGTGTGTGATACGCAGGCCTCTCACTGCTGCGGCCTCTCCCGTTGTGGAGCACAGGCTCCGGACGCGCGGGCTCAGCGGCCACGGCTCACGGGCCCAGCCGCTCCGCGGCACGTGGGATCTTCCCGGACCGGGGCACGAACCCTTGTCCCCTGCATCGGCAGGCGGGCTCCCAACCACTGCGCCACCAGGGAAGCCCTGAGCTGCAGTTTTATCTCCCGAAAGAGGGAACTGGGGTCATGACCCCTTAAATTAGGACAGGGATTCCCTGAGTGCGAAGCACTTTGATTTTTATGATTTCATTTAGTTTTTATAACCTCTTAGCGAGACGGGCGCTGACCTTCTCCCCGTTTCACTGGTGAAGAAACGGAGGTTCAGAGAGTTATCCAAGCGGCCCCACCAGTGCGAGCCATCGTTACCGTGCCAGGCCGCGTGCCGCGTGGTCTCATGTGCAACGAGCCTTGTAAGTGTCACTCGCGTTCCTTGTCCTCTCCCCGTCTTGTCTTGTGAAGCATTAGGACCTGCTGTGCTGTCCCCATTTTATAGACGAGGAAAGTGAGATTGGGAGCCTCCAAGGCTGGTATAAACCACACCCCCGTAGTCCAGACACCGTAAGTGACCTGCACTCCTTCTGGAGCAAGCTCGGTGCGGCTGGTTGTCGCTGGGCAAAGGAGAGTCAAGTGTATGTGACCGAGGGGAGGGGGGCAGGGGAGCGGGCAGGAGGCTCTCCAGTTCTCCCGTCTTATCCAGCTGGGGGTTCACGGAAGTCGTCAAAGTGTCCTAAACCAAGCAAACAAGACTCAAGATCATAGGTGGGAAAGAACCAATGAAAGGAACGAAAATAAAATATTGGGAGGAAGAGAAGGAGAAAGAAAAAGATGGTTATTTTCTACTATTTTGTCGGGTAACGGTAGATATCGTCTTAAAGGTGGCAAAACGGGGAGTCGAGTTACCAGTGTATCAGCCCCGGTCGTGTGGGTAGCCACCCGAAGAACTAGCCGCAGAGGCTCTCTGGGTGCCAGCTTTAACCCTCCTGCAAATTTTACCCAGTTCGTGCAAGGAACACTGTCAAAGTGTTATATTTTGAGTTCTGTTTCTCATTTTCTCCTCAGAGTTGAAAATAACCCTTCTGCATGAATTTAGCCTGTGCTCATCTGGCAATACACTGAGACTCTTTGGCTTGTTAGCTGGTCTGGAGCCGACACACCGGCCCCTCCCGAGGTCCACGTCTCCCGGGAATGCAGACCTCTCCGCCGTCACCCACCTCCCTACCAGATAGCGTCACAGGGGCACATCTCTTGAGGCCAAGTCACCCCTGAGTCACCTTGCGGCTTCCTTTTGCGGGCCTTGGCCGCTGGGGGGCCAAGCACGTGGCCACAGGGCTGGAGTGGTTGTGGGAAGAGGGCGGGAAGGCCCTGCTGAGCTGGCCAGAGGGCCCGGGACACTCTGGCACCACGTCCAGCGCAGACAAAGCCCTCTGTCTGGGATCCGGGCGGGGGCTGGCGGGCCGATGTGTCTGGGAGAGGCCGCTGGGCCACGCTAGGCTGGCCTTCGAGCTGGAGGCGGCCTGGCTGGGTCCCGGCGCGGAGTCAGGCTCAGGAAGTCCTTGCTCACTGATGCCTCGAGGGGAAGGGGCGGGTTGTTCGTGGCTGAGGGCCGGGTGGCCGTGGGTGTCCGTCCGTCCGTCTCTCCTGCCGAGGGGACCCCCGGTCCTGACTCTCCCTGGCGGGTGAGAGGCCACCTCCTGGGTCCTCAGCTGCTCCTGGCGCCTCTGCGGTGGGAGACGGGGCTCAGTCTGACCCGGGCTCCTGCGACACCCCCTCCGGGCTTCCGGCCCCTCGTCCGTAAGATGGGGACGGCCACTGCTGCCCCGTGCAGTGGCGAGAGGCGTCCGAGGGCGAGGGTGAGGCTTAGTGTGTCAGGAGCTGCCTGGCTGGAGCGGGTGCTGGTCACTATTGGCGGACGCCCCACGCCGCCCCTGTGGCCGCTGCACGTGGGCCTCGGAGGGTGAACGCTGGCTGGGCCAGTGACAGGGCAGAGCGGCGAGGCGGCGAGCGCTCAGTGCCCCGGCCCTGCAGGCCACGCTTCTGGGTGGACTGATCCCCAAAGGGGTGTCTGTGTGCCGGGCGGGGAGCTGCTTCCCTGCCAGGGCCAGATGGGGAGGGGCAGAGGTGCGGCTCTAAGACGTGGGAGCCCTCTGGGCCCCAGTGGGCTCCAGTCTGCAGGCCTCTGGGGGGGGCAGGGGAGTGGAGGGGCCAGGGGCTCTTCGGGCAGGGCCTGCCCGTCCGCTGGCCCGGGCTGCGTTTCCAGGGCATCGCACGCAGCCGCGGCTTCGGGAGGAGGGGTCGCAGGTGTGGCCGACGCAGAGTATATGGGAAGGTGGGAGGTTGGAAAGGATGAGCTCGAGCCCCAGGAGCCCAAATCCAGGCTGGGGCGGTCGCCACGGCAGCAGGACGCCAGGGAGGGCTCAGCCTGGATGCCTCAGGCGGAAGGAGGGCCTGATTTATGAGAGGGGAGAGCGGGGCTCAGCAGGCCGTGGACGGGGGCGGGGGGGGGGGGCTTCTACTCTGTTCCCGTCCGCCTGCCTCTGTGTAGAGAAGGTGGCCGCCCGCGCGACACTCCAGCCTGGAAAGCAGTAGAAGAAAACTCTTTCCCTCACCGTCCGTGGCAGCGCCCCATCCCCCACACACACACTCTGGGCCCGGGCTGGCCTTTCCCTCCGACCCAGAGGGAAGGAACCCTTTTCTCCTTTCCCCCCCTATTCTGTCGTATTTTAGTTGGGGTATGATTTACAAACGGTGAAATACACAAACCGTAAGTGTTTTTAACAAATGAACGTACCTTGGTAACCACACCCCAGTCCAGATACAGAACATTTCCATCGGCCCAGTTTCCTCCTGCCCCTCCCGGTCAGGACACCTCTCCCACCATTGTTTACTGTTCTGATTTTTATCGCCGCAGATTCAGGGTGCCCGTTCTTGAACTTAACGGACGTGGATCATGTAGTGGGTTCTGTTGCGTGTCTGACTTCCTTCGCTCAACATACTACTTCTGACACTCATCCGTGTTGAACGATGTACTTTGTTCCTTTTGACTCCTGCCGTGGGGACGAACCGGTTAGTTTCTGGGGGAAGCTTCCAGTGCTTTTCCTGTTGCGGTAGAGTCACATCTACCCGCATCACCAGGAGCTCTGCTGGGGTTTTGAGGGTGAAGGTGAGCTGGAGGTCTTTGAGGCTGGCAATGTCGTCTTCTTTGTGCCAAGACGACATCCCGTTTCGTGGCTCCCTGTACGGGGCCCTGGTGCCTTTTCTTTCCTCCGTGGGCTGGGAGCCACCTTCCCTCCTGGAAGGTTCAGATCATGGGACAGCTGGAACACCTGGCCCTGCTGGCGGCCCAAAGCCGGTGGGGAGACACCCGGGGTCCAAGAGGGCGTCTGACCCACTGTCCAGAGCTCCAGCTCGGCTCTGGTCTCTGGAGGGACCCCAGCACGTGCTCCGAGCCTGGCGCACGGTGGGCCCTCCCGGGAGAGGTTCTGAGTGGACTGATGGGTAGAGAGGGAGAGCCAGGCGGCAGACCTGCTGTCACAGTCGGCGAGGGCAGCCCTGCAGGAAGGCGGCAAGAGCTGGCGGGAAACAGCAGGACGCGGTGAGTTGCGCAGGTGAAGGACCAGGATGGAGAGGCAGCGAGCCTGCCGCCCGGAGCCTGGGCCGGGGGGATGCGCTTGGCTTGCCCCAGCCTGAGTCCTCGTCTGCCAAAGAGGACCAGCCCCTTGTGTCAGCTTGCTGGGCCTGTCATCGCAAAGTGCCACGGACGGGGTGGCCTGAAACTACAGAGGTTTGTCGTCTCAGTTCCTGGAGCTGCGCGCCTGGACTCCGGGTGCCGGTGGGGCTGTGCTCCCCCGCAGACCTGTGCTGGAGGGTCCCTCCGTGCTTCTCCCGGCCTCCCGAGTTGCCAGCCGTCCTTGGTGTCCCTCAGCTGGTAGATGTATCACTTCAGTCTTTGCCTCTGTCACCACGTGGCCACCTCCTCCCTGTGGTCCTCAAGGGCATCTGTGTCCAGAGTTCCCTCTACTTACGAGGGCCCCCTGCTTATAAGGGCAACTCTACTTGCGTGTGACCTTGTCTTAATCAATCACATCTGCAGAGACCCTATCTCCAAATAAGGCCACATTCTGAGACACTGCGGGTTAGTATTTCAACGATCTTTTCTTATTTTTTTTGAATTTTTGAATTTTATTTTATTTATTTTTTTTATACAGCAGGTCCTTAGTAGTTAGCTGTTTTATACGAATTAGTGTCGACATGTCAAGCCCAATCTCCCGGTCCGTCCCACCACCACCCCGCCTTCAACGATCTTTTCTTGATGACGCAGTTCAGCCCCTCACATACCACCTGCCTCCCGACGTGGAATGAGGCAATGCAGACCAGTTCCTTTGTAGCTGTGTCGTGGAAGGCCAGCGCCGGGGGTGATTCTGGCTGGAGGGCCTGCTTTGACGTCGTGGGCCCTTGTTCACATTCGCTCCCCTCTCTGAGTCTCCATTTCCTCATCAAGTTTAGCCTCCAGCTTCTTCTCCAGATCTAAATCAGTCCTGTAAGTCTTTGCCTCTGCGGTCCTGAGTCTTCAAGTCTGGGAACCTGGGAGAGCAGTGGGGTCCCGGACAGATATGGGGAGGTTGGGCAGGGGACCAGTCTGAGCCTCGGAAGATGCTCCCCCTTGGGCCTGCCCCTTCCTTCCCGGCAAGTCCTGAGTGTCTTCTGTGTGTAGCCCTGGGCCGTCGACCCTCACCTAGGGAGGCCTGGAAGGAGGGAGGCCTGCTATAAATAACACTCTGCGATCCAGAGGCCCTCTTCCTGGGCAGGAAACACAGCAGCCTGAGGGCAGGAAAAAGGTGTTTCCGAAAGAGAGGCCAGAAAAGGGAGAGGCTAGAGGGGGTTCAGGGGGCAGATGGGTCCCCTGGCCCTGGAGGAAAGGCTCTGTGGGGGCAGCTGGGCAATGGGTCAGTGGGCAGCTTAAGGCTGCTCGGGGGGCTGGCTTCTGGCTCTGCCTGGGGTCTGTGTTCATGCGAGCAGCCAGTGGAAAAGGCCCCGGAGGGGTGTGGGCTGGGAGACGGGATCTCAGGTGGAGCGAGGACTGAAGGTGCCGAGTTCACGGACTCACCGTCGCTCCTTCCTCCGCCGAACGCTCGCCGGACCGTGCTGGGTGCCGGGACAGGTGCTCTGGGCTGTTACAAAAGACGTCCAGAAAGCAGACCAGCGATACAGCCCAGTTGCCACAAGCTCCCAGGACTGAGTCGGGCAGCGAGTGGTCGTGGAGGGGGTCGGGGCCGTGCCAGGCAGACGCCTCACCTCTGTTCTTCTGGCCCAGACCTTGTCCAGGAAGGGCCTCCGGGGTGCTGGTGGTCTCAGGGCAGCCGCTGTCCCGTCCACAGAGACTCTGGGCCCTTGCGGAGCACCGCCCCGCACCCGGCCGGCCGAGAGCACTGTCTCCCGTGTCCTGTGCTCAAGACGGGAGGGTCTGCAGTGCCGTCTCCTTAAGGAGCCTCAGAAAGTCATCACCCCCCCCGGAAAAACAGAGGCTCGACTCTGCTGAGCTCTCTGCAGCGGCAAACGTCACCGGCCAGAGCTCGGACGCTGGCGAGTCAGCCTGAGCCTGGGAGCCCTGACTCCTGGCCCTGCCCGAGCACAGGCCCCCTTAACTGAGGGAGCGGGCTGTAGGCCGTCCCTCTTGTCCAGAAGCTCGGGGAGCGTCAGCTGAGACACCTTTGCGTCCCCAGGCCACCAGCCGTGCTGTTGAAATGCCGCGTGCCAGCCGCGGTCACTCAGCCAGGGTGGGCGGTGGTCCGGCGCCTCCTGAGGGATCTGGGCAGAGCTCCGCCTCTGCGCCCCCCTTCCTGTGAGGCAGTCCGCTACAGCCTCCGGGCCCCGTCAGGCCTTGATCAGGACGTCAACTCTCCCTGGGGCAGTCACCTGCCGAGCCGCACCTTCCCCAGGGGTCCCCGGGTCAGCCGGAGGGAGAACCAGGTCAGGATCTCACCCATAGCCTCCTCTGCTGGGGTCACGTGTCAGCGACACCATCTCGCCACTTCTCAGGTGGGTAAAGTGAGAACCCCCTGGCCCGAGCCACTTAGACTGGGAGAAATGGGTAAGTAAAGCCCAGGAGTAGACGGCAGGACCCAGTCCCCTTACTGTAGCCACGCTGAGAACTGTCAGACGTGGTCTCTTCCAACAGGAGGGGTGAAGGGGCGCCGGGCGGCTGTGTCTGCAGCAGGACGAGGATGAAAGGGCTCCTGGGGGGCCGGGGAGGGGGCTGGGGGTGAGAAGGCGGCGGGGCAGCAGGACTCCTACCCTTCCGCCACTTTCCAGTCGTCTGTGCAGGTGACGCGTCCCCCAAACGCCTTCACCTGCACGGGGGGGCCCCCCTTGACCCAGCTCGTCTGACGGGCCGGGGGTGGCATGGCATCGCCTGCGTAACGCAGGGCGTCTGGCCTGGGGGAGGGCAGCTCTCCGTCAGCCCTGGCCGGGGAGGGGAGCTCCCTCCGTAACTGGGTTGCTCTCGGGCCTCCGCGCTCAGGCCCGTGGGAGGCTTCCGTGAGCCGGGAGGAGAAGCTGCTGGCGTGAACCGGTTCTGGTCAACGTCGCCGCTGACCCACCACCTCCGGTCCGGCTGGAGGGACTGGCCCCGTGCCCTCGGAGGGTCCGACACGGGGGGTGGGGGGGGCACTGCCTGGACCCCTGTGTTGGGTGGGGAGGCCGAGGCTCTGGAGCAGAGCTGGCTTCTCGGTCGAGGAGCTGGGAGCAGGGCTCTGGGGCCGGCGATGCGCAGAGGTGGCAAGTTTGCTGGGGCCGGAGTGTGAGGGAGGGGAAGCCGGTCGCCTGGAGCTGTGGAAGGTCACCTCCCTCCTGGGGGATTCCGTTTGGGAGCCCTCGGGAACAGGGTGGTGCCTGTCCACTGTCCGCCCCCCCGGGCAGGGCCCGCTGCCACCCTCCAGTAAGTGAGGGCAGTGCAGAGGATTCTGGGAGCTGGAGAAGGGATGGGGTTCGCCCTTTGTCTGCAGGTCCTGCATCTTCCCACCGCTGCCACCAGAGGGCGCAGTTGCCCAGCAGAAGCCCAGTCCCCACGCCCTCTCCTGTGCGGGCGGCGGGCGGCGGCGGGCAGCTCTGCACCCCGGGGGCTGTGCCGTCCTCATCCCGCTGTCGGCCCGGCTCTGGCCGCCCTGGGCCAGCAGTCAGCAGGCAGGAGCCCAGTGATCCTGCGTCGGTGGCGGATTGGGGTGCCCAGGGGACGGCACGCCCCAGAGTGGGGCAGAGGGGCCTGGATTGGCGCTGGGCCCTGGGTTCCTTGTCCCATGGCAGGCCCTGACACACCAGGCCTCCCTGAAACCCTCCTCACAGTCCTTTAGGGCCCAAGTCACTGTCCCACGGCGGGAACCAGGGTCTCCACAATCCGGATCTGTTGCATTGCTGCCTCTCCTCCCCGCAGGGCCCCTCTCCTGGGACAGAGGGGCCGTGCAGAGCCCCGGGGTCTGTGTCACGAGCCCTGGGGCCAGGCCGTGGTTCCAGGCCAGCCCCGGGGGCACGCAGCAGACGGTGGGCCTGGGGAGGGGTCAGCATCCTGCTGCTTTTCCAGACCCCGAGGGCCCTCCCATCTGCTCCCCGTCTCCATTTCCTCCGGAGGTCCCGAGTCGGGTGTCCGTCCAGGGACTGGCTTGGGGTGGGGACTTGGCGCCCTGAACCCTCTCTTGCTGAGACCCCGGAGCCCCTGCCTTGACCCCGGGAGCCTCGGGAGGTCCTGCCCTGCCCCGAGTCCCCCTCTTTGCTTTCAAGGGAGGGTGTCGGCAGCCCCCTTACTGCTGGGACGGTGGGACGTTGGCAATCGATGGATCGTCCTGAGCGCAGTGATTTTTCAGCATTGTGAGAGCGGTGATTTGTGCGTGGGAAAGGGCAGTAGCTCCCAGCCTAAGGGATGGCGTGGGGAATGAGGGCAGCCGCCTGCCCTGCACGCAGGCTTTGTACGAAGGCGGATGTGGGCAGGCACAGGCCTGGGTTTGAATCCTGTTCTGCTGCTTCCTGGCTGGGTGGCTGACTACGGTGCTTCAGTGTCCTCGGCTGTAAATCGTGAGGCTTAAAGAGTAAACCTGCAGGGTAGCTGGCACACGGCAGGCCCTCGAGGGACGTTAGCTTCATTTCCCATCATCTGCGTGTCTAGGTTTTCCTTCTGGGTCTTTTCACCCCAGACGTTCTGTCCCAGGGACCAAAGTCTGCAGTCTGCCCCAGACTGCAGGCTCCCTTGGGGCCGGGCACCTTCTTCGGCGTCAGCGTGGGGTTTAGTGGAGGCAAGGGCTATCTCCCCACGCATCCTCGGCCTCTGTAAACTTGGCAGCTGCGCCTTGCCCATCAGACTGGGCGCTGTCTCTGAAGGCAGGGGCTGTGTTTCCTCCTGTGCCGTCAGGCTGGGAGCAAGATTTTCAAGGTTGGAACAAAGGCACTTGAGGATTAAGAGCAGTTCAGTTTGATAGTCGTCGAAGGGCAGGTAGCTCACGCCACGTACTTGGTGGCCTCTGAGGGCATTTTTCTAAGGCCGCGTCTGCCCCTGGACCCCGGCGTCGGGCCCTTGTTGGCAGAAGGTGTTTCCGCAGTGGAGGCATCTGCGGTGCACATGCGGAGTTGGCCCGGCTGGATGGAGGCCTGGGAGGCTTTGGATTCCAGGCTCTGGGACTTACCCCCGCCCCCCCCCCCCCCCATCACAGCAGCCCTTCCACAGCTGGCCGCCCAGGGACGGGGTTGGTGGGCCTGGCCTGGGGTGGGGGAGGGCAGTGGTGTCCTCCCCTCAGGCACAGCTGCATCTCAGCAGGAAAAGATGAAGGGATCCTGGCAGGACTGGCTGCTTTATAAAAGCGCCTGTGACTACCAGCCCCAATCTTCCCGCCGGGTGGGGCTTAAAAGCCTCCTAGGAAGCAGGCCACCCTGGGAACGTGCAGGGCAGGCCCTGGCACCTCTTCTGCTGGAGCTAAGGGTTAGGGGCGGGACTCCAGGCTGGGGGCGCTGGAGGTGAGCTGGCCGGTGGGGGTGCCGGCAGGGCAGGGTGGGCTGGCCCTGCCTCTGGTGTTCTGTCTGTAAGGGAACCAGCGGGTCTCCAGGAAGGCAGGTGGGCTCTGAAACCACACACCTGAGTCCGGATGCGGGGCCCTTTGTGCCTGGATGATCTGGGAGATGTCATGGATCTGTCTGAGCGTCAGTTTCCCCCTCCACGGAGTGGGGGTGAAAGCAGCACAGGTGGTGGGCGGCCGATGAGGTAACGCACGGGCTTCATGAGCAGTTTTTGCCAGAATGGATGGCCTGCGCCCTTGACTCAGCTGCCCTCTCCTGTGGGGAAGCCCTGGGAGGCAGGGGATGTGTGAGGAGGTGACAGACCCATTAAGAGGTGACAGGATATAGGCAGAGGGTGCAGACGTGCTTAGCAGGCAGTAATGGGGGTGCTGCCCTGGGCTCACTCCTCAGCATCTACAAAAGCAGGAAACATTTGTCCTGCGAGGAGCCCCTGCAGACACAGGGGCCCACGCTGGGGGTCACCGCCCCAGGAAATCACTCAGGGGCAGCCCAGGCTGGGAGGAGTCGGCGGGTCTGGGCCAGGGGTGAGCACACGAGAGCACTCACCCCAGGATGCTGCCTGGGGGAGGTGGGACCCAGCTCCCTGCTGCAGGTGCAGGGGCGTAGCCGGGTGAACCCCAGAGCCCCCTAATCCTGAGGCCAGGCGGAATCGGACGCCTGGAGTGTGTGCTCCAGGCCTGACGGGGCCACTTGACTCTGGACTGACACGCTCCACCCCACCCCCTGCCCCCGGCCCACCCGTTCCGCTTCTCTGAGCCTCTGTTTCCTCATCTGCAATGTAAGGGCACGGACTCCTGTTTGAACAGGTGTTGTGAGGCTAAAACGAGGAGCCGGGGAAGAGCCATGGAGCTGACAAGCAGGGCTTTGCAGGCCCGCCCGCCTGGCGGGGCCCCAGTTCTCGCTGGCCTCGCACCGGGTCCGGCACGTCGGGGCGGGGGCGGCTCCGCTCGGGGAGAGGACCGGGTCGGAGCTAACCCTCCTCCGCTGGTGCCAGCAGGGCTTGACCCTCGGGGTCCCCCACCTGCAGGGCGGAGCTCGGTGCTCCCGTTGCACCAGCCTGCTGCCTTTGCCCAACACACACCTGTGACCCCAGGGCTCCGCAGGTCAAAGGTCCGACAGGGAACCGCCAGGCTAAGATCTGGCGTGGCCGGGCTGTGTTCCCCCGGGGGCTCCCGGAGAGCCTGTGGCCTCGCTTAGCAGCTTCTAGAGACCGCTCTCCTCGGCTGGAGGCCCTGCCTCCATGTCTAAGGAGCATCGGCCAGGCCCTCCGCACGCCGCCCTCTCTCTGTCTCTGCAGCGGGGACAGCAGCTCTACTTTGAAGGGCCCGTGTGTGTGATGAGCTCAGGGCCACCCGGCTCCTCCAGCGTGATCTCCTCATCACTGGCCCTAACCCCTGAGCACACCTGCAAAGACCCTTTTGAACACGTTCACAGGTTCCGAGCAGCAGGGCATCTCCGCGGTCCCGGACCATGGCGGGGACGGGGTCCCCGTCACAGAGAGAGTTGTTGGCTGTTGTTTCAGCGTCACCACTCGTTCTCAGCTGCTCTCCTGAGGGAGAAGCTGCGGCTCCAGTGTCACTCTCCCTGTGCCCCGGTGTCCTCACCAGCAGAGGGTCTGGGCAGCTCCAGTTCCAGGCCGAGGAGACACACAAAGTCCCCTTGTGCTGCTCGAGGGCGGCTGCCAGCAGCGGGCACAGGGCCCGGCCCAGGCTCTCCCGGGGATGCGGCATCCACCCAGATTTGCGGGGGAACAGAAGGGCCCCTTCTTCAGAGGCCAGCAAGGCTCCAGGCGGACCCCTGAGGGAACTGAAGCCCCTCTGTGGGGAAGAAACCCTCTGTTGTGAGCAGCCTGGCTGTTTGCAAAGCGTTTTACAATCATTTTTATTAGCGGTGCCCCAGGGATCCAAGGACAGTGGGAGGCTGTCACCCACCCCCGCCTCTCCGGAGGACACTGAGGCCCCCGTGATCAGAGGCCAGACCCCCAGCCACACGAATGGAGAGGATTTGACCAGCATTGCATCACCAGAGGAGCCAGACGGTCCCCCCAACACCCCCGCCTCCCCCATTCACTGAACCCCAAATCAACGCCCACACGCCCCAGGCCCCTCTCAGGCTTTTCTCTAAAAGACCAACCTGAAATGGCGCCGCCCCTCCTGTCCGGTCCTTCTCTCAGATGCCCTGTGCCCTCCCCCTCGGCTGTGGGCCCTCCCACCACATCCGGACCCCTCCCCGCCCCGAACACACACACAATCTGACAGCTTCACCCTGTTCTCCGAGGAGTCCTCCCTTCGCCCCCGGAACACCCGGCAGCTCCATCCTCACCCCAGTTCAGTCGGAGGCCCGTGCCAGGCCCGTGGCCTCCAGGAAGCCCACCGCACTCCCCGGCGCCCCACTCTTGCTCCCCCGGCACCTCAGGGCCCGGGGACCGTGCTCAGGGCCCACTCCCTCCCCCGCCCGGGTGCTTAAGCTGTGCTCCTGGCTGGGAGAGGTGGCCCCATCTCCCGGGCAGCCTGCCCTGCTGTCCCGTGGCTGTACTAGCCCTCACGGGGCTTTCTCCCCAGCCCCCACCACGGGCACACGCAGACCCCCTCTTCCCTTGGGAGTCAGCAGTGTTGTACCACGGACTCTCTGCCAGGGTTCCTTTCCCCCCTAAGTTTTTTTTTTTTTTTTTTTTTTTAATTTTATTAATTTTTTGGCTGCATTGGGTCTTCGTTGTGGTGCACTGGCTTATCATTGCGGTGGCTTCTCGTTGCAGAGCACTGGCTCTAGGCGCTTGGGCTTCAGTAGTTGCAGCACGTGGGCTCAGCAGTTGTGGCTCGCGGGCTCTAGAGCGCAGGCTCAGTAGTTGTGGCGCAGGGGCTTAGTTGCTCCGCGGCATGTGGGATCTTCCCGACCAGGGCTCGAACCCGTGTCCCCTGCATCGGCAGGTGGATTCTTAACCACCGCGCCACCAGGGAAGTCCCCCCCTGAGTTTTAACCATTTTTTTTTTTGGCTGATTGATGGAGCTCACGATGGGGCAGTAGAACGGCCGTCACCCCCTCCAGAAGGGACAGGTTGACTCCCCGCTGGTCTCTCTTTCCAGGCAGGCTCCTCTCTCACTGTTAGTGTCACTTCCCGCCTACAGTTTTGTGTTTTTGCTTAATATTTTCTCAGGCATTTTCCATATCAAGCAGAGCTCCGCAAACGTCCCTTTGAACGTTCTTTCCCATGGGTGTTCCGTAATTCGCTCGACGGTCTGTGACCCCAGACCACGGGGTGCTGGCCTCATTAGTCGGTGTTTTGGAATAGAGCACCCCTCCCCCCAGCCTCTGGAAGAGAAGAGAGATGGCCAGCTGCTCTTCACGGGGCTCTGATGACGACCTGGAATCAGGTGGAGTCTGGAAATCAGTGCCACGCCCTCCCGCACCCTGCCCTTCCTGCCCACACAGCGGAAAGCAGTTGGCTGCGGGGGCTGACAGACACCCCACCCCGCTCGTGGGGAAACAGCTTCTGTGGGTGCAGGTGGCTGTCTCCGCTGAGGCCGTCCCCAGACTCGAGGCGTGTTTGTGGTCAGAGGGGCGCTGGTGAACGGGGCTCTCAGCCCGCTCAGGGCAGAGGGGCTACCAGGTGGCACAGGGCTGGGCAGATGCTGGGCTCTGCCCCCCGCCCCGGCTCTGCTGCCGCGCGGCTCAGCGAGGTGGCTTGGGCTCCGTCTGGTCTGACTGAACCAGCAGTCGGGATCACTGTGTGTACAGACAGCTGTGTGTATGTGTGCCCCGGGCCGTCTGAGGCCCAGGGAGTGGGACCTACGGTTCCCCGGGACCTCACTTCAAAGCCAACGTGGCCAGTGCCTCCCGTGCGGGCTGTGGCTTCTCCCAGTCCACACACACCTACTTCCCCAGCCACGTCTGCACCCGGGCGTGCCACGGTCCCCGGCCGCCCTTCTGGAATGCACTTCCCTACACGGTGCAGACCTACGCGGGGGTCAGACAGGGAGACGGCGCCTCCCCGAGCGCTCTCGCTGGCTGTGCGGTCAGCTGTGTCCCACCGTCGTCCTCCATCAGACCCCGACAGGCGCTCTGACCCCCGGAGTCCCGGGCCGGAGGCTGCCCTGGCCGTCGCAGGAGGCGTGGCGGGCCCCCGGAGAGCAGGGAGGCGGTGCGGGCTGGAGTGCAGGGGGGCGGGGGGGGTGCAGCAGCCACGGGCTCCCCCTGTCCCCCCGGCGTGGGGAGGGGCTGGCCCCGGCCCAGAGCAGGCCCTCCGTGCGGGGGCCGTGTTCCGGGGACAGCTCTCCTTGTCCCCACTTGGCAGGTCCCCTGGGAAGATCTGGGCTGCCCCTCGCGGAGTCCTGGCGCCTGAATCCGTACTTCCCGGAACGCTCCAAAGCCTGCCTGTAAACACAGCGTCGGCACCCACTCCCACCTCCACCGCCCCCTCGGGCCGCGGCCCTGAGCCCCGTCCGATCAGTGCTGTATCTGTCCCCTCTGAGTTTCGGGCGGTGGCACGTCCGGCCCCATCTGGGCCCCGTGCGGTTCCTGCGAGGACCTCCGTGCCGCCTGCACACACGGACCCAGACGTGCCGCCTGCGTGACGGGCTGGGCAGACGCGGGTGCGACAATCACTGTGGCCGTTAGGCCTGTGGTTTTGCCTCCTCGGGCCTCAGTTTCCTCACTTGTAAAGTGGCGACGTTAATGACAGTCACTCCACGAAGTTGTCTGGACTCAACAAGAGAATGCAGGCGACACCGTGTGCACGGAGCCCGTCCCGGGGTGTGTGCTCAGAGCGGGGCTCCACTGCAGGGGCTCACCGACCCCCCTCCCCAGCGTCTGTCTGGTCTGAAAGTCCAGACGTGCCTTGTACGCACACAGAATTTTCTGGGGCGGGGGGCCTTCTAGGCCCTGGGGAGGCAGGGTCCTGGCCGGATGGCTGTGTAGGGTGGGTCCCCCTCTGCTCCCCTCCTCCCAGCTGCTTCCTGTTAGCAGGACACCCGGGAGAAGCGCGTTTCCTCCCTGCACCGGGCAAACCCCGGCCATTCCCTCACCCCCAGGACCTCTGCTGGGCCCCGTCAGCAGCCCTGAGGAAAGGGCTGAGCTGGCTGGAGGCTTGTCCGAGGTGGACAGCCAGCCCTGGCCAGAGATGCTCAAATGACCCAGGCTTGGGCCTGACGTTGGGTGGGCCGCCATGGGCTTTGTTCCAGGGAGAGTCTGCCTGCCACCTCCTGGTACCCAGGGCACCGGGGCGGGGCGTCACAGCCACAGTGAGAACCCCTCTGATGCTGGGGCCGGCCCCAGAGGGGCTTGGATTTGTGAAGGATTTTGACGTCCAGAACTAACATCACCTTCTGTTCTTAAGGCAAATGACTCCAGGGATCTCGAAGCGCTTGACTCAGCCCCGGGCACGCTCAGAGGGTGTCGTGGGCCCCTGACCTTCTCTTCACTTCCGGGGTTGTTGAAGCTAACCCTCTGTGATCTGACACCGTGTGAGGCGTTCGAGATTTGCCAAGGGTGTGTCTGCGTTTAAACGGTTACCTAGGAAGAGGCAGGAGGGCCCAATACAGTCCGTGGGCCTGAACGGGGTCTCTTTACTACAAAGGACCCTGTAGACAGTGGCAGAGCTTGAAAAGAGTACAAGAATTCGGCGACAATGCATTAGTGTTAATTTTCTGACCGTGAAGTTTGGGTGGTGGTTACGTAGAAGGTACGGACTCCAGGAAGTAAACACTACCGTAATCTGGGGTGACGACCTAAAGTCGGCAATTTACTCTCAAATGGTTCGGGGAGGGGGGAAAGTTCTTTGTACTAAAACTTGGAACGTTTCTCTAATTTTAAGGTGGTTTCCAAAGAGTTAATCAAAAATAAACAGAAAAGGGCTTCCCTGGTGGTGCAGCTGTTGAGAGTCCGCCTGCCGATGCAGGGGACGCGGGTTCGAGCCCCGGTCCGGGAGGATCCCACGTGCCGCGGAGCGGCTGGGCCCATGAGCCGTGGCCGCTGAGCCTGCGCGTCCGGAGCCTGTGCTCCGCAACGGGAGAGGCCGCGGCAGTGAGAGGCCCGCGTACCGCAAAAAAATAATAATAAATAAATAAATAAATAAACAGAAAAGGTAAAGAAGCAAAATAAAAACCACAGCTTTCCATGGGCCCGACCTGAGCCTTTTTACACGTTGGGACATCTCTGGTCCTTAAGGTGTATTTTCGTTCTTTTGCTATTTTAGGCCTGGCTTGAATTCACTCAGTCTAAGTGATTGACACAAGGCGTAGTTGAAGAATATAAACATCACACATCTGTCACAAACTGAGGTCGTCGGCTGGATTCTTCCCACAGACCTGGAGTTCATACCTAAACCGGGGCGAGTGGGGCAGGGGAGTAGTTGCAGGAAGGGGACTGTGTCCTTAAGCTCGAGAAAGGGCTGGTGGAATGATTCTGGTGGAAAAAATCATCTAGGGCAAGTGCAGTGCTGCTGGGAGCTTGTGGGTCAGCACAGAGAGAAGGGTGCTGTTCCCGGGGGTGGGGGCCCCCCTCAGGGTGCATGAGGAAGTCCTTCCAGCCTCCTGCTCCCTTAGCTCAGCTGGACACCCTCCGAGACCCCGGCGGAGGGCAAAGAGCCAGGCCCTGGGGTGGCCCCCAGGTCCGTCTACTTCTCATCTGCAGTTTACCTGTGAAATAAAGGGAAACCTACCACCTGCCCGCCTGGCTCACGGGATTATTGTGAGAACCCAGTGAGGTAATACGTGTGAAGAGGTTCTAACCCTAAGATACGGTATCTGTTTTATTCATTACGATTCATAACTTACTATTTATACCGTTTACTAGGATGTGTTTATTATGATAGTGGCACCGCAGCCATCCTGGTGGAAGCCCCTGGCCTCTCTTGTATCCTGATTAAGCTGACCCGGAAAACACCACACAAAACATTAGAGCAGGTCCCCTGCCTAGTAGGAGCCTGGGGCTCACGTGCAGGCCGTGCCCAGGGCCACCCCTCCCTCCCTCGCAGGGCGGCAAATCCAAAGAGCAGGCAGCTGCCAGGGTCGGGAGGGCTTGGCAAGACAGCCCAGAATCCGGTCCCCTCCAGTTCCGGGGGCGTCCGGCCACACACCCCGTCCTTATCTGGCCTGCAGTCCCGGCAGGCACAGGTCGGCCGGTGGGGAGGGGCCCCGCAGCCGGGCGCATGCCCTCCGGAATCTGTCCTTCGAGGAGACGGGAGGTGAGTCTTCAGAGCCGTTGTGGGACATCTGCCTGGTGCCCAGCGGGTGGGACACGGGGCTCTTGCACCCTGTTCACCGCCTGGCTTCTGCTGGGGGGTGTCCCCAGGCTGGCTGAGCGCTGAGACCTGGGTGGCCGCAGCCCGCCCCGCCCCGGAGCGCGGGCCCGCTCCCGGGAGCGCAGGTGTGGGAGCGCGTGGCCTCCGGGAGCTCCGCCCCGCAGGCCCGGCCGGGCAGCGTGGCCTATTTTCTAGCACCAGGCCTGCAGCTGCCTCCGCTCGCCGCTGAGCCTGGTTGCCCGTTGCTAAGGCAACCGAGCCTCGAGTTTCCTGAGCTTCACGGCGTCTCGGCGGCACCCATTTCCGCCGTGTCTATGTGCACCCCGCCCCCGCCAGGGTGGATAGAGGTGCCCGGGGCCGCTCCGTCCCTGCCAGGCCTGGTGACCGTGGCCTGGTGACGCGTGCGTGCTGTCGGCACACTCCGAGCCACGCAGGCGTGCGGCGCTGGGCTCCGGGCTGGGCCAGGCCGGAACCTCCCGCGTCCGTGGTGTGATGGGGGCGTCGGGCCACCTCCCGGAGCCTGGTCCCCCCCAGTGACGCCACCCAGGCGGTGGAGGGGTTGCTGTGAGAACGACGACGTGAGATGGGCTTGAGGTCGTGCAGGCAGGGCTCCGAGCACAGAGCCTGGCGCGTTGCAGGTGCCCACAAATAAGCGGCGGCTCCCTCCCTTCCCTGCGCCGTCCTGGCTCACCTGCCCGCAGGCAGTGTCTGCATCTACTGAGCAACTTCTGGGCTTCTGCGGGGGGCGGGGCGGGGCTGACTTGCCCGCGTTTGCAGCACAGCCGAGGGACCAGGCCCGGGCGAAGGGGGGCCCGGGGTGCGGACCCTGGGCCTCTGGCTGTGGGAGCCCAACACTGCAACCACAGGGGCCCCTAGATTATCCCCAGTCAAGAACGGGGCCTGGCCGGCCTTCTGTTTCGCCGGGAGGCGCTTATTATAGTCTTATTTTTCTTGTGCAGTAAATTTCCCTTCCTAATATGGTTTTGTTTATCCCCCTATTAAAGGGGGATTACATAGGAATTTATCCTAAGAGAACGATCATCAATGTGTACAAAGATCCAGCAGCAAGAATGTTCTCTGCAGGACTGTTTGTCACAGTGGAAAGGCTGCAAACAGTCTGAGCGGGCCCAGCACCCGGGGTGCCGACGACACCCGGTTCAGCCGTCGGCAGGAGGGGACCGCCTGCCGCGCCGCGTGCGTCCTGGGGAGCGTTCGTTCATCCACCCTGTCACCCTCCCGCCGTCCTCTGACTGTCCACGCGGCTCGTGTCCACTGAGCACCTTCGGAGCAAAAGGCCTTTATAGCAGAGAGCGTTTTACTCACGTGTGTGTGGGGGGGTGAGAGTGTGATCAGAGATGCAGTAGAAAAGTCGGGGGCTCGTGACGGAACGGGGAGGCCACTGGGGGAGCAGGGATGTCGGAACACCTCCAGGCTGAGGCGTGCAAGGTGCCGCGTGGCGGTTGTGTGGTGACCAAACCCTCTCCAGCCTGCAGAACTGCAGGTCCCAAGCTGGATTCTTAGCCCCCGAGAGCATCGTGGGCCAGGACAAGCTCGGGACTGGAGTCCAGAGACCCAGGTGCGAATGCCTCTTCCATCCTGAGGCCTCTGCTGCCGTCAGTGAAATGGGGACTTTAATGCCTGTCTGACCTACTTCCAACAAGTCCTCACTGGGTGCAAAGGAGGCCTTGCAGGGCCCTCTCTAACTGCGCAGGAGGACATGCAGGGTTAGTTTTTCCAGGACGAGATGCTCTTTGCCCCAGTAGATGCCCTCAGGCATGGTGTCCAGCTGTGTCCTTCTGGGCCTCCCCTCCCGGCTGTCCGGCTCTTGCAAATCCCATCTGGGCTTCTCCCATCGGACCCGGGCCAGGCTCTGAGAGCCCAGCACCCAGACCAGGCCACCTGAAACCGCCGTCATCCTGGGAGCCTCCACGGATGGGCCCTCCCCTCAAAAGTAAATAATCAAACTTTGTTTAAAACCCTGATGTAGTGTTTATTTGTGTTGGTCAAGCTCAGATTGAATTACATGTGCACAGGGCCTGTCCCCTGAGGAATTTACCAACTTGGCCAGACACCCTGACTGATTCAGAGGACGTACAGGCAGCAGGACATCCAGCCAAGGCAGGCCGCAGGGAGCTGGCCCAGAATACGGCTGCTGACCCCGGAGAACTTTTTGTTTGTTTCCTCATGAGGGTGTGTGTGTGTGCGTGTGTGCGTGTGTGTGCGTGTGTGTGTGTGTGCGTACACATGTGGATGCACCCATGCCGTATTTAAACTCTCAAGGAGAAGGAAGGAAAGAGGGAGGGAGGGAACAAAAGCAAATCTTGGAGGAGGGGCCACGTGACCCCGGGTACAGCCGTGTGTAGCCCCGGCCCTGCCCTCGTCTGGACCGGCTTTTCCTGGCACCGTCCCGCGCACAGAGCTTTTGTTGACCCCCACGCCCGTCTCACACACACAACCCGCCTTGCGGTCCTGCAGTCAGGACCCGCCGTAATGATAGAGGAATGCCCTGGGTGTGGCCACAAGGAAGCCTAGACCAGCTCAGCAGTAGGGCCGCCAGCCGCTGGCCCAGGCAGTTTTGTGGCTTTGCGTGGCCTCCACTGACTTCAAGAGCCCCCCCTTCCCAGAAGGCAGCTGTGCGGGGTGGGGTCAGCCCCTGCCCACTGCGCCCGGTGGGGCGAGGGAAGACCCGGCCGTGGCCCCCCAGCCACCCCCGAGCCAGCCCTCGGGGCCACCCGGTCACTAGACGGCCTGGCCCAGCCCAACCCACAGCAGCTCTGTCCAGCAAATTCTAAGAGGGGCCCCGACAGCACAGCCGCTCTGAGAGTGAACTCTAGGGCCAGATTTCTGGGTTCAAGTTCTGGGGTCTGCTCCTTCGAGCTGTGTAACCTTGGGCGAGGCCTTTAACCGCTCTGGGACTTTGTTTCTTCATCTGTACAATGAGGACACTAGTGGCATCTCCCAGGTTCTTGAGGCAGTTAGATGAGCTCTGATATGAAAAGTATGTGGAATCGTGCCGGCACCTGAGGAAAGCTGTGGGTGGTCACATGGTTAGTCTTTTAAGAAAACTGCCCAACTGTTTTCCAAAGTGGCTGCACCATTTTACATTCCCACCAGCAGCACACGAGTGGTCCAGTTTCTCCGCGTCCCCCCTCAGCCCTTGGTGTTGTCGCTGTTTTTACATTTTAGCCATCCAGTGTCTGTGTGGTGATACCTCGCTGTGGCTTTCATTTGCATTCTTCCCTGGTGACGAAGGTCCTGAGTTTCTCTTCCCGTATCTACTTAACAGTCTCTGTGCATCTTCTTTGGTGAAATGTCTCCTCACATCTTTTGCCCATTTCCTAACTGAATTGTTTGTTTTTTGACTGTTGAGTTTTGAGAGTCTTTATGTAGTCAACGTACTACTTAGTCCTTTGCTGGATGTGTAACTGGAAAGTAGTCTCTCCTACTCCATAGCTTGTCTTTTCATTCTCTTAACAGCGTCTTTTTTTTTTTTTTTCTTCTTTGCTTTGTGGTACACGGGCCTCTCACTGTTGTGGCCTCTCCCGTTGCGGAGCACAGGCTCCGGACGCGCAGGCTCAGCGGCCACGGCTCACGGGCCCAGGCGCTCCGCGGCACGTGGGATCTTCCCGGACCGGGGCGCGAACTCGCGTCCCCCACATCGGCAGGCGGACCCTCAGCCGCTGCGCCACCGGGGAAGCCCTTAACAGCGCCTTTTGCCGAGCGAAAGTTTTCAATTTTTGACGAAGTCCATTTTTTCTGCTTTTCCTTTTATGGATTGTGCTTTTGTTATCAAGTCTAAGAACTCTGCCTAGACTTAGATCCCAAAGATGTTTTCGTGTTTCCTAGAAGTTCTGTAGTTGTATGTTAAACATTGAAACCCATGATCCATTTGAAATGGACTTTTGTGTGTAAAGGTGTAAAACACAGGTTGAGGTTCATTTCTCTTTTTTTCTTCTTTTTTTTTTTTTTCTTCTTTTTGAGGTGCATTTCTTCGCCTATGGATGTCCAGTTGCTCCAGCATCATTGGTTGAAAAAGTTATCTTTCTTCCATTGAATTGCTTTGCACCTTCGTCAAAAATCAGCTGGTCATATTTGTGTGTGTCTATTTGTGACTTCCTTCTTCGGTTCATCATTGATCTCTGTCTGTCCCTCTGCCAATAACACATAGCCTTGATTATTGTTGCTATAGAGTAATTATCAAAATTGGGAAGACTGATTCTTCCTACTTTATTCTTCTTTCTCAAAATTGTTTTCCCTGTTCTAGTTCCCTAGTGTTTCCGTGTAAATTTTATAACAACATTTATATCTACAAAAATTCCTGCTGGGATCGTGATAGCAATTGTGTCAAACCTGTATATCGGTTTGGGAGTAATTGACATCTTTCCTGTGTTGAATCTTGAAATTTCTGAACATGATATGTCTTTCCATTTATTTAGATTATCTTTGATTTCTTTGTCAGCATTGTGTAGTTGTCAGCCTGCAAAACCTGGACGTGTGTTATTAGATTTGCACCTAAGTATTTCTTTTTTTAAAACTAGTGGTAGAATACACATAACAGAATTGACTATCTTGACCATTTTTACGTGTACGGTTCAGCTGTGCTAACTGCACTTACACTGTTGTGCAGGGAGCCATTTCCCGCTCCCCCCAGGCCCTGCAGCCACCCTTCCTCTTTCTGTCTCTATGAATTTGACCCCAGGGACCTCACAGAAGTAGAATCACACAGTATTTGTCTTTTTGCGTCTGGCTTATTTCACTCAGCATCATGTCCTCAAGGTTCATCCACGTGGTAGCATGTGTTTGAATTTCCTTCCTTTTTAAGGCCACATAATATTCCATTGTATATATATATAGACCACATTTTGTTTATCGATTCAGCCATTGACGGACACTTGCGTTGCTGCCACATCCTAGCTATTGTGAACAATGCTACTATGAATGTGGTGTACAAATATCTCTACAAGACTGTTTTCAATTCTTTTGGTTATATATCCAGAAGTGGAATTGCTGGATCATATGGTAATTCTACGTTTAGAGGACCTGCTATGCCGTTTCCCATCGCAGCTGCACCATTTTACATTCCCACCAACTGTGTACAAGGGTTCTGTTCCAGTTTCTCCACATCCTCACCAACACTAGTGATTTTCTGTGTTTTCTTTTTTTATAGTAGCTGTCCTAGTGGATGTAAGGTTGTATGTATCTCATTGTGCATTTCCCTAATGATTAGTGATTTTGAATATCTTTTTAAAAATTTTAAATTTATTTATTTATATTTATTTATTTATTTTTGGCTGTGTTGGGTCTTCGTTTCTGTGCGAGGTCTTTCTCTAGTTGAGGCGAGGGGGGGCCACTCTTCATCACGGTGCGCGGGCCTCTCACTGTCGTGGCCTCTCTTGTTGTGGAGCACGGGCTCCACACGCGCAGGCTCAGTAGTGGTGGCTCACGGGCCCAGCTGCTCCGCGGCGTGTGGGATCTTCCCAGACCAGGGCTCGAACCCGTGTCTCCTGCATTGGCAGGCAGATTCTCAACCACTGTGCCACCAGGGAAGCCCTGAATATCTTTTCATATGCTTCTTGGCCATTTTTATATCTTCTTTGGAGAAATGGCTATTCAAGTCCTTTGCCCATTTTTAAATTGTTTTTGTTGTTGTTGTTGAATCTTAGGAGTTCTATATGTATTCTAGGTATTCCTTGTCGGATATATAATTTTCAAATATTTTCTCCCATCCCATAGGTTGCCTTTCCACTCTGTTGGTTGTGTCCTTTTATGCACAGAAGTTTAAAATTTTGAAGTAGTCCAGTTTGTCTATGTTTACTTTTGTTGCCTGTGCTTGTGGTGTCATACCTTTTTTAGCAATGCAAATAGTATTATAAATATTGGTTTCTATGTGTTTATTGTTCATCTATAAAAATGCAATTGATTTTTCCATGTTTATCTTGTATCTGGTGACCCTGCTGAACTCACTTATTAGTTCTAGGAGTTTTTCTTGTAGATTCCTTGAGATTTTCTTCACAATCACGTCATCTGAAAATTAGAATAATTTTGTTTCTTCCTTTCTGATCTGATGGCTCTTATTACTTTATCTTGCCTTATTGCATTGGCTAGAATTCCCAGCACGGTGTTAAATAAGAGTGTTGGGAGTGGACATCTTTGCCTTATTTCCAGTCTTAAGGGTAAATCTTTGAGTATGTTAGCTGTAGGACTCGTGTAGATTATCAAGTTGAGGAAGTTCTCCTCTATTCCTATTTTTCTGAGAGCTTTTTAAAAAATCATAAATGGGCATTGATTGTTGTCAGATGTTCTTTCTGCATTCATTGATAGGACCACATGATTTTTCTTTGTTATTTTGTTAAAATACTTGATGACACTGATTGATTTTTGAATCCTGAACAGCCTTGCATCCCTGCAATAAACCCCATCTGATCACAGTGTATAATTCTTTCTATATATTGCTGAATTCTATTTGCTAATATTTTAGTAAGAATTTTCATGTTTATATTCATGAGGGATATTGGTCCACAGTGGGGATTTTTTGGTACTCTCTTTGGTTTTGGTACTGGAGTAATTCATTTCATAAAAGTTTCAAAAAGAGGGAAGTGTTTCCTCTTCTATTTTCTGGAAGAAATTACGTAAAATTGGTGTTATTTCTTCTTTAAATTTTGCAGAATTCTCCAGTGGAACCATCTGGAGTTTTCTTTTGGGGGAGTTTTTAAATTTTGAATTCAGCTTCCTAAATAATTAAATGGTTATTCAAATTATCTATTTCATATTGGATGAGTTATGGTAGTTTGTGTTTTTCAAGTAATTCATCCATCTTGTCTAAGTTGTCAAATTTATTTGTGACTTGAGTTGTCAAATTGTGTAGACTTGTTCTTATTATTCCCTTATTATCCTTCTGAAGTTTGCAGAGTCTGTAGTGATATCCTCTGTTTCATTACTGATATTCATAATTTATGTAGTCTCTCTATTTTTCTTTGTCAATGTTGTTAGAGGTTTGTCAGTTTTTTTTTTTTTTTTTTTTTGCGGTACACGGGCCTCTAACTGTTGTGGCCTCTCCCATTGCGGAGCACAGGCTCCGGATGCGCAGGCTCAGCGGCCATGGCTCACGGGCCCAGCCGCTCCGCGGCACATGGGATCCTCCCGGACCGGGGCACAAACCCGTGTCCCCTGCATCGGCAGGCAAACTCTCAACCACCGTGCCACCAGGGAAGCCCGGTTTGTCAGTTTTATTGATCTTTTCAAAGAGTTAGTTCTCTGTTTCATTGATTTTCTTTATTGTTTTTCTGTTTTTAGTTTCATTGATTTCTGTTCTTATCTTCACTATTTCCTCACTTCTGCTTGCTTTGGGTTCATTTTTCTCTCCTTTTTACAGGATCTTGAGATGAGAACTGAGATGACTGACTTGAGGCTTTTTCTCTTTTCTAATGTATGCATAATGCTATAAATTTTCCTCTCAGCACTGCTTTAGCTGTGTTCCACAATTTTGATATGTTGTATTTTCATTTTTTATTTAGTTCAATTTATTTTTTCATTTTCCTTGAGTCCCTTCTTGACTCTTAGATTATTTAGAAGTGTGTTGTTTACTCTGGTTTTTTTAGAGTTTTCTGTTATCTTTCTATTACTGATTTCTAGTTGGATTTCACTGTGACCAGAGAACACACCCTACATAGATTCTACTCTTTGAAATTTGTTGATGTTTGTTTTATGACTCAGAATACGGTCTACAGTACGTGTTCCAAAAGCACTTGAAAATAATGTATTCTGCTGTTATTAGATAAAGTGTCTATAAATGCTGACTAGATCCTATTAGTTAATGATGTTGTTGAGTTCTATCCTTGTTGGTTTTCTGTCTAGTTGTTCTACCAATTGTTGAGAGAGGAGTGTTGAAAATCAAGCTGTAATTGTGGATTAGTCTATTTCTTCTTTCAGTTCTATCAGTTTTTGCCTTATATATTTTGCAGTTCTCTTGTTTGGTACATACACAGTTTGGATTGCTGTCTTCTTGGCAGATTGATCCTTTTATCATTATATTATAATATCCCTTTCAGTCTCTAGTAATCTTCTTTGCTCTGAAGTCTACTTTATTTGATATCAATATACTAATTCCTGCTTTTCTTTGATTAGTTTTACATAATTCATTTACTTTCAACCTGCCTATATTGTTATATTTGAAGTAAGTTTTTTATAGACACCATATTGTTGCATTTTGTTTTTTAAATCCATTCAACCAATCTGTGTCTTTTAATTAATATATTCAGACTGTTTACAATTATGTAATTATTGATGTATTAGAGATTAAATCTGCCATCTTATTTTTTGTTTTTTGCTTGTTCTCTCTGTTTTTTATGCCTCTATTTTGTTTTTCCTGCCTTCCTGTGGGTTGCCTGAACATTTTTTAGAATTCCATTTTAATTTATCTGTAGTCTTTTAATTGAGATATAATTGACATATAATATTAGTTTCAGGTGTACAACATAATGGTTCAATATTTGTGTATATTGCAAAATGACCACCACAATGTCTTTATTTTTTTTTAACTTTCAGTCTTTCACATTCAGTCTTTTTCTTTAAATATCTATCTATTTATTTATTTGGTTGTGTGGGCTCCTTAGTTGTGGCTCACCAGCTCCTTAGTTGCAGCATGTGGGCTCCTTAGTTGCGGCACACGGGCTCCTTAGTTGTGGCATGTGAACTCTTAGTTGTGGCATGCATGTGGGATCTAGTTCCCTGACCAGGGATCAAACCTGGGCCCCCTGCTTTGGGAGTGCTGAGTCTTATCCACTGCACCACCAGGGAAGTCCCCACAATAAGTCTTATGCTTATCTTTGCGTAGCTTTTTTAGTGGTTGCTACAGGTATTAAATTACATATACGTACTTTATCACTGCCTCCTGGTGTTTTCTTATTACCAATTTGAGGGAAGTATAGAAACTTTACTTCTTTTTATATCCCTTTACCTTTCTCCTGTTTATAACGTAATTGTCGTATTTCCTTTACATACATTTAGGACATCAGACTGTGTTAATAATTTTTGCTTCAAACATCAAAAATAATTTAGAAAACTCAAGAGAAGGAAGCCTTATTGCATTTACCCATATTTTTGCTTAATGGGTTTTTTCTTCCCTTCTGATATTCCAAGATTTCTTCCCTTTCATATCCTTTCTGTTTAGAGAACTTCTTTTAGCCATTCTTTTCTTCTGGCAACAAATGCTCCTGGTTTCCCTTCATCTGAGAATGTTCTTGATTTCCCCTTCATTCCTGAAGGATATTTTTACTGGGTTCTGGGTTGATAGTTCTTTTCTGTTAGTACTTGAAAAATATTGTGCCACTTCCTTCTGGCCTCCAGGGTTTCTGATGAGAAATCCATTGTCATTTCAATTGTTTTTTCCCTGTAGATAAGGTTTCCTGTTTTGCTGGCTGCTTTCAAGATTTTTTTTTCTGTCTTTAGCTTGCAGAAGTGTAATTGTGATGTGTCTTGTGAATTTCTTTAGGTTTATCCTGTTTGTCTTTTGCTCAGCTTTTTGGATCAGTAGGTTTATGTCTCTTACCAACTTTGGGACATTTTCTGCCATTATTTCTTAGAGCAGTGGTCCCCAGCCTTTTTGGCACCGGGGACCGGTTTCGTGGAAGACAGTTTTTCTACAGACCAGCGTTGGGGGGACGGTTCAGGTGGTAACGCAAGCGCTGGGGAGCAGCAGATGAAGATTTGCTCACTTGCTGCTCACCTCCTGCTGTGCGGCCCGGTTCCTAACAGGCTACGGACCATTACTGGGGGTTGTGGACCCCTGTCTTAGAGTACTTCGTCGGCTTCATTCCCCCTCCCCTCTCTTACTAGGACCCTGAGGACATGAATTAGGTCTTTTGGTCCCTAAGGATATGCTTATTTTTTTCATCGTACTTGAGCTGTTCTTTCTGCTCTTCGTCCTGGGTAGTTGCTGTTGTTCTATCTTCCAGTTCACGGATTCTTTGTTCTGTCTCTTCTGCTCTGCTGTTGATTCCACCCACTGAGATTTATATTTCAACTCTTCTGTTTTCCAGTTGGGGATTTTCCACTTGGTTCTTTATATCTTCTGCTCTCTGTTCCTCATCACCACTGGCTGGGGGTGGGCATCCAAGCTCCTCTCTCGGTCTCCACTGACAGTGAACTGGGGGTCGTGGCCTCACTACCTGCTCCAACTTGGCCCGTTCTGACACCACCTTGCCAGGGGTCTCATTGCAGCTTCAGCCTGGGGGGGGAGGGTGCTCCCCACTCAGCATTTGCTGGCGTGGGTGGAGGTGGCTGAACTGTGCTATTGGCTGGAGTGGAGCAGTTATTGTCCACAAGTTTTCTGTCTTGCTAGGCTCCCTCTTTCCTGGCCCCTTGGCTGGAGAGAGCAGGCTTTTGTTGGGGCTTTTTCTGTTTGGGCCCGTCGGCGTCACCGAGTTGCTGGCTTCTTCAACTCCAAGTCTGGGATACGTGAGGCAGAAAGAAAACCCAGGGACCTCACCACCGTGAGAACCTCGGGAGGTTCCCTTCCAATCTGGCTTTTCCCCTCCACCTTTTAGGCTCTTCCTGTGTTTGTTTTACATATGATGTCCAGGGTTTTTAGTTGTACTTCATCGGTTAAGAGGGAGAAGTACTCCACGGCTTCCCAGAGTTATTTTTGAACACCTGGCTATGCCAACCTTTGGGGATGCAGAGACAAATGAAATTAATTTTTTGCTTTCAGAGAGCTCAAAGGAGAGGAGACAGATGTGCAAACGAATAGATCAAAGAGTGCAGTCTCAGTATTTTGGTGGGAGACTAGTTGCCGTGTGCTGGGGGCTGGAAGGCGGTGGGGTGGGGGCAGGGCTGGCTTCTTAGAGGCCGTCAGGCTTGAGCTAAACTGTGAAAGATAAGCAGACTTCTGGCTGGACACGGTAGGACAGGGCATTCCAGTGGGGAACACAGCGGGTACGAAGGCTTAGAGACATCAGAAAGCACCAGGGTTCAGAGAGCTCGCTGCGGGCTGTTTGCCGAGGCTGGGGCATGGCTGGAAGGGAGGGCTGTGAGGAAACCCGGGAAGCTGGTGGAGGGAGGGAAGGACGGAGGGAGGGGGCACGGGACCACAGAGCGCGCTGTGTGCTGTGCTAACCTGAAGGTTTAAGCGTGGAATGATATTGTATTCCTGGCCGGTGGTCCTGGAAGGGATGACGCAAGAAGTGCAGAGGCCAGCAAGCGGGGTTCTGTTAGGGTTCGAGCGAGGGCTGGGCGTGGACAGCGGGGGTGGAGGTGGACCGCAGGGATGACCTCGAGGGGTATTTAGGAGACAAGATTTGCAGGGTGGAATGGTGGCGGGAGGAGGGGAGCCCCAGCTGAGAGAAGGAGGTCAGGCTTGGAGAGGGGACGAGAGGGAAGCGGGGAGTCCGGCTGTGGACACGCTGGGTTGGAGAGTCCGAACAGCCCAGTGAGGACGGCGGACACGTCTCAGCAGAGACGTTAAAGCCGGAGAGAGGGATGGAGTCGGGGTCATCACATGCAGCTGGGAGTGAAAATCATGAACGCTGTGAGACTTGAGAAAGAAGGTCCAGAGCACTGCCACCACGTTTGAGAGGAGGACGGTGAAGGTCAGAGGAGCAGGCCCCTGGCGAGGCTGGATCGGTCTCACCAGGACCACCTTCCACGTTTCCAAGAGGAAAGCATCACGCGGGGAGCCCGCTCCGTGAGGGAGAAAGAGAGGAGGAGGTGGCTTCCGCTGCCGGCGGGAGGGCCAGGCGCCTGTGGAACCAGAGGGCCAGTCGGGCGGGGCCGGGGCCGCCTAAGTGCTGCCCGAGCTGCCTCCTGAGGTAGAGAGGGAGGGAGGGAGGGAGGCCCCCGGTGCCAGGGCTGCGCTGGCAGGACTCAGCCAGGAGCCGGAGCTTGGGACCCCGGGCCGGGCCCTGCAGGGCTCGGCCGTCCCCCGCCACACGCCGGGGAGAGCGTGGGGTGAGCAGGGGCAGAGAGCAGGGCCCGGGGCCCAAGGGGCTCAAGAAGGGAGTCCCGCGCAGTGCCTGGGACCTCTGAGGGCTTGATGACCCGAGGGGAAGCGTGCTCTGCAAGGGGCCAAGGAGAGCATCGGTGACCCTCGGGGAAGGAGCCCAGGCCCACGTCCGCCCGGCCTGGTGACCCGGGGCCTAGCCCTCGGCACCTGCAACAAGCTGGACCCGACGCCAGACACAGCCGCTCCCCTCGGGAAGGTCCAGCTCACACCCACTCCTGACGTCAAGCTCCAGGGCCGGTTACCGCCCGTCCCCCCAGCCTCTGGAGCCTGTGTGCAACCTACCTGAGCACCGCCCCCGCCGAGGCGTGGGCGGGGCCGGCCCGTGTGGGCGTGTCCCGGGCTCCTCTCTGCCGGGCCCGCCCCGCCCCCCGCTGCACCCGGCCCGCCCGTGTGCGGACAGTGGCCTGATCCCCCCCGCCAGGACCCAGCATCCGGCTGCCCCGCTGTGTTAATTGTCCAAGCCGCCGACAAGCCCAGCCTGTTCCTCGCTGCGATGAAGACAGAAAGCTCGTTATCTCCTGCTGTATCATCTGCAGACTCTGCTGAGGGCTTTCTCCCTGGAGCAGCGCCTGCAGAGGCGGGTGGAGGTTGGCGTTAACCCCTTCCCCGCTGTGGTCGGGACCCGCTGGTCCCAGGAGAGCCGGCTCGGCAGGCAGCTGGGGCTGACGGGCAGGGCTCTGTCACAGCCTCGCTGGGCGGCCTTGGGCAGACCGGTGACCTTCTCTGAGCCCTGGGAACCCTCTCCTCCCCGCCCCTCTGCCCCGGGAAGCTGCTCGAGCTGTCGGCTCCCTCGAGTAACTGTGTATGTCCCGGGTCTTACCCAGTTGTGTACGAAGAGTCCTTCCCGCAGTCGAGACCCTGTGCTTCTAGGTGAAGCGTGTGCGTGGCCTGATGACCAGAGGTTCTCGTGCGGGGGGAGCTGCTGGCTGGGACCTTGAACTGCCCAAAGGGACTTGAATTTGATAGGATTTGCAGCCCCACGTCGCAGTGTGTCCTTCAGCAAGTCGCTTAATCTCTCTGTGCTCTGGTTTCTTCCTCTGAAAAATTAGGGAATCCAACTGGATAACCTCCGAGATCCTTTCCAGCTGAGAAATCCCATAACTCATGATGATTTCTTCTATACAACACAACTTGAGAAGGAAGGAAATTAGCATTTCCTGAACCCCTAGCGTGTGCCAGGACTTGCACGTGTATCATTTTTCCCATTTTAAATGTGAGGAAATCAGGTGCAGAGAGATTGAATAAGTTGTCCAAGGCCAAACATCCAGTACACGGAGGCCTCTGGGTTGCAATCCACGTCGATGAGGCTGCCAAGCCATTTTGCTCTTTCCATGACCCCGTGTATTAAGAGGGCTGCCCACCTAAACGACTCCTTACAAGACGGGGCTGAATGCAGAGGGAGAAGTGACCTAACTTAAGGCAAAGGGGTCTGAATTCTGACCCCTTAACTCCTCTGGATTCATGGTATGTCCAGGAAAGAATGAATGAGAAAGAAGCACATTCCCTCTGGTCTCCAGCGCGACTGAGAGATTGCCTGAGATGTGTGTGCAGACCCTGAAAGTAAAATAAAAGAGTTTATATAATTAATCTTCAGGCATTGGGCTCTTGTTGCCCTCTGGGTAAACTGAGCCCGGGGATGGAGCACAGCTGTTAAATCAGCAGCCGCTCCAGTCTGGGATGAGCTTGTGCACAGCAGAGCCCCCTGCCGCCCGCTGAGACCCCTCCTGGGCCCGCTTCTAGAATCTCCTGAGTCCACAGAAGCCGGCCTGGGCTTACCCATCGGCCGGCTGACAGGCTGGGACAGCTCAGATGCTTCACCGAGGTCGTGATCCTGGACCTTTTGCACAGATGGCTAGTCTGCCCCTGAGTCATCCAAAGAGAGGGGTCTGGGGAGAGTCTGGAGCAGACAGGGCTGGAGGGGGTCCAGGAAGCTCTTGGCTGGCTGGCAGGGAGCCCAGACCCTGGAGCCCCAGGAGGGAGGGAGTTGGGGGAAGAGCCCCTGCGTCTGCAAACTGAGGAGCTCAGGAGAGTGAGAGGCAGGCCTAGAGTCCTCACTCCGGAAGCAGCTGACTGAGTTCCTCCCACCCGCCTCGCCAGCCCTCCCCCCCGCCCGCCCCCGCCAAGCCTGGCAGATAAGACGATGCTCTGCTCGATGCTCGCTGACCCGGTTCCCCACTGGGACCGTGGCCCTGCTCTTACCCCACAACCCCGTCTCTCAAGCTCGGAGCCGCTCCTTGAATTCGGGCCCTGGGCTGGATGCCCCAGGTTTGAGGATTCTGGATTTGTGGTACCTCATCTTTTGCCGAGGGCTTTTCTGTGGAGCACTGAGAGCCTGGGAGCCGCACGTCTCCGAGTGTGTCCTGTGGCTTCCAGTGCTGCAGGGTGTCCTGTGAGGGGGGCACACAGGTGGGCCCCTGTGGTCAGCTACAGTTTGGAAAAGCAGTCAAGTCCGTCTGCCTCTTGGGTCTCTGGTTGGGGAGCTGAGATCCCACATGCGTCATGGCCAAAAAACCAAAAACATAAAATAAAGAGTTTTTTTTAAATGTGAAACTTTGCTGTTTCAAAGGACACTATCCAGAAAGTGAAAAGAGAGCCCACAGAGTGGGGAAAGGGTTTGCGAATCATTTGTCTGGCGGGAGTTCAGTATTCACAATATATAAAGAACTCTTGCACTCAACCATAAAAAAGACAAATAGCAATTTTTAAATGGGCAAAAGACTTAAATAGACATTTCCCCAAAGAAGACATACAAATGGCCAACAAGCACTTGAAAAGATGCTCGACATCGTTAGTCATCAGGGAAATGCAAATTAAAACCACAGTGACATGCCACCTCACAGCCACCAGGATGTCTGTTATCAAAAAGACAGAAAATAACAAGGGTTGACAAGAATGTGAGGAAATGGGCGCCCTCATACTTTGCTGGTGGGCACGTAAAATGGTGCAGTTAGTTGCTCTGGAGAACAGTTTGGCAATTTCTCAAAAAGTTAAACATGGAGACGCCAATTGACCCAGCAATTCTACTTCTTGGTGCGTACCCAAGAGAACTGGATGGTTGAGAATTCCCACTTTCCAGAGACGCAAAGGAGAAATAGACATCTAGAAAATGAGGATAATAATATTTAGTACCTTGTAGGGTTGCTGTGACGTCATCACCTGTCTTCTTACTAGAATGTACTTTGCTCTGAGAAGAGGGACGGTGGGGCTGAGTTCCCAGCCCTGAGAATATGAGTTCCCAGGCCGCTCCTTTGCCTCCTTGTAAGACGGGCTGTTGGATTCCAAGGTCCGGCTCTACGCTCCGGGTGTTCTCCACTCACTGCACCAGGGGGTCGCCTGGGAGCAAAGAGGCAGAGGAGCAAGGCTGTGTAGCTGTCACCCCTTAGCCGCAAGTGACTGGCTTGGTCGCATAAGGAGAAGTGCGCCCCAGGCCCCTTTGTCCGGTGGTGGGGAGGGAGAGGGCCGTTTGCATAGCCTCTCGTGTCAGGGCCCAGCCCAGGGCTCCGTCTCGGCTGCGTGGGCCTCCGCTGCTCCCGCCCCGGGGAGGGGCTGAGCAGGCCTGGCGTCAAGGGGGCGCGGCGTGGGGAGCGGGTCGGCCCTGGGGAAAGAAGCACAAACAAATGTATGCAGATGTATGCAAATCTCCGCAGCTCTGCGGCTGCCCTCGGTGCGTCTCTGGGTAGGAAACCCACAGCCTCAGCCCGGGGCCCACCCCGGGTGCGCCGTCGCCTGTGGCCCAGAAGCCTCCTTCCTGCTTCTGCCTCTCAGCGCCCCCCGCCCCCAGTGACGTCCGGGAGAGCGAGAAAGCTGAGTCAGGAGGTGGGGAGCCTGGAACGGCAGCGCCAGCCCCCAGCTCCCGGCTGCAGCCGCTCCTCAGGCCCAGAGCCCCAGAGGCCCACTTCCCTCACGGACACGCCTCTCAGGGTCTGGGGCGAGCTGAGGCAGGGCTTGGCGACACGTCAGATGCAGGCCGAGCTCCTTTCCCCCCTCTGCCCCCCTCCTCTCCCCCTGGGGGAGGGGGAGGGCCCTGAGGTGTGGGAAGCTGCCCCGCCCGGTGGGAGGCCAGCTTTCTAGGTTTGGGCCTTTACTGTTCCAAATGCTGCCTGCCTCGCCCCTCCTCTGCCTTCAGCCCCCTCTGCTCCGTACGCACCCCGCACCCCGACATCTGCCGTCAGCAAAGCTTGGTGGAACCAGCAGTGGCGACACGACCCCGGATCAGGGTTTGAGGGAGACACACAGGCCTGCCCTGAGAAAGCCTACGGTCACTTTGCAAAGGTAGGGGCACGGGGAGGGAGGCGGAAACCACCGCCAGGCCTAGAGTGGGGTCTGCAGGGCACCTGGCTCAGCTCCTCGCTTTGCTGCTGAGGAAGCAGAGGAAACAGTGGGCGAGGGCTTCCCTGGAGCACACAGCAGGGTCCCCTGACCACCAGGCCGCTGCTCTGCAGGCCACGCCTTGCTCGCTTGTCCCTTTAGTGGCTGTGAGGGGTCGACAGTGAGTGGGGATCAGGAATCGAAGGATGGGGGCCTTCCTGGAAGAGGCGGTGTTAGGATCGTGCTCTAAAGGCTGAGTCGTGAAGAGCGGCAGGACGAGGTGAATGGTTGTGTCCGCAGGACGTGAGGTTGGTTTGAGCCGGGCCTTGCGGCCCAGATGGCCAAATGGAGGCTCGCTGTTGGAGGGGCAGGTGGCCCGGGGCCGTCATCTCCCATCGGAGCTGCACCTGCAGACCAGGCGTGAGTCCAGGGGCGACTGGGTTCTGTGGGTGGCCCCGTCCCTCTCAGAGGCTGCTGTTCTCAGCTAGGGGCCGTGTCCCCTCACCCTCCTCCCCATCACCAGGGGTCTCTGTAGACAAACACAACAAAGACGTCTCCAAGCCACGAGCGGGGGGTCCCTCAGAGGGCGGAAATTTGGGTCCCTGGGGCTGAGTGGGGGCTGCGACCGAGCGCTCAGCGGCTCAGCGTGGGCCGGGGAAAGAGGCGTCCGGCCCCCCGCGCCGCGCCTGGCTCTCGCGGGCCTTCGGTGCCTGACGCCTTTCCCAGACGCGGTCAGTCTCCGGCGCAGGCCTGGCTCACCCGTCAGTCCCGCCATGCCCATCAGCGGGTCGGGGCGACGCTGGTTCCCAGGCTCCATCCAGTCCGCTGCAGGCCGGAGACAACTTCCCCTGCCTTGGAGGGGGCGGGCGCGGGGCAGCTGCAGGCCCCTAAATTAAGACCTCTGCTCTCCCCCGGCCCGGGGACCCCAGGCTCCACAACCTGGGCCACTGCCGCCTTTGGCCCTAGTCGGCCGTCCCCCAGTTCGTCAGGCCCCGGGGCTCTGCCTAGACGCAGATGAGAACCAAATCCAGAGCCGAGAGCTTCGCCCAGTGCCGGGGGGCCGCCGGCTCCGTTCTCGTCTCGTCCCGCCTCGTCTCAGCCGGTCTTCGGGCCTCCGTGCGCGCCGGCCGTGCTCCGTGCGCGCCGTCTTCGGCGCGTCTCCGTGACGGGGCCTCTGCTGGCACTCCGGTGGGGCCGGGCAAGCAGCGTGGCCCGAGCCCGGGTGCTGTCTCGCTCGCCGTCAGCTTGGGGACCTCAGGGGCCCCGGGGCAGGCTCCGCCCCAGCCCGGCTGCGGGAGAGGCAGGAGCCCGGGGCCCGCGGAGGCCCCCGGGGTGGAGGTGAGCCGCGGGCCGGGGTCCGGCCTCCCCTTTGGCCCCGCGGGTCGCTGTGGTGGGACGGCCCCGAGAGCAGGTGGGGGAAGAGACCAAGCGCGCGAGCATCCTGAGAGGCCGGGAGCTGGGAGCCGGGGGGTCTGGTCTGTCGGCGGCGGGGAGGGGCCGCACACCCCGGCCCCACAGGCGGCTCAAGAGGCCCCCCCGGGCGCTCACCCCGGCGCGGTGCCGGCGGGGCGCCCCCAGGCCCGCGAGCTGGGAAGGTTGGGGCTCTCGGGGCGACCCAGGAGAAAGGAAGGGAGGAGGCGCCGCCAGAATGGGAAGACGAGGCCGCACGGGGTCCGGGGAGGCCGCGGGAAGAAGCGTTCAGGGCCGGTTGCGTCGGGCTCCGTGGTCGGACGAAGCGAGGGCGGCTCGGGACCAGTGGCCGAGGAGGAGCCGGCTCAGACCCGCCTCTAGCAGAGCCCTCCGCGCAGCGAGCCCACCTCCACCAGGAGGACGGGGAGCCGCCGGGCTCCCACAGGGGCCCTCGCCGTAGCTGGCCCGGCCCAGCGGAGACCCGAGCAGAGCCCGGGCGGAGCAGCCCCGGCCTCGCCCGCCGCCGGGCCCTGGGAGCTGTCCAGCACGGAGCCTGCTGAAAGCAGCGGCGCCTGGCCCGCAGGAGGCTCTCCCGGGGCCCCGTGTGGCCCGCTGCCCCAGGGGTTGGGAGGCCAGCGCCGGGGGCCAGACGGAGGAGGGGAGCCCCCAGCAGAGGACCTCTGCCCCTTCTCCATGGGGACGGGGACGGGCCGGGGAGAGAGGCAGCGTGTGTGCAGCTCTGAGCGTCAGCCAGGGCCAGCTCTGTGCTCTGCGCTCCACCTCCCGGGGCCCCGAGGGAGGGACACGAACGCCTCGGAGGGTCGCTCATGCCTCTGGTCTGGCTGTGCCACCGGGAGGGGCGTGGCCTGCCGCTGAGGACCCAGGTGAGGTTGTCTGCCTCCTGGGCGTTGGGAAGATGAGCCGGGCCGAGGCAGGTGCCGTGCTGGGGGCAGGGGGGGAGTGGCCGTAAACGGCGGCCTTCTCATTCCTCCTCCGGATGGCAGGCCTGGTCCAGCTGCAGGCCCACCTCTCCCACCGGGCTGGTTGTGAGGGTCCTTTCCCGTCATTCCCAGGCTGGTCCATGTAGCCATCTCCTGGGCCTCATTTACGGAGCATCTGCCGTGTGCACGGTGCAGGGGCTGCAACGGTGCACAAGTACGGTCCCGCCCAGGAGAGCTCCCAGCCAGGTGGGATGGGACTTAACAAGAGGGGAGCCGTGGGTCTGGGGCAGGATGAGAGGAAATGACCCCCGAGGAGGAGCCTTTGCTGAGAGGGCTGAGGAAGGGGTGGGTGAAGGGGGTGAGAGGACAGGGAGAGGTCCAGGCCTCCCGCTGCCCGTCCCCTACCGTCCAGCGCTTCCCAGGCCCCACGCACGCCAGCCTCGGCCCGCTGCCCCCTCGCCTTCCGCCACCTCCCGCCCCAGCCTGAAGGCAGTGATCTCCTCTGCAGACCCCAGCCTCACGTAACCGCCGACACGCCCCGGGGCCCCCGGTTACAGCCCGAGGGGAGGATCCGAGAAGAGCCCTTCCCGCTGCACCCACCGGGCAGGGGGCCGAGCTGGGGGCACCCAGCGGCCGGGCCGGCAAAGGGGCGAGACTTCCTCCCCTTCCCCCCAGGCCTCAGGAAGCTGTGCACAGCGTCCCACCTGCTTCCTGTTCAGTGGGGACGCGGTCCGGCCTGCTTCCTCCCCAGCTGCCTCTCGTTTCCTCCCTCCCTCCCACGGCCCCCTCAGCACGCAGAGGCGAGACGTCCCTGCCCGGCCTGGCTTCCTGGGCCCCGGGAGCCCCCGCAGCCTGGACTGGACGGGCAGCAAGGCCCAGGGCACCTAGTGCCGGAGTCTCAGGCTCCTGCATCCCTTGAGTTCTGGAGCCGAGCCCAAGACCCACGGAGACAGAGAACCAGCTGTGCAGACGGTGCCAGGGGGCCCGGGGGTCCTCCTGGAGGGGACGATGTCCGAGCCGAGCAGGAAAGGTGAAGAGAAGTTAGCTGGAGGAAGACTTGAAGCCACGTGGTAGGGGCAGGCGGTGGGGGGGGTGCCAAGACTGGAGGGTGAAGTCCGAGAGGGAGAGGCTGGGAAATGGGAGGAGTCAAGTCGAGGGGGGTGTCGGGGCCCCCAAGAAGCTTGGTCTGATTACACGGGGGAGTCGTGGTCAGCCCCACAGTTTGGCCGGGTCCTGCGGCCGCAGCGAGCACAGGGTGTGAGTGGCCCGGCCGCGGGGCAGGAGGACAAGGCGTCCGTCCTGGTGAGAAGTAAAGAAAGGGACCTGAGTCAGGGCCGTGGCACGAGGGTGCGGGGGTCACGAAAAGCCGGCAGGACCGCAGGTCTGACCAGACGCCCTTGGCCTTGACCGGGAACCTGGCCGTAGCTCTGTGACCCCGGACCACTGCTCGCACTCCGAACCTCAGGCTCACCACGCGTCGGATGCACCCCCGCCTTATGGATGGAGCCAGGGTGGCGGAAGCAAAGGCGGCAGGCGAGGGCAGGCGCCCTGCCGGCCCTTGATCGCCGGCTGGTAGAGGCCCCGTCAGGGCGCCGGCCCCGGTCTGCTGCTCCAGCTTGGTGACGGCTAGATGGGGGAGAGGCGCGTCCTCTCTCTGGGGCCGGCAGACCCCCCGGGGGGCATCGTACCGCACTGGCCTCCTTGGACAGGCGACCATCGTCAGGTGGGGCATTGGAATCAGAAGGGCTCTGCCCTTCCGGAAGCACTTCTGGACCCTCTCCTGGGGTCGGGGCTTCCATTAGCCCCACGTGGCCACGAGGAGAACCAGGCAGACCTCTGCCAGCGGGCCGGCCGCCTCCTACATGGACTTCGTGGGCCCCCGGGAAGCAGGATCCCACAGCGGGTCGGAGTGGGGCTTCTGGGACCATAAGGTCTCACTGCTCTTGGATCCCTCGTTGCAGTGTTTCCTGCATCCTCGCCTTGTCATCTTCTTGTGTCCAACCCAATCCTTCCGGCTGGAAGGGGACTCCTTTTCTTCCAAAGCCCGCTTTGCAGTGGCAGTGGGGAACAAAGGATTTCTATCCGCGAAACCCGTCAGCCAGCCTCCCCGTGACCGGCCTCTGGGATAAGCACCTGAGTCCATTACTCTCTCGCGGGCTGGCCCTCGCCCGGTACCCCATCGTAGGCCACAGAGCACAGAACAAGTTGGTTGGGGGCTTCGAGAGGCCCTGGCCCACGGTTGCCACAGGGGGTGGATTTCCTGGCAGTTCTGCATCAGGGCACCAGCCCCCCAAATGCAGGACTCAGGGCCTGCTCTGATGCTCCAGTCTTGGGAGCTCCTCTCCACAGTTCTGTGTCTCTAGGAAGTCAAAGCCCTTCCCGTGAGCCCCTTTCAGGGGCAGGGGACCGTCAGGCAGGCTTCCTAGCGCCGGCCCTGACTCTGAGCACCCCTCGTGGAATTGCTCTGAAAGAGACCACGCTGAGGTACAGAGGGAGCAGGGGGTGTCTGTGTCCTAAACAAGGAGGGAGATTTAGTGTGTTGTAAGCTCCACAGTCATCTCTAGGGAGAGCTTGAGAGGGGAAAAATAACACTTTATTTGGAAACAATTCCGCCGAGATGCAGGCCCCTCTCAGCTTCCCTTTTGCTGCTTTCATCACCAAATCTTCTGTGCTCGGAAACAGGCTGAGTTGTGAAATCAGGCCAAATCCTGGGCTCCAAACCAAGGGGGGCAGCTCCGGCCGGGCTGTGTGCCCTGGAGGGGAAGGGTCTGGAGCAGGGCAGCTCCTCTGTGACTGTGGTCACTTCATTCCTATAGCTCTTGGGGACAGAGACCGCGCGGTCGCCTTGGTACCGTCGAATGACCTCCATTCGCGCAGAGGAAAGCTCCGGGAGAGAGACCCGTCTCGCGCTCTTCCTGCTGCCCGTGACCTGCCCAGGGTCGCCCGCGCCCGTCACTCCCGAGCGACGGCAGCCCAGATGCCTTCTCCTCGTCCGCTGGAGCACGGTGCAGACAGGCTGGACTTTGCAAGAGAAAATTTCCATTTTAAAATGTAGGGGAAGCTACCTGCAGCGGTGGGGGGTGGTCCTGGAACAGAAGAAAGCCTTTGGTGGAAAAACTGGTGAACTCTGAATAGAGTCTGTAGTTTACTCAACAGTGGTGAGCTGACGTTAAGTTCTTTGTGTTCACAAACGCACCTGCATATGTGGAGCTTCAGCATGAGGGCAGCTGCATGAGAGGCACACGGGGACTCTGTACTATCTTTGCAGCTTTCCTGTAAGCCTGAAATTACTTCAAAATATCAACTTTATTTTTTAAAAGGTGGAGGGAGGGACAGAAAAAGAACAAAGATGAGTCAGGAAATTCAAGGATAGGGAGGCTTAGCGTGCTTGGGTGTCCGATCCCTCCATATCCTCGTGGGAAAGCAGAGTGCCCTCGGTGGGCTAAGCCCCTGCACCCGGTTTATCCGGAGATATAACCACCCTCCGGCGCCGGTGGCCCCCGCTACCTGAAGTCTGGAGGTTGGCCCCTCCCCGGGCCTCTGCAAAAGTTGAGTCGGTAACCCTGCTTTTTCCCTTTCCTTCTTTCTGAGCTCTCTGACCCCCGGGGGGGACTCCCCTCCCGGCTTCCGGCTTCCGGTCCAAGAGAGGCTGATGAAAGCCCTGCTGGTCACCGATCCCCACCCAACTCCAGGGAGTGCCTCAACTGGAGGAGCCTTCAAGCACATCGTCTAAATGGAATCTCACGTGCAGAGCCAAGGTTTAAAACACATCAACTTGAAGCGAAAGTGGGGGCGGCCCCCCCGCAACCCTTTCCACCCACTCATGGGAGCTGCAGCCGGGTCCCCACAAGCCCTTTGGACCCCCGAGCCCTGCCCGGCTTGGGCACCAATTGCTCCCCCGCGCCCGCCCCCGCTCCCGGTCTGGGGCTCACACCTGGCCCTCCCTTCCCCACCAGAGGGAAGGGTTTTGCAAACGTCCACCCTTCAAGGGTCCAAAAGGATCACGCCCGCCACGAGTGTCATAGGGCTGCTCCCCTGAATCTCTTTTGTTGCTGCAGTCACAGCTGTTTTCTCCGTGTTTCCTCCCAGCGCAGGAGAAAAAGACCTGAACGCTGTCAGACCCAGAGTAACTCTGTGTTCTTGAATTAATCCTTTTCTAAACCGTGAAGTCACCTCGAGTCCTTCAGGCTTGGGCCCCAGGGCCAGGCCTTCCGAGGCCTCCCAGGAAAAGGGCCCACGCGGGGGCTGCTCTAAGCCGGGCCACCCCAGGAGGGCGGGCTGTCCCCAGGTCCCCCCGGCCGCCCCAGCCTGGCCGGCCTGCCTCAGGCCCCGCAGAAGTGGTACCGGCCTCCCTCTGATGCCCGTGGCATTATTGGAAAAGTCAGCTTCAAAGCCCCAGAGGGATTCAGCGTTGGGGGCTTGGGCTGGGGCGAGCTGCAGACAGCAAGGCGGCTGCGTGACCCCCTGTCTGCCCACCTGCCCGGTCCTGGCGTGGCCCTGGAAGCTGGTGAGCCGTTTCCCTGCTCAGCCAGTTGCATTGCTCTCAGAGGACAGGACCGAAGGTTACAGCAGGCGGGCTGCAGGCTAGACATCAGGAATCATTCCAGAACTTTCCGGAGCGGTTTGCGGAGTCGCCTTCCTGCGAGGCGGCCAGCGGTCTGCCGAGGCTCCACCTGCCCGGGTGACCCAGCTCGGCCCTGCCCCCTCGAGCTCCTCTTCTTCTGTGACTCGGGGACGCCCGCGTGGCGGTCCTGAGAGAGTCCCAGGCTGGACCCGCCGCCTCGCTCCGACGCGTGCAGGGGTGGCCGCGGTCTGCGCTCGCCTGTGGCTGCCGCCTGCGCGTCTGCCGACAGAAGCCATTGTTCTGGCCACGTCCACGTGCTCGGCGGCGAGCCTGGAGGATGTGCCTTTGCTTTGTCCTCTGCGCGCCCCTCTCTCCGGGGTCACGTGTGGCCTGGGTGCCGGGGAGGGCACCCGGCACTGCCGAGCCACCCCTTCCGTGAAGGAAAGTCGGGGGCCACGCTCTACGCCTCAGAGCACAGACCTGGGCGTGGACCCAGGAATGACGCCCTGGCGTTTAGGTCATTTAGGGCGCCCACTGGGTGCTCGGGACGGGCACGGGCTTGTCCCGAGCCCACGTGAATCTGGTCCTCCTGATGGCGTCCCAGGGGACAGACTCTTACCCCATTTCACGGAGGGACGGCTGGTCCCTAGAGAGACTGGGGGCCTGACTGGGCCTCAGACGGTAGGTGCGCGAGTCTGGTCGGCGCCCATCACAGCAGCCCTGGGAGGCGCGAGCTGCTGTCCCCATGTGACGACGAGAAAACTAAAGCTGCGACGCTGTCGTTTGATGGTGTCACACGTCGAGGAACGGGTGGGGCTGGGCTTCAGATCCAAATGTTCGACCTCCACTCCTGCTCTTTCTGCTGTGCCGGAGGCTCTTCCTGTAGCATTTCCCGCTCTGATACGTAGGACCTTCCTGTTGTTGAAATCTCCATCCCTCCTGATGCAGTGTAGACAGAGCTATGAAAATGCAGCACTGTGTGTTTGTCTTGCCTTGTTTTTACCGAGGGCACCAGAGCAAATACACAGGGTGACCCAGCCCCCGGGGACGCTCCGTGCGCCCTTTTTTCTCCTTCAGCCGCTCCTCCCATCTGCTCCCCCCCCCCCCGCCCCGAACTCGGTGCTCCCCCAGGGTGTTTCTGCACTCTCCCGCCTTCCCTCAGCATCCTTGCTGCTCCTTCAGATCTCGGCAGCCAATCCGGTACCTCCGGCATCTCGTTGCCAAGCAACAGGCTTCCTACCTGCCCCATTGTGTTAGAATCTCCATGACAACAAGTGTTGCCAAAAGAGAGAGAAAAAGAAGTTAGGTGGTGGTAGGCGGAGGTGCTGAGACCCTGTGTGTCCAGGACGTTGGTGCAGTTTTGCCAGTAGTAACTTGCTTGCTCTCAGGATCGCCAGGGGCGGGGGCGGGGGGGTGTGTGTGTGTCACAAGTAGCCTGAACCAAAACCTAGGAGATGACAGGTCACCAGCCTGACCGTCTGCACGTGGGGCTGGAGAGTCTCTCAAGGGCCCAGGATGAGAGCCACAGACATTTTTTATTGCGACAGAGTGGGGCGGGGCCCGTGGTCACCTTTCTGTGGGTCAGAACAGGAGGGCAGCGGAAGAGAGGGTTCTTCAGTCGCTGCTTGACTGAGGGGGTTTCAGGAGCACATGGGAGGGGTGTGTCTGAGCAGGGCCACGCCTGGAGCCAGTAGCACTTAGGGACAGGCTAAGACCCAGGGCGGGAGTGGGAGGCGGGGGTACCAGAAACAGGGTTTTGGACACACAGGCACCTGCCCAGGGGCCGTGGGTAGGTGAACGCTGTGGATTTTCCCGGTAGGCCGAGCTCCAGGCAGTGGCCGATCTCGGCAGCCGCTGCGTCACCTCCACCTGGCCTTCCTGCCCTAAAGGCCTGGAGGAAGCTCGAAGGGAAAGGAGGGCAGGGGCTTCCCTGGTGGCGCAATGGTTGAGAATCCGCCTGCCGATGCAGGGGATACGGGTTCGTGCCCCGGTCCGGGAGGATCCCACGTGCCGCGGAGCGGCTGGGCCCGTGAGCCATGGCCGCTGAGCCTGCGCGTCCGGAGCCTGTGCTCCGTGACGGGAGAGGCCGCAACAGTGAGAGGCCCGCGTACCACCAAAAAAAAAAAAAAGAAGAAGAAAGGAGGGCAGGAGGAGGCACGGGAGGAAGTGAGGAAGCCTTAGGTGCCCAGGTGCCCAGCCCGGGGCTCTTCTGGCCGCCGTCTCCAAGGGCCTGACAGGCGGTCACCATGCGGCTCGCAGCCCACCTGCAAGGCCAGTCGGGGGACGGTCTCAGAAAAGGGAAGGACTGAAAAGAAAGGGGAGGGGGCCTGGGTCAGTTAGGGCACCGAGGAACTGCCGACCTGGACGCATGGCGGGGGCCTCCCAGGACCCTCAGAAGGGCAAAGATGTTTGCATACATGTTCGCGGCCCCTGCCGCGGCCACGGCAGGGCCTGCTTGGGCAGTATTTACTGTTCAAGGTGGACGGTGCCGAGAAGACCCCTCCCGCCCAGGGCCCGGAGGGCGCTTGCAGGGCCTCGGCAAACCCACCCATCTCCCCCCTTCGCTGGCTCCGCCTCGGTGGTACCGCTGCGCGCTCCGCGGCTGTTCTGAGGCCTGGGTCCTCTGCCATGCTGCCCGGGAACCAGGCCGTGAGCATCCTCTGCCTTCCAAACCTCCCAGCAGGACTAGACAGGCCCCGGTCCCAGTATTCGCTGCCCTTCTCGGGTGGAAAGTTCCTCCTAGCCTCTCACTTGACGCCCCAAAGTCGAGCAGTTCGTTTTCTTCCCTGTGTTCAGTGAGGAGGGGGGCAGATCTGCTCGCAGGGGCACCGGCCCACATTTTTGCCGAGCTCTGCTCCCCTGCCTGGCCTGACTATTCGGGAACGTCGTGAAAGCTCTTGGCACGTGTGGCCGCAAGGAGGGCCAGGCTCCCCAGAGAGGCTGCACCTCCCACCCCAACTGCCGTCTCAGGCAACTCGGAGAAGGATGCAGGGAGTCAGACGCTGTTGGGGGAAGTCAAGTGGGAAGAATCTTTCTGAACAGTGACCTGCAATTTGTATCTGAGACCTTCTAGGAGATTCTCCCCTTGGACCCCATAATCCCCTTTCCAGGGAGGTAGCCTGAGGAAGTCATCTGAGGCTCAGGCAGAGCTGGTCTGGTTGTTTATCACAGTGTGACAGGAAATAGTAGAAAACTGGAAACGACCTAAATGGCTAGTGACAGTGGGGCGATTAGGCAGTGTTTGGGGAGTCAGTCACAGAAGAGTTTATCAGCAATTAACAAGGATGTTTCTGAAAAGATGTCTGAAGATTCTTAAATGAAAAGTACAAATGCTTATGACATAGTAAGCGAAAAGGTGTAAAATGTATGTATAGTATCACAATTTTATGATGAATATATGTATGAGTGTGAATTGTAAAAAGCCTGGAAGAATGGGCTTCCCTGGTGGCGCAGTGGTTGAGAGTCCGCCTGCCGATGCAGGGGACGCGGGTTCGAGCCCCGGTCCGGGAGGATCCCACGTGCCGCGGAGCGGCTGGGCCCGTGAGCCGTGGCCGCTGAGCCTGCGCGTCCGGAGCCTGTGCTCCGCAATGGGAGAGGCCACAGCGGTGAGAGGCCCGCGTACCGCAAAAAAAAGAAAAAAAAAAAAAAAAGCCTGGAAGAAATTGAAACACTTAAAAAAGGCTAAGTATCGGCTAGTAGGGGAGAGAATTTTTCTTTATATTTTTGTAGATTTTTCCAAGTTTTGCCTAATAAGCATGTTACTTTTATTACAAGAACTGCCCTTTTTAAGCACTTCCCCTGGGCTACCACACTAAGCATTTTCCCCACTGCTTTAGATTGAATTTTTGTGTCCCCTAAAATTCTTATGTTGAAATCCTAACCCTCCAGGCGACGGTATGAGGAGGTGGGGTCTTTGGCATGTGATGAGGTCATGAGTGGGATCAGCGCCCCCATCGAGAGACCCCCGAGAGCCCCCTCGCCCCATCTCCCACGTGAGCACACAGGGAGGAGACGCCACCTGTGCACCGGGAAGGGGCTTCTCACCAGACTCCTGAATCTGCCGGCACCTTGACCTTGACCTTCCAGCCTCCAGGACCCTGAGGAATAAAGTTCTATTGTTTGCAAGCCCCCCGTTCTATGATATTCTGTTAAGCCAGCCCGAATGGACTAAGACACATTATCTCATCTCGTTTCTACATCAACTCCGTGGTGTCACTACCTTTGTTTTTCAGATGAAGCAACCAAAGTTTGAAGGATTTAAGGAGCTTCTGCAAGGCCACACGGTTTATAAATAGCAGAACCAGGCCCTGAGCCACACCGCAAAAAAGTTACCCGAAGTCACGGCTGTCGCTCAGGGTAAGCGGTGGATCTGCGTAGCCGTGGGTTTCTGGTCTCAGGGTGCAAACGCCCGCGCGTCCCCCCTCGCCTAGCACGGCTCTGGCTCCTGAGCAAGCCTTCCAGGCGGGGGGAGCCTGCCCGGAGCCCCTGTGCTGGGAGGTACAGACGGTCACAAGTGGGGCCTTGGATGTGGGCTCCTGCGTCCGCCCCCGAGTAGTGAGAGAGCAAAGGGGCTCCCCCAGATTCAGCTGAGGCGGGTCTCCCGCGAGCTCGCAGGCCAGCCTGCTGGCACCTGGCGGACCCTGGGCCTTGGGGAGCCGAGCTCTGGGAGCCTCACAGCCGCTCTCTGAGACTGGGGTCTGCCGGGGGAGGGACACTTCTCCTGCAGCCTGGCACCCGGGCCTTGGGCGACGGCCAGGCCTGGCCGCTCCTGGGTGCGTGACTCCCACACAGACGTGCTGCTGCCGAAAGGGGGATCATCCCGGCGTGGAGACGTCGTGCACCAGGAGCGGGGGTGTTCTCTCTGCTGCTCTGGAAGGACCTGACCCCTCTGTCACGCTGGAGTCACCTGCCCCGCTTTCCAGATGGGAAACCTGAGGCCTAGACGTGAACAACTCAGGGAGATGCTAGGCTCTGGGGTCCAGTCCGGGGCTCTGACTCCCGGGCTGCCCCCAGCTCGCCCCGTGCCCACTCACCTTGGCCCTCCAGGGTCTTTGCTCGTGTCACCTGCCCGAGGCAGGAGGCCTGACTTGTACCTCACGCGGGTTTGCAGTCCAGCCCCTCCAAAGGCCACCATGGGGCTGGTGTTCCACAGCGGGCACCAGCCCACACTCCCCAGGGGGCAGCGTCTCCGGGTGGAGGGCTGTCCAGAACCCCCCAGAGCCCTCCCGCCCCAGCCCCGTGGCCCTGGGCTTTGGGGCCTGGAAGTACGTGGTGCTTGTTGGGTGATTCGCCTCTGTCCGCCTGGCCGGACCACCATCCCTGGACCAGCCCTGGACCTGAGGCAGCAGAAGAAGGAAATGAGCGTGGCAGAGGTGGAGCTGCCGGGGGCCCACGTGGGCCCCGGTTTCTCTGTCAGCCTTGAGCTCCCCGCCCCAGGCCCTTCTGGAGGCTGAGCAGTCACTTGGGAGGCCAGGCGTCTAGTGACCGACTGGCCTGCAGGGCGTAACGAGGGAGGGAGGGAGGCAGAGGAAGACGGGGTGCGGCGGGACAGTCGTGGGGCGCCTCCCAGGGTCTGGGCATCTGCACCCTCGCGACACAGACCCCAGGCTCTCGTCTGCGTTACGGGAGCCCTGCCAGGGGCCCTGGGAGCCCCCGGAGGGGTTTCGGCTCTGGGCTGCACGTACTCCCCAGGCCGGCTCAGCTCTCTGGAGGCACTTACAGCGGAGGCCTCCAGCCCCCTGTGATTTGTGGGGCAGTTTGGTTTTTTTAATTAATTTTTTTATTGGAGTATAGTTGATTCACAGTGTTGTGTCAGTTTCTGCTGTACAGTAAAGTGATTGGGATATACATACACATGTATCCACTCTTGTTTTTGTGGGGCAGTTTTTTTTTTAATTAATTAATTAATTTTGGGGGCCGTGTTGGGTCTTTGCTGCTGCGCGGGGTTTTTCTAGTTGCGGCGAGCAGGGGCTTCTCTTCTTTGCGGTGCGCGGGCTTCTCATTGCGGTGGCTTCTCTTGTTGTGGCGGCACGGGCTCTAGGCGCGCGGGCTTCAGTAGTTGTGGCGCACGGGCTCAGTAGTTGTGGCGCATGGGCTCAGTAGTTGTGGCGCATGGGCTCAGTAGTTGTGGCTCGCGGGCTCTAGAGCACAGGCTCAGTCGTTGTGGTGCACGGGCTTCGTTGCTCCGCGGCATGTGGGATCTTCCCGGACCAGGGCTCGAACCCGTGACCCCTGCCTTGGCAGGCGGATTCTTAACCACTGCGCCACCAGGGAAGTCCCTGTGGGGCAGTTTTAAATCATTGATTTTCACTGGCACTAAGTCATTTCTCTTGGCTAATTGAAAAGGAACCAAGGATCCTGACAGTGGAGCCGTTTACATGGATCAGATCAGTAAAAAAAGCCACCCGGCTGAGACACGCGAGCCTTCAGCCGTGGCTCGGGGCCTCCTCGGAGCTCGGGTGGGCTTCTCTCTCAGAGGCCAGAGAAACAGCCCCCCGAATGGGGACCAGGAAGGCAACTGGACCCGGAGCAGGAGGAGTGGAGGTTAGACCCTGGGAAGAACTTCCAGCCCAGGGAGATGGGTGAGAGATTCTGAGGGGGTGCGCGATCCCCTCTTCTGTCGGGTTTTCTGGGGTCTCCCTTCTTCCCGCCTGTCGCTCTTGACCTAGCCTGGACTCGGCCAGGACCCCAAGGGCTGGAGAACCGTCTCTGGGAAGCAGAGGTGGCGTTGCTGCGGGAGAGCAGATCCAGGCAGCTGCTCAGTCCTGGGAAGCTGACCCGGGACGGGACTGGGTGGGTCTCAGCTCGAGCTTGACCGCTCGCTGTAAATGCCAGGAAACTGACCTATTTCACGTCTCCCGAGATGATCACAGTCAGTCCCATTTTTTCCTCTGTGAGAACTTGTTGCCATCTGGCCAGAAAGAAGAGCTGTCTGCAGTTTTTAGGCTAAAGGAATCCCCGAGGGTGTGGGCAGAGCCCCGGCTCTGGGGGTGGAGATGGGGAGGGGATTGCGGAGTCCCACCGCTCGGGGACAGCCGGGGCCCGACTCCGAGCCAGGAGCCAGCCAGGCGGGCGCTGCTGTACGGAGCCGCCCCCCACCTTCCGCCAAGCCACAGCCAGCGGACCCTCCTCTCGCTCCCTGCCGGCGCGGTGCCCAGCCTGCCCACGGCCCCTCGAAGTGACGACACCGCTGGCTGTCCAGCCTGTCCTCTCCACGCTGACCGCGGGGATCGCCTTCTCTGCCAAGGGCCAGACCCGGCAGAATGGCGCCCTGCCCCAGTTTGCTGGAGTCCAAAGCCGGGTCTAGAGGCCAAGAGGAGGGGCGGGGGGGCCTGAGATCCTCCTACCGCAGCCCCGGTGCCCTCCCACAGCTCAGGTCTTCCGTCATCTCGGTCCTGAGAGGCGGGCAGAGGCTAGAGGCTGGACAAGAGGGAGGGACGTTTAGCAAACGGTGTTGCAGGCCCGCCCTCAGCCCTGGGAACCCCCCATGACGCCTGGTCTTGGGTCCTTCGTGGAGCCAGAGCGTGGGTGGGGGTGGGGGGAGGAGGGCCGGGAGGCGCCCAGGCCCTGCGTTTCCTCCTCTCCGCACAGGGATGCTTCCCGGGCGCCCTCCTCGTCCGTAGCCCGCGTGTGAGCCGGACACGGTCTGGGGCCCACACACGCGGGATGAAAGCTGTGCGCACGCAGTCGGGGGTCGGGCCCACCTTTCCGGGGAGAGCCTGTGGGCGCTGCCGGCGAGCCGGGAGCACCGGAGATGGGCCAGGACGGGAGGACACAGAGGGTGTCCTCACCTCCCGGCCGGAGGGGAAATGGGCCGAAGGGGAGCGAGGCAGGGAACACGGAGAGAGGGCAGAACGCCGGAGCCAGGGTGTGTGTGTGTGTGCATCTAAGCGTGTAGGCGCGTGTGGGGGGTGTGTGTGAGAGAGCACGTGTGCATACAGCTGTGTCCCTGCACCGACGCGGGTGGGTGCGAGTGGGGTCACGGTATCTGTGGGGTTTGTCCGGGGGCTGTGGCAGCTCAGTCGCCTCTTTGTCCCCTGGGGTGCTTCTGCCTCTGGGGACCAGACTGGGCCTGTGGCCAGCAGAGAGGCCCGAGCTGAGTTCGGCCGTGGTCGGAGCCGGTCAGGGTTCCGGGCGGGAAGAATGGACGTGTCAGTTGGGGTCGGAAAGCTGCCCGCGGTCCAGGGCTGCAGCCCAGGGATCTGTCTGTGCTTCCGGCCCCCGAAGGTCATCCGGCCCACCTTCCCGCCCGTGGAAGTGTCGCCCCGGGGCCATCCCTCCTCGTCCTGCAGGAGGACCTCAGCTTCGAGGGGCCTCAGAGAAAGGGCACCTCCCAGGGTTTACTTTGGACGGTGTCTGACTTCGTCTGCCCTCCTACCCCCATCCCGTGTAAACTGGCTGTCCCACAGACACTCAATAAGGGCGTAGAAATTTAGTTTAGAGGGAAACGTTTATGTTATTGGGACTGGAACGGGTGACAGAGGCTCCGGTGGGAAATGTGGGTAGAACAGGGATAAGCAAACCCTGTGCTGATGATCTGTTTGCCTCTAACTAGCATTTCTTCGGTGATTTTTCTGGCCAGGCACTGTCTTAAGTGATTTTCTTGTGAGAACTCACTTGATTTGTATAAGATGGGGTTGATGCTGAGGATCCCAGTTGTACAGATGAGGGGGCGGGGCAAGTAACTCGCTTAGGTCCACAGGCCGGACCTGCACGGGGGGCGGGGTGAGGAGGTGGTGACTCCTCCCCCAGAACCTTCCGCGGTGCAGAGCTGGCCTCAGGGAGCCCTTTTCCACGCGCCAGTCCGCCGCCTTCCCCCCTCTTCCTGAGAGGCAGCTTTTCCTCCCTCTCCACGCACCGGGGAACGGAAATGATTTGCCCCAATTCACGCAGCCCCGGGTGGACTCATGGGACCAGCACCCGGGAGTCCCACCTCCCAGGCTTTTCTTTTTTTAAGTATCTCTTTCTGTGTATTCGTTTTTTCCTTTTTCTCTGTCTCTCGGCACATCCCACCTCTGAGTGCTGGGGTTAAATGTTCTGACCCTTTTGAAAGGGGCACCCCGGCTGCGTTCACAGCGCACAGACGCGGCCCCTTCCCGCCCCCGCGGGAGGAGCTGTCCGGTCAGCGCCAGGGCCTCTCGATGTTGCCCGGGGACCGCAGACCTGGGGAGACCGCCCTCCTCGCCTCCTCCTGCCCCCGCTTTCACCTCCCTCTGAGCTTGAGCGAAGCATGTGTAGGCCAGAGGGGGTCCTGGTTCTGGGGTCTTTGGAGCCTTGAGCCAGTAGCTCTGTTTGTCCCCTTGGGGCCGGGGGACAGAATGGTTCCAGCTGAAAGGTGGGCGGCTGGGGGCGGGAGGGAGTCGGCGGGGAGGCCTGGGGGCGGGCGGGCGGCAGAGCGGGGCAGGCAGAGCTCGACGGTCTCGGCCCTACGTGATGCCGCCATTGACTGGCTGTGTGACTACCGACGCCTTCCCTACGTCTCCGTGCTTTGGTGTCCCTGCCTGTGGAGTGGGGCAACTGCGAACTGATACACACGAAGCCCTTGGCGGTGGGGGGAGGCGAACACGTCTGCTGGGGGTGAGATGCTGGGACCGGGCCGCCCCACCCAGGAAGCCCCCAGCCTCTCAACTCCCCCGGTACCCACGACACTGTCCCGCTCGGCGTGTGAATTTGTCTCCTTCCCTTCCGGGAGGAGGACCGCTGTTTTTAACGCCATTTCTGCCATCTCTTGAGCACCTGCTGGGTGCCAGGCACTGTGCTAGGTCCCTCACCTTTATTCTCTCATTTAATCTTTACAACATTCTAAGACTGCTTCTTGCAGAGGAGGTCTTTGGGCTCAGAAACATTACATAACTTCTCTACAGCCACATAGCAAGACGAGGCAGAGCTAGGATTTGAACTCAGCTCTTCCTGACTCTAGAGCTGGACCCCCTCCTCGCCCGTGTTCCTGTCCCTTGTGCTGGTGGATGGACACTGGGTGCCGTCCCATCCACATGGACGGCGTGTTTCCTATCGATGCCGCAGGCTTCTGAGCCGGGCCTGGCAGGTGCTCTGATCCTCCTTTGCCCTGCTGGGGGCTCTGGGCGACCAGGTGGCCCCGCCTCCATCGCTGGGCGCCTTGTCCATGTGATCGTGGCCCTTACAGGTTGTCAGGCACCGTTCTAAGCACTTCACGCTTACAACTTAAGTCTCCAAAGCAACCCTGAGAGGCAGGTCTAGTCTCGGCCTCGTCACAGATGAGGAAGCAGAGGTTATGGGAGTTGCCTGAGGTCGCACCATCGGCAAACAAGCTTTGGACCCAGCACTTTCCTCACCACCCACCAGAGTCTCTTTCAAGAGCAGGGGCTGTAGGGGAGCCAGCAGCCCGTGGGCTTCGGGAGCGGCCATCACACCCTCTGCTCCCCAGACCCGAAACCGCCCCCGACCAGCCCCGACCCCGCTGCTGCCTCTTCCCGAAGCCTCCCAGGTCCCGTCTCATCTGCAGACTGTGACACACGCTCCCCACGGCGCTTGGTTTCGCGTCTGTCCACACGACGCACGTGCCGTGATGAGGGTGGCCGTGTTTCCTCCCGGGCAGACTTAACTCCTTGAGAGCAGAACCCGGGGCTCAGCCCTCGGGGGTCCCCGGCACCACGGTTGGCGAAAACAGGGGTCCTGCTGTGGGTCCTCGTGTGGCTGCAATGAGCTTTGTGATGAGGACCCCAGAACGAGAGCGCTAAGGGAGCCCCGAGGCTTCAATCCGTTCACCGAGGTGGCGTGAAACCTCAGATCAGGGCACTTGCAGGGAGGAAGAGCGGAAAGGGCGTGTTTAGGGGCAGGGGACCTGGTAGGAGCCCCGACACCACACACGCGCACGTGCACGCACAGACGCACGCACACACACGCGCGCGCGCACAGACGCACGCGCACGCACAGACGCACGCGCACGCACAGACGCACGCATGCGCACACGCACACAAACGCGCGCGCGCACGGCAAGAAGCGGGCTCCTTGCTCCCACGGCCAGCCCCACCAGCCTCCTGCCCTTGAGGCTCCCCAGACGTGTGGGGTGCATCGCAAGGGCTGAGTAGCGCTCACAGCCGAGCACCGTGGCTTGAACAGAGCCTTGCCCCGAAGAGACGGACCGTCCTGCTTTTCCGGGACGTCTCTGTCTGGCGCTGAGAACCAGGACAGGGGACGGCACAGCGCACCTCTTCACCCCGGTACCTTACCCAGCCTGCTCTGGATAGGAAGCGGGGCAGCAGGGAGGCAGAGGGGGGGCGTCCCCTCATTTCCAAGGAGGAGAGCCTGAACCCGGGGCGGGCACGGGAGTCCCCCAGATCATTTGGTCCATGTAGAATGCAGCTCGGGTGCCATGGAGGACCCTTGTCCTCGGGGTTCAGGGGCCCACCCTCAAGAACATCTCTCCCCTTTCTTCCCAAGCCCCCCCCCTCTGCTGGAGACCCGTAACCCCGGGGTCTTCAGGGGTTACGGCCAGTGGACCAGTTTCAATCCTCTTCCCATCGAGCTCTGGAGAAAATGGTGATGGAGTAAAAGCAGTAACTGCATCTGCTCCTTTAGCAAGCGAGGAAGAGGCAGCCTCCACGGCCTGAGGGCTCTCTGGCTGGAGACCTGGCCAGGCCCAGAGGCAGGGGCCCCTGGATGCGGGGAGGGGAGGGTCTGATCGAGGGGCGCTGGGGGTGCGCCGAGGACAATGCAGGTGAGTGGGGCCCGTGGGCAGCACGTCCCGGGCGGGACGGGGCTCCCAGGAGAGACACGGGCAGAGCCAGGATGCAGTTCCGGGTCCTCTCGCAGATGCAGCTCCCAGAGGGGTGGTCCGGGGCCCCACGTGGCTCTGTGCCCCCATTGGGGCTGAGGGGAGAAGCAGCAGCGGGTCATATGGCACTGTGCCCACCTGTGCAGGCCTAAACTCGGGGATGCTGCAGTGCAGAGCTGTGGGCCCTGCTCATAGGTGGTCAGCTGGTTGGCCCTGCTGGTCTGCGTGTGGCTCAGCCCTGTGTCCAAGGCCAAAGTCAGCAGCTCAGGTCCACGCGAGCCTGTGAGCAGGTCCGCACTTGGGCCTCTGGTCCTACGAGGCATCGTCAGAGATGCGCGGAGCTGATCGCTGGGGCAGTGGCTAGAAGGGGTGACAGCGAACCTGCTCTCACCTCCACGGGGAAGGTGCTACTGCAGGTCCTGAGGCCAGGCTGAGGCACGGTGTCCTCTTCTTGACTTAAAGACTCCCTCTCTCCCCACCCGACTGTGGTTTCTAGGTTTTATCCCACCCTCATCTTGCAGACTGGGTGTGGAGAGGCTAAGACACTGACTGGAATTCTCACAGCTGCAGGCAGCCCCTGCCTGACGCCCTGTGAGTGCCTTTACAAAAGCACTTCCCAGGCGCTCCTGTAGGGCTGTCCTGGGCCTGCTGGGGCTGGGGACGCGGCAGGCCCTGCAGGACAGACTGTGGGCAGGTGGGGGGGGCCACTCGGCGTGTCCTTCCAGGCTGTGGCTGGTGGGTGGTCAGGGGGTACACGAGGCAGAAGTGAGGTCAGGCGAGCCGTGGACGTGATGCCCTGTGGGTCCGGGTGATGGCAGACACTGGGGGCGGCCCCCTGGTCACCCCGGGCTTGGCCTTCCTTCTGTGCCAGAGGGGGTGGGGGGCTTCGCCTCATCCAGTACTGGTACCAAGTCATGGGCATGCAAAGTGGAGGAAAGGGGGAGGGGTCATGGCATTTCTGGGTCTCTTGGAAGTTAGTCTGTGAGCAGAGCAGACAGACCCCCACGGTCACTTCAAGCTTAGTCCCATGACTCCATCAACGCTCGAGGGTCTCCGTTGGCTTCTCACCGTTTAGCCTGTGGTCCGTGCTGTGGCCGGCAGCTCTCTGCACAGCACGGAAGGGCACATCCCGGCGGCCTCAGGTGGACCGGCCATGCTCTGGTGGCCTTGCCTCTGTGCCAGTGTCCCCCGTCTCCATCGCCACCCAAGGCACCGCGAGCATCCTCCTCGTACAGACAGCTGTTCACATCTGTCATCATTCCCCAGGGATGAGTTTCTGGGTCTGGGCCTGTTCCCATGGCCATGTGTCAGGGTCCTGTGGTCCTGCACTCATACCACGACCGGAAATTATAATTTTCTCAGAGATAGGAACTTTGACAGCAACCAATGATAACATTTAATTTTCATCTCTTCAATTTTAATGAAGCCCTTTGTTTTTGTTATGTTCTGGCCAAATGTATTTATTATTTTATGAATTTCTTGTTCAACCCTTTGACCCCTTCCTCTACAGGGTGTTTGCTTTTGATGGATTTGGTAGAGCTCCCTGTATGTAAAGGTATTATTAACTCCTTGTCTCTTATATATGTTGCGAGTATGTTTACAGTTTCTTCATGGTATGAACCTTTGGAAAGGGCTTTTCTGTCCATACAGGGATTCTAATTTTTATGAACTGAAATCTATCAGTGTTTTCCTTTATGATTCCTACTTTTGATGGGATGCTATAAAGATCTTTCCCACAACAAAATTATGAGACCATCCATGCCTATGTTCTGCACATTCTTTCATGATTTCATTTTCTACATGGAACTCTTTCATCTGGAGTTGATTTTCCGTGTCTTTGTAGCCGGCTTTGAATTCCCTTTGAAATGAAAGCCATTAATAGATCAATTAATTCATTCATTAACATGGCGGGGAGGGGACGTGAGAAAGATGGGGTAATTCATTGAACGGGGTCCAGAAGAGAAGGATCCGGTGGCACGGGGTGCCTGGAGGGATCTGCCTTTATCTCAGGGTGGGACCCTCATCTCTGAGACCGGAGGAAGGGGTGGAGGTCAGTTTGGCCAGGTCAGGAGGTGGGTAGGGAAGGGGCTGGGAAGGAGGGCTGTGAGCTGGGTGCCCACATCTCCAGGGACAGAGTGGATGGGTGGGGATGGTGGGGAGGGACCAGGAGGGGTGGCGTCGGTGACAGAGCCTGGTGTGAGCCAGGTGGCAGGGCCCTGACCAGGGCGGGGGTACAAGTTTAGGACCTGTAACTGTGATGGGCTGCCCCGCCTTCGGGCCCGGTGGGGTCTGGGAGATTGCACGGCACTGGAGAGGTGTCCTGGGGGAGAGCCGGGCGTCAGGTGGAGGGGCAGGTGGCAGGAGCAGGCTGGGGGCACAAGGAGTCGGTTCCCCGTGGGCAGAACATTCTAGACTCAGGTACAATGAGAGATCCAAGAAGGAAGGGGCTGTGGGAGGGGAGTCTGGCCCAGCTCGGTGGACGGGAACGGAGTCAAGGTCAGGTTACCCCGTTGGTACGGGGCATTACAATCCCCGAGCACTCTCACGTGTGTGTTTGCAGGAGGTAGAGGGGTTCGCCCCGAGCCGGGCCCGAGACCGAGTCAGGATGTGACCTGGGGAGTCCAGTGCCCCTTCCCTAGGGCACCGCCTAACTGTCCCCGTTCTCTCTGCAGCACGGTAGCCCTGCCGCCAGCCTTGTTGACCATGGACGGGACGGCCAGTGTGAACTCCGCAGGCCGCCCCCACTTCGCCTCCTCCATCCCTGTGCCTCGAGCTGCCTCCCAGACCAGGATTCACACGCCGGCCGCCTCTCCTCGGCTGCGGCCGCACCAGGCCGGCCTGGCCCGGAGCCCGCAGCGGGCGGCCTCGCCGAGACCGGGCAAGCCGGCGGGCCCTTCCAGAGGCTCGTCTCCCAAGGCCTCCCGGGGGAGAGGCTCCCCCAGGGCCTCTGGGGCAGCGAGGGAGTCAGCTGAGGGGGCTGAAGGCCTCGCCTGCTCCCCCTGGAGCAGTCCCAGGGCGACCCCCAAAGCAGCCCTCTCCAGCCGGGCCGGGTCCAGAAGCGCTGGGGAGACGCACGGCACCCAGGGAAAGAAGAGGGTGGCCCAGGAAGGGATTCTGAGCCGCCAGACCCGGGGCAGGAGCCCCTCCCGGACCAGTTCTCGTGCAGAAACTCAAATACCAGGGCCTCCCGAGGGTCGAAAGCCATCTCACCACCCAGGAGAAGATCGAAGAGACGTACCCTACAAAAGTTGTGGGGGCCCCAGGCCTTCGGAGCCTGATGCCCGGGCGGCTTCGGGGCCTCGCTCCCCGGTCTGCAGCCCCGTGCGGAGCGCGCGCCCGCCGCCCGCCCCGGGGGTCATCAGCTTCTCCTCGGTCCATCAGCAGAGTCAGCCTGTCACCGCCACCGTGGCCCCCTTCCGCTACAGGTGAGCCGCGGAGCGGGCGGAGGGCGGTGGGAGGGAGGGGGCCCGCGGAGGGGAGGGGCCCGCGTGGGGAGCACAGAAGGGGGGCGGGGCCTAGAGAGCTGGGGCGGGGTTAGGGCCTTAACAGGGGGACCCGGCCCCAGCTCTGGGGGCGCCGCCACAAAGAGGCCCCGAAGGAGGGCGCCCCCAACACGGCCGTGCGCCCAGGTGGCGTGGGTGCTGAAGAGCCAGTTACCCGGGTAGGCGGGTAGGCAGGTCGGTCTCGCCCAACTCACCAGTGGGACAGCTGCCACCGCTGAGTTGGACGGAGAGCATGTGACGGGCTGCGCCTCCAGTCCGTGGTCACTGAAGCCCCCGCGGCCCCCCTGGCCGCCCCCACTGCACCTGCCTGTCTGCTGCCCCCTCTCCCTCCACTTTCCACGCTGCCTGTGCGTATCCGCCCCCAGGGCGCTCAGGCGTGCTTCTTTCTGACGTCACGTCGGGCTACGTCACCGCCGTCGGCAGTGGCCAGGCCACCGTTCATACCAGCACGGTTAACAAGCTGGCCTGGCCTGCTTCCTTCAGACGTCACAGGTGGAGAGCACAGGAAAATGCTTCAGTCAGCTGTGGTTCTTTAATAAAAATATACCTCTTTACTGAAATGGCCACCTTAAGTGAGCGACATTCTAATTCCTAAGTATGACACGGGTCAGAGACGCTCAAACGCAAAGGAAGTGCCTTCCCGACTAGACTAACCGGCTGTCCTGGGTTTTCTCTCTGTGCCGATTCGAGCACAAGCTCTCCCACGGTTTGGGTGGAGACGCTCCCTGGACACTGGGTCCCCCCGGCTGGAGTGGCTGGGGTTGGTGAGGGGAGCTGCACCTTTCCCTTGAAGCCAAGGGTGTGACTTGATCCCTGGAAGGTCTTGGGCTCCCTTCCACCATGAAACAGACAGCTGGGCCCCCAACACCTCGTCTGCACGTCCCGCCTCCTCCAGAGCACCGCATTCAGTTGTGAACTCCACGGTTTAAAAGGACGTTGGTGCACGAACATACATGGAGAGGAAGACGGATGGCTCGGCGAGGGATCTGAAAAGGTGTTACAGGAATGATGAACGGAGCCAAAGCAGTTTGCTCTGGAAGAGGAAGGCTGAGAGAGGGTCTGAGAGCTGTTTGGAGAGACGTGAAGGGCTGTCGTGTTGTAAGCTGACTTAGATTCACTTGGTGCGGCTCTGACGCCCTGAATCCACGTCATGGTGCTTAGAAGGTAGAGAGACTCTTGAAGCTCAGGAGGAAGAACTTTCCAGCCACTAGAGAGGCTCAGAAATTACCCACCGGCAGTGAGCTTCCCGGCACTGCAGGAATCCCAGCTACCCCACGAGCGGAGCAGGCCTCCCCCGGGGCACCCCTTCTGCCCGGCACACGTGACGCTTCTTCCCCGTGACCTCCTGGACTTCCGTTCTTAAGCTGATCAAACACGTTCCTGGGACTGGTCCTTTCCCGGCCCTGACCTGCTTCCCTGCGGACTCCGGGACTTGCTTCTCCTCCCTGAGCTCCTTCCTGTTGAATCCATCTTTGGGGGAAAGTGTCTAGGCGTTCAGCTCTTCGAGATTTTACATTATCTACCCTACTGAGCCCCCTGGCAGATGTAGAATCTGCCATCCTCCTAAAAGGTCAGGACTTTTTCCTCTGAATGTCTCAGTGTGACCTGAACAGACAGGTTTCCTCCACTCGGCGAACATCCGTTGCCTCTTTGTGTCTTAAACAGAAAAGCCTTGCGCCCCCTCAGCAGGGGTCTTCACCAGCCCGCCTCCTAGACCTGCCCCTTTTAGGCCCTGGGGTGGGGTCGCAGGAGCGTCATGGTTTGGGCAGGGGAAGAATGGGGCCAAGGGCACCCCAGAGGCCGTAAGCGAGAGCCGTGGCGCGTCTGCTGAGTGCCGGGCCGGGCCACCCCGGCGAGGACGCGCCGTCGGCCCCCCAGGGTCACAGACACCCTGTTTTCATGGAAACTTGCCAAGCTCCAGCCCGCTGCAGAAGCCAGGGTTGTTGGGCTCCACTCCTCACCCCCGGGCCGCTCCTGCAGCAGGTGTCTCCCCTGTCTCCTCAGCCAGTGCCTCTCGAGGGTCTGGGTGTGGCCCTTCCCCACCAGCGGGCACAGCCTCCCTTTGGGCGCCCCTGCTCCCGGGGCAGAGAAGGCACGGAACGCCCTTCCGTCTGCAGATCTCCGGGAGAAGAGCCCCAGCAGGGGTTTCTTTCCCCAAGGGGTCTCCCCTTCCCCCCCGGGCGGCCTTCGCTCAGACCCCAGTTAGGAGGGTGCGGTGTCCGGAGTGTCTGCTCGTTGGTTTTCTCTCCGGTTCAACCTCCAAACCACATCCGGCATAGACGGTGCTGTCCATTCCGGCTGGGAAGGGAGGGGACGCGGGCCTGGCCGCACAGGGGACATACAGGAAGAGGAGGTAGAAGCGTGCAGCTCCTGAGGCCGGAGCAGCTGAGGCTGCTTCCTCACTGGCCCGGGACGGGCGCTCCGGCCCGTGCGCCCCCCCCCCCTCGCCCTCGCTCACAGTTAAGGTGGTAATCAGCACGGCGCGGTCTTCCCGTGTAGCCGTGGTTCCTGCCCGCCTGCTCGGGGTCAGACGGTGCTCAGCTCTCTGTGTGTGAGACGTTGTTCAGTGAGATGTTGCTGTGTGGCCTAGAATCCCCCCCATTAATTAATTTTTGGCTGCGTCGGGTCTTCGTTGCTGCGCGCGGGCTTCTCATTGCGGTGGCTTCTCTTTGTTGCGGAGCACAGGCTCTAGGCGCATGGGCTTCAGTAGTTGTGGCACGCGGGCTCAGTAGTTGTGGCGCACGGGCTTAGTTGCTCCGCAGCATGTGGGATCTTCCCGGACCAGGGCTGGAACCCGTGTCCCCAGCAATGGCAGGCGGATTCTTAACCACTGCGCCACCAGGGAAGCCCCAGTATCCCTTATTTTAAAAACCCAGGTTTACGCTCATTTCTTTGAAGAAACGTAACGATTCCAGTTTTCTTTGGCCCATCGACATTTAACCGACAGTAGCCCATGGCGAGTGACCCCATCCTTCCCAGGGCAGCGGGGTCTCCTGCTTCCTCTGAGTTCCCGCACCCTGCCCGTCCCCGTCCCCGGTGCAGGGGCCTGCAGACCGTCGAGGGCTCCCGGCTGCCTGCGTGGCTTTGAGAGCCGGCAGACACCTCCCACAGCCCTGAACTCTCAGGCTGGTCCGGGCCTCGAGGGCCTCTCTTCTGCCCCGTGACCCAGTGAGGCCCAGAGAGGAGAGACCTGCTCTGCGTTACACAGCCAGAGTCCCGGCCATCTCGGTGCTGGAAACGGTCAAGACTGGAGAGAGAGGGAGGCAGGTTCACCCCCCACTCCCCCCACCCCACACCCCACACCCCACACCCCACACCCCACACCCCCCGCCTGGCCCAGGCCAGGCATCGATTTCTCCTCCTGCCTCGCAGCGCCCCCCCCCGCCCCCCCCGCCCCCCACCCCCCACCCCCCAGCACGAAGCTGCCAAAGGGTCCATTTAGCTGGAGACGTGGGCGGGGCAGGCGGCCGGCTTGGAGAGCCTGGGTAATTTCTAAGATAGAAGCTCCTAGAGCCTTTGTTCCTGGGGGCCATTGCACGGTTGGGCTTGTGCTTGGAGGCCTGTGTGCACTTGGGAGATGGGGCCTGGAGACCTTGCCCTTCCCTCCTGCTGCCACAGCGGGCCCAGCAAGACCTCGGCCCCCCGGGAGTCGAGGTGACCCTGGCCTAGCCCGCCCCTCCTCCTCCTCCGACCTCCTCACTGCCGGGACGCTGTGGTCCGGGCCCGCTGGGCTCCCCCGAGGGGCCAGTGACCTCAGCTGCAGGCGGAGCCCCTTGCGCGGGTGCACAGGGCAGCCTGAGGGCAGGACGCCGGCCGCAAGCCCGAGTTGCCAGGGGTCCCTGCGCCCTGCAGGCGCCCTGCGTTCATGGGACTCGGGGACCCTGAAGGGTGGCTCCCGGGGGCAACAGGTGGCCCCCTGCCCTCGGGCGCCCCCACCCCTGCCCCGGCCTAACTTTGCCTGGAAGGCCCACTGCCTGCCGGGGGAAGGGGCACACATATGCCCATTGGGGGGCCGTCCCAGGGCGGGGGGCAGAGCACCCCAGGGGAAGAACTGACCTCCAAGGGGAGAAGCTCGAGGCCGGGGCGGCCTCCGCTGTGAGTGACTGGCGTTCTCTTTCCCGCAGGGCCCAGACCGATCCGGAGCCTGGCCCCCTCTGCCAGGGCAGCTGGGCTGCTGATGGCTACTGCGGGCCCCCCAGCAGGACTGAGGAGAGCCCCTCGCGCATGGGTAAGTGCTCTGGGGGCGAGACCTCCGCCTAGTGGGGGGCGCCCCGGGCCAGAACTCCCCTCACTGCCCGCAGGGGAGAAGCGGCCCCGCCTGGCGACCAGGCACCGGCACGTCGGTCGCACGTTGAGCTCGTGCTGTGCTTGGTTCAGCGCAGGGTCAGCCGACCCAACCCAGCAGCACCGCAAGGTTGGGGCAGCGAAGTAGCCAGCGGGCACCCCGCGTACGCGACGCCCAGGGTGGGCGTCACTGAGGCCGCGACAGAAAGTAACAAGCTGGGAGACTGACAGCCGAGAGCCAGGTCCGAGCCCAGCCCGGAACAGGGGAGGTGCCGGGCACCTGGCAGGCAGTCCAGGGACCCCTGCCCAACGGCCTGACATCCGCCCCCTCCCCCGGGACCGCTTTGAACCGCCACTGCCTTGCGGGTCACTTCCCCGCGGCCGCCCGTGGTCACACGTGCCCCCAATGCGTGTCATGCCGCTAGCACAGCCTGGGAAGCAGGATGTGAGCCTCGCCCAGAGGACCCCAGAGCGCGACGCGGCGGTCTCCCCCGAGGGCAGGGACACTGCCCTTCCCAGGGCCCGTCCCGCCTCTGGCCCTGGCAGGCGCTTAGCGGGGGTCCCGGGCTGGAGGGACGGTGAGCGGCGAGTGAGTGCCTCACGGGCCGGGGGTCGCGTTCTAAAGGGGTCCGAGTCTAAACTCTCAGCAGGGCTTGCGTGTGGGTGTTGATTTTCTTGCGACCTTAAAAGAAATCCCCAGAGGATGGCTGTGGTCAGCCCAGAGGTGCGTGAGACTCCGGGAACCAGCTCCATCCTTTCGCTCCCAGGAGGGGGGCTTGCCCCGAGGCAGGAATGAACTTGCTTCCGGCAAAGCTGGGGTGGCCCACGGGACCTGTGTGCCGGCTTCTCAGGGCCCTGCTAACGGTGGGCGAAGCTGGGGCTTAGAGCACAGCCTGACCCGGAAGTCACCAGACGCCGGCGGTGGCCCCCGCGGCCTTCCGGGCAGGGCAGGCGGTCGGGGTCCCTGCCGAGCCCTCTGCCGGCCTGGCCCCCGGCAGTTCTGGAAGCAGCAGCAGCCCGTCTTCCGCGGCGAGCCCTGCGGAGGGGCTCGCGGGGCAGAGACGGGCATCGAGAAAGTAAGCCACACGCTTCCACCGCGGTGCGGGCACGGGGAAGCGGGGCACCGCGGGGACGGAAGGAGAGCTCAGTCCGCTGGCACCGAAAGCCCATGGGTATGAGGGCGCGGTAGCCAGGAAACCGTGCAAGCTCTGTGTTTGCGTCTGCGGTGTGTCGCGAGTGCGGCGGCTTCCTTGTGTGCGCGCCACGTCCCCAGGGCCCGCTCGCCGTCGCCGCGCCGTGAGCGCAGAGAGGAATTTCACACTAACATCCGCGCACGCTGGCCCCAGGAGCCCCGGGCTGCTCGGCCGGCGGGAACCCCCTCGCCAGCTAGATGGGCAGTGTCTGGTGGATGGCAGGGAGGGGTTCTCTGCTGGGGGGGGGGTGCAGGGCAGCCTTGGGAGGTGGGCTTCACGGTGAGAAGGGAGCCCCCTGCCTCCCCCAAGTCCCCCGGGATGCGGGCAAGGCCCCCGCGCCACCTGTGCTCCGGCTGCAGCTGTGGTCACGGTGTCCGTCTTGGCCAAGGATACCCCGAGCTCTTTGACAGGTGGAATGGGGAGAGGTTTGGGGTCCGCCTGTGCTTTGTGGGGGAGGGGGGCCTGTTCTCTGAGCCCGAGGAAGCGGAGGAGACGAGCGGAAGGTCGGGGGAAAGGAGGGCCTCACTCACTTGCTGCTTCTCTCATTCAATCAAGAAACCACCAGGGAGCCGGCTTTGTGTGGCAGGGAGAGAATTTCCCATGATGACTTGCCACCAAGCAGGGTGCTGGGTGTGGCCTTCGTTTCTCCCAGTGTCCGTCCGCCGTCCACCGGCAGCTGCCCTGTCCTCCTCTGCCCCGGGCAGGGTCGGGGCAAGTGTGCTGGTGCCCCGACCCTCCCCGTGTCTACCCAGCCGCGCCAGGGAGAGCCTGGCGCTGGTCCCCTGCCGACGTGCCCCTCGGTTGCCGTCGGCGCAGTGCCTGGGCCGCCGTTGGATCTTGATTTGGAGAGTCGGGAAGCCGGGGCTGATGTCCCCGGCGCCGACGTGTGAGGCCGTGTGCGAAGGACCGGAAGGGTCGCCCCGAGGCCGACACAGGCGTCTTAATCACTTCCACCTCATGGCGTGTGTGAGCGCCGAGTGGGCAGGGAATGAAGGGACCTTTTCTCACCCTCACACCACGTGTCCCCGGGCAGCGAGCCCCCCTCACCCGGCCCCCGCCTGGATTCTCACGCGAGGCTGAGGGGCCCGGGAGCCAGCCTCGCGCTGGCCTTGTCTGCATCTCTCCTTCTCCCTCTCTGGCATCGAGTCGACTCCCCCTTTAAGCCGCAATCAAGTTTTCCACTCGTGTGGGTTTGGGAGAGAAAACTCCAGATCCGGTGTGTCTTCCCAGGGCAGGAGCGAGGCTGGAACTGCCCTCGGGGAGGGTTTGCTCTGGGTCCCCTGGTGGCCGCATGCCCACCAGGCTCTCCCGGGACTGCAGAGGACTTGGGCTCCAGGGTCCTGGGGGGTCAAAGCCGTAACGGACTGTGGCTTCACCCAAACCCGGCCTCAGTTCCGCTGGCGGGAGAGAGGCCCGGGGCGGGGGGGATGGCCTGCTCAGGGCAGCGTGCGTGGCTCGTGACAGCTGAGCTGACTCCGCAGACGCAGGGAGGACCCGATGCTGATGACAGCCACCATTGATGGAGCCCTTGCTGTGTGCGAGGCTCAGAGCCCTTTGTGAGCGCGTTACACTCGCTCACCGAGGCGGAGCCGTTGCTCTGCTGAAGGTGGGTTGGCTTGGCTTAGAGAGCTTGTGCAGAAACGACTCGTCTGAGGATGCACAGCGCTAGGACCGGAGTGCAGCTCACCCCCCTCCGGGGTCACCCCTGCCTTCCCGTCGGCTGCCGGTTGCAGGGTTCAAGCTCAGCTGGGTCTCCCTCACCTTCTGCCAGGGGGCGGGGAGGGCACGGGCCGGTGAGCCGGTCCCCGCGAGCCGGCCCCCGCCACCGCCTCCCTCGACCTGAGCCAAGCCTGGGGTGCCACTGCCCCTGCCTCCCGAGCCGTGTCCTTCATGCTGTGTTCACACCGACCCCTCCCGACCCCGCTTCACGTTTCCAGCCTCTGGGGGGTGTCGGGCTGAGCCGGGCCTGTGTCCCAGCCATCCGTGGAGAGAGGACGCACAGTCAATCGACTGGAAAACACAGCCCAGGCTCTGGGCAGGCGGTATGAGCTGTGTTCGCAGGGCTCAAGCGGGTCAGGGCCACTGTAGGGCTGGAGGGGCGTAGAGCTCGGGGATAAACAGTAGGCGTCTGCGATGGGGTGGCCCTCCAGGACCTGGGACAGGAGGCGATAATAACACTGGACGGCGGGGCCGGCTCTGCCGGGCTTCCCGCGAACCAGGCGCGGCCCTGCGCGCCTCCAGTCCTTCCAACAACTGCGCGGGGTGGGGACCCACACCTTTGCTTGGCCTCGCGGCCTTGCTGCTGGCTGGCTGTGCGGGCTTGGCTGGTTCCTAGCCTCTCTGTGCCTGTGTCACGACACCCACCCCTTCTTCCGAGGGTTTTGTGGGGATAACATGCACCCGTACAAGCGAAGTGCTGGGAAGCTCTGCCCGGCACACGGGAGCCGCTCAGCGCATGCCGGGCGTGACCTGCTGCTGCCCTGGGGTGGGGAGAGGGCCGTCCCTAATGTGCCCACCTTACAGGTGACGGGAGGGTAGGTGACATCCCAAGGTGGTCCAGCCAGGATTGGAGCCCAGCCTTCAGAGGTCACGCTCTGGGCCATCCCTGCCACGACCTCCCTGGGGGCCGGGGACACGTCCCAGGTCCTGGGCACCGAGGGAGGCCGCAGAGGCTGTGCGATGACCAGTGAGACGGGCCTGGCTCGGGGAGGGCCGCAGAGGGAGAGGCCAGGCGGTGAGGTCATCCAGGGTAGCCTGCTGAGCGGGGTGTGGTCCCTAGAAACTAGGCATCTGGATTCTGTTTCTTTGGAGGAGGGGAGGGGGAGGGGGGAGCCTGGGGGACTTCTCACGTCAGCATTTGGCTGGGAATGGGGCTCACCTCCAGGCAGTGGACTCGGCCCATTTTAGTGGAGGGTCAAAAATAGCAGAGGCCGGGCAGCCCAGGTCCCCCGGGACGACCACCCGCGAGCGCTCGAAAAGCAATATACAGGGTTGGCAGGGCCTAGCTTCCCTGCTTCCTGTTCCGCCCCAAGAACACAGGGCCCCTGTGTTGCTCAACTCCAGAGAATTATACCCATTCACCAAATCGTTATCCAGCAGCGACTACATGTCAGGCACTCCTCTAGACACTCGGGTAGATCCAGGGACAAAGCAGGCACAGACTTTGCCCAGCGGAGTTTCTGTGGTGGTCGCGCTGTGCAGTGTTCAGCCTGTGCAACTGTACGTGAGCTGCACAGAGGCCCCGTGGTGGAGAAGCCCCGGCTCTGGCGTGTGCGTGCATCCCAGTGAGCAAGGGCAGAGCTCTGGCTTCGGGACTCGCCCTGAGAATGTGAGCAGCGGCCACCTTCAGTGCTGGGAAGGCCCGGGTCTTTGATGCTGGGAAGGATGGTGGGAGGGAAGGTGATAAACATCCCGTGTGGTTTTCCTGGAGCTTCACCCCTGAGTTCCATGCCTGTCTGTCCTGGACTTAGCTCCTCCCTGCAGGGCTTTGAGATTCAACTCCCCAGCCTCAGATGAACTGCTTCCATTCTCCCTAGGAGATCCTCCCTGTTCATTCCTCCCCGCGCGCCTGTGGGCCGTGGGCGGGTCCCGACGCCTGTAAGGATGCTTACTGGAAGAAGGGGGGCCTGGTCACTGGGAATCTCTCCAAATCAGACCCCACCCCTTGCGGCTTCGGGGCAGTTATCCAGGGAGCTGGGGTCGTGGGGCAGCTAGAAACCTCAGCCGTGGGAGGAGCCGTTTGCTAGACTCCTACCACTGTCCCTCTGTGACCGGAAGAGAGACCTCACCTCCAGGCTTGCCCTTAAAGACTCTGGCTTCATGAGGCTTTGCCCCCTCCCCGTGGGCAAAGGTGGGCCCGTCCTTTCCTAACTTCTGGGGAGGCCCAGGCAGATGGAGAGCACCCTCCAAGCCAGTGACATGCAAGGCTTCGGGCCCGCCCTGGGCACCACTGAATGGGCAGAAATGGACGCAGAACATCCCTGCCCACAGCTCCCCCAACCCTGTGGTGAGAGGATTAGGGTCCCCGCTGAGAGACGCCCCCGCCGTGCCCGCGCCGCCCCCCCCCCGCCCCCCGGCCCCGTGAGCTCCTGCATCCTTCCCGCCTGGGAGAGAGGCTGGGCCTCGGCGGGGCTTGCGGGCGTGGGCAGTGCGGAGCAGAGGAGGGAAGTGCCTGGGACGAGGTCAGGCCGTAGGGAGGCGGAGTCCTCAGCCCCCACCCGTGGGTATTCCGGGCATCTGCAGGGCGGTTTGTGAGTGCCAAGTGGTCACCAGTGAATAGTCCGTTTACGTCCGCTGAGACAGGAGCCGTGGCATTCTTCTGTTACATTTAATGCCTTGTTTAACCACCTGACAAAGCTCTTCTAAAGCACAGAGGTGCCATCCGAGCCGCCAGCGGATGGGAGTGTATCTCCAGGTAGGAAGAGGCCAGGTTCGTTAACTCAGCCGGCCCAGCCCTCCCTGGCCCAGGTGGGCAGACCTTTCTGCTTGCTCTTGGAGCTGTGCTTAATCTTTTGGCATCCAGGACCTCTTTCGGGAGCTGGTGGACACTCAGTCCGCCTCCCGGACAAATGGGCGTGTTCACGACACAGAACTTGCATCTGATGCTTGGTCTTATGGGCCTTCTGTGTCTGGTCTGTGAACCCAGACTAAGACACTCCGCTCCGCATCAGGCGTGTCACCATCGCAGGGCCGGCCAGACGACCTGCGTTTGGGCCTTGTGTTTCTCCTCGTCTGCGTTTTGGGTTTCTTGGCCCACAGCAAGGCGATAGGATTGATTACGGGCGGACCAGTTCTCTGCCCGAGAGCAGAAAACCGACTAAGGTTGTCTTTGAGGTTCCTCTGACCTTAGAACAGCCAATCCTGCACGGATGGGTCAGAGCGGACTGTAGGTTTGCCTGCATCACAGGACACATACCCATACAGGCAGTGCAGGGGTCTCCCTGCCACATGACACAGGGCACAGCCAGCACACGCTGCCCTCCCCCTGCCCTGGCTAGAGTTCCTGCCCGCCCGCCCCCCCACCTCTCAGGCCTGCGGTTGCCACGACAACCGATGGCTGATCCTGGTCTCAGGATGGTGTATCTGGGCCTTGCACAGCTCCGCCGAGGCCCAGTATGCAATGGACGGCCCAGCAGGTGTGTGGGGACGGTTGCCGTGGCAACATAGAAGCCAAGCCCGTGTGGGGAACATCCAGACTTCTTACCCCGGTCTCTGTATTAGCCGGGAGCAGGAGGTCTGACTTTGCATGAGTCCAGTTTCAGACTGAGTCCTCCGGGTCAGGTGCCTCCTACCTCTCCCTGCTGGAAGCCCACCTCCACCCCGACCTGACTTCTTCCTGACCAGCTGAAGTGCAGAGGATGTGGGCATTCTCGTAAGGCTACATAGCGAGTCCTGAAGAGAACGCGAGACCCCCCCAAGACTCGGGAATAAGGAAGTCCCCAAGGGGTGCTGAATGTGTTAGGGCTGCCAGGTCCCCTGCAAGTGACAAGGATCTCAGGACAGAGGTCCTGAGGCTGAGCCACGGAGGGCCCACGGTGCTGTGGACAAGCAGCTGGGTCCATAGGAGGAATCCTCCACCGTGTCCCCCACCCCCAGGATTCTGCAGGCCAGTCCGAGCGTGACCGCAGTCCTGGACCCAGGCAGACCCCGGATGCAGTGGGCATCCGGGCTCCAGGAAGCTCCTGGCTGGACAGGTGGTCCTTCCCAATCCCCCCCCAACCCAGGACCCAAGCCTCCTTTTTGGGATCACGTGCAATTATTCAGCAAGTCCCGAGAAACAGCAGGAACGTGTGGGAAGCCGTGAGAGACCCGCAGATCTGTGTTCAAACTCTGATCCCACCGGCAGCCTGCTGGGTGGCCTCGGGCAAGCGTTCTTCTCTGTAAAATGAAGATGACGATAGCCCCCGCTTCGGAGGGTTCCTAAGAGAGTCCCTGGCAATAGCAGGTGCTTAGTTGTGGTAGAGACCCCCTGCCCCGCGGCTCCACACCATCAGTGAGCCCTTCTTCACTGCTCCACGTAGGGAGACGTCGGGGTCAGCCCAGGCTGCTTTAACAAAAGGACCGTAGACCAGGCGGCTTTAACAAAAAACAGAAACGTATTCCTCTCGGTTCTGGGGGCCGGGAAGTCCAAGGTCAAGGTGCCGGCCATTTCAGTTCCTGGTGAGGGCTCTCTTCTTGTGTTGTAGACAACCGTCTTCTCGCTGTGTCCTCACCCGGCTCACAGGGAGCCAGCGCCCTGGGGCCTCTTCTTAGAAGGGCACCAGTCACATTGCCAGTTCTCTGCCCTTGTGACCTAATTACCCCCCAAATGCCCTATCTCCAAATGCCGCCCCACTGGGGATTAGAGTCTCAGTTTATGAATCTAGGGGTGGATACCAACATGCGGTCTATGATGGGCGGCTTACAATTTAGCTGGAGGGGGAGGATGTCTCCCTAGGACACAACTGGGCGGAATTTGACCGCGTGGCACCCAGACTACAATCGGTAGAGAGGAAGGTTCAAGATCAGCGTGGGATGTAGTCAGAGAAGGCTTCCTAGAGGAGGCGGCCCCAAGGCTGGGCCTCGAAGGGTGAACTGGACTTGAGTTCATGTAAGAGAAGGCATCGGGGAGAAGGGCAGACACAGCCAAGGTGCAGGCGTGGGATTTGGCCTGGACCGGAGCGTGGGTAGGAGAGCATCGGAGAGCGAGGCTCCCGGGGGCGGGGGAGGGAGGCCGAGTGCCGTGTGGGGGTCGGCGCAGGCCTCTGTGGCGGCTGATGCCAGAGGGTGGGGGACAGTCCTTCCCTGGGGAGCCACCCAGCTCACCTGCACCCGCCATCACGGAGTTCGGGCTTGGAATGGAGAAGGAGGGCGTCAGCACTCAGGGGTCCGGGGCGGCGTGCTCAGAAGAGGGGCAGGAACCCAGGGCCTTGCTGTGCTCGCCCGGGCTGCCCTCCCGTGTTCTAGGCTGGGGGTCAGGATGCTTGGGGGGCGTTAGGGGGCCACAGCCCAGCCCTAAGTCGGACCTCACCGCCCGGGCCTGAGGCCCTCCGGCCACAGTGCCCACTCCCTGTGGGGCCGCACACCCAGGGCCCGCAGCCTCTGAGCAGCCTGGGAGAGCCCCGGGCTTCGGGCCCAGGCCCTGTGTCCTCCCTGCGCTCATCTCGGCCCCCCTGCTTCACAGGATGGCCAGGCTCGCCCCGGCCTGCTGGCACGGAGGCTCGGGGCAGATGCGTCCCGGCTGCTGTGAGCTCCCAGCAACGTGGGCCGGAGTTAGACTTCCTCAGCAGCCTCAGCCTCCCGGAAGTGCTCCCTGAGACGCCGGGCCAGGAGGCAGGCTGGGGCCACGGTCCCTGGCTCCACTCCCAGCCTTGGGTTTGCTGGGCCTCATTTTCCCCAGCACGGGCGGACAGCAGATCTCTTCTGGGCCCACACTCCTGACCTTGGAGCCCACAGGAAAAACCCCCAACCCTGAAGCTTAGGGAGCCTCCTGGGACCAGGGGGGCTGAGCCAGGGCCCTGCAGAGCCCACAGAAACGTCTCAGCTACCAAGGCCCTGGAAGGCAAAGGCTGGGAGGGCTTCCTGGATGAGGTGCGAGCCAGCTGGCACATCCACGCTGGACCACTGTGTCCACCGGCTCTCGTTCTCCTCCAGGCGGCCTGGGAGGGTGGGGCCCACATTCCTGGCGGGACCGCCAGGGGCGCGAGGGAACGTGAGGACCCCTTGCCCGCTCTCGCCCTGTCCCCCAGAGGTGAGCAGGACAGGGATGGGGGAGGAGAGGGTCACAAGAACTGGAGCTTCCTCAGAGGGGCAGAGGGAGGGTCTGCCGGCCTCCCCGCGGCCCAGGGTGTAGGGAAGGGGGGGCAGATGTGGCCGTGAGGTGCCGTCCCCGGGCCTGGCTGCCGTCGGGCACCAGCTGCGCTGCCTCTCACCACGCACGCCCGCAGGTCACTGCCGTCTGCAGTCCCCACGTCTGCTCTGAGTCACGCGTTCATTCATTCCATCAGTCGTCATTCATCACATGTTTATGAGAACCCACTGTGTGCAAAGAGCCGTGATGGGTGCTGGGAAAAGTTCTTCGTCATAGGCCAACCAAGGGCGGAGTCTTGGGAATCACAGACGAGTGGATAAGGAATGCTGGCTGGATGCCGGGAAATTATTGCATTGGCTGCACTAAGCGTGTGGGCGAGTCAGAGGAAGGCATCGCGCAGGGGGGCCCTGTGGTCTTGAGAAGGGCCAGGAGAAACAGAGGGTCTGATCCTCTTTCCACGCCAGCTCCTCCCGAAGTCTTCCTGACCTTGACTGACAGCAAGCCCAGGCCTAGAACTGTCCGGGCCCCAACCCTTGGGAGAGTCTTGACCCCTCTCTTTCCCGAAGACCCACAGCTGGTCCATCAGCAAACCCTAACGGCTTCGAAAGATGCCCAGAGTTGACCTTTCCTCACCCCCGCCAAAGCCACCACCAGTCCCAAGCCACCATCCTCTCTCACCTTGATTTTTGCAGTCCGCCCAGGCGCCCCGCCCGGCAGCCGAGGGGCCCTTCCAAGTGGGAGCCAGGCTGTGCCAGCCCTGTGCCCCGGGCCTGCCGGGGGGCTCCCATCTCACTGAGCGAAAGGCCGAGTGGTGACCTCTGAGGCCTCCGCACACTGGCCTCCATCACATCCTGAGCTCACTGCCTGCCGCCGGCCCCCGTCTTTTCTCTCCAGCAGACGTGCCTCTCATCTCTGGCCTCTCCAAACACACCAGGCACACCCTGCCTCAGGCCTTCGCCTGGGCTCTTCCCTCTCTGCCCGGAAACCTCCTCCCCAGATGTACGCAGAGACCGTCCCCGCTCTTCTTCAGACCTTTACTCAGATGAACCTTCTCAGTAAAGCCTTCCTTGGCCACCGAGTCACATACTCACCCCCCGCCCACAGCCGGCTCACATCCCCCTTCCCGCTTGGTTCTTTCTGCTCAGTAGCTGCCATTTCCGCCTGTCGCCTGTCCCTCCCACGGGAGGGGACGCCCCGCGAGGACAGAGTTCTCTGCCGCGCCCGCAGCACCTGTCAGAGCTGCCGTGTGGAGGCGCTGGGCAGGTGTGAGCGACGGGAGGCTGGCTGTCCAGCTGCAGACGAGATGCTCCTCGGGCGTCCGCAGCCTCCGCAGCCTCCGGCCTGGCCTCGTGCATGTTTTCGGTGCTCAAGGAGTCCCTGCCGAGAGGTGCAAGGACGTGGCGGCTGGGTGACATGGCAGAGAAAAGGGCGGAAGGAGGTGCGCGTCAGTGGCTGGAGGGCTCTCCACGAAGGTGGAGGTGTCGGGAGGTGATGAGGGGCCTCATCACGGGGGTCGGGCGGGGGCACCTTAGAGAAGGTGCGTGTCGCTCAGCCCCGGCCCAGGGTGGGGGGGCAGCGCCCAGCCCCCGCTCTCCAGGTCCTGACTGTGGGCATAGAAGTCAAGAGAACCCTCCCCTCCGCTCTGCTCTGCCCTCAGCCCTCGGGGGAGCCAAGTGCCGACTCACCTGCCCGCTCCCCCCGGCCTCAGATCCCACCTTCTCCCGAGGTCACCTTTCAAGGTCAACCAGGTGGGGGCAGCCCAGCCCTCCTTCCCGACTTCTCCTCCTCACTCCCCAGCCCCAGAAGTCCTCTCTCAAGCCGAGGGGCAGATCCCAGGACGCCCTCCCACAACCAGGGCTACATCCGTTCCCAGTCACGGGGTGGGGGGGGGTGACGTCACGCTGCGCGCCTGTCCTTGGCCGTGTGCCTGGATTTTCATTCCTCAAGTTGCTTTAAGTTATCTGTCAACAGATGTGGTCAAATCGCTCATCCCACGCCCGCCGCAGAGACTGCCAATGCCTTTGGAGAGAGAGGAGTGGGGTGGTGAGCGGTTTCGGGGGGCTGGAGACTGGGGACTTATCCTGATTCCCAACCAGCCTCCTTCCCGAGTCCCCTCTGGAGCCCGGGCAGGGTCCAGTCCCCGCCACAGGCCACTGCGTCATCAGCACCCACTCCCTCCCTGCCCAGCGGGCCTCGGCCTCAGCACACAGGCCCTCGCCTTCTCTCTTCATTGAACCTCCCCAGCGCCGAGTGGGGAGAGGGGACGGGGCAGGGTGGGAGGGGCTCCAGTCCGGGATCGGGGGTGCTGTGACAGGGCGGGATCCTCTCTTTTTAGCAATCACTTGAGGAAGCATATATTGGCTTTATCGACTGATGCTGGAATGGCTGTTGCCACGGCAGCCGAGTGCTCCCACTGCAGCAGAGGATGGTGGGAAACTCAGGGGATGTGAAGGGAATAAAGAGAGCCCCGGATAGAGGGAGAGGCCTCACTGGGGAGCGTCTATAAGTTCCAGGATGCCGAGATGACGATTTAAAGGGACCACCCCGTGATCACAGCAAGACCCTTGAGACAGGGACAGCGGGAAGGTGAGCCATACTGGGTGGACGGGAGGAGGACCGGTCCTCGTGGGCACCAGCCCCGAGTTAGCTCAGGCGGTGGGCGCGCGAGGTGTTTCCCGGCTCGTACGTTGACAGGCGGTGTTGCACGCGGAGGGAGGATGGAGGGGGCCTGGTGCCTCTCCTCTGGAAAAGCCTCTTTTCTAGAAGGAGCTGTTCATCGAAGGAAGGGGACAGGCATGGGGTTTGGGGCATGCGATACCCCTCGAGAGGAGACACGGGGGGATAAAGAGAGGGAGCAGGGACCGGGCTGAAACACAGGAGCCCATGAGGGGGTGAGACCCCCAGGAAGGAAGGAGTATCAGGGCCGGGGCAGTGGGCACCCAGGGGCCAGGAAGCGCAGGCGGACGCCGCAACAGGTGGAGCAATGTCAGAGCAACTCCAGGGGCTGACCTGGGGGGAGGGAACCCGCAGACGTGGGTACCAGAGACGGGGGCCGGAGGAGGCGCCGGACCTTGTCTACAGCAGCGCGCCCTGGCTGGGACGGACCACAGCGCAAATCGTGCTCTTGGGCCCGATGGCGGCCAGTTCATTTCTCCTTGTCTGCTAAGGAGGAGATTGAAGTTCCGTGCAGGAGGAGAGCATACACACAGCAAGCAAACTACCGTAACCTGGTGCGTTAGGGAACAAGTGTCCCCGGACTCTCAAGCTGCTCTTTTTAGGAATGGTGAGATCCCCTCGTGACTGAATTAGCTGTGTCTTGTGCAGACTGGAGGAGACCCCTGAGTAACGATGAGGACTTCAGAAGCGATTGTGATTTCATGAAAAGCGGCCTGCGTCGGGGGAGGGAGCGCATGCTCACCCAGACCTTCGGCACCGACGATGGGACTGGATCCCCTCCCTGAGCTGGGATCCTGTGTCTGGGCTTGAGCATGAGTGTCTCGTGTGTGCCCAGAGGGAAGGTCTCCTGATCGGCCTCGTCCTTTGGGCACTCTCCGTGCCCGGACCCACTTCTGGCACGAAACCACAGAAGTCCCTTTACGCAACCTATTGCTTTTCACTCCCTATCTGAAATTGCCATCCCAGTCCACCCCTGAGTCTCCTAAGTGCTGGACCCAGGCCCAGAGGCCAGTCTGCATCGTACCTCCTGCCAGGGGACCTTCTAGCGAACTTGCACTCACTGCCCCTGACCCTGCACCCCCCCCCCACCCCATTTGAACCCTTCCCTATTTATACTGCATCCTACTCCAGGAAGCCTCTGAGATTTCCTCCACCTATTCTCCCACCTGCCAGCACGACCTCTTACTCCTGTGCTCATATGTATTGGGGGCCTCTTAAGTAAGTGCCAGGCCCTGGGGTTACGGCGTCAGTGAGACAGCCAGGAGCTCTGTTCCTGTAATCAGTACACACCCACCTCCGTCCGCCTGCCTGCGGCGAACGTGCTACTGTGCTTGACGTTGCCGTTTCCCACGAAAAGGAGTATTTTCTTCCCAGGTCTTGTATTGTTATCTTGCATGTCCTGCCAGACACTGAGTTCCCTGAGGGCAGAATCGCCATCTTTCTCTGTTTCTCCGGTGCCCAGCCAAGGGTCCACGTTTCTTACCAGACACCCCTCTGCCTGAGAAGTCAGTACTCAGCACCGTGGTCAGTGCATCCTCTCTGCCACGACACCTGGACGTGCAGACTTTACAGTGTCTCAGTCCAGGCCTGGGATGATGGAAGACAGAGTCGTGGGGACAGGACCCAGGAGCCATGCAGGGCGCAGGCCCCCAAATCCACGTGACCAACACAGCGGCAGCATCTGCTCCGCCAAGGTGCCGAGAGACACAGCTCCGTCCCCGAGAGCGTGGGTGCTGGTGGGGGAGAGGGACACGTACACGTACACGAATGCCTCTCACACCAGGCAGGCCGTGATGAGCGCTAGCAGAGTGCGTGAAGCAGGAGACGCCGCTCCTGGGGTGAGGGGGGTGCTGGGGCTGGAGAGATGGAGGTCGGGGGTGAGGTGGGCAGGTATATGCGACTACTGGTTTCTGGCCAAGAGGTCTCAGGGCTGTGCCTTCCCCAGTGTATGGCTCCGCCAGGGCCCACTGCTCCCTTTCTCCTGTCCCTCACTTTCTTGCCGGAGGACCATTTTGCTTAGGCAACTTGGCCCTGACCTGGGAGGCCGTGGAGAATGGGCAGTGTCGCCGTCTACTGACGGACAGCCCCACGCAAGTCCACGCAGACGGCTGCCTGCTCCTCAGCCTCTAGCCGCCAGTCCCCCCTCCACCCCACCTTTCTTCCCTGGGCCCGGGTGGGAGGGAAGGGAGAAGGGCTAGGAAAACGTCAGGCTCCGCCGCAGCTCCGGCGGGCAGGGCCCAGTGCTGAGCTTCCTCCTGATGCCCTGGGTCTGACAAAGCGCTTCGCAAGCCCACAGGCCCTTTAGCTTGGAAGCTGGTACTGTAAGCCCCGTGAGAGAAGACAGAGAGCGCGGTTGTGTGTGTGTGTGTGCGGTGACTTTGACAAGGTCATACAGTCACGGGGGAACCCGGTGTCAGGATCACGAGAGTCAGGCCTTGCCTCCAGCGCCCTGAGGCCCCTGCCCAGTCAACCCTGGGCCCGTCTTTCCAAGCCACCCTCGTCCAGCCCCCGCCCCTGTCCTCCGGAGGCATCCCGCACTTCAGGAGGCCAGCCTGGAGCCTCAGAGACTGAAGGCAAGTGGGGGGCCGGGAGTTTCCCGGCCGACCTGGATATTGTTTCTCCACGCCCGCCGCATACTCCCCCCGGGCCCCACGAGCCCACTCTCTCTCCGCGTCCCGAGCCGCCCAGTCTCAGCCCCTTTTACCCGCACGCCCACACCAGCTCAGAGGAACCTTTCCGCCCCCACCACCACCTCCCGGCGCGGCAGGGGGCAACCCGTGCCCCGGAACCTGCCCGCCTCGGTGGGGAAAGCGAGGAGAAAACCGGGTCGAATCCTTCATCTCCCCCTACCCCCTACTCATCCGCCCCTGGTTCTCGGCTGCAGATACCACCCCCTCTCGAGCCAGAAATAGACTCTCTCTCCCCCCACTCCCGGCGCTCGCGCGCACCCCTCCCCCCCACCTCCCGGCGCTCGCGCGCACCCCCCCCCACCTCCGGGCGCTCGCGCGCACCCCTCCCCCCCACCTCCCGGCGCTCGCGCGCACCCCTCCCTTTCTCCGCCGGCTCCTCCGCCTCCCCCCTCCTTCCTGCGCTTCGAGCCGCAGCCCGCAGCCTCCGCTCCCGCTGGCGGGCGGCGCGCGACCCACGGGACCCACCGGCCGGCGGGCGGGTGGGGTGGGCGGGAGGGCGGGGGACCGGGTCCCGGCGCCGGGCACCTCCGAGCGCCGGCCAGCTGCGGGCCTGGCGTTCTTCTTTGATTGATTTTAAGATTTTGATTTGTATTTTCCCCGCCCCGCCCCTTTTCCTCCGACCCCGCCCCATCGCTCCACGGCTTCCGCGCTCCTTCCCTTTCCCCGGCTTCCTTCTTCGCGTTTCTTTCCCCTGCGCCTCGGCTCGCCTCCTCCCCGCTCCCTCGCTCCCTCCTCCTTCCTCTCCCCTTCCTCCTCGGTTTCTTCCGTCCTTTCTCTCCCCCTCCCCTCCCTTCCCCTCCCCCGCCTCCTCCTCCTCCTCCTCCTCCCTGCGCGCCCCCCCCCCCCCGCCCCCGGTGCCTGCAGACGCGCGGATCGTCCATGCGCTCCTCGCGGGCAGAATGCTGGGCGGCAGCGTCAAGAGCGTGCAGCCCGAGGCGGAGCTGAGCGGCGGCGGCGGCGACGAGGGCGCGGACGAGCCTCGGGGCGCGGGCAGGAAGGCGGCGGCGGACGGCAGAGGCATGCTGCCCAAGCGCGCCAAGGCGCCGGGCGGCGGCGGCATGGCCAAGGCCAGCGCGGCGGAGCTCAAGGTCTTCAAGTCCGGCAGCGTGGACGGCCGAGTCCCCGGCGGGCCGCCCGCCTCCAACCTGCGCAAGCAGAAGTCGCTCACCAACCTCTCGTTCCTCACGGACTCTGAGAAGAAGATGCAGCTATACGAGCCCGAGTGGAGCGACGACATGGCCAAGGCGCCCAAGGGCTTAGGCAAGGCGGGCCCCAAAGGCCGCGAGGCTCCGCTGATGTCCAAGACGCTGTCCAAGTCCGAGCACTCGCTCTTCCAGGCCAAGGGCGGCCCGGCGGGCGGCGCCAAGACCCCCCTGGCCCCGCTCGCCCCCAGCCTGGGGAAGCCGAGCCGGATCCCGCGCGGCCCCTACGCCGAGGTCAAGCCGCTCAGCAAGGCTCCCGAGGCGGCCGTGAGCGACGACGGCAAGTCGGACGACGAGCTGCTCTCCAGCAAAGCCAAGGCGCAGAAGGGCTCCGGGCCTGCGCCCCCCGCCAAGGGCCAGGAGGAGCGCGCCTTCCTCAAGGTGGACCCCGAGCTCGTGGTGACCGTGCTGGGTGACCTGGAGCAGCTGCTCTTCAGCCAAGTGCTGGGTGAGTCCTGCCTCCCCGCCCCACCCCTGCCTTTCCCCTCGCCCGCTGCCAGGGAAGGTGTGGGGAGAGCGGCGGGGCGCTCTGGACCCCGGGTCGGGCTATGCGGGGACACTGCGCCCAGATGTACAGGGCTGGCCCATCCCCAGGTGCATATGGCTGAAGTGCGCCTTGGTAGAGATGTCGTCCCCAGGCTGGGGCTCTGCTCTGGCCTGCCGGAGGTGAGGCTAGACAATGGGGTGGGGGGCTTAGCTCCTCAGAAATAGAGCCCATCGGCTTCCTGGGATCTTACAGCCTAGAATCTTAATACGGCGACAGCTGGGGGGCTGGTGGTGACCCCTGCCGTGTGTGGTCCGTGCCGGGCAAGAGCGCATTCGGCATCGCCGGGGAGCGCCGGCGGGAGCCGACCTAGAACACAGATGTGCGGAAAGCAGATGTGAGGGCTGTTTGGCCGCGGAGCGGAGCTGAGGCCCCGCTTCCCCTGTGGGTCCCCGGTGGGAGCACGAGTCGGATTTCCCGGGTATGGGCTCCTGGCGAGGAGACACGACAGGGGCCTGGGGGCCGGCGGGCAGCCAGCTGCCGCATCTGGACGCGCGTCCTGTACCTCGGCCCCGGCCCCCGGCCTGGGCCAAAGCCCTACCCCGCCCCACTCCGCAGGTTTTTGGCGTGTGGCGAGGTCTGGGCTTTCGCGCGGAGTCTCCCGGTTGACCGGGAAGCCTTTGCCTTTCGGCTCATGGAAGCCGAGCGGGCGGGAAGCAGGAACAAAGCTCGCTCGGGCGGAGGAAGCGCAGAGAGCTGCCCCATTGTTCTCCGAGCCTGAAGAGCCGAGGCAACAAACCCGGAGCGGGCCCGGAACTGCGCCTGCTTTCCCCGGGGACCCTGCGCCCTGAGAGGGAGGGACCCGGGGTGCGCGGGACGCAAGGCCGCTGCGCCTCGGGCGGGAGCCGGCGCGGGCCGAGCCGGGGCCACGAGAGGACAGCGGCGAGGCCCGGAGCCGGGCGGCCGCCGTGGCTCCGCGGACTTGTTGCGGTGGCGGGGATGCGGGTCCTCCGGCGCCGAGGGACCCGAGCTCCCCGGGTACCAGGCGCGCTGCCAGCCCCGCTGGGGGCTGGGAAGGGGCGTGTCCGTGCGCGTGTGAGGGGCGGAGCCGACGCGGGCTGCGGTCCGAGTGACGGGCAGGGCGAGGTGGGGCGCGTGGGAATGGGGGTGAGGTGCTCGCCCGGCGGCCTGGAGAAGGCGGCGTTGGGAAGATGGGTTCGACCTACCGCGACCTTCCCGGGACCCCCAGGCCCCGTGTGGGCCAGGACGGGGGACCCCCGAGCAGGGGCAGGGGTTTGGAGCTTTGGATTCAGAGGCTCGCAGAGGAGGCCGCATCTGGGCTCTGCAGGGGCAGTCGGGGGGCTGGACAAGGGCAAAGAGGGGGGCGCAGCGGCCTGAGGGCCCGGCCTCCGCAGGCAGGGACCCGTGGGGATGAGGGTGGGGGCAGAACCCGAGGGGCGGCCTCACCCCTCCCCCACCCCTCCGCCCCTGTGCGGAGTGCTGCCCTCAAGGAGCTTAGAGTCTAATGGGGTGAAACAGACAGGAAAGGAGAAGAGAAAGAAAGTAAATCCAGGCACCGAGGAAGGCTGTGGAGAAGATGGGGGCGGGGCGGGGCCTGCTTAGGCCCCTCCAAGGAGGTGGTACTGAGCTGCGACTGAGGCCAGGGGAGGTGCAGGGGCGGCGGGGAGAACACGCCCTGCAGGGCTGAGAGGGGGTGGGGTGGGATGGGGGGGAGGAAGGCGGGGCTGTCTCTGGGGGGCGCGGAGGCAGTGTCAGCGACACGGAAGAGCAGGCACAGCCCCTGCAAGGTGAGGGCTTCCCCGGCCCCGCGAGGCCCTGCGCTGTCCCAGGACCTAGCTGCCTGGCCGAAGCCCGCCTAGCTGCATCTCGAGAGGCAGTGACCACAGAAACCCCGGCAGACAGCCGTGGAGCTGGTGGGCTGGGCGAGCGGAGAGGCTCTGCGGTAAGCCCTCACGCCCCCTCAGCACTTGGCGTGTCTCAGAGCGCGCCCCGGGAGGGAGGGGGCCCGTTTCCCAGGCGGTCGGGAGACGCAGGGTCAGAGCCCCCCGTTTCCCAGGCGGTCGGAGACGCAGGGTCAGAGGCTCCAGGGGCTTGGAGTCTTCCCTGAGCCGGTGACCGGAAGGCAGACTCTGCATGTCTGTCCCGATAGCCAAGTCACAGCTCTGTGTAGGGGACCCTATTGAGGGAGGGGAGTCAGCGGGCAAAGAGGGACCTGACCAAGCTGCTGTGTGCTGGGCACGGGCCACCAGACCGGCCCTGATGACCCCGCGGCGGGGCTGGTGCCGGGAGAGGGGAGGAAAGTCTGGTGAACGTGCTGGACTGACCCGGAGGGCAGCGCGGGTGGTTGAAGGGTGGAGTGGGAGAAGGTGAGGGCCAGGTAGAGCCCTCTTCTGTGTGGAGTGGGGTAACAGGAGAGCCCGTGAAGGGGTCCGGGTTGTCAGGACCCTCCCTGGAGAGCAGGGTGGCCCCTGGGGAGGCGAGTGGACGCCTCCGCCTCCGGATGGTGGTGAAGGACGCAGGTTCTACACCCGTGAGGCTCCAGGTCAGGACATGCCTACTCCCTGGGACCATCCGAGACCCCAGAAGCTGCCCGGCCCCGGTTGCTGGAGGGAGAGGGAGTGAGGCAGCCCCAGGGAAGAGCCTTTCTGGAATGAAAGGGAATGAGAGCTGATCACGGGCTTGCCAGAAATCAGCTGGGGCCCAGATGGTCCAGGCAGGCGCCCTGCCCTTCCCTCGCTTTGGAAGCTGCCAAAGAACTAGGGTCCCACTGGGAAACCCTAGAAACTTGGAAGACTGAGGGGTGAGTGTCCAGGGGAAGGGGGGGCCTGTCTCAGGGATCACATGCCCTCGGACCCTGGTGGACAGTCTGTGTCAGGCAGTTCGGCTCCAGAGGGAAGCTCACCAGCCCCTGGCCTGGGTCTGGGGCAGGCAGGAGGCCGCAGTCCTGAGTTCCCCGGGCAGAAGTCCTAAGCTCTGTGACCTCCTCTGGGACTCACGTTCCCCATTTGCGAACGGCAGAGCTGCTCCATGGCTCTCCTACCTGTCGGCACTAGGGAGGGGCGCAGAGAGAGGTGGCTGGGCCTTGGCAGGGCCCCAGGTGCCTAAGAGAGCCTGGCTTAACTCACAGCCGTGACATACACGGTCCTGTCCTGAGCACGTTCCTCCACCTCCTCAGCCCTGGGTGCGAGGACCTCCAAGCGGCTGGTGACCCCGCGCACACTGCACCCCCTTTTCAGCCCCCCAGGCAAGGGGACCAGGTCAGGTGCAAAGGAACCCGGGCGGCTGGTGCGCCTGGTCCCACTTTCTCAGAAAGCGTCTGGACCCGCGTGAGGGGTTGCCGTGACAACGGTCAGGCCCTCAGAGGCGCAGGCCAAACAGAGCAGGGGAAGGAAGTCAGGAAATTATCTGTTTCTGAGCTAGTGGGTTGATGTGGGATTTTTTGTGGGGGGGTGGGTATTGACTCTAGAGATTACATTCTGGATGCTGTGAATACGGGGAGGGAAGAAATGGCTTCTCAGATGGTTTCCTTCCTCGTTATTCAGTGCACTGGGGGGTCGGTGGGTGGAGGATTCTAGGGAGCCCTTCAAGATCCAATACCCGAGCAGCCAGACTGCGTGTGTAAGCTCACCCACACTCTCGTGCCCAAGGCTCCACACGCAGGGCCGTTCCTGGTGCCTTCCCGGTGGTTCCCCACAGGCCCGGCAGGAGAGTGAGGGCTCTGACTTGCAGCCTTCCCGGGCTCGTAGAGCCACAGGTGAAGGAAGGCAAGGCCTGCAGGTGAGCGCGCGCATAGTGGAGGGGCAGCTGGCACAGACCCTTCCCGCTGCGAGGCCTCTGCCTCCTCGAGGGTGGCGCTGGGGAGGACGGTTCTTTTCTCCCCGTGTCCAGGGCTGGGCCTCGGGTTCCACCGGGGCCCGTGGGGTCCTGCGCTTACTCTCTGGGCCTGGCCCTGCTCAGGCCGCTGCAGCCAAAGCCGTCTTCCCCCCCCCTCCCCGGGCAGCCACGGCCCTGCTGCTGCCCAGAACGGATGGCCTTGGGGTAGCTCCTGTGCTCTGGGGACAAGGACGCGTGGAGGGGAAGTGCCCGGGGCTTCTCTCAAGGGAGCTGCCCTCGGAGGTCAGCAGTGGCTCCACCCTCCGGCCCCAGGCCCTCCTGGATGGGGGTCGAAGGCGGAAGAGCACCAAGTCGCCTGGAACGCCCTTTGGCTCCCGTCCCGCCCCCTAACATCTCCTGCGGGCACAAGCGCCCTCCCCCGTGGCCCGTCCTCACCCAGCTGCCAACACCAGAGGCTCTGTCTTCTGCAGACCTCCAGCCTCACCCTGCTCTGGGCCGCCCCTCCACACCCGTGCCCACAGCCCACAGCCTCCGACCTCGAGGGCTGGGGGTGCAGGCTGCTCCACGGGGCTCCAGGGAGAGTGGGTCCTGCGCTGACCCGGCTGAGCAGAGCCCCCAGGCCTATCCCTGCTGCTCTGCGGCGCCTTCTTGTTTTTTGGTTTTTTTTTGTGTGTGTGTGTGGTACGCGGGCCTCTCACTGTTGTGGCCTCTCCCATTGCGGAGCGCAGGCTCCGGACGCCCAGGCTCAGCGGCCATGGCTCACGGGACCCGCCGCTCTGCGGCACGTGGGATCCTCCCGGACCGGGGCACAAACCCGTGTCCCCTGCATCGGCAGGAGGATTCTCAACCACTGCGCCACCAGGGAAGCCCTGCGGCGCCTTCTTGTACAGCCGGGAGAGAAGAACCCTCTCGGTGCAGAGCCCCCGCCTCCCCCCCTGGGATCCACAGAACACACAATGGAAATTGTCTGGCTGAGCCACCCACCTAAAGCAGAAATTACTCCCTCCTAGCATCGTAGGCAAGTGGGTGTTCTGTTTACACACTCCCGGTGACAGAGAGCTCACTACCTCATTTTCCTGGAAATCCCTCATTATTAGAAAGCCTGCTGAGCAGAGTTTCTGTCTGCTGAGAGTTTCCACCCGTGGGTGCAGACCTGCTCTCCGGATCCTCTCGGGTCAGGCTGGCCTGCCTCTCAGATGCCTGACTGCATCCCCTCGCATCTTTCCTCCCTTCGCCCCCCTTTCCTCTTTCTCCCGTCTGTCTTTTCTTTTGCAGTAAGACTTGGTAGGAGGAGGGGCCGAGCTGTTCCCCTGATTCCTGGGCCCCGTAGAGTCCAGCCCCCGGGTGTAGTCCCCATCCCCCATAAGGTCTGCCCCCCAGCACCTGCCTGACCTGGGCTCCGTCCCACAGCATCTCCCTCGGCCTGGAGGCCTGTGCCAGCCCGCCAGCCAAGGGGAAGTGGATGCCACATGCTTCTCGTTTGCGTTGGCTGACCTCCTCCCACAGCCTGTTTGTGTTACCCAGCTGCGTCTGATGTCCCCGGAGCCCGCAGCCTCCCTTTCTTGCCCAGGAAGGCGGGGGGCCCGGGCGCAGCTCGCTGGCCCTGTGTGGGCAGGCTGCGCTCCTGTGTAGAAGCCTTGGAAGGCTGCATCAGCCCTTAGAGCGGGCACCGCCCCCTGCAACTTCCCCTGCTGTGGCTCCCGGGGACCCGGCCCCTGCGGGGAGAGGAAACCAGAGCCCCCTGGGTCCAAGGCTTCCTTCTGAGCAGCAGGCCTCAGGGCTCAGACCGGGAAGATGCCCCGGGAACGGTGTCCGTCTCCAGACCTGTGCCCAGGGTGTGTCCGGCGTGGTCGCAGCCGCGTGCCCGGAAGGGCGGGTCCCAGCTCTTCGTCTCTGATCGGCGCCCGTGCCTCTGGCAGGAGAAGGGGCAGACCGCAGGGCTGCGGCCGGGCGGGGGGGGCGAGCAGGTGCGGGGTCCCCGCTGGCACTGAGGCGGGAGAGCACGGGCACCACGTTGCAGGCTCGCCCCGAGGGCTCGGGCTCCGGCGGCATCCAGGCCCTCGCCGCCAGCACTGCCTGTTTACCACGCGGCTCTTCTCCAGCTCAGCTCTGGCCAGAGCTTGGCCGGTGGCCAGGGCGGGCCTTGGCCTGAGCCCTTGTCAGGTCTATTTTCGACATCCCGATGATATGTTTCAGGGCGTCTGCAGCGGGCGGTTCCTGCCCCGTCTTCTAATTTCCAAGCAGCAGCGCTGGCTCCGGACCGACTTCCCGGGGTGCTTGCTCACGTGCGTCGGGCATGCGAAGCCAGGGTGTGGGCCCTGTGGGCCCAGGCTGGTCCCCGGGGAAGCTGGCTCGTCTGGAAGGGTGTCCGGTTGGGGCGCTGCCATAGGGAGTGATCTGGTGAAAAGCGCTGGAGTTTTCTTGGAGAGCCAGGCCGTCAGCCGTGACCTTGGGCTGCGTAGGGAGGTAGTGAAGGTTGAGAGCGCAAAACAGGCAAGCGTGTGGGGACACCTGCACGTAAACCTTCACGTCCGGACGTAGACCCCCAGGACGTAGACGGGGCTGGGAGTCAGGGGGTGCACAAGGGTGCACAGGGCCTGGGTGTGTCACGTGGAGCGGTGCACAGAAACACTTGCACGCTCGGCCCCCGGCAGCTACGCACGGACCGAGGGGGGGTGTGTGTGTCCGCGTGTGTGCGCACACAACCGCCCAGGTGTGAAAGGGTCTGAACCACGACCAGGCTGGGACAGCTTCCCCCAGAGAGACCCCCAGTCAGAGACCGCAGGGGTTGGGGCGCCCTGGCTGGCTCCTCTCCCAGAAAAGGACCTTGAGGAGGACACAGGCTCCCTCTGTCCTTGGTGACTGCTGAGCAGGCCTTCCCTTTCGGGGGCGCAGGCAGCCACCCGGCAGGCCTGGCTTCTCTGCGGAACCCTCAGCTGCCATAGGCCACGGGCTCCAGCACAGCCAGGCTGCGGAGGTGCCTCCCCGGGGCTCTGGGACCTGATGCTCCCCGGGAGGAAAACAGGCCCAGAGGAAGTGATGACCTGCCAATAAGCAGCACCCATAGACCGTGTGGGGCGTGAGATTCTTGTCCCTTAGGTTCAATGAGTCACTTACTGCCCACGGTGACCCTGTGACCCTGCACTTACGACGGAGCAAACAGAGACACTGGTCGGTGGCTTGGCCCGCCCGAGCCGGGAGAGCAGGTGGGCCACAGGGCCAGGACTTGACCTTGACCCCTGTGATGTCAGCCTCCAGGGGCCTCAAGACCTCTCCCCGCACAGTGTTGAGTTCAGTTCCATTTAATTCAGGATGGCCGTCAAGCAGTCGCCGTGGACAAAGCGCGAGCTCCTGGGCTGCGGCTTTGGGCCCCGCTCGCCAGCTGCTGGCCTGCTGGGTGAGGAGATAAGGATTCCCCGCTCATCCCAGGGCAGGGCAGATGCTACGGAAAAGTTGGGAAGGGGTGCGGGGGAGAGCAGGGTGGCCCGGGGCCGGTCGGCGTGTGGGCTGAGTGCGGTGCGGCGGGGAGGAGGGGACGCTGTGGACAGGTGGCCTGCGCTTTGAAATGCGGGCGGGGGTCCCGGCGGCGGCAGAGGTGGGAGGGACTGGACACGGGAGCAGGAGGTGAACGGGGACCTTCATCGGGGGGACCGTCCCGCTGCGGGAGAGGTGGGGAGGGAGGTGGACGGGCAGCTTGGCGGCGGCCCTGACGCGACCACTACCGGCTCCAGGGGTTGCGCTGGGCTCTGGGCAGAACTTTGGCGGGGAGCTGTCGGGACTTTTGCCCCCAAAAGCCCCCGAGAGAGTCCCAGCTCTGGAGTCGGTCCCGGGAGAGGGCTTCTGAGTGAGGACGCCAGCCGGCCCAGGGCCTCGCAAGTTCCACATCTGTTTGCTGGAGCGAACGTGGCCCTCGCTGCCCCTGCAGTGTCCACACGGGAGGGACGGGGGGGGACACGCCTCTGCGCCCAGAAGTTTGTCTGTGATGAGCAGCAGCTCTGATTAGGCCTAAGGGGTCAGTACCTTCCTGCCCCAGCCCCCGGGCGAGCCTAGACCCCCAGCCCACCGCAAAGCTGACTCTCGCTGGACGCGGCGGCAGCAGCGCGTGAACCAGCGTGAGGACGGACGGAGCATTGCAGCGACGTGCAGCTCGGCTGGCGGGAAAAGAGGGCCGTGCGTAGGGCGGGCGACGCATTTCGGCTCCAGGGTACTTGCTCCACCCGGGCAGCCTTCCTGAAGGAGTTAGGAGTCTGGGAGCTGGTTAAAGGAATCGGAAACACTTGGCAGAAGGGGCGGAGGTGCTCCAGCCACCCAGCTCTCCTTGGAGGGGGTGGGAGGGCTGGACTGGAGCTCGCTGGCGGGGAGCCCTGTAGGGGCAGACGGTCCTCGAGGGCCGTCCCGGGTAGGAGGGCTCGAGGTGGCAAGTGTGCCCCAGGGGGGGGTGGGGAGCCTTGTACCCAGGGCAAGTCCTCCTCCCCCTTTGTTCTTTGGACCCCTTTCCGTGCCCTGGGCATTGCCGTGGGGCCCCACTGCCCCAGGAGCTGGGGTGTTTGGCTTTGTCCTGGAGTCGGTACCCCCAGGAGTGTAAGAGTTCAGGGTTGCTGGAGGACGCAGGCGTGTCGCAGTGTCTCAGGGTTTCCACGGACGGTGACAAGGCTTCCAGGGGCGCTGGGGCATTCACTGCCTGACCTCCCTTCGTCCGGCCCCGCGGGGAGGGCGCCACAGCAGCGGAGGCCATGGTGCCCCCTGGGCGGGCGGGCGGGCGGTGCTACTGCTGCCGTGTGGACAGCAGGGACCTCGAGGGCCGAGGGCCGTCCCCAGCCCCAGGGTCAGGGCTCAGCCTTGGGCCGCCCGACGCCCTGCCCTCCGGGGGGGGCGGGGTTGGCTTGAGGCTCAGCAGGCAGCCTCTGCTGCACATCAGGGGGCCTCCGGGACGCTCGGCAAGGCCTCCCTGCTGGCACCTCCGCCCAGCCCGTGGCTTGGGGGCCCCCGAGGGCCTGGCCGCAGGGTTTGAGCTCCCAGGAGGAAACATCGGTGCCCCGATCGGCCCTGTGCTCTGCAGCTGGGTCAGCAGCCTCCCTCCCGAGGCCCCGTGGTGGCCCCGGGACACTCGGAGGCAGGAATCGCTGGGGGTGATGACAGCAATGCCTGAGGCTTAGTGGGCACGCGCTGTTTGCCAGCTGTGCCGAGGGCTTCGCGGGAACCCAGGTCAGCCTCACGAGACGCTACTCAAGGGTCACACGCGGACCATTTCACAGCCCTGTTGGGCCAGGCCGCAGAGCTGGGGCTGCCTGGGGCTCCCTGTTGCGCCGGAAGTTAACCCCGCGGGCGCCGCGTAGTGGGGCCCCCGGGGCAGGGCGGGGTGGGGAGGGGTGCTCACCTGCTGCAGGTGTGGGAGCTGCTCATCTTCAACAGCCGGCGTGACCCTCCTGGTGCGTCGCCGCGGACTGGAAACCCCGCACTGACACGGACTTCGACGTGAAGAAGCTTCGAGGAGCCCGGGCTCGCGCGGCAAGCTCACGTAGAGCTGAGATTCAGCCGCGGCTTGATTCGGGCTCATCCACACGCTTTTGCCTCTGCCACAAGTAGAGGCACATCTGCCCGCCCACCCCACCCCGCAGACAATCTAGAGCCTTCGGGCTGCTGTGGTCCCGAGAGCCCCGATCTGTAAGAATCGATCGGTTCTCTGCGGTCCTCGGCAAGCGTTCCTCGCGTCCCGAGACCCTGCGTCCCAGTGTGTCCGACCTGGGAAGCAGACCGCAGCCGGACGGTCACGGGGCGGCCGTGGCCGGTGCCGGGGCTGCGACGCCCAGAGCTGCAGGCAGGCCACGGGGAGAGGGCTTCCCCCGTGGACAGGAAGGTCGTGGCCACGATGCGGGTGACTCTAGACCGGCCGGGAGGAGGCGGGGCCCTCTGTGTCCGCCTGCCATCAGCTGTTCCCCTGGCCCCTCTGCTTGTGACCCTGGACCTGTCGCTCGTAACCGTGGAGCTTGAATAAGCCCTGTAATGCCTCAGCCTCCCTGGGGGTCAGAGAGGGGTCAGACTTGCCAGCTGGCAGCTTGGGGAGAGGAAGGGCTGGCCCGGGGCTGAGGCCACAGATTCAGCCCTGTCTTCATCTCAGGGCCTGACTTCTCCTTCTCCCCGCCACCTCCTTGCTCCCCCGTGGCCAGTGGCTCCTGATTGCTAGGTTAGGTTCCGCCGAATGCTGCATCCGCAGGAAGCAGAGGGCAGGGGCGGTGGTGTTAGCTTCGTGGAGGATCCAGGGACTCATGATAGTATCTGTCGATCATTATGTGATACGTACCAGGCACTGTGCGTGTAATAATTCATTTAACCGTCGAGAACAGCTTGGCGAGTTAGGTGCTGCTTTTGTTCTCACTTTACCCATGAGAAAACTGAGAGGTTAAGTAACTTCCCCAGAGTCACACAGCCAGGAAGCGAGGAGCCCGGAGCCACCCGCAGGCAGGCCGGCCCGAGCGCCAGCCTCCTTAACCACGGTGCTACCGGGCCTCTCGCCGGTGGAGAGCTCTGGCCTCGCAGAGTTCCGCAGGCACGGCACATCCTCCGGGCAGGCGCCCCGTCCTTTATTCTAAACGGCGTGGCCCTGTTCTGAGGTCTCCTGCGGGAGTTTGGTGGCACAGGCAGGCGAGCACGTCCCCCGGACCCCCTTGGTCCCCGCTGCCAGGCTGTGGAGAGTGTGTGTGGGGGGGTCTGTGGTTGGCGCACTTTCAGCACAGCTGTGTTCACGTCGCCCCCCCGCACGCCTGTCCCGGCAGGGCCGTGGCCGGCCGAGAGCTGCAGGGGATGGCGTGTCCGCCCTGGGCCGGAACGCGGCGTCTCTGGGGCCCTGGCTGCCTGGCCTGAGGGAACAGCCCCAGCTCTGAGTCGTGCAGATGAGGGTCCGGATCAGCCCCGGGGCTCACCTGCTGGTTGCCCTTTGCCCTCCTTGAGCCCCCCCCCATCTGCGGGACGGAGCTTACGCGCCCTGAGCGGGGGGACCGCTGGGGGTGAAGTAGAAGAGGAAGTCGGGGTGCCCGGCGCCGCCGATGACCATACGGTTGGTTCTGCCGCCGCCTTGCCCGCGGGCCCCAGACCCCTGGCTTCTTCAACCCGACCCCGAGGCTCCGCAGACCCGGTGGCCACCACGGTGAGCCCAGTGGCGTCGCTCACGGGTTGGCTCCAGTTCAGCCCTGGTAGCTTAGTTCAGTTCAGTGCAGCGTCTTGGTTGTGTCTGGAGCCAGCTTGGGCGGAGCGGGAGGGTCTTGCAGGGCTGGGGCTGGGGGCAGGGGCAGCCAGGTTTGCAAGGGCAGGGGGCCGGCCTCACTGAGCAGCTTGCGCGCCTGGTCGCTGCCTTTTGAACCACAGACCCACACTCCTGCCGCTGGTCCGCGAGGCGGGTCGCGGTGCCCACGGCTCCGGGCTCCGCTGTGCCAGAGGCCTGCCACTGTCCCCTGGGGGGTGGGGGCCTGAGAGCCGTCCCAGGAGAGAGGGAAAACGCGTTCTCCGGAAGTCAGCTGTATCGAAAGCGTTCAAGGTCTTTCCTCAGCCGGGTGGCTGTTTAGACCTCGGTAAAAAGAAAATAGCAGAAACAGTATGAAAAGAGGGGTTGAAGGTGGGTGTGTGAAGGTGGCAGGGTGAGCCCCTTGCGTTCAGATTCGTTACCTGTTCCTGGACTTTGGCTCAGGCCTGGGTCCCGCCCAGATCAGAGACAAGCTGGCGGTGCCCTCGTTTCTGGGCGGGATGAGGACTCAGGCCTGGCCCAGAGTTTTGTGGTGGCCTTATCCATCCCCTCCCACCCCAGGTCCTCTGGAATCGTCCTGCCCCGTTTGCAGGCCCTCCTTCGGCCGACAGCCCCTCTGGTGGTCCTTGAAACGTCCTCCAGGACCGAGACATGGAATCCACCCTGCTGGCTTCTTATCACACAGCTGGGAGGACATCTGGGGAAGGATGAGGCCAAGACATCCTGGCTCCTTCCTTCCTTATCTCAGGGGAGCACAGGTGACGGGGTGATGCTGACCCGTCCCTTCCCACAGGCGTGAGGCTGGGGCCGGGGTCGGGGCCCCACCGGCCTGGCGTTACGGGTGGGATTCCGGTGGGGGAGGGGAAGGGATTTGCCCCAGAGGAGCCCAGCCGGGCCTGGGGCTGGGCAGGGGCTGGATCCCTGCCACTTTCCCACACGGCGCAGAGATTGGGTTTCCTGCTGAAACCCTATCTCTGAATCCCAATCACTAAGTTCCCAGCTTCTCACTGCAAGCTGTTTGTAGCAGCTCCGTGTATTCTGACGGGGGTCCTGGAAGGAAAGACGCAGAGCACAGTGGTCAGGCGCCCAGGGTACAGGGCAGACAGACCCGCGTTCACATCCTGTCAACTGGTCTTGAGGCCCCGGGCCAGGCTCGGTTTCCTCACCTGTTCAACAGGTCAGATTGTAGCTACTTTCTCGGACGGCTGCCGGGCTTAAGTGAGACACCTCTTAATCTGGTGTCACCTCGCCGTTACCCATCCGCGCTCACCGTGTGGGTCGTGGCAGGGGGGGGGGGCCCGTCCTCGGGGCGCGCCAGGCGGACGAGGGAGACGCGGCCCAGCGTCCTTTGTCCTCCAGCCCTGTGTTCGGGGCCTGCCTCCTGAGCCTTCACGAGCCCCCGGCCCGCGGCCCCTGCAGCCGGGCCCCTCCGCCTCCAGAACGCCCCTTCTCTCTTTGGGGTGTCCCTGGGCCCTGCCTCCGTCGTGCTGTCTCTCCCCGGGCGCACCTCCAGGCGACTTGTCCCCGGGTCCTCTCTGCGAGCGGCACGCAGTTCCGGAAGCTTCTCCTCAGCGCGCTCTTCCTCTCCAAACGCCGCCCGAACTACAGACCCGGAGATCGGGCAAGCCCGGTCGCCTGCCCTCAGCCTTACGTTTGCGTTGGATTAGAAGACAGTGGCTTCTCCCACCCAAATTTGTTCCTTTCTCTCCCCACCGCCACTCCCCCCCCCTCTCCTGCCTTGCTGAGCTCAGGGCGTGCTCTGGTCGCCCCCCCCCCCGCCCCGGGCGCCCGGGCACAGCCCGTGCCCACTGTACCCCAGCACCCTCAGTCCCGGAGCCGCTGGCCGGCCGCCAGAGCCGCGGTGGGCGGGGGTCACCGTGGCTCCCTCCCAGGCCAGGAGGCCTGGGGGAAACCGTCCGGGCTGGCGCTCACGCACCAGTGGCGCTTCTCACGGGTGGAGGAGCGTAACGAAGGGGCCGGAGTTGGCCCCGCCTCCTGCTTGCAGCCTGACGGCTGAGGTTTGGGGTTCCCGCCATCACGTTGCAAATGCCCTCATCCCTCGGTGACCTGTGCCAGGGCCAGAGATCAGGAAAGCGTTGCCGCGGCCTGCTCCTCTCGCTGAGGTTCGGGGAGAGCCGTGTTACTTGTCTGGCGTCCTGCCGCTCTGCAGCCGGAGTCTACTTTGCTGCCCTGAGCTCACGTGTAAAGCAGTGAATGGGCAGGTGAAGGCCACCTGTCAAAGGTTCAGTCCCGTTTGGATGGGGGTCCGAGGCCGGAGCCGAGGGAAGGGGCTCCAGATCCCACCGTCTTCCGACCCAGCCCGGCCCCCCCACCCCCGGCTCCTCCTTCTTTATCCTGCCCCTCCCCCTGTCCTTGGCTGTTCAGGGACCACAGACTGAACCAGACAGAACTGGAAGGGGATCTGTCCCCACACCCACTCTCATCTTGCTTCCCTCCTTAGGGAAAAAAAAAAAAAAAAAAACAGATTATCTCCAGCAGCTCTGAGCGTCAGAGACTTGAGTCTGGCAGAGGAGCAGATGGGCTGGGGGCGGCACAAGCAACTGTCCTCTGTCTCCTGAGGTGAGGTTCCACGGGCCAGCCCAGGGTGCAGGAGCCCAGGAGGACGGGCCGGCCCAGGGTGCAGGAGCCCAGGAGGACGGGCCGGCCCAGGGTGCAGGAGCCCAGGAGGACGGGCCGAAGAAGGGGTGGCGTCCCATCCCGGCGCGTCCCTGGGCTCCCGACAGCTCAGCTCTTGGCCTGGGGGACAAAGAGCCTTGGGCTCTTCGGGGTGACGGGGACCCTTAGCAGGCCCTGGGCGTCTGCTCTGAACCGGGCGGCGGCGTGGTCTTTGGTGCCAGAGCAGTGAACAAAGCAGACCCACCCTTTGTCTTCACGGACTTGAGTCTGGGGGGGAGGCGACCTTAAGCACATGGTCACAGAAGGGAATCCTTAAACCGCCCCGTGAAGTGCCGTGTGGGAGAAACAAAGGGAGCGATGGTCAGGTTGGAGGGCCAGCCGGTCGGGCAGGGCTTCCCCGAGGAAGGGCGCCTTCCCCCCGGGCCGGGGCAGCAGGTTGGCAGGGGGCAGGGTGTGCAGCGGTCCTGAAGCAGAGCGAGCGTGGGTGTGGAGCAAAGAGGAGGAAGGCCGTGGAGGAGGGAGGCGTCCCGCACGGGCCTGGGAAGCCGGGCCTGGGAAGCTGGGCGTGGGCGTGGGCGTGGTCAGGGCCCCGATGCTCAGTTTTACCCCTGTGTCAGCAGGAAGACAGGGAAGGGGTAAGTGCGGAGAGCAGCGTCAGGCTCGTGTCGTTCAAAAGTGACTCCGGATACGGTGGGGGACGAGTTGGAGAAGGCAAGCGTGAAGGGCTCCCGACGGGAAGGTCCCAGCTGGCGCCCCCCGGGGTACACGCAGCGGCCTGGGGCCGGGCGCAGGAGCTGAGGGGCAGTGAACGGGACCCTGCAGGCCCCGGGGGCGGGGGACGCTCTGGGGAAGGGGTGGGGACCTCATTTTGCCTAGATACTAAAGTTTCTTCGGTGCAAAGCACAGACATCCAAGAACAACATCGCGGGGTTTTCTTGAACAATGGCACCTTTTTCTTCTTTAAACGTAAGCGTGTCTCAGCCGAACGAGACTCATACAAACTGGGGTCAGGAAAGGCAGGGGCAGTCGGTGTCCCGAGCTGGCAGATGTGGTCGCGAGCCTGACGGTGGTGCCGGGGGTCTTGGTGATGGCGGCAGAGATGATAGCGGTGGTTGTCACGCTTTGGGTGATTGTGGGGTGGTTTACGGGGTGGTGGCGCCCAGGGTGAGGGCCGCAGCAGCCACTCCGTCTGCAGTGAACCGGGGCACCCGCGATGCTAATGGTTTCTGCCCCCGATGTGCCCGGTCGCTCGGGCTAAAGGTGACCTCTAGAGAGCCTACCTTCCCCTTCCTTCGGCGACAAGTATCGCTGTGAGGTTACAGCAGGCTGCGGAGGCGGTCCCTGCCCTCAGGGATTTTGTCACCTGCCCGACAGTGACCGAGTGCTGGGTCCGGTCCCGCACCTCTGCTGATTGTTCCGCCATCTGCACCCTCTTCTCGTGCACTGAACGGGGCCCTCCAGACATGCCAAGCTGCACCCTCTTCAAAGCTGACACCCCCTTGCCGCCTCCCCCACCCCGTCCACCCCCGTCTCTGTGCAGACCTGGTCTAGCTTAGGCCGGGCTAAAACGGGAGTGTGGACTCTTGGGCCAGTTGTTACTCTGTGACCTTGAGCAAATCATACGCCCTCCGGACCGCGAGTTTTCTCATGTCTCGTCAATAGAGTGCAATGTTGTCCCCACCCTTTCTAGCTCAGAGCACTCTTGGGGGGCCGTATGAGACCACGTGGTGGGAGGCACGTGCCCGGGGCTGTGTGTGGGCAGCGTGTCTCTGCTCAGGCCTCCCCCCGCCGCCGCCTGCTGTCGGGTCAGCAGACCTGCTCCCAAAGGGGCCTTTGTCTGCCGGTTCCCTGGGAACCACGCCGCCATCACAGAGTGGACCCGGGCCTTTATCTCCAGCAATAACCTCAGGCTATCTTGAGGGAGAGCGTTTGAAGAGGAAGCTTCTCCAGTCCTCCACGAGGGCGGAAAGCATGAGATGGTGCAGGCTGTCCTTGCCGTCCTGAGCCTCCCCTTCCTGCCCTCCACCCCTTCCCCACTTTCTCCCAGGATTGGACCAAGAACCCACTCACACGGAGGTTGTCACTAACTGACAACACCCTCAAGCTGTGGATTTTGGAGGGTTCTTTTCCTACCTTGACCTCCAATAGGAAATACCTCTTCCAGCAAATCCAGTGTGTGCATATTGAGTCAAAAGATTTGTGAAACAATACTGTGTCCAGTGTACTTGGTGTTGTGTTTTGTTGAATGTGTGCGTCTGTTTTTCTTTAACTGCCAGTGACAATGCACTGAACCGATTTCATGACCCACAGATGAGTTGTAACCTGCAATTTGAAAAGCCCTGCCCTGAAAGGACCGTCTTTCCAAGCACAGAAGGGCCTGGGAGCGGGGGCGGGTTAACCCCGACTTCTTCGGGGACAGCGTTTCTCTCGGGCCAGGCGGCGCTCCAGGCTCTTTATTATACTAGACCAGCTAGAACCCTGACACCCTCTCACTGAGGTAGGTGTCGCGATTGCCATCATCGGGCCAGGAAACTTACCTTACTTGCCGAAGGTGACACCGCTCGTAAGTGACACAAGCTCAACAGCTGGGCTGTGCTGGCTGCCAAGGTGCCTCAAAAACAAGGTGGTCCCACCAGGGGAGCCCACCGCCCACGCCCTGGCTGTCAGAGCCAGGCTCGGGTGCTTTTGGAGGGCAGGTCCGGGTGTGGGCCGGAGACAGCCCGCAAAGCAGAGGGGCCCTGGGAATCCGCAGCCCAGCAGACGCCCAGGCTGGACCGCCCTGTGGGTGCGCGTGGAGCCGCGCGGGAGCCTGGGGGGCGGAAGCGCTTTGGGGCGCTCGTTAGGCCCGACACGGAGCTCTGCCCGTGGCCGGTAGGCAAGCAGGCCCTTTCTGAGTGGAAAGGAAAGCCTGACTCTAGCCTGTAAAAATAATACTGCTGGTAATTTTAAACATAACACTCTTTGCAGGCTAAAAAAAAAAAAAAAAAGAGCTTAACCAAACACTTTCACTGTTTTTTTAATGAGCCTATTGTCGTGGGCTCTATGAGAACGCAACTCAAGTCTTGAGACTGCGTTTCAGAGCACAGTGTGTCCCTGCGTCTGGTGGGTGGGTTGCTTTTAAGATCTGAGCCCGGCGCTGCTGGTGTGTGGGCCAGGGGTCCGCAGACAGGCCTCGGTGCACAGTGGAGCCCAGTGAGGGGGCTTCGGGAGGGGTGGTCGGGGGGAGCGCGGGCTTATCAGATCTGGGCTCTGCTGGGCGGGGACGGGACGGGAGGGAGGCTGGGAAACAGGTTCTCCAGACGGGACCTCAGCCCCCCAGAAGTTGTGAGTGTCCCGTGGCCCCTCCTCCTGTTTACAGCTGGGGACATCGAGCCCACCGCCTGCCCCCATGCCCAGCTCTGCCTCCTCCGCTGAGCTCTGTGCACAGTTCAAAGCCAGGAAACAGGCCTCCAGTCTCGTGGGGAGAAGGTCCCAGAGAAAAGACCCCTTAACAGGGGCGGCTGGGCGGGCGCTCAGGGAGGCTCCCTGTGGCTGAGGACAGCCCTGGCTGGACCGGAACTGCTGCCCAGGAGCTGCCGGGAAGGGCTTAGGGAGGATTCTTAGAAGGGGAGGAGCAGGGCCTGGGGGAAGCGCACTGATGGTCTGAAGGCGCCTCAATGGGAGGACGGGGTGAGGGTTGGGGGGGGGAGGCGGAACCGCTGCTGCTGCTGCCGCCAGCCGGCCCTCCGCCCTCCAACCTCCCTTCACTTGGTTTCCTGTGAGCCTTGCTTGACAGATAAGCGTGAGGGCCCAGGGCCCTTCTCAGCTGTGGACGTAGAGCCAAGTTCAGTCGCCATGGTAACCCTCTGGCTGATAGGGACTCAGGTTGCTATGGAAACTTGTCTAAAACCAAAAAGTATTATGGGGGAGGGGTCTCAGCAGCGAGGAGGGGTGGCTGGGCCCCTGGGCAGCAGTTTCCTCCTGGTCTGTGTCCTCCTTCAGCCAGGGCTTCTCTGGGGCCCGGACCAGGGCTCTGGGGACGGTGGAGGGTGGTACCAAGGAGGCACCCAGGGCTCCGCGGCCAGACGCTCCTCCGTCTCTGGGGAAAGTCTCACAGCCGCCTCCAGGGTCAGCTCTGCTTCTGGAAGCAGCAAGGTCCGCGGCCCCTCACCAGCAGCCTCCCGGCGGCCGGTCACAAGGCAGGGTGGCCGGCCGTGGCTTCCTCAGTGCCGAGTGGAGGGAGGGGCGTCCAGTCTCTCGGGCCGCTGGGGAAGCGCGCGAGGCCTGCGCAGACCCTCTGCTGCTGTTCACGGTGACCCAGCACGGAGCGCGGTGCGGCCCTTGGCGGGCGCCTCCAGTTACCCAAGAACCAGCACGTGGACGAGATCATCTCTTTGCCCTTTGTCACAAAGTGGGAAGACGGTCACAGCAAAGCAGTGCAATTTGAGGTGCTTCCAGGCACCCAGCGGATGCCCACACACCTTCAGCCCCCTGCTGACCCCCGCCAGCCTCGGGGGCTCGAGTTCCACTGTGGGTCACGGGACCTCGCCCCCTGGAACCATCTTCTGAACCTGGATGGCAGGAGGGGGTGCTCAAGAGGGGAGGAAAGAAAAAAGAATCGCGTTCTGGCCCAGCCCATACGTGGTTCTTCCTGACTGGGAGAATTCATTCCCAAACCACCCGCTCAGGCTCCCCCAAAGGAGCTGATTGCAGCCCCCTTTCTGAGCCGGGGCTGAGGTCAGAGCAGGGAGGCCGGAGGTCGGAGGCCGGGCGCTGCAGACCGTGGTCTCCCACCCCCCCCCGCCCCGGAAGCTGCACCGCCTTGAGCAAGGCCGAGCCCAGCTGCCCACCCTGCAGAGGGGCTCCCTGGCAGCAGCCCCCCTGTGCCTGGTCCTCACGCTGGGACCTCGAGGGCAGGGAGGGGTCAGGGAGCCCGGGAGGTCAAGCAGAGGAGGCTGCGGTGAAAGAGGGTCTCACCGTAGCAGTCAAGGCCAGGGTCCAGGCAGACCTTGCAAGGGGAGCACAGCCTCAGGGGCTCCAGCCCAAACCCTTCCCGGCCTGTGAACCTTTCCTCTAACGCTCCCGCCAGGCGTTTTTATACCAAAATCATGAGGTGGTTAATAATCCCGTGGACTGTGTATCTGGCACGCCACCCTTTTTAAACTTCGGAATCTGTGTGCAAGGGATGTCAGCCCACAACTCAGGCATCCAGGAAAGGTCCCATTCTTGGTTGCCTTTAAATCCACTTAATCCTGGTTCTGAGCCCCACCCACTGGAGGCGAGGGGATGTCGCATGTCACCATGGCTGGGGTCCTCTGCCCAACCCCAGACCGTGCGGCTGACACGGAGGCTCGGGGCGGGGCCGGGAAGCCGGCAGGGCTGCCCCCCCCCCCGGTTCCGCAGGCTGCTCAGCCGCACCCCGAGCCTCCCTCCGGGGGGCGTGGGCCTCTTTGCCAGGCCGGGGGGCACCTGTGCCCGTCCCCCGTCCCCTCTGCACCCCGTCATCCCTCGTTCTGGAGAGCTCCTCCTCTGTTTCTCAGAGGTGGTCTCTTCCTCCTCTTTGAGGAAGCTTCGCCGAGCCCTCGCGCTGGCTCTGCTTCCTGCCCTGTCCCGTGCGCTTGCTTGAAGCCGGGAGCCTTGTAACCTGGCGGCCCCTCGAGGAGAAGCAGATTAGCCGTCTCGGGAGTGTGAGGGCTCACCCTTCTCATCCCGGCCTTGGGAGGTGGCTGGGTCGAGTATTAATACCCCCGTGAGGCGGACGGGGAGCCACGGCGTGGATGGACACGGCCGTGAGCGTGTGGCTACGCAGGACGCGTGTCCGGGCCTCGGGGTCTCCTGCCCAGACCAGCCTCCCCGAGCTCCGTGCCGGGGCCTCCTGTGCCGTCAGGACCCTGTGCGTGGAAGCGTTTGCCCCACCTCCCCCGTCAGTCTTTGAGGTGCAGGTGCTCCTGTCCCCATTTCACAGACGAGGAGCTTGAGGCCCAGAGCGGGGGGCGGGGGGCTCAGCTGCAGGTCGGCGGTGCGGCCAGAACCGGAAGCTGAGCTCTTCACTCTTCTCCTACGGTGGCTTTCCGAGGGACTTCAGCAACCCTAAAAAGGAAGAAACCAGGGAGACAGGAATGGCTTCATCAGCAGTTTTGTTGAGCTTTCTGACTCCATCCAGCCTCCAACAAAAGAGGCTGCTTTCCAGAGTCCCGGGCTCCGTTCATGCTGTGGGTTCGCTGCTCTTACCCCCACTCACCACACGCCTCTCAGACTCAAGGACACACTCCTTCCAACCCAAACCCAGCCGCTTCGCAGACAAAAAAGCTTGGGGGAGGAAGGGCCCTGCGCAGAGCCTCGGGGGAGCTGGGGTGGGAGAGGCCTGGCAGCCCCTCCTCTCCATCTGCTTCCCGGCCTTCGTGGGACGCCGGTGGGCCCCAGACGGGAGGCGGTGGGTGGGCAGGTCGCTGGGGGTCTGGGGTGACCCCCCAGCAGAGCCTGCAGGCGGCCAGCTGGCCTTCTTAGCACCTTCTTCACGAAGCCCGGGGCGAGGATCGGGGGCGGCGGGGGGGGGGGGCATTCACAGCTCTCCCCCAGGGCCTGGAGGTGCTGGGCGAGCGAGAGACCCAGGCCCCTGACGTCTGGTGCGTGCGGAGCGTGAGGCGGCTTCCGCGCCCACCAAGGGGAAGGAAGCCCGGTCCCGACGCTCCGCCTGGACCCCGGGCACCCCCTCCTTCCCGCCGGCCTGGGAGCAGCTGGTGTGCGACCTCCTTCCTTCCTTCAGCCCGTGCAGCCGGAACGGCCACCGGTGCTAACCAGGCACAGGCCGCGAACCGGATGCTCTTCTAAGCGCTTTGCGTACGTTACCTCCTCATAATCAGCCTGAAAGTGGGGGTTGTCTTGTTCTCCTTCTTCCTGTGAGGAAACTGGGACAGAGAGGTTGGGTAACTGGCCTGGAGCCGCCCAGCTGGGAAGCGGGGGAAAAGGGTTTTGAACCGGTGTCTGGAGCCGCGGACTGGTGCCGGCGGGAGCACGGGCTCTGCGCTGTCGTGTGGACCGAAACCGACCTGCGTGATTTGGATTCTTCCGTACGGAGACCCGGCTTTTCTCCCCGACGTGTTTGTTTTTCCGTCACTGACCTATGTCACACACACTCATGATTACCTGTACTCTGACTTGGGATCCAGCGCTACGTTTTTATCTTGTGGCTCGAATTAATTTTGTTGTGCCCTTTGCCCAGTGGGGTTTGGAGGTGGCACTCTCTCTGGAGACAGAGAAAGGAGGAGGGTGGGCTGCGCTGCAGCTGGGGGCGGGGGGGGGGGCTCCCAGGTGCCGCTCTGGGGGCGCCTTCCTCGGGTACAGCTGAGACGCCATTGCTCCCCAGGCGGGGGTCCCCCAGCGGCTCCCAGAGGAGAGCGTTCTCATTTCTCGTCCTAACGTTCGGGGCCTCCGCAGTCACACCTTCCTGCCCCCCTGGCCCCCCAGCCCCTTCCTCTTCCCTGCCCGAGCCATCTGCCCACGTTTCCCCAAGGGAGTTCAGTGAGACGTGTTGATTGGCTCTGCTGAAAGATGCAGGACCCTGGGATGAACGGGCTTAAACAGGTTTCTTTCTCGTGGGACCTCTCAGAGCCTGTACTCGCCGGCCCAGGATCAGTTAGTGGGATGCGAGGTCCCCAGCCTGTGTCCCCGGGACCCTGTCTTCACCGGGCTCTCTGTAGGGCGGTGGTCCGTGGGCCCTGTGGGGACGCTGCCCGTCCTGGGCCAGGTCGGGCCCCGCGGTTCCCGGAGCTGCGGTGTTCTGGTCCCTGCACCTGGGATTTCGCCCCATCCCCGGCCTGAAGCCCCCCACTGCCTCCGCCGCCCCCTACAAAAACCTTACCCGGGCTTCCCTGGTGGCGCAGTGGTTGGGAGTCCGCCTGCCGATGCGGGGGATGCGGGTTCGTGCCCCGGTCCGGGAGGATCCCACGTGCCGCGGAGCGGCTGGGCCCGTGAGCCGTGGCCGCCGAGCCTGCGCGTCCGGAGCCTGTGCTCCGCAACGGGAGAGGCCACAGCAGTGAGAGGCCCGCGTACAGCAAAAAAAAAAAAAAAAACAAACAAACAAAAAAAACCCACAAACAAACAAAAAAATCCTTACCCGTTCTCTAAAGATATTTTTCTTGACACCCGCCCCCCGCCCCCGCCGCAACCGTGAACTGCTCCTGGGGTCTTTGGACCCCGCGTGGCGGTCTTCTGACAGCGCCCGCCAGTTGAAGCGGTTTGCTCTCACTCTCTGTCCTCCTGTCCGGGGGCGAGCCCTGTTCTGCCCTTGGTCAGACTCTACGCCCCTCGCTGGTAGGGCCGTGTCCTCACTCCTTTATTCTCCTCGGTGTCTTCACATGATACGTCCCCCTGGCCGTCGGAACGCGCCGCGCGGCTTGCAGGATCTTAGTTCCCGAACCAGGCTTCGAACCCGGGGCCCACGGCAGTGAGAGCACGGAGTCCTAACCACTGGACTGCCAGGGAGGTCCCCATGCAGCCTTTTATCTTTTAATAAACTTTAACATTTTAGAAGAGTTTCACATTTACCAGGAAGTTGCAAGGATGTTACAGAGAGGTGTCACGTACCCCGCGCGCGCCCCGTGTCGCCTGTTGGTCACGTCTTTGTTACTGTGGTGCACTTGTCACAATTCGTGAACCAGTCCCGATACATTGTTGCTATAACTAAGGTCCGTGCTTCCTATGGATTTCCTTCGTTTTTACCTGCTGTCCTTTTTCTGTTCCAGGATCCCATCCAGGGACCACATTCCATTCAAGCCTGTCTTCTTAGGCTCCTTTGGGCCGTGGCAGTTGCAGTGTCTCAGTCTTTCCTTGCTTTTTTAAATTTTTTAAAATTTTTGGCAGTGTTGGGTCCTCGTTTCTGAGCGAGGGCTCTCTCTAGTTGCGGTGAGCGGGGGCCGCTCTTCATCGCGGTGCGCGGGCCTCTCACTGTCGCGGCCTCTCCCGTTGCGGAGCACAGGCTCCGGACGCGCAGGCTCAGCGGCCACGGCTCACGGGCCCAGCCGCTCCGCGGCACGTGGGATCTTCCCGGACCGGGGCGCGAACCCGCGCCCGCTGCATCAGCAGGCGGACTCTCCACCACGGCGCCACCAGGGAAGCCCTATGCGGATTTTTAAAAGCCTATTTCTTCTGAACCACAGTCTTCAAGGCGAAGACTGCACTCTAAAGGCACTGTAGCAAAAGCATGCAGATGTGTCTTAAGTTTAATTGCATTTAAAGGTGCTACACGGGCTTCCCTGGTGGCGCAGTGGTTGAGAATCCGCCTGCCGATGCAGGAGACACGGGTTCGTGCCCGGGTCCGGGAAGATCCCACATACCGCGGAGCGGCTGGGCCCGTGAGCCATGGCCTCTGAGCCTGCGCGTCGGGAGCCTGTGCTCCGCAACGGGAGAGGCCACAACAGTGAGAGGCCCGCGTACAGCAAAAAAAAAAAAAAAAAAAGGTGCTACACATCTAAGGAGCTACACCTGCCACGTCACAGATGTACAGCATCTCTTAGCCCTGGGGCTGCGGGCACATTAGCTTCCAGCTTCCCCCAGGTGAGGCTCTGCGGGAAGCAGCCTGTAACCCTCGCTAATGTGTCCATTACCCCGTGTTTCTGTGATTCCGCTTATTTCCTCCTGTATCTGGTTCCCAGAACACCTGACACTTCCTGGTGTGAGGCCAGATTGTCTGGGATCCATTACTGCCTGCAGCAGAATCTTTAGCGACAGCCCTGCCTGTCCCCTCGGCTCAGCAACCGGTACTTCCTTCCCCTGCGGTGACAGTCAAGGCATGTCTGTCCCTAAACAGAGTCCCCAAAGCTTGAAATGGCTTCTGGATCATTTTCCAAATGAGAACCAGGTCCAGGAAACATAGCTAGTGGCAGAGCAGGAAGCAGAACCCAAGCCGCTTCCCTCTTCAAATCCACCCTGTCCCCAGCCCACCCGTCTGAACGGCCCAGCCTGGAACCGTGGTGATGCCTGATGGATCCGCGGGGAAGCCGCCGGTGTAACAGCACCCCTGAACTGAGCACCCCAGCACACCTGTGGCTCCCTTTCTGCAGGATGTCCCTGCGAGGAGTGCCTGAGACTTTCCTGCAGATCAGCAGGACGGGATGCCCTCAGCTCACTGAGTTTGACTTCACGCTCTCCCGAGGCTCCAGGGCCGGGAGGGAGGCTGTGGAAAGGCACAGACCTAAGGAGAATCAGGTGACGGCTGTCCTGCCCTCCTGGCGGGGAGGCAGTCACGCGGGTCCTAAGCAAGATCAGGGCTGCCGTTAGCACCTGCCCGTCCCTGCCTCTGCCCCTCTTCTCAGCCCCGCCCCCATACTCACTCCTCTGGGGACGAGGCTCACTCTTCGCTGGGGGCCGTCTCGTCCGCGCCCCCTCAGCGTGGCTTGTCCAGATCAGCCCTTCCCCGGAGCCCCCATCAAAGCACCTATTTCTGTAGTCGAGGTGTCTGGAAAGCAGTCTGGTTAAAGTACGGGACACGATGCTTTCAAATTTCAGAGACCTGTTAATGCATCTTGACCGTTTGGGGTGCAGGCCTTGACTCTAGCATCGGATGCCCCTTTGTCACCTGCATTTGGTCTTGAGTGCGTCTCGGGCATTTCTAACCATGTTTCTTTATGCTGAACCGGCAACCTTGTGATGTTATTGCAAGGTTGCGACCATTTGCATTTGCCCACTGCCGCCCCCCGCCCCCCGCCCGCCAATCCACCTGCTTATTTCGGGAGCTTTTTTTTATTTCAGAGAAAAGTAGACTTTTCTCCGGCTGCTCATCCTGCGAGCTTTGCCTCCTCAGGAGCCCTGAGGTTGCTTCCTGGCCGCAGTCTATCCTTTTCTTTTAGGAGAACGGCTCAACCTCTGCAGCCTGCCTCCCCACCAGCTCATACCTTCCCGCCGTACCCTCCGCAGGAAAAGCCGGGGCGGGAGGGGCTCGCGTTCGCCTCCCTGCAGAAAGCTCCAGCTGCCGCTCAGTTGAGAAGCCCCTTCCCCTTTGGAGCGTGTTCTGCGATTATGCACAGTTCCCCGTCAACAGGAACCTTCCAGCTCCTTGCATGGCTCATCCTACATGCCCTTCCTTTTCTCCCTTGGGAAGTCTTTATAGCCTCACAGTTTTTAGGAAGGTCTCCTTTGCCTCTATACACAGTATTATATAAGTTACTCCACGGATTAGCCAATAACCCTCTCTCTTAAGGACTTTACTATCAATGTATAACCAAATATATTTCACTGATCGAGTCTGGTCAGCTACTACAGAACAGTTTTATAGACTGCTTCAAAAAAATTTTTAAAAAAAGACATCCTGGGGCAGGATATGTCTTCCCTGAAGTCATATCACCACTCAACCTAGTAGCCATCTATCCAGCTCCAAGCAAAGGGAGTGGCAATGAGTGTTACGTCCTCTGGCGCTTTCCTCCGTGAACTTGGAGGGCTGGTAGGAGCTCAAAGCTGAGGGCCCTCTGCAGACCCCTAGGTTTATAACCAAAGTCGACCAAGATGGACAGGCTTTCCCGCTGACAGTAATAATAGTAACAGTAATAGTAACTGCTACTATTTGAGTACCTACTCTGTGCTAAGACTCAACACGTTATCTGATTTAATCCTTCCAGTAACCCTAAAAAGTAGATAGTTAATTACTTCCATTTTGCAGGTGAAATTTAAAAAATGAGACTTCTGAACATTGAGATTCTTGGCTTACTCTTATCTGAGTCAGGATTCAAACTCAGATCTGTCTGATTCTAAAGCTACCACCTACCCACCCCGGGTATGGGTTCAGAGTAGCCTGGAGCCTTAAAAGTGACGTGGTCCCCGCCCCTCCTAAAACCGACTTAAATTGCAGACCAGAGGCTGATGGAGAGAATGAGGGGAGAAGCCGGCTTCTCCGAAGCCCCTCCTCGGACGGGAGGAGGTGGGAACCAGGGGCCCTGTCGTCCCATCAGCACCTCTGGGGATGCTGCCCTAAGCATCCCTCACTGGGCAGCGGCTGCGCGATGAGGCGACTGACCGCCCCGCCCTTGGGTGTCCGACCGCCCCAGAACAGGAAGGTGACGGTGCAGGTTGTTACCTGTGTCACGTTAACTTCGTCGTCTTGTTGGAACACTCGATTCCTTTGCCGTGCACGCAGCCTCTGTAGTCATTCACAGAACGAGGTCGTCGACTCTTAAAGAGGGAGAGAAGGCAGGAGCGTCGGGGTACAGGGCGTTGTCCTGATGTGTAGGGGTCTGGGGGCCCTGGGTCCCGGGTGGGCCGAGGGTGGCCGTCGGGGGGAGCGGGGCCGGGGGGAGAGGGGGCGCCGGCAGGTTTGTGGGGCAAGCGCGCGTCCCCCTCGGGGGGAGGGGGGGGTCACGCAGCTCACGGGCTCCCTGACCCCACGACGTCCAGGAGAACGCCGCAGGAAGGGCGGGGTGCGCTGAGAACACGCTGAGTGAGGGTGGAGGAAGGTGACTAGACGCGCTAATATCTCCCTGGAGAACCGGGCCTCCACGTGCAATACGGGCACCTTCTAAGCAGAGCAGAGCTGAGACGGAGCCGCCCCACCGTTCAGAGCCAGGGATCCCTTTCTGCGGGCCTTTCACTGGGCGGAGAGGCTCAGCTATCACACAGCTATCACTGACACCGCCCTGTAGAAAATAATTATTCAGGGGACTCTGGAAGGCAGCGTAATTAGTCCAATTAATCTCCGGCGCTGAATTATCCTGTGTCCGATAATCGCCGTCGGCAGCAGAGGGTTCATTAGGGTCCCCGGCTGACAGCGAGGAGTCAGGTGTCCTTTTATCTCGTCTCCTGTCCCTGACCGGATCGAGTGGAATCTTCTTGTTCTGATAAAGTCTGTCTCCAGTAACGAGGAGGCTGGTTAGGAGCGGCACGGGCCGGGCCCCGGGCCCCTGGACGTGCTGCCTGCTCCTTGACCTTGAGGTTACACGAGGAGCGCTGGGTGTGAGCTGCGGCACCAACCAGCAGATTAACGGTGGCGGTGGCGGCGGCAGGGGGGGTGGGGGTCTGCGTGGGCCTCCGAGAAGCAGTTAATCCCAGCACACCCGCTGAGCGGGGGATTCTCCAGGAGTTTTAAGGCCAAGGCCCTCCTTTTGGTGGGAACTTACTCTGCATAATTGAACAGCCTTGAACTCCGAGCGGAGGCAGACGGGGGAACCCAGGGCGGGGGGCTCTGCGGGCGGAGCTGCCCTGTCTGGTCAGAATCTCAAGCCCGGTTCGGGGAGAGGTCTGAGTGGTCACGGAAGCTGTGTCTGGGCCCCCAGAGCACCTGGGGGCGGGGGGGGGTCTGCCCCCCGGGGGCTGTCCACCGTCTGCCCAGCGGCCTGTCCGAGCCGCCGGGCGGGGCCCCGGGTCAGCACCTCTAAACCTGTGTGGTCTCAGATTCCTCTCCCCGGGAAAATGGTCATCGCGCTTGGGTCCAAGATCTTGCGCATACGTTCAGGGGGGTTCTGGACCCTCTGTTGTCTGGCGTGAGCAGCTCCAAATGTGACGGTCCGTGGATCGTGCCCTCAAGGGACTTAAAATCTAGGCAGTGGAGATAGGGGGCCGCAACGGTAACAGTGCTGCGACAGGCCTGCCTCGGCACTGTGGCCTTCGGGGCCAGATGGCTCTTGGCGGGAGGCCGGCTGTCCTGTGCGTTGTACGATGTTTAGCAGCGTCCCTGGCTCCTGCCCGCTGGATGCCGGGAGCGTCCCGTCCCAGGCTGTAACAATCAAAAACATCTCCAGACATTTCCAACGCCACCCCCAGCTGAGAACCTGGTGATGGAGGTGCAGGCGGTGTGCTCAGCCCCCGTGGCAAGTGCGATGAAGTCTGGGTGGGGGCGTCATCAGGGAAGGCTCCCTGGAAGAGGAGCTGTGGGACCAAACCAAAAACACAGGCTTTTGCTTGGGTGGTTGGTTGGTTGCTTTTTTTCAGCCTTTTATGGCTGGAGTCTAGCCCGGCGTTTGATGCAAAGTTGCTCAGCGCGTTCTCACGGGATGCGGGTGTCCCAGGTGAGAGACCAGCACCGCGTGAGGGCATAGGGGCTGCAGAGGTGCAGGCCGCCCGCTCCCTGTCCCGGGGATGAGGAGCAAGACCGCGGCTTTGCAGCTCTGGCTCAGGAAGCTGTAGAAGGCCTTGTTCTGAAGACCCTTAAGAAGAGGGCCAGCTGCCTGTCTCCTGAAGCCTCCACTGACTGACCACAGCACCCCTTCTTGGTAGACCTGGAAGGGTGTTTTGGGCCCTGGAGCATGTCTGAACACAACCCTCCAGAGGTCACTGCCTTGTTTGGAGTCGGAGCCTCAGAGGTCACCCGCTTTGCCCTCCCTGGCTACGGTCCGGGCTCTACCTGCAGAATCGGGGAGCAGTGTTCCCGCCCGGAGACCCCGGAACGGAGCGTGCCGTCCGTTCTTGGCCCCGGGTCACACGTGCGTGTTGCATGTCCCCTGGGCTGCATCTTCCTCCTGGGCGGGGAGCCGTGGGGGGCCGGGTCCTCCTCTCTCCTCCCTGCTGGCTCACGGCTTATTCGCTTGCTGGATGAGCCCGTCTGCTGGACCCTTGACGTGCAGAAGGGACACGGCACAGCTGAAGGGTGTCCCCAGGCAGCCAGGTGACGGCGAGTTGAGGGCCGCGTCAGGGAGACTGTACCCTGGGAGTCCAAGGAGCCTCGCCCAAGGGCCGGCCCTGGGAGGCTGTCGGGACCCTTGCAGGGAAGGGATCCCTGGGGGCCCAGCTTCACGAGTCTGGGATGGAGAGTTTTATTGGGGCTTTTTTTTCAATGCGTGTTAAAGAGCCGTACGTCCAGTAAAATGTACGTCTGCCTTCCCAGGGAGGATCGCGGCGGCTCCCGGGTAACGGGCGTTCATAGTGGCCTGGAAAACACAGGACAGTCTTTAGAGTGAGTTCCTGGGCTCCACGGGAAGAGTCCGTGGTGTTAGGGGAGCCGTTTCCCTCTGACGCGTGACTGAGCAGGGGGAGGAAGACGAGGGCCCCGAGTGCGCCGGGACAGTGGGGTGTCCTCGAAGTCCGCCCGCGGGGGGAGCAGGGCTGGGCCTGCACGAGACCCCGGTAGAGGGGGAGCTGCTGAGGCGGAGGCGGGGATCTGGAAGGCGGGTGGGGGGTGGAGCGGGGCTGGCCTGGACGACTCCTGGAGGACCTGAGCCAGGAAGGTGGGGCGGCAGTGCGGGCGGGGCCGGCTGTTGGGGGCACCTGGGGACGGGAGGCTGCCTCCCTGCTCCTCTCTGAACCCGAGAGTCCCTTGAGGCAGGGCAGGCACGGCAGAGGACGCGTGTGCAGCAGGCTTTACGGAGGAGGCGTTCGGGGTGGGGGGCTGTGGCCTCTGCCCCGGAGGCAGACAGACAGTGAAGAGGTGTGGACAAGTCTGCCCGGCCTCCGGCAGGGAGCCGAGGGCAGGACGGGTGTCTTCCACCCGCGCTAGGAAGCAATGGTGGAGAATCAGGCTACCTCCCCAGAGGGCCTGCAACGCCGGGCCGAGGACTCGAATGGCCTCTGAGAGGCACTGAGGTCTCAGGTGGCGTGGATGGCGTGGCCTGTGACTCCTTGGTCTGTGGGGTGGGAGCAGGGCGTGTCTGAAGCCGCCTGAGCCCCTCCCCAGCCTCCGGCCCTGCATTCTGTCCGCCACGGCGGAGGGGGACACACAGACGTCGGTTCAGTCAGGCCTGTTCCCCCTGGTCCCCAGGAGCCCCGGGCCGCTGGTCCGCAGCCGTGGGGGCACGGAGAGCCGGGGGGGGCAGGGCCCCAGGTCGTTCCCGGTCGCCTCCCGCCGCCCCGCTGAGAGGTGGGGGCAGAGGGGAGCTGCCCACTGTAACGGGGAGTGGGATGCCTGGCGGGAGAGCGGAGGGCCAGGGTCTCCCTTTGGCCTGTGAGGGAGGCAGCAGTGAAGTGCCGGCTGCTGCTGGGCCTGGGCACGGCTGGCCCCCGTCTCTCCTCCCGTCCCTCCTTCCGGGCCGGGCGAGCCCTCTGCGTCCTCGGTTTCATTACCGATGGATGACTCCGGAGAGGGGGCGGGGCTCACCAGCTGCTGGGGCCTCCTGCCCTCGCTGGGCGGGGGTCATTCGCAAGGAGGTGGTGGCCTGGACCGCCGGCAGGCTGAGCCGGGCCGTGGGCGAGCCCCGGGACGGTGGTGTCTGTCGGCCGTCAGCATCGTGTCCCTGAGGGCAGGTCCGTCCGCCGACAGACATCTGTTGGGTGCTTTATCGCTGAAGAGCTGTGAGGGGCAGGATGCAGTCCCCCGGGGTGGCGCTGGGCTCAGGGGCGCCGGGTCCTCACCCGGCAGAGCCCGCCCTCCTGGTGTCCACCTCACAGGGTCAGCACAGGGCTTAGATGGCGTCAGGGCCGTGAAGGGGCCCGGCATACAGTAGGCACTTAATACGTGTTGAGTGTATTGCTTCCACGGTAGAGGGAGAGGTGAGCTCAGTTCTGCCGGAGGGCCTGCGTGTTTCCCAGAGGCGAGCCCGGCCAGGCCCTCGGGGCTGACTTTCCTGACCCCCCTCTCCTCCGGAGACCGTCCCTCGGGGCCCAGCCCTGCGCTCAGGCCTCCTGCTCCGGCCTGGTGGGTTCAGGACGCTCCCCTGCACACGGGGGGCGGGGGTGGGGGTTGAAAGCAAAGGACGCTGGCTTTTCTGTGTCCACCCGGGTGCGCTTGGCGGCCCGGTCCCCTGAGGGGGCCTCTCCGCACCTCTGCCCGCACCCACTCTCTGCCCAGCCCCGGCCTCCAGCCGCGAGGGCTTCTGCAGACAGGCTGGCCTGCCCCGGACGCCCTCCTGAGCCCCGAGTGTGGTTCCTGGCCCAAGCTGGACCTCCCTCAGCTCAACGCTCGCCCACCTCTGCCCTTCTAGAAGGCTCCGGCAGAAGGAAGGCCTGCTGGGTTCTTCCTTGAACCCTCACACAGTGGGGGTGTGGGGTGTGGGAGAGAGCCGGGGCTCCCCACCGGGAGGGTGTGTCCTCGTAGCACAGACCTGGGACGCTGTCCGGGGGGATTTTCCCTGGGAACTTGGTTGCCTTCAAGTGGTGGCGGGGCCTAAGCCGCTCAGCAGCTGCAGCCCGGGCCCTGGGGGGATCGGGTGACGGCTGAAAGAAGGCCCGGTGTCCTCACTGCCTCTCCCTGACCCTCCCTGGCCTCACGCTGAGTGGGTCCAAGGCTCTCCAGAGCGATGCTCAGCCCGGGGCCAGGCAGGAGCTGCGGCCGGTCCTCCTGGAGGGGGTGCAGCGCGCGTGCGGCCCTCCCTGCTCATCCATCGCCTCCCCTCCCCCTGCGTCAGGCTGTGGAGACCGGCCAACCCGCTCTCCAAGAAGGAGGAACCGTGGCCCAGAAAGGCCCAGAGGAGGCTGTGCAGGAGCTCTGAAGGCCCTCCCTTCCAGTGTGCGGGGTGGGGAGAAGAGGGGGCCGCGGGGTGGGGGGAGCGGGTGTTGGAGCCCTGCTTTGGCCGCAGCAGGTTCCCAGGCTCCCGGCTGGAGATGGGGAGCTTGGAGGGTCTCGTGGCCCAGAGCGCAGCCACGGTCTTGGCAAGCGGGCCACACAGCCTGCCTGCCAGACGCTCTAGGAAGCTTCTTCCCAGGCCAGATGATCCGCAGGTCCCAGAACTGGGACAAAGCCCAGCGGGAGAGAGGGGTCCCTCGAGGAAGCGTTGGGCCGGGCCGGGCCGTGGCTGCCAGCAAGGGGCTGGCCACGGCCCCAGGTCCTGGAGGTAGAGAGACGCGGGCCTGGCCCGAGGCCTGCTCCTCCAGCCTCCTGGCAGCCCCGCCGCCCTCACGCATTCCAGGAGCAGAGCAGGAGGGGCCTCTTCCTGTGACCTGTAAGGCGCCGCATCCCAGCACGTCGGTCGGTCGGGAAGGGCCTCTGGGCTGCTCCGTCGTCCTCATCGTCAGTTATAATTTATTTGGGGAGAAGCATGGACTTCAGAGTCAGACTTGGATTCAGATTCCTACTACCCCACTTACACAAGCTGTGTGACCTCAGGAGGTTAAGCGGCCTCTCTGGGCCCGGCACCTGTAAAGTGTGGTAACTACGTTCGGGCTTTGGTGCCGCGCTCAGCGCGTGAGGCACTGAGTAGATACCCGTTCCCTTCCCTTCCCGCCTCAGAGGACACGGCCTGCGCCTCAGTGGCTCCAGCAGGCCTCGTCAGGTCTGTGCCGATTTCTCTGCACCCCCAGTCAGAAGCCTCCTTTAAAAACGAGCCTCCCCGCCTCGCTGCCCTTGTCCCCAGCCTCGGGGGGCGGGGGGCGCCTCGGCCTTTGTTAAGGCGGGTCCTTTTGGTGGGTGGTGGGGCTACCCTGGAAGCGTTGGTGGCAGATGGGCCGAGCCTGAGGGTCCCCCTGGGGGTGTGGGGGGGGCTGCAGAGGGTCGAGGGGATCGGTGACCTAGAAGGCTTTTTCAGAAACGGGAAACCTCCGGGGAGGCGGCCGGACCACAGGTCTGATGTGGCACAGATGTTCTCACTGGGCCGGGGGAAGTGGGGAGCCTCCCAGAAGAGGGCCTCCCCCTTCGGGCAGCCCTGCATGGCCACGCCCTGCCCCAGCCGTCCCCCCTGGAATCCTCCCTGAGGCCTGGCCACCTCCCCTGTCCCCTAGCATGGCTCTGGCATCCCGAGCAGGTCGCCGTCACGCCATTGGGCCTCAGTGCTTCTGTCAAACGGCTTCTGAGGCTTCCGCCAGCTCTGATGCGCGAGGAGTGTCACCGTCCCCCCTCCTCCGCGCGGCACACAGCCTGGCTGACCTTGTACCCGCAGCCCAGTCGCCACTGCCCCGGGGCCATCGTCCCATTTCACAGGTGGGAGGAGTGAGGCTGGAGGTTAAGGCCCTACTGAAGTTCCCACGGCCCTGCTCGACGTCAGCCGCAGGCCCCCTGACGCCGGCAGCTTCTCGGGGAACGGTTGGGGCTTCGAAGGCGGTGGTAGCCTGTCCCTCTGACTGTCCCCTCGCTGTGGCGTGGCCCCTCCCTGGGAGCCGGGAGGCGCAGAATCTACAGAGGAGGCTGGACGGTCGGGGTTGGAGGTCTCCGGGGGCCTGCAGCCAGCAGCACTGACGTGTGAGGCGCCCGCCCCCAGCAAGGCTGGCACCTTCGGAGGCGGTGGCTCTGGTCGCTTGACCGCTGGTAGGTCCCGGGGAAGGCAGTGATGTCGGGTCCTCGGGCCGGAGGGGGCGGGAGAGTGCGCAGTGCAGGGGGGCCGCCCTCGGCTTGGCTGCCACGGGCTCGGGTGCTGTGCTCTGGCAGCTGTCTGTCCGACTCGCTCTGGGCCTTGCGGACCTCAAGGTGGGCCCCATTTGTAAAGTAGATGTGCTGAACTCGAAGTGCACCAGAGGCAAACGCCTTACGGGAAAGCCGCGATGCTAGTGCAGACCAGAGCCAGCGGGCTCCGCAGCACCGCCCGGCAGGACCTCCCGGGCGATGGAGCGGTCCTCTCTCTGCCGTGGTGGTCACCAGCCGGCATGGGGGGGGCGCTCCCGAGCAGTTCAAGGGTGGCTGGTGCAACTGGAGTCTTAATTTGTATTTAATTTTAGTTAATTTCAATGTAAAAGATACTCAACTGCCTGAGTCATTGGGGGGAAATGCAAATTAAACCTCCAGGGAGGCGCCACTTCACAGCCACTAGGATGGCCACAGTAAAAAGACAGAGAGTAACAAGTGCTGGAAAGGACGCGGCGGGGTCGGAGGCCTAGCACGCTGCCCGTGGGAACAGCGGAGCGGCCACTTCGGAAGACAGCCTGGCGTCTCCCCCGATGTCAGAGTCACTGTGCGACCCCGTGTTGCGCTCGTAGGCACTTACGCAAGAGAAATGAAAACCTGTGTCCGTGTAGAAGTTTGGATATGAGTGGTCATCGCAGTTTTACTCGTAAAACGGGCAAAAGTGATGCGAATGCCCATCAAATTATGAGCAGATAAATAAAATACGGTGTACGCATACAGTGGAAAATTACTCAGCCACGAAAAGGCGTGAAGTACTGACACACGATATGTGAGTGAGCCTTGAAAGTAAAAGAAGCCAGTCACAAAAGTCGACGTGTTTATGATTCCATTTGTATGAGGTGCCTAGGATAGGCAAATCCACAGAGATAGAAGGTGGATCAGGGGCTGCCAGGGGCTGGGGCAAGGGGAGATGGCTAATGGGTCTGGGGTTCCTTTTGGGGGTGATACAGATGTTCTGGAATCAGATAGTGGCAATGGCTGTACAACTTCACAGATGTACTAAAACCCACTGAATTGTGCACTTTAAAAGGGTGACTGTTACGCTTTGTGAGTTAGCTCTTCGTGAACATGCTGTATACATATGTCCATTTGTGGATCATGGCCGCAATAATACCAGGTAATAATATCTCTAGAGTCAGACCATCTGGTTGGGATCCTGGCTTTACTGCCTTCGGCAGCTTACTTAACCTCTCTGGGCTTCAGTTTTCTCAGCTGTAAAATGGGGATGATAATTGGACAGTTAACATGGGCTACAAACCAAAAGCCCCTAGGAGCGTGCCTGGCAGGTGCCGGAGGACGTAGCGCAGTTAGCCGATGCTAATATTCCTAGTTTCACAACCAGAAATCCCCCAGGGCCCCTTCCAATTGTCGCCCACACCTGGGCCCAGCCCTAGCCCTCCCGCATCCTCCTCCTTCCCCTCCCCCCTTGGCCTGCAGATGGTCTTTGCTAATGTGAGAACGGTTGCCATAACAACCACTCCGCTCCCAGCAGCAGCTACTTCATTGGAGCCGGGTGTCACGTGAAGGTTCTGGGCAGCGTCACTATGAGAACATGGCCAGTAAACCATGAGGTTGACAGGGCTGGAGAGCAGGGCCTGTCAGGGAAGGGGGCCACGTCCCCCGGCCAGGCAGGCAGGCCACCGTCGGCGGGAGGCTGGCCCTCTGCGCCCAGGCTGGAGTTCAGGTCTTTGAATGAGGGCAGGCTGAGTGCGTCAAGAATCCACGCTCTGACCCTGTAACCTAACGATCAGAGGGAAGTGAGGCAGGACAGAGGAGCAAGCCGGCACCCCTCCAGACAGAGCTGGAGGCGGGCACCCTCTCCGGGTCCCCCAGCCCTCGGCGCTGGCCGCCCTGGACCAGCACGTCTTTCTCTGAGGCACACGGTGCTGGACGTGAAGAAGTGCTGTGGCAGGATTGCTGTCCAAGCCCTCTTCCAAGTGCAGGCTGAGCCGGGCTGACCGGCCAGCCGTGGGGGCCGCCCTCCGCCCGCTGCAGAGAGAGGCGGCCGCTCCCCCGAGAAAGGGCGGGGCTGGGCACGATGCGGGGTGGCGGGCCTGACTCTCCTCCCTCGTCAGGCCAGCTTTTGCCTGAGGGCACTGCCCAGCGGAAGTGAGGCCACAGCAGGGATGGGAAGCCTGCTCCACCCCCCAGAGGCCTTCCGTCTGCAGCCCCTGCAGCAGAAAGGCCAGCCGGGTCTCTCGAAGCTCTAGCCCCACGTCCAGGCTCGCCGGGCGGAGCCGACGGGGGCCCAGGCACTGCAGCCTCTATCCCAGCGGGCAGGCTCCCCAGAGCAGGTGCTGCAAAGCCTTGGCTGTTCTGCAAGGAGGAGGGTGTCGGGGAGGATGGCAGCCCCGGAGCGCAGAGCCAGGCGAAGGGGGCTGCGCTCATAAGCAGGACGCAGAGGGAAGGAGAACGTGTGGGCGCTGCCCGCCCAGAGCCTGGAGCCGACGCCTGGCCGGCAGCCCTGCGGCAGCGTCCGGCGGCGCCTGAGGCCCGGCGGCGCCCCCTGGCGGCCCGTCTCCGCAGTGAGGCCGCGGCCGGGTGGCCTGGGGAGGGAGGGCGTCCCCAGGGGAGCGGGACAGAGGGGGCCCCTCAGGTGAGGCCTGGGCATGCGGGAGTGGCCTTCCGCACGGAAGGGACAGTGCATTTGTGCCAAGGGAGCCGACTTGAGCTGGAGGCCCAGGACACACCGCCCGGCGGCCTGGCCGCCCTGGTTTCAATGGGCAGCCTGTTCCGACGGCCTGCAGCAAAAAGGCGTCCGGATCTCACAGGCGCTACCTTTTGCACCGCGGCACCCACAGAGGGGGCTTGGGCGGTGCAGATTCGTGGGCCCCGTCTCCAGGCGGCTGAGTCGTAGCCCCTGTGGGTGATACCCTGGCACCTGCCTCTGCAGCACACTCTGGGAGGAGGAAAGGTGCTTTTACAGGCTTCGGCCAGCAACAGAGCTCCACAGCCAGGCTGTCAGAGTTGGTTCGGGCCTTGGGTATGCCCAGCCCCAGCTCCCTTATTTAATCCACAGAGAAACTGAAGCCCAGGAAGGGGAGGGAGGTAGCTTACCCGAGGCCTCACAGCCGACTAGCGTGTCCCCCGGGGGAAACCAAGAGAGAGCTCTCCCCCGGCCCTGAGCCCCCGCCCGCATCTTCCCCCCACCCCGCCTCACGCTTCCCATTGGCCCCGTACCCACTGGGGACAAGTCGCTGAGGGTCTCTGAGCCAAGTCTTCTCACTCAAGCAAAACCAGAACCTTCGGGGATCTGCAGAGACCCCTGCCTGGTGATTCTGGGCCAGGGGAGACCCTTCGTGCGCCCTCTCGGGCCCCTCCTGGTTTCCTTTCCTCGCCTCACGTGAGCATATGGCCGGTACCTTTGTCGTCCTGGCCCTGTCTGGGTGCTCTGGGGCCACTGACTGCTGGGCTCCGGGCGGGCACTCGTTGGTCAAGAGGGTTCAGGCTTCTCCGGAGCACGGGTGGAGACCCGGGAGCCGTCGACAGCAGGAAGCACGGGGTTTGTTGCGCTGCAGGGCTCCGTGACAGCCGCCTCCGACAGTATTGTGACTTACGTGTCGGGGGGGAGGGCGCGGGGGTGGGGGGGAACTAGTAAAAGACTAAACTGTCCCCGCCCGCGCACGGTGGTGAAGGTGGGAGCCTCTTGCATGGAGGGCCACTCCGGGCTCCTTCTGGGGCCTCTGGGCTCAAAAAGGTGGTGAGGAGAGGAGTGGGGGAGCAGCTGGAGGTGAAGGAGGCTCGCTGGGCGCTGCCAGAGGGCAGGGACGTGTGTGTGCAGGGTCCTCCCCTGCGGTTTCAGCCCCGTGCCAGCCTCACGCAGGACTGGGTCTTCACAGGCCAAGGCCCCTGGCAGTCCGTCTAGGGCAGGGTCACTGGCTTTCAGGGTCCGCAGAACCCGCCTGGTATGACCTGTGAGCCGTGAGCGGAGACCTGGCATGTGTGGGGACCGGGGCTGGGCCTTGAAGGTCATGTCCTTGAGCAGAGGAGAGGGATAGAAAGGAGTCAGACTCCCAGAGGCGCGGGGCTCCGCGTCCACACGGAATGATCGTATCCACAGACACTGGTTGTCGGGTGGTGGCACAGGCTGCCGAGGACCTCCTGCTAAATGTTGCTCGGGAAGGGGACCCCTGGCTAGAGCCGGAGATCACTTTGTCAGAGAGAAGTTTGTGTCGGTCACTGGCTCTTATTATAATGGTATTTCACCTGCGTGTACTAGGAGCCCAAACTGTGATGAGTTTTAGAATTTAGAGAAGACTCGGACGCTACTCTTGGGATCTGATAGGGTCAGGAGAGATTTTTTTTTTCGTTTTGGGAGTTGTTGAGAGAGGGGTGTGTGTGTGTGTGTGTGTCTGTGTGTCTGTGTGTGTGTGTGTGTGTGTGTGTGTGTGTGTGTGTGTGTCTGTGTGTGTGTGTCTGTGTCTGTGTGTGTGTGTCTGTGTGTGTCTGTGTGTCTGTGTGTCTGTGTGTGTGTGATGCTCAGTCCTGCCTGTCCCGGGTCCTTTAGCCTGGATTTCTAGGTGGATCTATTCTGTACTGTCTCAGTTAGTTTATGCAGCAGTCACCCCTGCTGGTGACACACCTCCGTGCCAATCGACCCCAGGACAACGCAGAGCGGCCAGTCCAAGGCCTCCGGTGCAGGAGCCCACTGGGCCTGCCACCCCCCGCCTGGTGACGCCCCCAAGCCTTTCTTCTCTGGGCTGGAGCGATGTGCTTTTTCTCCCATTCACGAGATGCTTCTTTCGAGTTCTGAAATGCCGGGACTTGAGAATCTTCCTCTTGAGCCACTTCCATTCCTCCTGTTGGTTCCCACCGGGTGCAGCCCCTCAGAGCAGGAGCCAGTCTCGAGGCTGGACACAGACGCAGTCCTCTGGAGGCCCTGCCCCGGGCTAAACTGAACATGGGCTCCGAAACGCAGTGCAAGGAATTAAGAGCTCACCGGGCAGTTGCAGCGGTTCACCTGACTGTCAGCCAGTGATGAAAGCCGTACAGAACTTGGGGAAATTTGACTGCGGAGTCCCTCCTCCTTCCCGCAGGCCCCTACATCTCTTGGGGTCCTTATCCTCGCGCCCATTGCGTCAGGTTTCAGATTACAGGCCGAGGAAGGGCCCTGAGGCCCAGCACTTCCCACGACTGAGATGGGTTCGCAGGGACCGGGGCTGCAGATCTTCGCTGGCGCCGCAGGGCAGGGGGAGGCGGGCCTGGTGACCCCTCCACGTGCGAGCGAGTCCCAGCGGAGAAGGTGGGGTACCTCTGAGCTGCACCTGCAGGTGTCTGGGTGCGCCCACCGCCCGCCCCGCCCCCGCTGTACCTTCGGGCAAAGGAGAGCTGCCTCGTGCAGAGAACCCCCTGGGCCCGAGGCGCCTGAGTCAGCTCTTTCATTCTCGCGACAGCCCCACCGGACGGGTACGCCGAGCGGACAACTCAGAGGAGTGCTGAGACGCCTCGCTCCAGGCCAGGCATGCTGGGAGGGCGCGGCCGGCACCCGCCCTTGGCCTTGCCGCCTCAAGCTCTGCGTTCCCACCACCGCACGACCCGACGGCACTGCCCCCTCCGGGTCTTGGCCGTTCAGGGTCTTGCCCTCCAGAAGCCTGTTTCCCTGGTTCTGACTCCAGAGTAGGAGGGACCCTGTTTGCCACCATCCTTCCCTGGTGCCGCCCCGTCTCCAGCTCCAGTGACCCCCGTGCCCTGGTCTTTTCCTTCCACACCTGCGGCAGGGGACACGTCCACGCAGCTCCCTCCGTGCACACGTCTTCGGGATGGCAGGGCGGAGTGTGCGTGATTCTGATGTGAGGGTTCCCGTGGACTGCCAGCTGGACCCTGGGGGGGGGTGTCTGGAGGCGTGTGTGCGTGTTTGAGGCCCTGTGTCGTCGTGGAAAGAGCAGGGCTTTGGGGTCACACGGGCGTGGAAGTGCCTAGTCTTGAGCCCACCACGGTGCCCACTCGGTGAGCGGTGTCGTGTGCTCTTGCACGAGCGTGTGTGCGTGCACGTGCCCACCCGATGTCAGCTTTCCTTGGTGGCCGGTCCTCACCGGGGACTCCTGGCGGAGACAGCAGGCTCTCTCTGCTCTCCTGTAGGAAACGCCGCCCCCGCGTGTGCGTGCTGGGCGCATGCTGTTTGTGGCGACCACCGGGCGTTACCGTGGTGACGGCTGGGTCGGGGGCCTCTCGTGTCTTCTGAGCTCAGGGAGCTCACACATCCTCCAGGCTGCTCCATTTGCAGGGGAGGCTCGGAGCAGCCGTCAGGACACTTCGTGCTCCCCGCCCCACCTCCCTGTCACCCCGTGACTGCTGCGGTCCCTACCCTGCCTCCCCCCAGCCCAGCTTCTCACGCACACGCGCGCACACGCACACGCACGCGCGCACGCTCAGGCATGCGCCACGCACACACCCTCCTCTTGCTGCCGGACACTGTCCTGCAGGAGCTGAGAAGCCAGGCCCCCAGAGGACGGCTGTGAGGCGTGTCCCGATCGGGGCCTCCGGCCCAGGGGAGAGGTGTGCTCTGTGGCCGCGGCGAGGACCCTGGCAGGAGCTGACTCACACAGGGGAGGCCCTTTTCCTCATTTGAACGAAGGTACCGTGTAGACTGGGAGCGTCCTGAGGGCGTCCCTGCCCACACGGGGGCGGAGAGGAGCCACACCGCCGCTCTATTTCCTCCAGCCTCTTCCGCCATAGCCAGACCTGACATTTGACGGACGCATGGAGGCATCTCGACTCAGCCAACAAAACAGTGTCACAAAGTGACGTGTGCCCCAGATTACCTCCCCGCCCCATCTCTGATCCCTGCGGAGATGGTGGGAAAGGGGTGAAGCTTGTTATGGGTTGGGGGTCAGAGGTGGGTAGGGTGGGGGGGTGAATGCCTTTGCAAACGCACCTCATTCATATTTTAAAGCTAAAAATTTAAAGACTTGTTTCTGGGGTCAGGGCTGTGAATGTCAAATTGCCCTCCCCCCCCCCCCCAACGCCTGGCCCAGGCTCAGGGTCTGCAGCTCCTTGAGCCACAGAGGCCTTCCCTTACGTGCAGCTCGGTCCTCTCGTCCTGGGACTCCCGCTGCACCCCCAGAGGTGAGCCTGTCACCTGAGAATGTGGACACAGCCAGACCCCCCCCACCGGCTGCACCTGAGCTGAGCCTTTGACGAGCAGGGTGGCATGCCCGAGATGGCCACCAGGGGACGCTGCTGGGGCTCGGAGGGGGCTGTGGGCTGGCACCTCTGCAGACCATCCAGGCCGCGGGGCGGAGAGCAGAGCCAGGCCCCCTAGCTCTGTCCCCAGCTCTGTCCCCAGCTCTGTCCCCGCCTCCCCCCCCCCCCCGTATGCCCACCTACACCTGGGGCTGCAGCCTGATGCCATGTGTTCTTCATTGGTAACGTTTCTGCACCTCCAGCCAATCGTCCCCCCCCCCCCGTCCCGGTCCCTGACCTCAGCCTCCCGTCCCTCCTGTGACCGTGTTGGACTGAGTCACTTACAAGGACTCCTGTGGCTCTGATTTGGGGCAAGTCTAGGAGACTTTGGGGTAGTCCTGCCCCACTCTGCCGGCACGGAATGAGAAGGCTGCTCTGTGAGTTAAACATTTTTCCCTTAAAAAAAAAAAAAAAAAAAAGACGTCTTCCTAATGGGACACGTATCCACCCATTCTTTTTTTGTGTGTTTTTATCGTGGTCTCATCCGTCCACTCTAGAGACGGTCACCGAGCACCGACTCTGTGCCACCGCTGGCTTTGGTGCCGGCGCTGCCGAGATGCCCTGTGATCTGTGCACCGACTCTGTGCCACCGCTGGCTTTGGTGCCGGCGCTGCCGAGATGCCCTGTGATCTGTGCAGAGAGGTGTGAGCTTCTTCCTGGACTTGGCTGTGCCCTGTGCTCCGTGTGGGGCGTGGGACCCTGTCTCTGAGGCTCGGTCTCCCCTCCGTGAAAGGGGCCAGCGGCACAAAGCTCCCCCACGTGCTGTGAGGCCCCACCTTGCTGACGCCTGCCCGGGGCGGGCACACACGGTCTCCGACTCATTCACCCTTGGTCCCCTCCTCTCGGGGACGCTCCCCCCTCGGAGTCGCGTGCACCTCTTCCCTCACCTCTGCCAAACCCATGGAAAGCATCGCCCTGGCCCAGAAGCCCCCATCTCGGTCCCCACGTAGGCCTTTGAGGAGCAAGCTTTAAAAATACTCGTACACAGACAGGCTCCCTGTCTGTTCTCCGCACCAAGCCATCATCACAGCCGCGGAGCAGCTCACACATGACCCTTTCCAGGATGAGCAGGCCCCGGCGCCCACAGCAGGGCCGCGCGGAGACCTGCCCTCCTCCCTGCCGGCTGCCCCCAGGCCCCCAGGGGAGGGAGGCGGCTGGGCTCGCGTGGAGCCGGCTCTCTGGAAAGGTGCCTCCGAGGCTCTAGGAAGGCTCACTGCGGCCCTCACCTCGCTGACCAGACGGGCAGGGCAGCCGCCTGCCGGCCCTAATCTTGGGGAAAAGCGCCTCCCGAAGGGACTCAGAAACGTCCCCTTCGGCAGCTCATGGAGCTGCACGGTCCTGCCGGGTCTGGGTGCGGGGGGCCCGCTGGCCTGCGGGGTCAGAGCTCGGGGGTTTTCCCCGCTGCTTTGCTGTCACCTCCGTGGGTCTGTGACTCTCCCACGGGTCGTGCCTTTGAGGGGCGCAGTGGGGGGGTCGGCCTGCGTTCAGTGACTCGGGTCCCTGGTCCCGGATAAGCCGTGCAGCGGGACGGACTGTGGCGTCTGCTTCATCGAGGCTCCCTGGATGCATTGGTGGAGGAAAGGGGAAGGCCCCTGAATCCCTTCATGCTCGGTACCCTCAGACTCTCGGATGTTTCCGCCCTGGGAAGGCGATGGAGCACATTTCTGTCTGCTGTGGTGGAGTCTCCTCTGTCCAGGCCGAAGTCCTGCCTGGAAACCCAGGCTGGGTTCCATGACCCAGATCGTGCAGGGTCTGCACCCACTCACCCTCTCCTGGGTTCACACCGCCGGCTGGGGGTCTGGATGCCCTGTGCTCAGCCCGTGCTCCGGAACATGGCTGCTCACCGCCCCCTGCCCGCCGGCGTTTCGGGGGCTCTGGACAGACTCTCCCCTGGACCCCAGCGGCAGACGCTCCCAGCCTGGGGCTGGCTCACACCAGCTCCCGGAGCCAACCCTCAGCCCCTCCCCCTGACTCTGGGGTCAGCGACATCACGTTGGCAGCCTCACAGCGGGGTACTTGGACCCCGGAAACTGGCCAGCACTACCCATTTGGGCATCCCCACCTCCGAGGGCCAGTTGTTAAATATTTACCAACTCATCTCCAGAGACGGGGTTTCGGGCAGACCTTCCGGCTGACCCTGACCGTGGGGGGGGGGTCCTGGGCCGGGGCCTGTGCTGGGAGAAGCGGGGCCCCCCAACGTGACGCCAGGCTGGGGTGGCCTCGCGGGGCTCTGGGAGGACACTGAAGGCGGGTGCCCCCAGCCCCCGTCCAGGGACGGGACGTCAGGACTCCAGGGCATGTCCAGGGCCCTTAGGAAGGCCCGAGAGGCAGACCCTCGTGCCCCCGGGACCGGTCCCGTGGGGATAGGGTCGTCTGCCACCTCCCGGCCCAGCGGTGAGCCCTCTCCACTCATCCAGCTTCTCCGCCCCCCCACTCTAGATCCGGAGTCCCAGAGAAAGAGGACGGTACAGAATGTCCTGGATCTACGACAGAACCTGGAGGAGACCATGTCCAGCCTGCGAGGGTCCCAGGTGACACACAGGTGAGAGCCAGCTGCCCCCGCTCCTCCCATCGTTGGGAGGCAGGGCCTGCGACCTTGGCCCGAGCGTGCGAGGTCGGTGGGCGTCCGAGCGGCGTGCGCTCAGCCCCCGGGGCCACGTCCTCGTGTCCGTGGGAGGAGCGTGGCCTTGCCCGGTGTCTGCTCCTGCTGGAGACTTAGGTTTCGTTTCATTAAAAGCTGGAGCATCGCTGGAAGGGGCGTGGGAAGCAGGAGCCACGCCGAGGCTCAGCCTGCGATGTCCCACGTCCATGTCCCTGCTGGGTGCCCGTCTCCTCGTGGTCACAGGGGTATCAACTGCCCTCTCTTCCTGTTCTGAAGCTTCCACGTGCCCCTCTCGACACCCAGCATCCTCCTCGCCCTTCAGCCGGTGGCGCAGGTTCCATACCACGCAGACCCCCTCCACCTGCCCCCCGTGAGCCTCACAGCCCCCACCAGCACCCCTCCCGCAGCATCTCCCTGCCCGGTGTCCTGGCCTCGGGCCCTGCCATGACTCAGAATTTCCCGCCCTGGCTCCTCGGGCTGCCTGGATGAGCTCATGCTGTCAGCTCCAAGGGGGACAGAGGGCCGGGCTACACGCCGGGGGGTAGAGAGCAAACAGCCAGGATTGAGAAATCCTGGGGGCTGTGGAGCAGGAAGGTGGAGAAGGGGCCTGGAAGCCAGTTCCTCCCCATCTCCTTGGGGTGGAAAAGGAGAGCAAAGTTGGGATCTAGGGGCAGTGCGAAAAGGGCTTTTCTTAGCGCAAGTGTGTGGCCAAGTTATATGCAGACCAACTTCACATACCTCCGGTGACAGAGAACTCATTACCTCTCAGCCACCCCTTCCTTGTCGAGCTGAAGTCTGGCTCAGTGGCTCCCGCCCATTGGCTCCAGTTCCCCTGCTGAGACTCCCTTCTCCTTCCTTCCCACACTCTTTCCCCAGCCCCGTCCCATCTGGACGCGCAGCCTTTGCTCCCAGACATCTAAAATATTTTACATGATGAAGCAAAGCCTCTTCTCTCTGGGGTTACCTCTGCTTGGGCCAGCAGGACCCCGACTAGTGATGAAAGGGATGTGATCAGGGAGGGCTGTGAAAAACAGTGGATGGTGGGGCTCCGGGAGGCCCTGGGACTCGGGTCCCTTTACATCTGTGTGCAGCCTCTAGCCCTCCCAGCCCCGAGCAGAACCCCAGTGGGACAGGGGTCTGGCTCGGCTTTGCCATTTTAAGGACCCAGTGGATGAAATCTTGAACGTCCTCCTTCCCCCAGCCAGGGAAGTTGTTGGAGCAGCGCACGGCACCAAATCACCCGCCAGCCCCGTGCCAAAGAAGGCAGCAAGAGCTCCGTTCCTGAGAGGGTCACACCCCAGATGACTCAGCCACAGGGAAAGGGCCGCCGCAGCAGCCCCGGCCTCCTGTTCCCCTGCCTCTGAGCCCCCAGCCCCCCAAGTTAAGGCACCTTGACCCCAGGCAGGCTTTGCTGCTTTCTGCTTGGGGACAGAGCGGGAAGAGAGAGGCCAGAAGCCTTTTGCGTCAAGTTGACTGGTGTGTGGGCAGCGCCTAGGGCCTCTGGCTTCTCTCTCCCTTTATGGGAAAAGAACCAAGAGCGCTGAAGCTGGTTTTTCTGTTTACTGTGGACCCAGAGCCACTTCCTGTCTTAGGCTGTGGTTTATATTACTCCTGGTTCACACGTGGATAGCCAAAACAACGATTCCCTGAATTTTTATGGCTCTTTTACTTATTAAAGTGCTTTCCATCAATCAGCCCTTCCCTCGGCCCTGGGAGTGGACAGGATGTGTACACATGCCCTGAGTTAGAGAAGGTGCGGGGCGGGGGGGGGGGCTCCGGAGAGGGGTCATGTGCCGGAGTCTCACGAGCTGATCAGGGCGGCTTCTGCGTCCAGCGAGCTGACAGCCCGGCCGGCTGAGTGCAGGACAAGCACAGGCTCTGTCCTGGAGGAGCTTACAGTCCAGGGAGTGTGTCCAGCAAGGAGATTCTCACCCTGGAGCTCACAGGCTGCCTCTAGATTCAGTTCCTTTCCAGAAACCTTTCCTCCTGTCCGACTTCCTCTATTTCCCTGGCTTGATCCCCCGCGAGGAGAGAGTCTGGGTCAGAGGGCTGCGGCCGGAGAGGAAGTGGAACTCAGCCCTCAACCCGCTCCAGGCCCGTCCCGCCCTCCATCCCCAAAACGTCCTCCCCAGAGAGAAGCGAGGCTGAAGGGCGGAATCCAGGACTGGGAATCAAGGACCCGAGTTTGAGCTAGAACTTCCGCCACCGACTCAGAGGTGTCTGGAGGTGTGTTTGGGGATAGAGGGGAGCAGTGAGGTCGAGGCCGCGAGCCGGGAACAGAACCGAGGGACCTGGCGCTCGGCACAGCCACACGCGACGCTGGCTGTGCTACAGAACGGGCTCCGTGAAGCCCTCCGTCGTCCGTCGCCAGGGCCTCCTCCCGCTCCTCGCCTGCCCGTCCCGGTCGGCCTGTTTTCACTCAGCCCCTACTTGCTGCACAAGGCCCGGTACTGAGTCTCTCACTTCGAGAGCTCGCCTCCTCGTCCGTCCCGGGCTCACCCCCGCCCAGGCGGTCACGAGGGCCGAGCGCCCGCCAGGCCGCGCAGAGGGCAACCCGCCGGGGTGAGGGAGGCGCCCCGCCCCCGCCCCACCCCCGCCCCACCCCCGCCCCGCAGGACCACAGCCCCAGGGGACTGCCGTTCTCCCTGAGGCCCGAGTCACTGGAAAGGGAAAGCACCCAGGGTGCCACACGCAGGACGGACAGGAAGTCCCCCGGGGAGAGGCGGGGTGGGGGCCGCGCCGGGAGGCCTGCTCCCTGATTGCCCTGCCCGCCGCGGTCCCCTGCTCGCCCACAGCACTTCCGCAGGGCCCGCCATCAGGGTCAAGGCCCATACAGCTCCCTCCAGCTTTTGATCCAAAAATAAAACCGTTTCCTCAGGATTGACAGAGACAATTTTGGAGGATTTTGTTATTTTCAAGGAACTTTACAAAAACAAGAGTAGAAAAATCAGTGTCTCACTCCATCTGACCCCCTAGAGTGACGAAGAAATGGATGTGTTTGCAGATTAAAGATTCCTGAGCTCTGTAACTCAGCTCTCCTTTGCCGCCCAGCTTGCTTGGCCCACAGATCCCATCTCATTTATTCAAACCTGTCTGGCTCTACTTAGGCCAAGCCACGGAAACCCCACCTGTGGTTGATTTGGGCTGGCACCACCACTAGGCTTGGGCGGGGGCTGGGGGGGGCGGATTGTGGGTCTCTGCCTGTCCAAGCAGCCACCTTGGTCCCTGAGGGAGAGAGGCGTCTCCTTCCCCAGCTCCAGACCCCCTGGGCTCAGGCCATCTAGCACTGACCTGCTTCCGTGACCTGGCCGAGCAGGGCCTGAGGCTTCACCCGCTCCATCCACTTTCCCACGTTCTCCCCTCTGTCCAGCTAAGGCTGCTCTGTCCCCTGGTGAGGTTCTGCAGCTTCTCCCGATGCCCACGCCTTGGCTGGGGCTAGTCTTTCGGGGACCTGCTGCACATCTCAGGTTCCCAAAAGTTTTCCCATATGCTCCATAGCCCACTCCTGACTTTGCTGTCTCTGGTTTGGGAAGCAACTAGCCCTGAGTTCACTAACAGAAAAGAGGTGCTAGACTCCCTGAACAGAATGAATGATCGAGGCCTTCCACTCTCGGGTGACTCCCCCAGGCCTCGGGGGCCCCTTCCTGTTCATTGCACACCTTCTGGACACCAGGCACTGTGTTAGGTCTTTACAATTCTATATATGATAAAGTAGCTATTATAGTTTTATCCCCATTTGACCGATGAGGAGATGGAGGCTTGGCAAGGTTGATGACTTGCCCCGGCCCCCTGACTAATAAATAGTAGAAAAGGATTCAAACCCAGGTCATATTATAAAACCTGTGCCCTTACCGTGGATGGGATTCCTTCCCTGGCGCTCAGCGGCCTCTTCCTTTGATAACCTGAGCTGACACACCTGAGGGCAACATACACCCTAAGAGGCCTCCCGGAGGCCCAGGAGCTCGGGCGGGGGGGCAGAGGCGGGAGGGCCGGAGAGTGGAGGGAGGCATTACAGCCGCCCGAGGACGGGGCTCAGAGCGCTGGACTGGAGAGTAACCAGTGCCCTTCCGCCCGCCCAGCTCCCTGGAGATGACCTGCTACGACAGCGACGACGCCAACCCCCGCAGCGTGTCCAGTCTGTCCAACCGCTCGTCGCCCCTCTCCTGGCGCTACGGCCAGTCCAGCCCGCGGCTGCAGGCCGGGGACGCGCCGTCGGTGGGCGGCAGCTGCCGCTCGGAGGGGTCGCCCTCCTGGTACACGCACGGGGAGCGCGTGCGCTACGCGCACACCATGCCCATGCGCTCCCCCAGCAAGCTTGGCCACATCTCGCGCCTGGAGCTGGTCGAGTCCCTGGACTCGGACGACGTGGACCTCAAGTCCGGCTACATGAGCGACAGCGACCTCATGGGCAAGACGATGACGGAGGACGACGACATCACCACCGGGTAGGAGAGGCCCGTGGGCAGCTGGGGGGAGGACAGTCCAGCGCGCGGATGCCAGAAGGGCGGATGGACCCCAGGGAGGGCGAGGGGACCACGGACAGCACAGGGCGTGGATCCCATAAGGGTGGATGGACTTCGCGCCGCGGAAGGAAGCTGTGCTGTGACAAGGAGCCAGTGGGGGGGCCTCGTGTGGGCGGTCGCGAGGCTGCTGAGGTTGGGCGGTGTGTGTGGGGGGTGACGTCTGAGGAGCTGATTGGTCAGCGAAGTGTGCCCCCTCATTGGCCCCTGCGGCTGTCATTCTGTGGCAGCCCCGCCCTCCGCCTGGTCTCTGCCCGCGATCCGCTGGTGGTCCGGGCCCTGGAGGATCCTTGTGCTGCATGCGTGCACGTGGGACAGCCTGACCTCCCTGTTTGAGAGTCAGGGTGACAGGGCCCCTCTCCCTCGAGGGAATACTGCGAAGAGAGGCCAAGGGCGTGTGTTGGGAGCGCTGGAGAGCGGAGCACAGTACTAACTCTGCTTCCAACGCAGGGTCCCAACCCCTGCCCCCACCCCACCCTGGCCCCCTTTCTCCTCCTCTGGTTCCTTCCTTTGCAAACCTCTGCCAGCGCTGCAACTTCAGACTCGGAACCCTCCGTCAGACCCTTCTTTCCCGTCTTTCTCTTCTCATCTTTTTCTGCCCCATAGACAGGGGTGGGTTCGGCGGAGTGGGGCGGGGGCGGTCTGGGACATGAGGGGAGAGGACGGGAAGAAAGAGTTGCTAGGGACTTCAGGGCGCAAGAGCTGAGACCAGAGCACTGCACAGCTTCTGGAAGCTCTCAGGCATCTCCGGCTGGCTCTACCTCCACTCGCCCTTCTTGGTTTGCTGGACCCTCGCAGGGACCACACGGATAGCCGCAGTGCCCCGCCCCGCCCCCCTCGGAACCGCCTCTCCCCAGTAAACAGCTCGAACTGGAAGGGAGTGGAAGGTAGCTGAGTCCAGGCTGTCCACTGCTCCCCACCCCAGGGATGTACTGGGAGGACCGGACCTGGCAGGGCCTGTCCCGATGACAGGCTGCTTTGGAGCAAAACAACTGACTCATGAATGGGGTTGTGTACTTCTTGTAAGTCCCAGGGGCCGGCCCACCTCTTGCTCAGATCCGCCAGCATGGGGCTGGGGCCGGAGACAGTCGTCCAGCTCCTCGTGGGTGCAGAGCCTGTGCTAGGTGGAGGAGAGAGAGCCTGGCGTCTGATGCTGCTCTGCACAGCCCCTGCCCCAGGAAGCCCTTCTTCTCCTCTGAGGAAGTGTTGGGTCCCTGCCCTCTGACATCGCGCAGCTGGACAGGGCAGAGAGCTCCCACGTCCAGGACTCTGCCTTTGGAGAGACCCCAGTCTGAAGCAGGTGGTGGGACCTCTGGCACCTAACCAGCTGTGCACTTGGGCAAGTCACTTAAGCTCTCTGGGCTTCGGTTTGTCTCTCTGCCCAGTGCAGATAATAGCAGAACTTATCTCAGGGTGATGATAAGGGTTAAATGCATTAATTACGTAAAGTGCTTGGGATAATTCCTGGCTCTTTGTAAATGCTCAATCCATGTTCGTTGATTTGTATTGCTATTATCATTGTTACTATTATTGCTAAAGCCACCCTCTAAAGGAGGGGAGGGACTCCTGCCCTCTGAAGGTCCCAGGCTTGCCCTCAGGGACTGGGCAGTGCAGCAGAGCCCCGTCAGAATCAGCAGCAAGGACAGATGTAGCAGCAGCTGGCCGATCCTGGGGACATAGATTCAGGGGTGTGTAGGTATGGAGTGCTGGGCCGGGGAGCCGGGAAAGGCGCCCTTTACCCAGCCTCTAGCACCTTTTCTTTGCCCTCTTCCCTCTGGACAGCGTGTGTGCTGCTGAATCAGTGCAAAAACAGAGTTCACTAGACGGGCAGGGATGGGGCCTTCCCTCCCTGTGCGCTCATATGCCCGTGAGCCCTGGGGAAGCGTGGGGCTCGCAGGGAATACAGAACAGAGTGGCGATACCCACCAAGTGGACCTCACTGCGAACTGCAGTGCTGGTGCCGAGACAATTTCACATGAGTTTTTACGGTCCGTCTGCAATTAGCAGCAGCTCTCAACAAGCCCGTTCGAAGGGGGCTCTGGTATTAACATCTGGCACTGTCAACACACCCGTCCTTCAATGCCCTTAAGCAGTCAGCGTTGAGAGGAATCCGTTTGTAATCCCCAGTAATTTTAATATAACCAATCACTCCTCATTTATGCCTTTTCAAAGTTAAGTGTTGTGTGTTTCACTAGAAGCAGGGCATCCTAGGTCCCAGCAAACCTGAGCCACGCTTGCCCGGCCCCTTTCTGGTCCTTCCTCTCCCCCCCGCCCCGTGGTTTCCACCCAGGTTTTGGAACTTAGAAAACATCCCGCTCCTAAGAAAATTTCTTTTCCTACTCATAAGACAGGCAGGGCTATTCCCTTCTCACCTACCGGTGTCACCCCCTCCCTTCCCCGTTGGCCACTGCCCATGACCATTCACTTCCCGGCTCTCAGAAGTCTCAGCACTGGGCGAGCAGGACAGGCGAGGCTCACCGCTGGGCTTTCGCTGCCCCCTTCCCCCCGACCCCGGCTGACACAGTCCCAGGCCATCCAGGTGAGACGTGGAGGATGGCGGCGGCCCCGAGGCTTTCTCCGTGCCCTCCGTCCATCCCCTGCTGGGGGGTCGGCCCCCCTGGGGCTCTTCCCAAGCCCGTGTTCAGTCCGGAATCAGCCCTCCCCGCTCCATCCAGACGCCGGGCCGTTTCCCGGGGTACCCATCTGGGTGAGCTCAGGGAAGGCAGATTCTTCAAACTGAAGCCCAGCAAACCAGGATGAGGAAGGGAATGGAGCTGCTAAATCCATCATATACTTGAAGTTGTATGTTTAAACAATTTGTAAAATATGGTTTTAGATGTGGTTAATATCTTAAACGCTTTTAAGAGTTCAGTGGCGGTTCACATGTGTCACCATGACTGACGTTTATCTCCAGAACTTTTTCATCTTCCCAAACTGAAACTCTGCACCCGTTAAACACTGACCCCCCAGCCCCCTCTCCAGCCCCCCACCCCACCCTTCCTCTTTCTGTCTCTACAAGCTTGACTATTCTAAGGCCCTCGCAGAACTGGAAAGCACACGGTATTTGCCTTGTTCTGACTGGCTTATTTCACTCAGCAGCATGTCCTCAAGATTCATGCATGTGATGGCAGTTGGAATTTCCTTCCCTTTTAGGGCCAAATACTATCCCTTCGTATATATAGACCACAGTTTGTCTATCCACTTACCCATCGATAGACATTTGGGTCGCTTGCTACGAACACGAGTGTACAAATACCTCCTCGAGAATCTGCTTTCGTTTCTTTTGGGTGTATTCTCAGCAGTGGAATTGCTGGATCATATGTAGCTCTATGTTTAATCTTTTCGAGGAACCACATACAGTTTTCCAGAGTGGCCGCGCCATTTGCCATCCCCACCTGCGGTGCGTGAGGGCTGCCTTTTCCCCACATTCTTGCTGACACTTGTTATTTTCCATGTTTGTTTCTTTAATAACAGCCATCGTGATGGGTGTGAAGTGGTTTTAATCTGCATTTCCCTAATGACTAGAGATGTTGAACATCTTTCCACGTGTTTACTAGCCATTCATACGTCTTCTTTGGAGAAATACCTATTTTAGTCCTTTGTCCATTTTTTAATCAGGTTGTTCGGTTGTTGTGGTTAAGTTGTAGGAGTTCTTTATATATTCCGAGTATTAATCCCTTATCAGACACATGGTTTGCCCCCCATATTTTCTCCCATTCTGTGGATCGCCCTTTCATTCTGTTGATGGTGCCCTTTAATGCGCAAAAGCTTTTCATTTCCATCAAGTCTAGTTTATCTCGTTTCTTTTGTTGCCTACACTGTAGGTGTCATAGCCAAGAAGTGATCGCCAAATCCAATGTCATGAACCTTTTCCCCTATGCTCTTCTCCAAGAGTTTTATAGCTGCTGAGGCTTTTTTTTTTTTTTCAGTTTTTAAAAAAATTAAATTTAATTAATTAATTAATTTTTTGGTTGCGTTGGGTCTTCGTTGCTGTGCGCAGGCTTTCTCCAGTTGCAGTGAGCGGGGGCTACTCTTCGTTGCGGTGTGTGGGCTTCTCATTGCGGTGGCTTCTCTTGTTGCGGAGCACGGGCTCTAGGCGTGCGGGCTTCAGTAGTTGTGGCTCACGGGCTCAGTAGTTGTGGCTCACGGGCTCTAGAGCGCAGGCTCAGCAGTTGTGGCGCACAGGCTTCGTTGCTCCGCGGCACGTGGGATCTTCCCAGACCCGGGTCGAACCCGCGTCCCCTGAATCGGCAGGCGGACTCTCAACCACTGCGCCACCAGGGAAGCCCGCTGCTGGGGTGTTTTTGTTTTTTGCGGTACGCGGGCCTCTCACTGTTGCGGCCTCTCCCGTTGCGCAGCACAGGCCCCAGACGCGCAGGCTCAGCGGCCACGGCTCACGGGCCCAGCCGCTCCGCGGCACGTGGGATCCTCCCGGACCGGGGCACGAACCCGCGTCCCCTGCATCGGCAGGCGGACTCTCAACCACTGCGCCCCCAGGGAAGCCCGCTGCGGGGGTTTTTTAAAAATACAAATTCCAAGTCTCACGCCCGGCCTACCTCTTCTACCTCAGGAAGCCGTATTTTTCTGACGCTTCTCAGTGATTTGGGGGCTAGTCTGTCTTCCCATAACAAATCTTCTTCACAGTAACCCCGACAGCATCTTTCAGCCTTGATTTGGGTGGGCACAGTGCCAGGGGGGGCTTATTCCACTCCAAATAGCATAAGATTACAAGAAAGCGTTTAAGTATTCACGTGAAATCTGCTTCGCTTCTGCCTGTTGATTCAAATGTTGTCATCTGAGAAAAACAGACTAAGCGGAAGTCTTGATCCAAACTTTTCAACATGTTCTTAATGATGGTTCAGCTAGTCTCTTCTCTACAAAAGGGTCCCCAGCTCATCTCAGTGCTTCCCGAAATGACCCAGTTTTCCGTATCCCACCTGTCCTCGTTACCCTCCTCCGGAAGCTCTCAGGTCGTCACTGAGCCTCTTAAAATTCGGCACCTGGCCCCACCTGCCCGGTCCCGGCGGGGTGACATCCGGAGCCTGACCCCGCGGACAGTATCGGCTTGGCTGCTGGCTGTCCTAGGTGGCAGCTCAGGACACTTTTACCCCCTGAAAAGAGAAAAGGAATTCGTTTTTCTAAAACTAGGAAGGTCTTCAATGTAATCTAAATCAGGAGATGAGCTCCACAGCCATCTGCACACGCCTGGCCCCCAGAGTCGGGCTGGGAGGTGGGGGTGCTGCACCGACAGAGGTGCGTGTGGGCCCGGGCGTGCGTTCGGGGCTGTGTGTGCCCTGCAGCCCCTCCCTCCTTTGACTTGGACGAGCCTCTCACCGTCTCCACTTCCGTCTGTGTAAACGGTGGTCTGGGTGGGCAGGAACCCCAGCCCTGCGTGAGCAGCAGTGCTGCCGTCACAGCCTCCTGGCGGCGCCCTTCACCTGGTGGAGAGCGGTCTCTGCAGCGCGGGCAGCAGCGCCGTCCGGCAGCCTCGACCGAGGGCCGCGGAGCTGCGGACGGAGCCGTGCGGGTGTGCCGGGGGGCGGCGGGCCCCCATCGCCGGGTGGTCCTGCTCCGCGTGGCGGCCGGCCGCTCCCGTCCCGGCCCTCCTCGTCCCCTCCTTCCCCAGCCTGTCCGCTGAAGCCGTGCTCAGGAGCTCGGGAGCAGATGGGATTCGTTTCCTCCTTGGTGCTGAAGTGTCCTGATGTTGAAAAATGTCAAATAAAATAAACTGTAGGCCCCGGTCTCCTCCCAGGCCGGCCTTTTGCTCCCAGAGGCAGGAGCCCCAGCCTTAAAGAAACCCTCCTGCCTTGCGGAGTGGCCTGGGCCTGGGCCGCCCCCTCCTGAGAAGGAACGCCACTCCCTGGGCTCCGGGTGGCTGCTCCCAAGTGGCCAAACCCCACCCCCTTCAGGGACAGCACCCTCCTGCAAGGGGCACTGGGTTTGTAGGGTTGGCACAGAGAGAGGAGGGCTCCGGAGTGTGAGTGGGCAGGGTGGAGAGTCTTCCTCGCCCGCCCCCGTCGCCTCTGCCTCCCGCCAGGCATTCCACCCCACGGGCACCCCGTGGGCGGCCGGACCAGGCCGGGCTTTTGCCCGTGGAGCACAAGGATTGGGGCGGAGGGGTAGGGGGCCATCCTGGGGAGGACCCGGCATTCAAGTTCAGGAAGGAATCCGTTCCTGCCCTTGAAGGGCTTCGCATCCAGAAGGGAGGAGGATGCCTGTTGTATCCACGGCAGCGGCAGAAGTGAGGTGTGGCCGATGCAGACGGTGGCCGTCGCCTCTTTGGGGGTAACATCTAACGGTGGCCCGCAGCTTCACGCACGTGGCCTCGGCCGGCCTTCTCTGGGTGCAGGGGAAGGAGCGTCTTGGAGCGTCCGGGGCTCCCTCCTGAGCCCCGCTCTAGCTCGCTGTGTTACGCTGAGCAAAAGCCCCCGACCCCTCGGAGTCTCAGTTTGCTCGTTTGTAAGAGGGTCGTCATTTGTGCCTTGGGGGGATCAAGTGGAAAAGAGGAAGAGTGCTCTAAGAAGTATGAAGAGCTGTCGGTGTGAAATGTTTGTTCCGGTTTCCGCTGACGGTTCTGTTCATTTAACCGATGGCCTCTGTCTTAATTAGGGGCTGTTAGAGTGTCCACATCAGATGCCTTCGACTGGGCAGGTGAGTTCACCGAGTTTGGGCTTTGGCTCTGTTGAGGGGCGTGAGCTTGTTTTGCTTGTTTACAGCGTCTTGATGTCCTTTCCGTCCCGTGGCGCAGAGTTGAACGAAGCGGCCTTTGAGCACGGGCTCGTCAGCGTGGCGCGCCGGGGCTGCGGGGCGCGGCTCACGGCCAGACAGAGCCCTGGCTCTTCTCGTGAGCTCTGCGTGGCACCGTGGGTGCCTGCCCTCCCTCTGCCTGGGCTCCCTGGTCTAGAAGGAGCAGAGCGTGGCGGTGCCCTGGTCTGTAAGGCCGGTGCAGGCGCCGAATTAGTGAACACGCTTACTTTGTATATAGTAAGTGTTACACGTTAGCCACTTGGTGACTCGTGGTAGCAAGCCGGCGGCCCTGAGCTGTCACACGCGCCTTCTGAAAGATAAGACGGTGTCCGGAAAAGGGGGTGTTAACCTCCGTGCTTGAACGTGACGTTTGTGAGCCTCACTGGCAGGGTGACGGGCTACGTGGTTTACCGAGCAGGATGGCGGCGTCCTGACCCACTTCTGCCTGTTCGTGCAGCGCTGTCGTGTGGCACAGGGCGCCCCTGCGTGGCGTGGAGATCCCCGGCCACGGGTCCACGCGTGGCTGTGCAGTGTAGCCGAACTAATTGCACACGGGACCGCGCAAGTGACCGTGGTTCCTTTCCCGCCGTGACCTGGCTAACGGGGCTGTCTGTGCCTCTCTCAAACACGGGCGTTGCACCCGAAGTGTGTCCTGGGGTGGAGTCCCCTGAAGCAGACCTCGAGGCAAAGATGTGCGTGCAGGTGGTTTATTTGGGAGGTGATTCCAGAAAGCACTGATGGGGGCGGGGAAATGGGTCGGTGGGGAGAAGGAAGCCGGTGCAGGATGCGTTCTGTGCGGGTCGCTGTTGAGGTCAGCTGGGCTTGGGGGCTCTGGGGGATTACAAGCCCACCCAGAGGGCCGGGGAGCCTGGATATTTATCTTTCGACTCCCAGCCGTTATTGGCTGAGGGCGGCTCGCAGGGGCATTGCATCCTGGTGTTTTCTGCTTCTCCACACAGGCTGAGAGCCACAGGTGCCTGCAGAGCGGCTGTGTCTGTGTTTACGGGAACAGTAACTGCAGAGGGGACATAGGTGGGATACAGGGGACATCAATTATAAAGAGGGAAGAGAGGAAGGGAGGAGGCTGTGGAGACAGATTCCTGGCCTGTTGGGAGCGAGGGGGGGCTTCAGAGAGCCAGTGGCTGTCGAAACACCCTTGATTCCTGAAACAGAACAGCGAAAGCATCGCTGAGAGTGTGCGGGGTTAATCGGGGTCCCAGGGTCTGTTCAAACCCAGCAGGGTCGCTGGAAGGTTGGAGCAAAGCCAGGTATTCCAGAGGGGCAGCTGGATGCGTGCTGGTTGCCAAGGTAACGGATGTGGGGCCGAGGAGGGGCCCCTCTGGTGTGTCCTAGTAACCTACAGTTGAGCTGCCGGGTTTTCCCCAAGTTTGATGATACACAGGCTGGTTGACAGTCAAGACGGATAAGGGTTGCGGAAGCCGGAAGCCGTTGAGACGGGTCTGGCACTTCCCCACCAGTCCCGCCCGCCTGCCCGCCTGTCCTCTTGTCTCCTCTCCTTCATCGTGGGCCTCCTCCTTTCCCCACACACCTTGTGTTCTGTGATGAGCCAGCCGGGCTCGTGGAGTGCTGGAAATTCCACGCAGCCTGATATTACAGGAAGAGCCCAGGTTTGGAGTGGGCTCAGGTCCCAGCTCTGAGGCTTTGGGGAGGCCGTGCGTCCATTCTGGTGGGGCTGGTCCGACGGGAATAGGGTCATCGTGAGGATGTTACGGAGCACATTGTAACGACGCGCTCGGTATACGGCAGGGGCTCAGCAAATGTTACCTCCCTCCCTTCTCTCGGTCGGCGCCTAGAAAGCCAACGCCCTGAAGGTCTGAAGGCCGCCTGCAAGGGGGACTTGCCCAGCTGGGGGGTTGGGGGGTGATACCGAGTCGCTCACTTGTCTGTGCCCGGCTCCTCCCGCCACCCCTGCCGGGAGCCTCCCCCAATTCCCCCCATTGCAGTAGGGCTGCTCCCCGACTCGGGGACGTCCCGGAACCTGCGTGTGTAATTGGTGCTCTAGTAACCTGTGCTTTTATAATTCTCTAACAGTTGCACGGCACATGTGGTTTACAAAACACCTACGTTGTGGCGCTGTCTTATTTAATCTTAACAACTCTGTGAGTTAGGTATCCTTTTCCCCAATTTACAAGCGAGGAAAGTGGAACTCGGCTGCGCTGGCTGGCCGGGAGCTCATAACTGAAAGGTGGCAGCAGGGAGCGGAGCCAGGCGTCTCCGGCACCTGCCCTCCCCACGCGCTCCCGGCCCGTGCTGCCTCCACTTGTGCGTAGTAAGTATGCGTGTCCCTAAGCTTGGGGACAGGGGTCACAGGCCTCGCTGCCACCGCAGAAGGAGCTCCGCTCAACACCCAGCAGGCCGTGCTGTTGGAGGCCCCCTCCCGGAAGGCCCCTAAGTGACGGCTCCGTCTTCCAGGACAGGGTCATGCTTTGCAAAGCACGGAGCAGCCACAGGCGGGAGCGCAGGGCAAGGACAGAAGCAGCAGCGCGCGCCTCGCGAATGCAGGCTCCGTTGGCCGCGGCTCAAAGGCCGAGCTGTCCCAGGATGCTCGCGAGCGGCCAGCTCTGGCCTCTGGGCTCTCAGACGTCTCTGGCCAGGCGGCAGAGGAGCGTTCACGGCGGCTGAAGAAAGGCCAGCGGGCCAGGCCGGGCGCCCACCCGCTGAGCTGCGCGCGGGCCGCCCCGGAGAGGCCGCAGGACCGAGTTGCTCTTGCCCGTACGTCGGGGCCGTGATGGAGCTCGCGCAGGCGGACGCGTTGAGGTCTGGGTTGGGAGAACAGGCAGAACGGGTCCGGCCCTAGAGACCAGAGACCGCCGGCAGGCAGCTGTGGTAGAGGCAGACCGGCGCTCACGAACCCACGGGTCAGGGTCACGGAGGGACGGATGGACACGCTGACGCCGGGGCTGGTGCAGGCGGTGAGCAGAGCCCGTGCGCGGGGCGTGCAGCCAAGGGGGGCGAGGTGAGAGCCACCCAGACACGTGTGAGGGGCTGGATACGAAGAGGCCGTGTGCACACCGGCTTCCCTGGCAGAGGGCAGGGCGTGCGCCAGCCAGACGGGCCCGAGAGCGTCCGAGAGCTGGAGGGACCACTGTCTCGCCAGCCCGCCTGCTCTGCCCGCCTTGGCCGGCTCGTATCAAGGGGGGTCCAGGGATTTCCCTGGTGGTCCAGTGAGGAAGATTCTGCGCTCCCAGTGCAGGAGGCAGGGGTCTGATCCCTGGTCGGGGAACTAGACCGCCCATGCATTCCGCAGCCGAGTCAGCATGCGGCAACTAAGGCCCGGCGCGGCCAAATAAGTAACTAAATGTTAAGAGGGGTCTGCCCCGTGCCCTGTTCCTTCCTCCTTGTGGGGCGTCTCCAGCCAGACCCGGGGACGCTTCTCGCCATAGCTGCTGCCCCTGACCGCTCAGCCCCTTTCCTGTTCTCTCTCCTCGCTGGCCACCCCTCTCAGTCTCTCGGCCTCCTCTTGCTTGTCCGCCTTCTGTCCCGGCCCCTGTGGGTCTGATGACAGGGGGCGGGTCAGGAGCAGCGCTGTCTCCGCGGACAGAGCCCGGCGCGGGCACTTGCGGCAGCAGAGGCTCCCCGGACGCAGCTTTCTGCGGAGCAGCACTAGAAGAGGAGGCGCAGCTGCCACCTGCCTGTGGCCGCCCCCCTCTGAGCGGCCGCCCCTGCGGGCTGGGTGGCAGCAGCCGTCCCGTCCCTCGCGGCTCCTCCAGTCCCTGCGGTTAGCTTCCTGTTCTTGAGGGATAGGCCGGTGCCATCGACGGGGCGCTCCAGAGTCCAGCTGCCCCGGATTTATCCTCAGTTTGCCTCTGTTGCCTCCGTGACCCCGGGTGAGTGACTTAGCCTCACCGTCTGGAAGGAAAGCCAGTGCCCACCTCATGCCGCTTGTTCACCTGGTCAGTACGTTCTTCTGGAGACCTGCTGTACAGACACTTGGGGGTGCGGCAGGAGAAAAAGCCATCGTTCATAAACTCACATACAAAAGAGAGAAGGCAAACAGGCCAACAGGTAAATACGTGGTAGATCAGGTGGAGCTGTGCGCCATAAAGGAAGATGAAGCAGGGCGAGGGACAGGGTGGCGGGTGGGGAGCGTGGTCAGGGAAAACTCTGCAGTAATTGATGCCCAGAAGAGCATGTGCAAAGGCCCTGGGGCAAGAGTGGGCGCATGTTCAGGGAAATGCAGGGAGGTCCACGTGGCTGAAGCAGAATAAACAAGACAGACGGTGATCAGAAGTGAGGTCAGGGTGTAGCCGGGGGCCAGTGAGTACAGGGGAGGGGCAGCCACAGGCAGCTTCCGGGCAGAGGAGCAATGAGGTCTGACGCATGCTGCAAAGGGCCTGCCTGGCTGCTGTGAGGCGGCAGCGAAGGGAAGCTGCTGGGGTCATCTGGGCGGGGCGGGGTGGGGCGGAAGGCAGAGATTGGAGCTCCAGCTCAGGAACGGGTCAGCGGGCGCCTCGGCCAACGTGAAATCACTGCGCTGTCCTCGGGGCTCTCACACACGCGCTCACACACACACTCGCGTCTGCCCAGGGTCAGCTGAGGGCCCGGCAGGCCCTGTGGAGGGCGGGCAGCCTCCTGCTGTCTCCGTTCCCACCGCCTCATCTGTCCTGCGCTCTCAGAACCACACAGAGACGCTGAGGTTTGGGAGGATGCGAAACAGTTGCCCACTGTGTGCGATCTGGCGGGACGCCCGCCTCTCCCAGCTGCAGGGCGGCAGGGAAGGCAGGCCTCCTCAGAGGTTGGGTAAATATTTGGGAAGCAGGTACACAGCTGGGAGTGGGACCCCCTCCTCCAGCTGGCTCGTTTGTTGCCCCGGGGACATCTCAGCCGGACCTGGGGCTGGGCTTTGGGACACCCCACCACGCATGCATCTGCCCTCCAAGGCCCAACCCACACTCTCCCACCCACCCTCCACCGCTCCCTCGGAGCCAGGCGGCCCCGGGTCTGCAGAAGGGCTGCCCTTTCTCAGTCCGCCTTCCCTCCCCGTGAACACCTGGGCGCCCAGCCAGAGGAGCTCTGAGGCTGTTTCGGCTCTGACATTCCAGATCTCCAGCCACGAGAAGTGCGTCTGTGTGGGGCTCAGGCACAGCCCTGACGGGGCCAGAGCGGAGAGAGCTCTCCAGGGTCATGCACAGGAAGCCCTTGAAGGCCCGGGCCCCCCCGAGAGGCCAGGAGGTCCGCCGGGGATCCGACAGCCCCGGGCCTGGGACCCACGTCATCATGGCTCCCATGCCTGCGGCCAGAAAACCTAAGGCCACGCTCTCAACCTTCCTGAGCTTGAATGTCCTAAAGCAAGCGGAGAGCAGCCTAACACCTGCCTCACCCTAGATCGCTAGGTTGCTTGAGAATGAAATTCTATTCTATGCTGTGAACGTGCGACCCGGAGGCTGGGAAGGATTTTTATAGATTTCTTCTATCAAGGCCACAACAGATGATTCCCCAGAATTCAGTGGGGTTACCGGGGGAGCCGGGGGTAGGTTTGTAAAAGCTGGGATTAGAGATGCGGTGAGGTCATTCCCCATGGACATGAGGCCCCGCCAGTGTGGACACCGGCTGACTCACCCCCCCCACCCAGTTCTGGTCTGATTCCCTCTCATCACCCCTCTCTGTGTGCTGAAGTGCTCTTTGTTCTGTCTGCCCAGATGCTACCAGCTCAGTGCGCGTGGCCAGGACCCGCAGGGGTCTCCGGGCCCAGCTTCTCCCGTGGGCCGAGGGGGCTCGTCTGCTGGCCGAGACTCGTGCAGGGGCAGAGGCTTTCCCACCTAAAGGAGGGAACGGCCTCGTAACTGAGGGGAAGGAGGGGAGGAGGCCTCGGTCCAGAGACAGAGCCTGCCCTGGTACCTAGTCTTCTGAGGGGTCTCACTTCCCCGGCTCACCGGGAATCAGGGGTGCGGTCAGGCCCCAGACAGGTGAAACGGGAACTCAGACCACATGGCACTTCCCGGCAAGTCTTTCTCTTCTTTTCTTGCCTCTAATCAGCCCCGTCTGCCTTGAGACTGTTGTTAGGGATACGACCAGGTCCTCCCACAGTCACCTTGGATGTCTCTGTTGGAAACGGAACATCGGTCCAGAGCCCTGGGGACTGAGCTCCAAGGTGTGTGTGGCGAGGGGTCCAGGGGAGGGAATGAGGCTGAAAGATGCGTGCGTGTTAGTCTGGGCCCCGCCCTGTGCTTTGGACATTCCCTGGCCTCCCCGTGCCTCAGTTTCCCCCCGGTAAAGAGCCACTCTGCCGGGCCTGGCACGGGGGACACACATCGTCTTGGCTCCCGAGGGCTCCGTGAAGAGGGGCGCAGAGGAGGCTCTCTGAGGTGGCCGGGCCGTCTTCCTCTCTGGCTGGGTTTTCTTTCTGGAAAAGAGCCTAACTCTCAGCTCCCTCTCAGCAGGTGTCTCCCCCTTCACCCTGCCACAGGCTACCACTCTGCAGCCTGGGACCCAGAAGGAAGAGCTCAGTCACCCCCGTGTGTCCCTCACTGTGGTCAAAACAGCTGGCCCACCGCCCCCCATACGTGGCCACACCCCCGTGATGGCCGAGGTCGGGGCTGCTGACCCGAGAGGCTGCGGTTTCCTGTCTTCACAGAAGCTCCCACGCAGCACTGCTGTCCAGTTACCCAACGTGCCTTGACCTGGTGGCTGAGACTAGAGGGTGCCAATTTGCGTGCTATTTATTGAAGGAGCAGAGTCTCCAGGGACCCTGTCCTTACCCTGTGGAAGCCTCTACCAAGCAGGAGAGTGGGTGCTAAGGTGGAGGAAGGTAGGGTCTCCGTGCAGCCCACCTTCCCCCTTGAGGAGGAAAGAGGAACTTACGGAGGGAAACCTCAGATTCTTTCGGGTTCTGACGGGAACCAGTTCCAAGGAGGAGGGGGTTTACAGACCCTCCAGCCCAGAAATCCTCTTAGCAGGGGACTCAGAAATCTGGGACCCCTCCCCTGGGCTGAGCTGCTGGCTGACTTGCTCTCTTTCGGGCCAGTTCCCCTATCACTGTTGGGGGTGAAATGCGAGGAGGGGAGGGCTGCAGGGAGGGTGGGTAGCGGCTGGGTGTGACACAGGGGAAGAGGCCCGCAGCTCAGCAGTCGTGGTGTGTGTGTGGCGGGCAGGGGGGAGGGGGAGCGGATGGCTCAGTTCCCTGCACAAAAATCCAGTCCTCCAAGTAAGCCCCTGTGCCTTACCCCCTTCAGGCCTCCCTCCCTCCCTCCCTCCCTCCCTCCAGGCTCTGCCCAGAAAGCCACAAAGGAGGAAACCTGATGGAAAAGGCACAGCTAGATCTAGGGAAAACATCCCCTGCTGGTGACATCCCTCTGGCTGAGACAAAGTCCTTTTCCCCGGGATCCCATGCTGGCTGAGGCTAAAGAGAATCCCTCGCGGTGCACGTCCCGTCCCGTCGTCCCGTGACGACCCGGGCGGCCCCAGCACAGAGAATCCATCCCGCTCACCCTCCCTTTAGGCTGGTGGTGAGGATGGGGTGCAGGGAAGTTACAGAAGAGCCCGGCTGGGGCCTGGCCCGGGGCCGTGAGGTGGGAGATGCTGCTGCAGAGCCTGCCTTTCTCGGATTCCCCCCAGAGCTGCTCAGCCTGGACTCTGGTGCCCCTTTCCTGAATCTCACCACCCAAACCACTCAGAGAGAGTAAAGGGGATGGAAATCGATTCCCCTCCCCCCACCCCCATGCTAGGGGTTCGCCTGATGGCTCGGTGCTGGGATCACTGCAGCTCTTTCCTCCCCCTTGGGCTCAAAGCGTATTTGGAAAACTTGGCCGCAGTATACGCACCCTCAGAAACAGACCCCTCCCCAACTCAGACTGTTCAGGGATCTGGGACAGAGCTCCCTCTGAGAGGTTTCCCACCCTCCAGAGCGGCGGTTCACCCCTTAGAGCTGCAGCCCCAGGTCAGTGGCGCCGGGCACTCAGAGGACCGAGCCAGGAGGGCTTTTAGGGAGAAGGGCCGTCCTCGGGACTCAGAGCACCGTCCACACGTCCCTGAAGGCGGGGAGTGCGGAGGGGCTCTGGAGGAGTGAGACTCTCCTCTGCCTGAACGACCGGGGCCGCCCGAAGTTCGAAGTTCAGAGATGAGAGGCCCAGGGGAACACGCTGGCCTGGGTCTCTGCGTGGGTCTGTCACACACGCCGCCCAAACCCAGAGATACTGCTGCTCTGTGGTTCAAGCTCAGGCCTTCGGGCCTTTAAAAAAACACCATCGCTGGCGTTGTTTCTGTTGCTTTGAGAAATTGCGGATGTAATCTGGCCATATCTGAGACACCGTCTTTCCCCTTTGCCCGGGTCACTTTGGGGTTGGGAGCGACCTTACACACTCAGCCCCTCCCAGGAGCAGGGATGGGCTGGAAGAAGGTGGGGGCAGCAGTGCAGCCCCAGTGCAGCCCCTTCCTCCCCAACGGGGCGGGGGGTGTTAAGTTACCAGGAATTCCCTGAGGGGAGAGGCGCTCTGTGGGAGAGCCCTCCCACTGATCCCACTTTTTTTCTTACTCTGCACTAAAATCTTTACATCTTGGGATCCTTTTCTTCCTGTTCAGTCAACTGAAAGTGCCTCCTAGATGCAGGCACAGACCCTTGCGTGGTGTGACCTGTGTGACCTGTTCTTTCTCCGCACGATCAGCCCCAAGGTGCACGCCTCCCTGTCCCCCCCCCCGCCCCCCGCTGGAGGAAGGTTAGCCCCGCCCCCCGTCAGCGGTCAGCACTTTTCAGGAGGTCGCCCACCCTGTAAGAGGACAGCTCCTGAGCAGCCTCTGGCTGTTGCACCCCGTCTGCCCTTCACCCCCTCGGCACCCCCGCCGACCTTGTTGCAGGCGCCGTACTGATCCCGGGCTCGCTCTGGGTCTGATTTAAAAGCCTGGAAAGGGGCCAGGAGGGAGCTGGGAGGAAGCCCTCCGGGGAGGGTCCAGCTTCCCCGACCCGTGCCCACCAGCGCACGCGGGCCCCCTGTGCCCAGAGACCTGGGATGCCCACACGCGTCTGCCCGCGTAGCCCTTGGAAGAGCCCGGGTCGACCCGCGGCGGGGGGGTGGTGGTGGCCCGCAGCCGGCGTCGGGGGGGGAGGAGGGGGATGTGACCCGCAGCCGCCCGGCGGAGACCGAGGCCCCGGCCGCCGCGCACCTCCCGGCCCCCGGGTCCCGGAACTGCCGTGCCGCGGCGGCTCTTTGTCTACCTGCTCCGGGCGTTAAAGGGCCCGCTCGCTCTCGGGGCTCGGGACCCGAGGCGGCGGCGGGAAGTGGGGCTCTGTCGCTTTAAGTGCAGCGGGGGCGGTGAGTCGGGCGGGCGGGGGGGGAGGAGGGAGCGAGGGGCGAGGGCTGGTCCCGGGTCTCCGGCCGTCCGCGTGGCCGCGCTCAGACCTGCGCTGGTCTGCCGGGCTGGCGCCGCTTCGGTGCGGGATTCCCGGCGGCCGAGGGCCGCTGCGCCGGGACGATGCTGAAGCAGCCCCTGCCCGGGGCGGGAAGGACGAATTTCTCCCGCAGGTAAGCGCCCCGCCGCCGCGCACCGGCCCTTCGCTGCCGCAGCCTTGCGGGGCGGGGGGGGGGGGGGTGTCCGCACGCAGGAGGGTCCTGACCGCCTTAGCGTCGCGGACCTAGAGGACGGCAGCGCCGCCTGAGCCTCTGGCTCCCGAGCGTTTGGCCTGTTGGCCTTGGGGTTGGAGGTCGGGGTGCGGAGAGGTCTCGGGAGGGGGAGGAGAACAGGGCGCGTGCGATCTCCGGGGACCGGGATGGACCTGGGACAATAGCACGGCTGGACAGAACTTCCCTGGTTCCGTGCAGTGCGGTGGGGCCGGGGGGCCGTGGGGACCTGGGGAGTGGAAAGCGAGGGGGCTTCGCCCCTAGCCGGCTTCCCCCGGCCCCAGAAGCTCTGGGGGTCTTCTGGGGTGAAGGAAGGTGGTGGAGGTGTAGGCTGAGACCTGAGTGGGCGCCGGGCCGAATTTATGACGCCGTAGCCGACTGGATCCCTCAGGGAGGAGTGAAGCCCGGGACCCTACTCGGGAGGGGATGAGAGCCTGAGAGCCGGCTGACTGGGGAATAAGTAAGGCCAGCGCTGTAAGGTGAGGGTCGGGCACTCAGGCTCCCCACTAAGGAGCAGTGATTGTGACCGTGGCCAGCCCTGGGGCCCAGCCAGCCGGCTTAGAAACCTCGCCTCCAGGAGAGGATTAGGGAATTCCAGCCACCTGAGGAAGAGGGCTGCTGCTGTGTGGGGTTCCTGGGAGCCTCCGACCACGGGGTGCACCCTCCCTCCCCTCAGCCTCCCTTGGGACCTGCGGGGCTGCAGGAAGTTGGGGACTGGGGAGTTGATCGGGAGGCCCATGCCCCTCGCTGTGACCACCGCGCAGCCCCCCCCAGCCCCTAGACCCCTGACTTGCACCCTGTGCTCCTTCTCCCCCGAGGTTCCCAGGAGGGAGCCCATTGCATTTCTGCCCACGGGGGCTCAGGGTCAGAGGAGAGCAGTGGGTAAGGCCTGGTGAAGGGGGGGCATCCCCAGCACCCGGAGCCCCTCGGAAGTCTGTCCTGCTGGCCTCCAACTTGGGACCCTTGGGGTCACTTCGCTGAGCCGACTGGTGGGCCTGGGGGTGTTGTAAGAGGAACCAATTCATGAACAGAGAATATTCGAGAGAACAGAGGTCTATTCAGGGACCTGTGGGAATTCCTGTTTCTGGTGGGATCCCAGGCCGAGTCCTGAGGCCCTGGCCCTGGCCAAGGCGGAGGGGAGGGTGCCTTCCTAACCTCCCCTAACCCCACTTCCCCCACCGCCACCCCAGCTCAGAACCCGCTCCGGATCCACAGGAGGTGTGTCTGAGGACCGTTCCAGTTGCACCAGTTCTGCTATTCAGTTCGCCCCTAGCCCCATATGGCAGAAGAGGGGAAGATCTCTTAGTTGGCCCCAGCACCCTTCCCTGAGCGCACCAAGCCTTGCTTCCTCCACCAGCCTCTGCTAGGTGACCTCATCGTGCCGTGACATGGAGTCCTCCCTGCTCCCTACCTCTGCTTCACCCCACCCCGCCCAGGAGACCCGGGCTCTGTACAGTGAGCTCAGCATCCGGTCCTGCATCCACAGCTGCTGGGTACTCACTCACCTAGCTTCTTACCAGAATCTGACTTCAGGGCAGGTGTGCCGGGAGTGCCGGGAGGGCCCTAGCCCGAGGGCTGAGCAGGTCGAGTTACACCTACTCAGCCTGCCGGCTGCCTGCTGGGGAATGGCTGGGCTGGGCCTGTGGTGTCCTTTTCGAGCAGGCCTAACCCTAACTTTCAGGGGGATTGTAGTTAGTAGGCAAGGAGAGAGGGGATGTCATAAACTGGAGGTCAGGCCGAGAATTGCCAGAGTTCAAATGTAAACTTTAATTGCCCTGGCTCTCATCCACCGACGGAGGGCTTAGCCCAAGCCTTCGCTCTGGGGACAGCTCAGAACCGAACTTGTAAATGATGTTTGATTGGGGCCAACAGGGATCAAAGAGACGCTTTCCCTGCAGGCTCAGGTCCCCACCCCCAACACTCTGCAGGAGACAGCTGGGGAGGATGTGAGTGAGGTCTCAGGGTGAATGGCTTAATAGGCCCTCCAGTATCTCCAGGACCAGCTTTTGATGAGCTGAGCGGTGATCAGGGTGCGTGGGATTATTGCATCTACGGGGGAGGCGGTCTCCATCGGTGCTGTTCTCGCACATCTCAAGTGTCAGGGTCTCTCTTGGAGACCCCTGTCTTCTCCTGCCCCAGCGAACCCCGTCCTCAGCGTCTCCCAGGCAGGAAGCCTGGAGTGCAGGCATCTGTCCCATTCAGCCCTCCTGGACTCCCTCCTGGGAAGGGCCCTGAGCTAGAGCCTGGGGACCCTTGGGAAGGGGCCCTGCTCACAGAGACCCTGGGGCAGAGGGTGTGGACCTGGCACAGAACCAGCCCCTGTGAGGGGACAGAACGCCGCGGGACAGCAGAGCCAGGGGCTGCTTCTGGGTAGAGGGTTTTACGGGGCTAGATTTGTATGCCAAGGGCAGGCTGCACTTGCTGGCTGGACCTCTCCCTGCAGAGCCCTGCCCTCCGATTGGGAGGCAGGAGGAGAGAGGGCAGAGGAAGGCTGGGTGTGGCGGCAGCCTGTGCCCACGTCTGAGCCAGCGGGCCTCTCACTGTCGCGGCCTCTCCCGTTGCAGAGCACAGGCTCCGGACGCGCAGGCTCAGCGGCCATGGCTCAAGGGCCCAGCCGCTCCGCGGCACGTGGGATCCTCCCGGACCGGGGCACGAACCCGTGTCCCCTGCATCGGCAGGCGGATTCTCAACCGCTGCGCCACCAGGGAAGCCCTGAGCCAGTCACTTCTAAGCACTATAACAATACGCTCCAGACAGCGCCTGTGCTGAGGGCTTTGTAAACACTTGCTTGTTTAATCCCACAGCAAGCACAGGAGGTGCATTTTACTGTCATCCCATTTCACAGGTGAAGAAACTGAGCCACAGGGCGGTTCAGTGAACCTTCCTGAGATCCCAGTGGTGGGATCTGCCTGACTCTGCAGTCAACCTTTAAACCCTGCCCCACGGAACCTGTTCTCACTGACGCTAATCTGGGCCCAGGGGATGCTCCATGCTGAAATCGCAGAAGCTGCGGCTAGTAGCGGCCTCACAGAGGTCGAGTGAGAGCCGGCCTGACCGCTGGTGGGTGTCGTGGCCAGAGCCCTGGACTAGGAGTCCACCAGCCCGATCCAGACTCTGGCTCCACTGCTGATTCACTCTGTGACCTCAGTTGCTTGGCTTCTTGTCTCAGTTTCCTTCTCGAGCTCCTGACCCGTCCACACCGTGGGACGTGGGAATGACAGGTGATGTGACAAGCAGAGTGCTTTCAGCACCTGAGCCTTCCCGGATGGTACCGCACAGCCAGGTCCCTCCCAGGCAGCAGGGCCCCCTCGTCGGTTCTCCAGGCCGCTCTTTCCCTCAGCAACCTTCCCTCCGTCTCGCTCGGACCGTAACGAAGGTGCCCATCAGTGTAACAGACCAAACAGGTCTCGGCTTAGAATATATCTTGGATTTTTACGTAAATTCTTAATCGTTCGTCTTCGGATTTCTATCCAGTCCGAGTTCTGTGCTAACTAGGATAGCGTATTTAGACATCCTATTTTTGATGGCAAACTTGAAAAAAACATCATCATTAAAAACACCCAGCAGTTATGTCTTCGGCCTTTACTGTGTGGTAACTTTGGGCCCTCCGCCGCGCTGGGCGCTGGAGGAAGAGCGGGCCCCTGAGGAGCTCACGTCTATTCACTTATTCAACAAAGTGTCGTGTGAGCGCCCCCAGGCGCGGGCACAGTGCTGGGAACAGGGACACAGTGGTGCACAGCCCCTGCCACTGGGAGCTTGGAGTCTGACAGTGAAAACGGACTGACAGAGGCAGCAGACACATACACACGGGGTTTGGAATCGTGAGACCCGTGGGAAGCAATCACGCAGGAGGAAGCAGTCTGTGGAGGAGCCGGGAGGCGCGTCACTGTGGGACCTGCTCACGCGTGCGGTAGCCGGAAGCAGGCAGGGCAGGAGGGCTTCCTGGAGAAGGTGGCATTTTCCTTGAGCTTTGAAGGTAAAGTAAGAGTTTTCCAGAGGAACATGAGCTCCTTTGAGGAGGGAGGGAGGAGCGTCCCTCGGTGGAGTGGTTCTGTGTCATCTTCCAGCTTCTCTGCCCAGACCCACCATCACCGGGGTACCTCCCGTCACACAGACTCCTGGGCTGAGATGGAATCCCCTGAGACAGACAACTGTATACATTCCCACCTGCTCAGCCCCACGAGGAATGCTGCCTGAAAACCTTTGATCCGATAGTGTAACTGGCTTGTTTGCTCCGGACCCGGATCCAGTGTCATCTCACATTAAGTTCACGGCCAGAGTAACAGACTGCCCTCGCCCTTGCCCTGGCAGCAGAATGAAATAGTGCCGCCCCCATGGAGAATGCAGAGCTTGTGAGAATTCGTCCTTGGCCTGAGTGTCTTGGGGTGCCTCAGGAATCTCCTAGAAATGGTCAATTCCTGGACACTCCGGGCCACGTGAAGCCTCTCTTGAAGACTGACACACGGTTGAGGGAAGTGCCGAGAAGGAAAGAACATCGTGACCCCTTCACCCCCCTGCGCCCCGCCCCCGCCGTGCACCCGTGCGCACGCGTGGCGGCCCGGCCGCTGGTCCTGTTAGCACAGTCGGGAGATGCTCCGCGCGGCCTGTGTGCTCACAGAGGGTGCAGCAATGGGAGTTGCCTCATAAGCTAGTTTTTCTCCTTCATGTGTTGCTACGGGGGCCATTTGAGTAGCAGGTAGGTTATTCAGAAGAGGAGATTGGAGGGAAGCCGTGTACCTGCCTTCCCTGCTGGGTGTCAAGCTGGGTGTTGTGTTTTTACCTCCTTTACTCCGCGCACGATGACCTTGAAAGGCCGGTGGTGACACGACCATCTGGGGGCTGCGGGTGTGTTTCGGGGAGGGCAGCGCCTGTCCCAGGTCACAGACGGTAAGTAGCGAAGCAGCAATTCATACACAGCCCGGCTAGCTCCTCCTCCCATCCCACTCTGGGCTGCGTGTCGGGCTACGGGGCTCGGTGCTTTCTGTACGCTCGAGATCACTGGGGCTCCCTCGGGTACGGTCGCTTTCTGTAAACAAGAGCTGCTGATGTATCAGCTTCTCCAACCTCCGGGGAAGCTGCTTTCCAACTTACCTATTTATGCTTTTCCCCCATAGTCATTCATTATGTGATGGTGGTTTTGTCCAGTCACAGATTCCTGGGGGCAGAGGCTCTCATTCGAGTGATGCGTATATATGGAATTAGTGATGGTCTTTTGATGGTGATAATGAATAGCCAACAGGGTCCCATCAGGACGGCTTATATGATGTGGTCATATAAGGTCAGATGTGGATACACCATATGTTTTAAAATTTTATTTCATTGAAGTAGAGTTGATTTACAATGTATTAACTTCTGCTGTACAGCAAAGTGATTCAGTTATACGTATACACATTCTTTTTCATATTCTTTTCCATGACGGTTTATCTCAGGATATTGAATACAGTTCCGAAGGGTGGGTAGGGGAGGGGTGGATTGGGAGTCCGGGATTAGCGGATATACCGTATTTATCCCGTGCCCTGTCACGCTAGCTCTTCAGGGTCAAGCGGCCGCGTGAAATAAAAGCAAATCAATTCTCCACCAGCACGTTCTGATTTTTTTGGTTTTGCTTTTTTTTTTTTTTTTTTTTTCCGGTACGCGGGCCTCTCACTGTTGCAGCCTCTCCCGCTGCGGAGCACAGGCTCCGGACGCGCAGGCTCAGCGGCCACGGCTCACGGGCTTAGTTGCTCCGCGGCACGTGGGATCCTCCCCGACCGGGGCGCGAACCCGCGTCCCCTGCATCGGCAGGCGGGCTCCCAACCACAGCGCCACCAGGGAAGCCCCGCAGGTTCTGATCAATTGGCCACTGTGTGCCAAGAATTGTTCTGATCACTGCAGGGGGCAACAGACAACTGCTTTCGGTCCACGTGGTGGTACGATGAACTTGTAACAGAGTGGACGTTGGCTTCGGACACTGGGAATAACAGTAGCTGGAAATAGGAAGCAAGCGAGTCAGAAACAGAAGAGATTTACCCCCAGGTCAGGTCAGGAGGGCAGTGAGGGTGGCGAGGTCACGGAAAGTTCACGTGCAGAGACTGCAAGGGCGTCTGGGGGAAGGATCTCGGTTAGGAAGGAAGAGGGAGGGGGCCCTGGGCCCAAGAGGCACCTTGGAAAGACTTCACGGGGCGGCGCGGGACCGGTGGGCGACATGGGAAGAGAGTGCAACGAGGGCGCGTCCCCCGCCGTCTCTGATGTCCGGCCAGGCCCCTTCTTGAGACTGTGTGGGCAGGTGTCCGGTGCACGCATGCTCCTGCGGAGGTGTGTGTACTCGGTGCGCGCGCGCTTGTGTGTGCGTGCGCGTGCGTGTGCGCGCGTGTGCGTGTGTGCGTGCGCGTGTGTGCGTGCTTGCGCGCGTGAAAATGTTGTTTGTCAGCTTGGAGCGTTCTCCCACGGCTTATTTGAAATTCTTCTGTAAGCCTTTACCAGTCGACCAGGTTTGGATCCTGGTGACCTGCCAACTGTGTGATTTTAAGACTAGGTTTTTAACAGCTTTAAAACAGGAGTCGTTTTTCTGCCAGTGGGTGGAATTATGGCTCAGAGGCCCCAAAGGAAAACAGATCCTTGGGATTTATTCTTGGGTGTCCTGGGTTTCTGGAGTTTGAGCCCCTGTACACAGGGACTGAGGTGTACATCCTGGAACCGGTTCCTTAATTCTCTCTGAAGGGAGGCTGAAAAGCACGGTTGGTTCATCAGATCTGGGAACGGAGGCCTCTGTCTGGAAAGAGCTCCCGACCGAAATCCTTGTTAAAGTCGACGTGTCTTTCCACGTTCTGGATATTTGTGCCATTTCTTCCTATTTACTCTGTGAAGTGTGTGTTCCTGGTTCTCCCGTTTAAGCTTCTCTCTCATAAATTCTAGGTAAATATCCTTGCAATTTCCAGGCCCTGGGTTCCCAGCCCAGATTTCCATACCTGCTGCTCCTGAGAGCTTCTCTCTGGGGCGTTGCTTTTCCAGAACTCAGCTCCCACAGCAGCCCCTCGGGGGGTGGGCCCCTCACACACGGGCTTCGCGCTTAATAAAACTTTGCCTTTCAGGCTTGCATTGAGCTGCTCTTGGGGAAGACTTCTGAATCACCTTTTCCTGCAAAGGTGGCTCCTCTAAATGAGGAAAACCCATAAAGGCCCCTATTCTCAGTGCTATAATGCATTTTAGAATTACCTTCCAAGTACAATGAGCTGTATGTTAACTGTTTAGTTTTCCTCCATTTTCCTCGGCCCACTGTTGACAGGGCCAGCTCTTATAAATGAACTGTGAATGAGGGGATATATATAATAAGACCAGTCTTGTCCTGTGCATTATAGAAATTGCTTTCATCCTCCGTAGATGCACCTTGTATCTGCATTATCTTTCAAGTGCTTTTGTCCTAGAGGCGGTATGGAAAGCCCAGGCAAAGCTGTGGCCCCAGAGGATGGGGGGGGTGTCTAGAAAGGGAGACAAATCTAGGCCCCTAGACGTCGGTTACCTCAGCAGGGACCCTCAGAGCCTCCGCCGGTCTGCCCTCCCGGGCCTCAGAACCAGCGGGTGGAGAACCAGTCCCTCCTCGCTCCCAGAAGTCCTTGTGGGGGGAGGAAAGCATCGCTCGCTCAGGTAGCTTCCCGCTACCGAGAAACCACGTCGGGGAATTTGCACAGAGCAGTTGATGGTGGGAGCAGCTTTGATCCCCAGAGAGTCCAAAGCCCCTTGGGAAGAAGCCTCGCTGCTCCTGCAGGACCCCTGGGCTCAGTGACGGTCTGCTCTGGCGAGCGCCCGGCCACTCCATGTCCCTTACACAGTCGAAGCAGGACTCTCTAACATACCACGATTCTACCAGTAAAATAATGCTGTCGTGTGCTGTGAGCCCAGAGATGCAGAAACAACCTGAATTTTGATTTCTGTCATCCTCACCTCTGGTCTTCACGTTTAGCAAAGAAATCCAGAGGTGAAACAAGGAGGAATATTTGGGAAGCAGGAAAGGTCAGAACCTTCCTGAAGTGGTTCTGGGCACCAGACATGGCAGGGCCCTGCCCCTGGCTTGCTCCTGCGGCCCCTGCCCGCGTGCCCTCCTGTTCCACCTGGCATGTCGAAGGCCTACAGAGAGTTGTTTGTCCCCAAACCTGTTTGTGTCTGTTGAAATCTTGTCATCTAGTTATTACATAAATTGATGAAGTGTGAGTGTAAAAAGAAAGTTGTTTCTATAAAAACTACATCACTGGAACTTCCCTGGTGGCCCAGTGGTTAAGAATCCACCTGCCAATGCAGAGGGTGTGGGTTCGATCCTTGGTCCGGGATCTCGGATCCCACGTGCCGCGACTACTGAGCCCGCGCGCCATAGCTAGAGAGAAGCCCGCACGCCGCCACTAAGACCCGACACGGCCAAATAAATAAGTAAATAGATACTAAAAATTAAAAAACTACATCACTGAAGACTAGGGGGCTTGAAAAGGCAAATTGTTAGGAAAACGGTGGTGGAACTGGGTGTAGGATCTGAAAGGTTATGGGGAGAAGATTGCTCTGTGCCATGAGAATCTCGCCCCACTTCAAAGACGGAAGCAGGACGGCCTCCTGCGTGTGGGTCCGGCCGCGAAGAGCGGGGGTGGAAAACACACGTGCGTCGGGAAAGCCCTGCCGGTTCTGGGACCCTGACCGGCACTGAGCTTCGCCGGCGCCCTTCTGGGGAGTTCTCTGTAACTAGGCTGAGTCTGCGAGGCTTTTACCGGAGCGAGCCCTCAGGAAGGTGGGGAGGGGCCTTCCCTGGACGTCCTGCAATGCAGAAGAACGCCCACCCGCCAGGGGCCTGGGTGTTGGCGGGGGGGCTGTCAGAGCAGCCCTCCGGTTCCCTGCCTCAGACATGGGGGCTTCTGCTAAAGCTGTTAGCAGAAAGCTTTCCTCTCCTTCAAAGGGGGCTTGCAGACTACCAGCTTCCTTCCTTTCTGTGTCTCTTCCTTCAGATCCCTGGGAGCTCGCCCCACGTGAGGCTCGGGGCGCGTATCTTTGGTGCCCAAGTCACCTCGTCTGTCCATTCATTTTCAGCTCCTTCCGGTGGTGACTGAGGCACTTTATATTTACTCAGACCTAACGGTCGTCACCTCCACGTGAGACCCCATTAGGGCTTCGTTCTCCCAGGTCTCTGAAAGGCAGGCGGGACTTTGGGCACAGCCCCCTCGGGACAGCAGCGGAGTTGCAGTGGCTCTGGATCTGTCCTCTGTCGGATGAGAATGGAAGAAATAACAGGATGTTTTCATTCCCATCTGTTGCCTGAAGGCTCCTTCCCCAGAAATAAAACCAGTTGGATTTTGATTAACTTTCTCTTCTTTTAATTTCAGTCTTCCTTCTTTGGACTTCTTTAAGGATTATGCCAGAAGCCCCAGACTGATCAGAAAGCCTCAGAACAGAGATTCCAACTTATAGTTGCCCAAGAAAAGCATGTTAATACCCCAAGTAATTTCCTAGCTGGTCATTTCCTGTGTTCTCAAGATTGTTGTTTTTTCCTAAAATAGGTATCTGTAGGTAAGAAAAACTGTTCCCCCTCTGGACCTTGGGGAGGTGATGTGGCAGGAGACACCATGAGGGAAGCATTAGCGGAGGGGCCGGGGAAAAGGCCAAGTGTACGATCTGTATGCAGCCGGTCTTGGAGTACGCCTTCCATGCTGCAGTGAAGAGACGAAGGGCCGGAAATCTAGTATTGACTTTGCCACTGATTTGTTCCGGGACCCAGGGCGAAACTCGCAGCCTTAGTGTCCCCTCTTTGGAGGAAAACGAGGGCCACCGCAGTGGAGAGGCACACGTGAGATGGTTCGGAGAGAAGGGAATGTCTGGGTGGAGAGCGATGGGTTCAGGATTTGCTACAGAACGATGGCAGTCCGCTCTCAAGGGGTGTTGAAAGCAATAACCAGTTCCCAGAGTGGCTGGGCACGTCTGTTTGCAAAGCACTACGGATGCTTCAATACCTGATCTGTAAAAACTGCATCGGACGCCTGCCTCTCAAAACTGTTTGCTCTCTCTGGCATTTGCAGGTGAGGGTTTGAGAAGTTTAACTCTTTTCCGTTCCTTGTTATTTTTTCCTCCATCCATCCTTCCTCCTTACGCGGGCAGAATGCTGTGCCTGGAGCAGGGAATGAGTGTCTCTTTACCGCGCCTGAACACCTGCGTGTAGTTTGTTTCGCTGGTCTAAGATCTTTACTTCATCTCCTTATCGGTTGCGAATTAAGACTCCTTTTCTTCTCCTTTTTGTTCAAGGCTTTGTAGTAGGTGAGAGATGGGCTTGCTTTCACATGCACAGACAGCTCACCCATAGAAGCGCGGGTCTTCCTCTGATGCTGACCTTTGACCCCCAGGCACCGTGGTATTCAGCCTTCCTGCTCTCTGAAGTGGAAATCTTCAGAGCCCTCAACAAAGATATTTCTCCGGGAGTAAGCAGTCCGCGAACTGAATGGCTCCCGGGAAGAAGGCAGTTAATTTGGCCATAAAGATGAAGGCAAGAGGTCTATAACAATTACAGTGCCCACCGAGGCCAGATCACTGATCCCCCCCCCGCCCCCCGCCCTCACGGTGGGAGTGACCGCTCAGCCTTCTTTAAGACCTAGATTAAAGAGACAAGTAAAGTTTTTAGTCAATGGGGTTTCTTAGTGCTGGGCTTTCTTTGGATAAACCTGCCCAGTGTTCCTTGGTAGAATTGATAGGAGTCGAGAATCTTTGTGGGGGGAGCTCTTCAGAATGCACAAATCCAGGGGGCCTCTCGGGAGCACTTCTTTTGAAATCCCGAACAAGCGCTCCTGTTCTCTGGTTTTCAAGGACTTAAGCATTTATAGGCTGGTTGGCAAGCGAGAAGACTCCATAAACAACATGGGATCCCAGGCGTCACCTTAGACAAAGCGCAGAGAAGGTAACAGATTATATAGCATTGCCTTTTCTTTTTCCATCTTGCTCTCTGGAAACGTAAGGAAAGACCGGGGCTGAGGAACGGGCCTTGGGTGTTTAATTGTAAGGTTGGTTGAGGAGAGGGAGACAGAGCGGCGAGGTAGGGAAAAGTCAGGGTTCGGTTTACACCAAAAATCATTTCCCAGGGCTGTGTTCAGAACCCGTGTCTGCCAGTTGCGTGCGGACATCCAGATTTCCATGGTGTGAGGAAACTGTGCTTTTGCTGCGTCTACCTCACAGCAGTAGCTTGCAGATTTTTCCTCCATGAAGCTTTATTTTTGGAAACCACTGTAATTCACATGTTGGGACCTATTATTAACTGCTCATTTTATGCTGTTATTGGACATCTTTATAATCAGGAAAGAATGTACGGGTTGTTTTGAGGGGAAGGGAGGCTCGAATTAAAAGTACCTTACCTAGCATCTCAGGTCTGGGGTCTGAGAACAGATTGGAAACCCATATCCCCCCAAGCAAAGAAAGCTCTCTTGTTGTCTGCCCATGACCGTCTTCCCAAATGAAGGGCCCTCACGGATCTGAGAGGTGGCTGTTTCGAGGCGGAAGATGATCATGTAAACACTTGTAAAATTGTCTCTTTGGGAGCCAAAGTGGTGTAAGTACCGCAATCCACCCTCCAGGACAGCGTTGATGAGGAACTACACGCCGTGTTTCATAAATGGAGAAAGAAGCAATCGCACCATGTTACATTTCAGCCCATAACTGGGTGGTTGGAGAAGGCCCCTGTTTAAATTCCAGCACGTGGTGTCTGACGGGACGACTTGGCCTTACACTTGACCACCGGCTGGGTTTGGAGAGAAGTGCCCTCCACGAGCCCCTGCACACTGTGGCGTCAGCTCAAATGCTGTACGTTCTTGGCAGGAAAGGGTCTCCCGCAGCCGTGGCAGGGCTCCCACCTCAGGAGACCTCAAAGAGCTCAGCACGCAACGTCCCTGCAAATTCTGCCCCTGGCTTTCATTTTTAAGCTGTTCTGGGCAGGCTCCACATAGGACGGCTTTTCGGAAACGTGAGGGGCTACCTAAGTGTTGGCCTCTGGTGGGTTAGTGTAGGGGATTGTTGTTGTGAAACCAACGACCCTCCCAGCTGCAGGAACCCAGGTGAGTGAGCGCCCAAGGGACATAGCCGGAGGGACCCAGCCGGAAGGGAGCAGGAAAGAAGACAGAGAGAAGCGAGGCAGCCGGAAGGAAGAGCGCAGGAAGGGCGGGCACAGACCTTCCCGCGAGTGCACCAATTGGCAGCCCCCGCGCCGCTGACGGACAGGGCAGGACGGGGTGGGCGGGGCGTCCGCGGGGGGCGGGGCGCTAGTGGACCCTCAGGCCGGCCTGGTCGCGGCGGGGAGTGCGTGACTGTGTCCCGGGGACGTGTGGCCATGGGAAGGCCTTGCTGACCCCCGGTTAGGGGCCCGTCACCCCTGCCCCAGGGCCACGAAGGCCCCGGCGGAGGCAGGTGTCCACCGGGCCTCGGCCAGCGTCCTGGCCCTCGCTGTCAGGGGGATTTGAGTTTTACCCATCGTCCCGAAGAGCCCTTTGCAAAGCGCCGTCCAGGAGGTTGGACTTCACACTCGAGCCGCGTGGGTCCCGATGAATCCCCACGGGGGGAAGGTGGTGGACAGGGGTCCACAGAGCCCCCCCACCCAGGCCGAGGCACCTGAGTCGTCTCCAGCTGCCCGGCACCCACCCCGCTGCGGCGGGCCCGCAGGGGCACATTGTCCGCTGGCCTTTGCAAAGGGCGGGAGCCGGTGTAAGCGTGTGGGAGGGCCTGTCGGGTTGGCCGCCCTGCCTTCTTGCGCTCAAGCCCTCATCCAGTTACCGAGAAGCAGATCCCTGTCAGGAACGCCGTGTTTGGGTTTTCAGGCCTTTTGAGGTCTAGGACTAACCCTATTTCTTCTTCACGATTCTCCATCCCAAACCTCCGTAACTTGAGGTGCGGCGTGAAAGCGGTGGGGCAGACACAGATTATGGCCGACCCGGAGACCAGCTCTTTGTGCAAAGGGCCCCTGGAGGCGTGTAAGTGATCTCGCCCTTCAGCGGAGCGCCATTTGGAAAGCGGCCAAATAACACACTGCAGAGTGACGCCGGACGGTTCCCGAGAGATCCGAGCAGATGCCCGGTTCAGTTCTGCTAGTCTGTGACCACCCCCAGCTAGAGCTGTCTCTCATGATGGGAGTATTTATAGTCTGTACAGTGGTTAAAGGCAGGTCTTAACAGTCAGACAGATCTTGACATCAAACGGAAGCTGTGGGACCACGGGCAGGCAGGCAACTCTACTTGTCTTAAGTTTCTCCTCTCTTATGCATAAAATGGAAGTAATATCTAACTCCAGGCTGATACGAAGATGGAATGATGTTGTATCTCTATGTCCGTGCCCAGCACAGTGCTTACACACATATTTAAATACTGGACACTTGGTAACTATTGTTTTCGTAATCTGGTGACGTTCACGGAGAAAAATAAGATTAGACTCTATGCTTGGGTCAGCACCCATCCGGCATCTCCGCTAGAAGATAACGCAAAGGGCGTGCCCTGCTGACAGAAGCAGGTGCCGTGGGTCAGCTTAGAAGGCAGCATGTTACAGATGCCTCTCAGTGGTGAGCATTCCGAAGTCACTGCTTGGATTTCCACACTGCATGAGGCGGTGCAAGAGTGGAGAAACCGCTGTGATTTGAGCAAGCTGGTAGACCAGACAACCAAGTGAGTGAGCTTGGCAATTTCTCTGACTCCATGGACTGAAGGGGACCATCACCTCGGCTCCAGCGTTTCAGATGTTGGCGGTGGTGTGACTCTCATTAGCATCATTGAAGGGTGTTTTCCGGGAAGCCTGGCGTCTTCAGTAGAGCCGCAGACCTTGCTTTGGTCAAGTGCAGGGCGTTGCCACGTGTGTGTCCAGCAGGGTAGAGTCCTGTTGGTCATGTCTGACCAGGTGGGTGCAGATCATGGCCCCTGTTGGGTCAGACCCCAGCTGCCTGCTGGTTAAGTGAGCAGCAGCTTTGCACAAAGCAGCCTCGGATGACTTATACTCGGATTGCTTTGCTACACCAGGAATCTTTACTCTTAGAACCACACAGCTTCACGAACGTTCGGTTATGAAGTGTGCCCTTAAATTCTCCTGCCTTCTCACGACCATTTCTTTTGAAAGAATGGTATCGGGGTGCCAACGGCGGCATCAGATAAGCTTCCCCGGTAAGAAACTGAGAAGCCTCCCTGGCAGTGCACTGACACGCTCCTTTGAGGCCTCAGCTTCTGATTCTTTGGGGAGAGAAAACTGTTATCACCCTGGACTCCTACACCTATGGCCACTGCCATTCTATATGATCGACATTTTTAGATTGGAGTTTAAATGAGGATATGACATAAAGAGGAATTGCAGCTGTTACGGGAATGAAGAAATCCAGCCGAAGTCGCTACAGTCAAAACTCCAAAAGGACCTAAGTAGGCCGGATCAAAATTTTCTGGAACCTGGAAACCAGCTTCATCTTGTATCGTATTTATGACTCTCCACCCAGCCCGGGATGTTTCTCTTTCTTTATATTCAGTCAAGGTACAATGGTTTTTGTGTGACCCTGCATCTGACTCGCATTAGAGTAACCGTCCTCGTCCAAGGTTGTTGGCTGAACTTCTCCCCAGGGATCTCAAGAGTGTGTGAGCTCCTGCAAGAGGTGCTTGCATTCTACTGTGGATTGCTTTCTCAGTGTTATTCGCGGAAAGGAAAAGAAATTAAGGATTCGGGTGACATTCCCTGCGTGTGCGCTGCAGGTGTCGTGCTGTCGTGAACTTTGCGTTTATCCTGAGCTGATCCTCTTGGTGGAAGTAAAGGGCACTGGGGTTTCTGACCGCGCGTTGCCGGGATGGGGGTGGGGTGAGGGGGCCAGTGTGACGGCAGGCGGGCTGCTGCGGGGACGTTTCTCTTTAGGCCTTAGGGTTTGGAATGTGTGTTTGTCTCTGTTTTGCTGGCTTTCCCTTTGAACGTTCCTTGTTTTGTTTTTCTTTGGTAGATTACACGTGGACAGCATTAGGATAATTACAGACAGGAAACTTGGGTGGCGCGTTGCCCTCTGTTTTGAGTCAGGATTTTTGACTGGACGAGGCGTCTCAGCGAATAGAAAAAAGACGGTTGCCTCAGTTTATGGAGAAACACTAGGAAGAAGTTGGAAAGTGGGCTTTTCGTTTTAACGGAGTAAAAGAGAAAAAAGGTCATCATGGAATGCCGGGGACTGTTGGGTGAGAAGATTGAATGGGATACAAAGAATTCAGCAGAGGGGAGGGGTGTGTTCGAAGGGAAGGCCTGGCAGCGGTGGGGTTTGTGGCGGAAGCCTCGTCCCGCCAAGAGGGTAGCGCACAGGCTGGGGTTGTTTACTGCCAGCTCAGCATCTCCCACCAGCAGTCTGGCGCAAACCCTCCGGAGCTGCCAGAAACCGCTCAGAGCACGCGGATCTGCAGCCCGGAGTGTGGACCGGGGCCTGCTTCCCACGCCCTTTCGCCCCTTCGGGCGCGGCTGTAGGCGCCCGGGGTACTTTGCGGTCTGAAGATGAACATCAGGACCGCTTTGTCGCCCTGTGACCATGACAGAAAGGCCAGGGCGTGTGCACGCTGCCTGGCCCCTTCCATCCCGTGCCTGGGGCGGGCTCTGTGCTTCTCACCGGAAGAGGCTTCCGCTTCTGTCGACTGCGCAGAAATCATTCTGAGAGCCACACGTGTGCTCGATTCCCATCCTACTTTAAGGCATTGCCCGATTCCAGCGGGGGATTGGCGGTGAGGGGCGAGCGACCCTAGCGCTTCCTTTTTTCCTTCTCGTTTCCCCTCCCTCCCCAGCCCCCAACCGTTTATTTTCCTGAGTCCAGAGGAGCCAGTGATATTGCAGGGAGAAAAATCGTGTTTTGACTTGTAAACTGAGCAGCTTAGACCAGAAAGGCACGAAAAGGGAATAAAAGCAGAGGCCTTTCTTAGTCCAGAGTTGCTTTTTGGTCCGAGACTTGTCAGTTGAGGAACTACTAGTTTCCTTTTCGCTTGAGTTTGGTCTAGCCCTGCGGTCAGCAAACTCTGGCCTTCTGGGCCGAACCTGGTCCACCGCCTGTTTTTGTTTGGCCCACAAAGCAAAGAAGGGTTTTCACATTTTGTCGTGAGTGGGGGAAGAATTAAAAGAAGAAGAATATTTTGTGACACGTGAAAGTTCAGTGAAACTCAGATTTCATTGTCCATTTAAATAAAGCCACATCCATTCATTTACGTGTTGTCTGGGGCTGCCTTCCTGCTACAAGGGCGGAGGGGAGCGGCTCCAACAGAACTGTGTTAGCCATCAAAGGCTCACATAGTAACTGTCTGGTTCTTTACAGGGAAAAGTTGCCAAGCCCTGCTCTAGGCACTTAAGCTGAACCTGTCCCACTTCGCAGAGTATCGGTCAGTCGTCTCTCGATTCCTGACTGGTTTGGAGAAAGTGCAAAAGTGCAAACACTGCTGTGTCGTGTCCTTTCCACCAGCCGGGGATTTGGGAATTGGGTGACTCTTCCCTGTGGGAAGTGAGGAGGAAGCAGGAAGTATCTTCCGAAATGTTAAACCAAACAGCATTTTCACCCCTTTCCAGAAATCTATGGACTGGGACGTCTGTGTTGGTTGAGGGAGAGAAGGGGATGTTGGTTCCAAACAGCACCCTATCGACTGTTCTTAGAGCCTCCTTCTGATGGAAACTCAAACCAGGATCACTTTTCACCAGTTGACACCTTAATTTTGTGACTTTTTAGTTCCTGTCAGGATTTGCTTTGCCCAAGTTAAGAATCAAAGTTACCTTCCCAGATGTCCGACTTCCCAAACATTTCACTTCGTAGGTGTGGACTGACCCGTTTACACCTGGGGAAGTGGAGGCCAAGACAAGTAAGCGAATTCAACTCTGGGAGTTACGTGCGGTGGGGACGGTGCCTGGTTGGCATTACCAGAGCCTGCCCCCCAGGGCTGCCCTGCGTCCTCGGAGGGCGGGGGAATTGAATGGCATCCCCTAGGAGTTTCCCTTTTCTTCAGATTCCCAGTTATTTTTGACTCTGCGAAGGATTTGCATTTCCTCACTTGGAAACGTCTGAAAAAGAGAAAGGTGCGCTTTTCTTTCACCCCTGCCCCTGTGAACGCAGGAGAGGAGGGGGAAGGCTTGGGGCAGGCGAAGAGGAGGAGGGAGATCTCTGAAACTGCAGAGAAGGCAGGCGCGCTTCGCAAGCCCGGCATTCTCACCCGCGGTTGGCCCTCATTAGGGAGACTCCCGCTCAGCAGCTCTGCTTCCCTGCGCTGAGCCCTGCCGGCTGACACGGCAAAGCTTACACCCACACCTCGGAAACGGCCTCTCATTACCCCCCGTCTTCTCACTTCTCTGTCTCGCCCACCACCTTGCAATTACCCTTTCCCACATTAAGATCCCAATGAAATCGATTGATTCCTCTAATCCAGTTGCATCCATTTTGTCCCACAAAGTGCTAGCCGAGCTGTTTGCAGGACTGAATAGTTGTGTAGCGTGTCATTAGGGGAGCACGTGTAGAGCCTGGTTTCATCGTAAAAAGATGACATTTCTCCAGGACTGTACCCCTGCCAAGTCAAAGCAGCAATGATCATTCCTTCCACTCTGCTCGCCTCCTTGCTTTTCTCAACCCGTAGCTTCTACTGAGCCCGGCTGATGGATTTGGGTATTTTATTTCAGCTGTAATGACCTACAGTATCACAACCAAAAACCTCGTGTTAGTAAATCCCTGAATGGAAAACTGCCTGAATCATGGAGGTGGTCAGGGTCCAGTGTTTTAATGCATACATAAAAAATAAGCTAACGATACCCAAATACCAAAGGCTGGGTGGCTTAAACAATAGCAATGAATTCTCTCACAGTCCTGGAGGCTAAAATTCCAAGATCAAGGGGCCCTCAGCGGTGGTTCCTGGTGAGACCTGTCTTCTGGCTTCTCTCCCTGTCCTCCCCCCGTGGAGAGGAAGAGCTCAGGTGTCTCCTCCTCTTCTCAGGACACCAGTCCTATTGGATTAGGGCCCCACCCCTATGACCTCATTTAACCTTAATTACCTCCCTAAAGGTCCTATCTCCAAATATAATCACTGGGGGTTATGGCCTCCACATAAGGATTTGGGGGGAACACATTTCAGTCTGTAACGATGGAAGTGTGAGAAACTGTCTTAACCTTAGGGCAGAGATTAAATGCCAGAACCAAGAAGGCAGTGCTTGGAGCAGGGTGTTCGAAGCTAATTTAAAAAAAAATTTTTTTCCGGGTCACAGACATTTGAGAATCCAAAGGTATGATCAGACAACAGAACGTTGCACCTGCGCCTAGAATTTTGTATATTAACTACAGGGGCACCCAGTCCTCCAGGACAATTAAGTACTCCAAGCTAGCAGGCTGATTCTCTCTAAGCCGTTCTTTTGCCGCTGCTGAGATGGCGTCTCTTCAGATTCAGACACAGGCTTTCTTTAGCTTGACTGAATGGGGTTCCACCGAGGACGGGCCTGTGACCTCACGGCCCCCGCCGAAAACATGTCGACCTTCTGGGAGGGGAGAGTGTGCTACGCTGGCCGTGTTGACGGTGGTTGACTTGGCAAGGAAGGGGCGAGGGGAGCTGCAACTGGGACCCAGTGGATGGAAGTCCTCTCCCAGTAAAGCCCAGGAGGAGCCATTCCACACTCTCGGTGGCATAGCAGCCTGTGTGTATTTACACCAGACCCTGTCTAGATGGCATGGAGAACTCTGGCCCTCACCGAGTGACTTAACAGCCAAGGGCAACAGTGGAAATGGGTGATTTCACGACTGTGTAGGATGCTCAAGGTACAGTAGGGCACGGGGTCTAATTGTCTCGGCTTTCACGTGAGCTGGGTTTGCTCTCCAGGAAATAGTTTCTGAATTTGTGATGCTCCTCTCTGTAACCATCTTCCGCGCTGGGTCTGGGTAAGAATTCATCACGGAGGTGCTGCACCAGATCCCCTAGAGTGATGGGCCCCTAAACGGTGGTGCCCGTTCTCTCTCATGCTTCGTCTGTGCCAGGAGTGCCGGGTAACCCGTCTGTAGAGATGAAATCTGAATTTTAGGGTCCCCGGCCATCATCATTCACAAAGTTAGCCTCGGCTTTCGAGAGTTGAACAGAATTCCTCAGATCTGTGATTCAAACTGGAGATCAGGAAGCGTCTTTAACAGGTCGCTGAAACCATCGGTTTCCGTAGGGACTGGGATAGAGGTATGAGCTAAACTGCCAGAATATCACGGGGGCCAAGTAAGTGTCCCTAATCGTTCCCGTCCTCCGGTTTCCTATCAGAGCCCGGTCACCTGGGGCCGTAGAGCTCCTCCTGCTGGGCGATCTTTACCCTTAAGACTCGGCAGACCGCTAGCTCGCTGCCTCTCTGCCCCACCCCCTCTTCTTCTCCATCTCTCTGTGTGCAGTTCACCCCTGTTGGCCAGACCAGGCCGGCTCTTGCCGTGGCCTCGGCCAAACCACAGACGCGTCATGAGGCGGGCGCTGTGCTGTGCTCGCCCTGGAGAGCTGAGGCCGCGCGGCGGGCGAGAGCTTTGCGGTGCCTGAGCAGAGCGTCCGTCTCTCCGCGTGGCCTTGATTCCCTTTCAAAACTGAACATCACCCAGCTGCTCAGGTTCACTCTCACTCCTCCACGATCTTGCCTTCTTCTTCCGTTTCAAATCACTCATCCTCTTGAATGCTCAGGACTGCGGCCAGTGATTCAGTCTGTGCGCCCAGCGATCCTGCCACATCTGGTGACATCGAGAGAAGCACCGTGGACGTTGAACTGCAAACCACAGCTTTTTCAGGTCATGGACCAATTGTAACCACTGTAGCAGCTAATGAACCCCAGCTCTTCGAAGCTGACTTTCCATCGACCAAAAGCTTCCTCCAGGGCAGCGCTTTGCGGTAGAAACATGGTGCGAGTCACATATATAAGATTAAACTTCTTAGTAGACACGTTTTTAAAAAGTAAAACAGGTGGAATTAATTACAATAACATGATTTATTTAACCCAGTATATCTAAAATGTTATCATGGAAGTGTGTAATATAAAATTGTTAAGAAGATACAGTGCATTCTTTTGTCACACTAAGTCTTCGGCATCCGGTACTAAGTCTTTGAAATCGTACCGCACGTCTCAGTTTGGACTCGCTGCATTTCAGGTGCTCAGTGTGTAGATCTGTACGTGGCCAGTGGCTACCACATTACACAGACCTCGGAGGTGACCACCTGGTAACCGAAGGGGCGGGAGGGTCACTTGCTGAAGGGGCCAGAAAGGGAGCGTCACCAGCCATCGCCGTGGCTGTGAACGAGCCCCGGGGAGGCCCTGGGCTGGCTGTCCCCCGAGCGGCTCGCCTCCAGGAAAATGCCTGGAGGAGAAAGGAGCAAAGGCAGCGAAGAGTGGGATCTCTTTGGAGCTTTGGATCGAGGGGAGTCCAAGATGTGTTCCCTCGTTTTCCGAGGCGCCGAACTAGGCCTCAGCCAGGACGGGCTGTCACCTCTGTCGTTTGATCCCAGAACTCGGCATCTTCCCGCTGTTAAGAGTTCGAGCCCACTACCGCCCTTCTGTAGCGAACGAGCGCTGAGGCCCAGGCCAGACTCGAAAGGAAACACGTGTGACGTTGAACCCGATGGAAGTGCCCACGCCCGTCAACCATCTTCTGCCTGCAAACTTGGCCGTGTCGTGTGGTTCAGCCCGTTACCCGCCATCCGGGATGGTGAGCGGGGAAAGCTGTACCCTAACTCTAAGTGCTGTCCTCCCAGGGAAGCTGTGGATGTTTTCAACACTAAAGCAAAGATCAGGATGTCCACTTCCAGCCCACCGGGCAGCCTCCCCAAGAGGACGGAGTAGTTTGGAGTGTCTTTACGTATTTAGTTCCGGCGGGCTGGTCCCGGACCAAACTCCGTGTCCTCCTTTCCGGTCCCCTGAGGTCGAGCCGTTTGGGTTGTGGGGCTGCAGAGCCATCCAGGGGGCATCGGCTAAGCCACTTGCGTTGGTGAGATGTGTTCCTGTTGTCTTGAGCCGCAGCCAGGCCGGCCCCGGGGCCCTGGACGCAGCGGCATCGCGCGCGCACACCTTGGCCGTCGGGTTGCCTCCTCCCTGGGCCTGATTTATGCTGACTCACCCCCACTCGCTGCTGCCTGCTTCACTGCCTGGCCTAGGCAGCCGGCCACCAGCCCCAGCCAGGGGGACGTATCAGGGGTCGTGTGTTGGTGACTCTGGGCCCCTCCGACGTTTGTAGGTGTCATGGAACAGAGTCGCCCCCGTTGGTTCAGCGACGGGCGCGGAAAGCCTCCCAGGTCTGACTCCGGCTTCTTTTTACGAGCAGCTGGGAATTCAGTTTCTGGAAACCGGGTCCACTGTGTGGTCAGAGAGCCTCCTGCTGTCCTGGGGCGTGTTTCCGTTCAGACGGCAGCGACACCAAGGTGGAGAGGAGGAAGGCCTCGGTGTCTGCTGGGGCTGTGACATCAGGCTCCCAGTTCCGTCCACTTAACCTGGGAGTGAAAAATGATTCCAAAAGAAAACAAAAACAAAAACAACAGCCCAACTCTTACAACCAGCCTATTGTGTGGCGGATATTTCTCAGAGGAGAAAATAAGGTTTCAGAGCTCTGAAACCTTAAAGTAGTAAAGGAGCCATGAAGTGGTAAATAACCAGAGAGACGTGTTTGCCGCTTCGCCTGGCACGTATGTTCTGGACCAGAGGGACGGCGATCCAGTGTTCGGGTCTGCCTTCCTGGGTCCCTGCTGGGCTGGGGAGAACTAAGGAATTTTGCTGTGCATCCCGAGCCGGCCCGCCCTTCCCATCCGCTAGCCCACACCCTTGGCCCTCTGACTCCCTTGGCCCCTTGAGTCCTGCGGGGAGCCGTCTGGGAGGGGCGGCCGAGAGCTCCCCGAGTGCTGGTGCTCTTTCCGGGGGGGGGGCGCCCCGCCCCGTGCGCTGCCCTGGGCCTGCACAGACACAAACTGGGAGCGTCCCGCTGAGCCGCCCTCCCCCGCCCCGCTCCTTCTTCCTGCCCCCGCAGAGGAGATGGGCGCGCCCAGGTACCCCGGTGCTAGGAAGGGGGCGAAGGGGACAGCAGACGGGTCAGCTGGCTCGCTTATAGCCTGAGACGGAGGGCTTAGAAATTTCCTGAAGGAACGGTGCGAGGTCACCACACACTTCCACTCCCACGCAGCAACAAGGAGCTGGAGAAGTGACACACATAACTTAGGAAAGAAAAAAATAATATCTAAAGATGCAAAGTATTCTAACTGAACTAAATTCCAGAGAGGGTGAACCCTTCCTGGGAGAGAAAGAATGCTCGGCTGCTTCCATCTCAGCGGCCCGGCAAGGCAGAGGGTTAACCCGCCAGAGATGAGGCTAAGGAGAAAACAGCTGGACTTCGTACAAACTTTCAAAGGCTACGTGCGAACTGGCTACAAGGAGACTTAGTCACAGAGCAAGTACGTCCCCACCCGCCCTTAATTCTTTCCCCCAGGGCCTTCCCTGAGAGCACGCAGTGGACGTGAGCCAATGACCGAGGGCAGGGCAGAGAGATGGGACAGACACCCCTTCCCCATCTGGGGTGCACGGGGCATTCACGGAGTAGCCGGAAGCTAAGAGCAGGGCAGGAGCGTGGAGGAGACCCCCTACGGGGCACAGGGCCCTTCTCTGAGTGCACGGAGGTGGCCACCACCAGCTAAGAGAGCTCAGTGGCCCTGCAAGCTGGCAGCTGGGCTGTAAAGCGTGGAGAGATCTCTGGGGTCTTGCTGTGGTCACGTCCCAAGCCCCATAGGAAGGACAGCCTTGATCCTGCCCCCAAGCCGTTTGGAACCAACTTTGACCAACGTGACAACAAAACCCGGACCTAGCTCTACCGCAGATGAGACCGACTCAGCTCTCAGGCCTAGCAGCCTGACAGAGGAAGGGGCACGTCGTTTTCTAGGTGTCCCTGTTTCCATCCACTTACACACAGCGTATAATAAGCAGTTATGAGACCTGTGAAGAAATGGGAAAATATCGCTGGCAGAAAAATAGTCAATAGAAGCAGACCAGCAGATGACTTTGTCACTGGAATTAGCAGACAAGGACTGTCAAATATATTTTTTTAAAGATTGATTGATTGATTGATTTTTGGCTGCATCGGGTCTTGGTTGCGGGCTTCTCTCTAGTTGTGGCGTGTAGGGTTTTGTTTGTTTTCTCCTCTCTAGTTGTGGTGCACAGGCTCCAGGGTGCGTGGGCCCTGTAGTTTGCAGCACGTGGGCTCTAGTTGAGGTGCACGAGCTCAGTGGCTGTGGCGCACGGGCTTAGTTGCCCCGGGGCACGTGGGATCTTAGCTCCCTGACCGGGGATCGAACCTGCGTCCCCTGCATTGGAAGGCAGATTCTTTACCACTGGACCGCCAGGGAAGTCCCTGTCATATATTTCTAATAGGTATTTTTAAGGATCTGGTACAAAAGGTGGATTACATTCTTGAATAGACAGAGAATTTAAGCAGAGATCTAAAAGTTCTACAAAAAGAAAGTTTATCAATTCCCACTGAAGTGAGGATTCTTTGGGAATAAACTACCCGTCATTCTTAGAGAACAGCTGTGTAGCATTTCCAAATCGTAACCCCTTCTCTGAGTTTATGCACTCCTGCTTTCACAAGTCTGCCCGCCGTGTACAGACACTGTATGAGGGGCACCGTCCTACCCCTCAGGGAGAGGTAGTCCAGCAAAGGGTTGCACGGACATAACCACTTAAAGGCAGAATATGCTCGAATGGAGCTAGAGATGAGTGTTCAAGAAGACGTAAAAGAGGGTGCGACTTCTCCTGATGAGGAGGATCACGGGAAGCCTCGTAGAAAACTGGGTGTTTGGTGTGGGCCTTGATTTCAAAATGCAGAGCTGGGGGGAGGCCCACGGAGGCAGGTCGGGTCTATGTGCATGCCTGTCAAGTGCCGTGATGATGCCAGGGCTCCAGAATCTTCCGCAGACACGGATCATTGCACAGTGGTGAGGAGAGCAGCTCCCCGTTGCAGGCCTGTGCTCCTGAAAAGACATGAGGTGAGCCCGCCGGCCACCAAGGCGGGATCCGAGGGGACTGGGAATTAGGAGCAGAGACCAGGGGGTGAGCGCCGTGCTGATCTGCGTCCCACACGGCGGGGCCGTGTTTCTGGATTTGCTCCGAGCATTAAGTCACCCCTTACTCTGAGTCCCCTCGTGCCTGTGGTCCGCGCTTCCGATTTCACGTTTCATTTGTATCTTTTGCCCTCCTGGTTCTGGCCGGTCATTGTCAAGGGTCCATACAGCTGATGCCGCCCTGTAAATGTCAGCTCGGCGGATGTTTGCCGCGCTGACAGCGAGCTTAACCCTGAGCAGAGCTGGCAGGACTTGAACCCGGAGCGCCCGGCTACAACGCCTACCCGTGCTCTGTCACACGCTCTGCCGCGATGGCTCACGGACGGGCCGCGACAGCGGAATGTAGAGCTTGGATTCGACTGTGTCGGCAGCGAGGACCTAACGAAGGTTTGGGGCAGTGCGGGGTCGCGCTTCTGTTGGTATTCAGCGTGTACTGGAAGGAGGGGAAGCTGCTGGCAGTGGGGGTGGGGGTGGAAGCCTTTCACAGGCCTGCAGCTGAGAGGTCGGTCGTTAGGCTCTGAACCAGAGCAAAAGCAGGAGAAACGCGAAGGAAGGAAAGATGGACAGCCCGGTGGCACTAGGGCTGTCCAAGAAGTTCATTCGGGTTTTTCCGTAAGATGTTTCGGAAAATCCTGAACGAGCTCTTCGGCCAGCCCAGTAACGCGGGGGGGGAGTAGGAGGGTGGAGGTGCTCAAGGAGCGAGAGGCGGAGGAAAAGGCACTGAAGACGCGGGTGATGGGAGAAGAGTCTTACTTCTAGTGCAAACAGGAAATGCGCAGTTTAAGATTTGCAGGGAGGAGACGGGGAACCGGGGAAATCAAGACACTGCAGAGAAAATGCCTTAATTCACCTTCTCCCCTGTCGAGCACGTTAGAGACACCCCTTGACAAGGGATGTTTTTGTTGTCTTGTTTGTATGGGACCCAGTCTCTCGTGTGCTTACTCAGACTCTTTTCGTCTTCTATTCCAAGGGTGGGTGAAAACGAGGAGGTGTCATTGTTCTTGTAATAACCGTCCCAGAATGAAAACTTGTACACCATTCAAAGTAACTTGTGTAAAATGGTGTAAATGCTCAAGAGAACATTTCTCTTCTACATCAGTTACCCGTTAGTGAGTGTTGTTGGGACTTACAAATAGATTGGCTTATAAAAGAATATTAAGTTCTCTGCGTTTTGTTTTTCTCATGTCCTAGTAAATTTAGACCTGGATTGTTGCTGCCCAGCCCTCTTTTCTCCACCTGAGATCTATGTGAGAAACACACATTCAAAGGGAAACAGAAGGAAGAGAGCAAAACCCAGCTTAGAGTGAGCAGAGATTCTTTGTGCTACACGACAGCCCTCCGGAGGGAGCTGGGGCGGGGCCTCACTCCACTTTGGCTGTTCCTTTTGGCGCTGTATTTAAGCTGCTTTCCTTCCCCGCCCCCAGTCTCCGCCCCGCCCCCAGCCGCCGCCCCGCCCCCAGCCCCGCCCCCGCTGTCTAGATTGGCCAGGCAAGTACTCCCCGGCCCTCTGACTCACTAGCTGGTCGATTGTTTGAACTCTTCTAAAGACTTTCTGTTCTTACACCTGAAACGGCCATGTTTCAGGAGGGACAGGGTCCACCCAGCCTTCTCTGTCCCACGGCTCCTGATTCTTCAAAAACTCAGCTCAGGACTTCCGTGGTGGTCCAGCGGTTAGAACTTCGCACTCCCACTGCAGGGGGCCTGGTTCGATCCCTGATCGGGGAACTAAGATCCCATACGCCACGAGGCAACTAAGTCCACGTGCCGCAACTACTGAGCCCACGTGCCACAACTAGAGAGAAGCCCGTGCGCCACAACGAAAGGTCCCGAGTACCACAACTAAGGCCCGATGCAGCCATAAATAAATAAATAAATACTTTAAAAACAAACAAACAAAAAACCCAAACACTCATCTAGATGGTTCCTTCTGCCTCTTCCCTTTTTTTTGGCCACACCGCGAGGCTTGAGGGATCTCAGTTCCCCGACCAGGGTTTGAACCCGTGCCCTCGGCAGTGGAAGCGCCGAGTCCTAACCACTGGACTGCCAGGGAATTCCCTTCTGCCTCTCTCTGATTCCAACACCAATATCTCCTCTCCTCACTCCACTCAAAGTCTACCCGTCAGAACATCGAATCCAAAAGAATGAGCTCTTAAGCGTCATTTAGGGGAATTTTGCTGCTGTGATAAAATGTGTTTAATATATTTCACAACTACCCCCAAGAGTAATATGACCATAAAGGGTTTGGGATTTTTTTTTTAATCATAAAACCACAAGGACAAAGACTCGAAGGGAGAGACGGTAGCCACAGCATCTGGGGGAGCTGGAATCAGAACGTCAGGTGTGAACTGGTTTATCAGCTCGAAGGTGAGCCCTAAGCCAACAGTGGGACAGCTGTGCAGCACCTGTTTGTATCCCAGGACCCTTAAAAAGCTTGCTGACTTGGTGACATCAGGTATCTTTAGAGGGGGAAGAGGTGAAACTAAAAACAGGAGGACCGGGCTTCCCTGGTGGCGCAGCGGTTGAGAGTCCGCCTGCCGATGCAGGGGACGCGGGTTCGTGCCCCGGTCAGGGAGGATCCCGCGTGCTGCGGAGCGGCTGGGCCTGTGAGCCGTGGCCGCTGAGCCTGTGCTCCGCAGCGGGAGAGGCCACAACCGTGAGAGGCCCGCGTACCGCAAAAAAAAAAAACAAAAAAAACAGGAGGACTGGTTGGAAATTTATGTAAGAAACCCTCAGTCTCTCAGATCCCCTCCTCCTAGGAAGGCTACGGCTGTTCCCCTAGTCGACAGAAGACTGGAAACTCTGGAGAGAATAGAACAGGGCTGTCTGCACTCGTGGGCTCCTGGAACAGTGAATTAGATTTTGAGCCAGTATTGAGTGAAACTTCACATATTGAATGTTGAGACCCCCAGGACCTTCCCCAGCTCAGCTCTCAGAACACAGGTCTTATTCCCTCCAGGCAGGAGGGTGGGAGATTCATCTCTAGCAAATCTGAGCAGCCCCAGAGAAGAAACTTACATGAATCAGTCCCATTGCGTCTCCCTGTACTGACACGGTCACTGACAAGTCCCACCTGTGTACGCAGAGTTTCCAAAGAACCTATGAGGGTCCCAGTCTTACAGATGAGCAAACAGCGAAGGGTCGTCAGAGATCGGAGAAGGTCCACAACACAGAAGTCTCACCAATACAAACAGAAAAAGGCAAACTTGGAGCCAGAAACTAGGCAAAGAGATTGTAAACCTGCCCCTCCGAATGAATGAGTGAATGAACGTCTCTGAGAGTTAAAAGAAGAGGTTGTGTCCTTAAGAGAAAGACCGATATGGCGTTTTCAAAAGTACCCTTGGAAATGAAAAATGGTAGTAGAAATGGAGGCAATGGAAGATACAATTGAGGCCACTGCCCAAAAGAGTGTGTGTGGTGCTGGAAAATAAGAGAAAATCAGAATATCAACCTCAAAATCTATCATCTAAATAACTGACAGTCTAGAAGAGAGCACTGAAAAATGGAGAGGAGAAAACCGTCAAAGAAATAATCAGAGAAAATTTCCCGGAGCTGAAGGGCATGAGCATCTAGATTTAAAGGGCCCAGGAAGGATCCAACTCAGTGAGTAAACACAGCCCACACCAAGCCCTGTCCTTAATGATACTTCATAACGCCGGGGAAGATGCTAAACCTTTCCAGAAAGGAAACAAAGAAACGGGTCACATTCTAGGGGCAAGGAATCGGAATGGCAACAGGAGAGGCTAGGCAACGGAGCAATGCTTTTGCATTCTGAAAGGATATTATTTTCAGCTAAGGATTCAATGCCTGGCCAAAATCTCACACGTAAAATAGCATAATGACATTTTATAATGTGTCAGATCTTATAAAAGTTGGCTTCCCAAGCACCCTTCTCCAGGAGCCTACTGGAAGAGGTACTTCACTAAAACAAGAATGTAAACCAACAAAGAGGAGGCCTGAGGTTCCAACTTAAGAGCCTCCAGAGGGTGGGGTGTGCTCCCGGGTGCAGAGGGCAGACAGCTGCGGACAGGGGACCGCATGGGGGTGCTCTTGAAGGAAGCACACAAACCGTTACCCATGGTTACCCTAGAAGTCAAAGTGGGAGGGCAGAAAAGGGGCGTTTTTCCTTTTTCCCTTTATATTTTTACATAATGTTTGAGTCTTGACTAGAGCATATGTTACTTGTCTAATTTTTCTTTTAAGAAAGAAAATATGCCCCCTCCAGTGGACAAGCTTAACCCTTCAGTCATGACGACAGAATTTTCCTTTTGTTCAGGACCTGCAAAGGACTTTCTCTAGGTCAGGGGTCCCCGGGACCCCGGTACAGTCAGGAACTATTAGGAACCCGGCCGCACGGCAGCAGGTGAGCCAGGTGAGCGCAGGTGAGCCAGCAAAGCTTCACCACTGCTCCCCGTCGCTTGCATTACTTCCTGAACCCGCACCCAGTCCGTGGAAAAGTTCAAATCGTGTAGCCAACCTTGCCCAGTCATTAGGCTGGAACTTTCTTATTCCAGGAGAAAGTCTGTGAGTTGGGAGCCGAGGTCTTTGGGGCCGGGAGAAACTGAGTCTCTGAGAAGATAAACACCCCTCCCCCGTCTCGGCGTCGGGCTTTCCGTCAATGCAGAGCCGAGGAAGGGTTTCTTTGGGGTTGGTGGACTGTGAAGTCCTCTTTGTCCATAGGCGTTTTCTCTGCCCCAAGGCCTCGAATACCCGTAATTAATCTCTGTGCAAGGACAGGCTTCTTGTGTCTTTGACTGGCTGGAAGTTGTTTGTTTGTCAGAGATCTTATCTTGACCCAGAAGAGCTGATAGGGTGATAGGATCGTAAAACCAGAATTGATCTTTCCTGCTCAGTAGGTGTTCGCTACAATATGGGGTTGGGGGGAGGTGATATTTTAGCCCAGGACAAATGGGAGATTTAATATATGTCACAGGTGGGGGGAGAAGAGGTGGATTGTCATTGAATAATGGCCACGTTTCATAGTAATAAAGTCCAGCTCACTCTGTAGTGTGGTCTAATCCCCGGGCTTTCTTTGCTCTTTGTCAATGTATCTGGATTAATCCCTGCAGAGCAACAAGCCAAACGTCCGAACCACCCACTTTCCTATTCCCAGCAAATAAATCAGACGGAGGCCAGCTGAAATCTGGGCCAAGCACTTAGATGACTTGTGTGTCTGATTTTTGTTCCATGGTATGAAACTCAAAATAAACCTACAGGAAGAAGTTTCCCAGATACCGGCTAATTCACGGAAGACATCGTAAGCCTCTTGAGCCCACACGGGAAGCTGATGAGCAAACGCACTGTGGACGCAGATGCGACGCTTTAGAGAGAATTCCCACGGAGTGACTCAAGTCTTACTAAAGTCCCGTGTTCAGTCTGAAGCCCTAAAACTGAACGCGGAGTCTCTGAAGAACTTCTTAGGGTCCAGAAGGAAGACACAGAAATGGGGAAAGGCTTGGGAAATGGGGCCTCTGAAAAAAGGTTGTAGGGGATGGAATTTGAGCTTTGAAAATAATGTGTGAACAAAAAGAAACTTGTGATAGCAAGCACGGACGGTCCAAGAGAGATTGGCGTGAACGGTAGAGGAGGAGGCGTTTGGTTCAGATGTTAAGAATTAAACGTTCTGACTGTGAAACTTGTCAAACACAAAAATCAATAGCCAAGCGACTGAGGGAGAGTGACCGAGGCTGTGTCAGGCTCTCTGAATATACGGACCAGGCTTCTCGACATAAAGACGTACAGGCAGATGTTTAACGACAGTCTCTCCCAGGCACCACAAGTCTGATATTCCAAGCAGTTGGCAGAGAGATGAAACCATTCAGCCCACACTTGGCCCCTCTGCTTGGCCACGGCACCTAAAGTGGGTTCACTTTCCGGAAGAGCAGTACGTGCTCTTGAGAAGCAGGACCGGGTCCCAGGATGGGGTGAACCCGATAAAGAGGGAGGGGGGCAGTGAGAAGTGATAGGTCTAAGCGGCTCTAGAAAAGATCAGTCTTTTTCCGGCCCTGGTTATCAGGTGTGGAAAACTTTAGAAAAGGGAGGGGAAATACCTAGAGAACACATCTAGAAATAAAGATACAGTAATTCTAAGAATGCAGGCTGTTTATAGGGATGGGGAATGGGTTTGTGTGATTAGATCAATCCCAAGAATTACCTTGTCTCTATAATACACCTTTCTGTTGAGGAGATATAACATCTTCCTTGACCAGATGAAGCTAGTCCCTTCTTTTTCTTTTAATTTAAACTTAATATGTATTAGGTACTGGCGTACAGTGGATTTACAATGTGGTTCTTGTTAGAGCTGTAAGGCAACTTGATTCAGTGTGTGTCTAACACGCATATCTTTTCTTTTTCCTGTTCTTTTCCCACGTAGGTTATTACAGAGTGTTGAGTAGAGCTCCCTGTGTAGTGCCTTCCTTTTATGAAAGAACGTCACCAAATTACAAGGCCGTTTAAGTCACTCTTTGCGTTGCCGGCAAACCCAGGACTCACCCCCAAGCTTTTCCCCTTCTGGCCGGTCTGTATGCTGGAGCACAGCCGTCCTGCCCTCGTCATGGGAACTTTATTTCTCGCCGTGGCTTCTGTCTCGACTGCTAACCTTTCTCTCGTGTCCCGCAGCTGGGATGAGAGCAGCTCCATCAGCAGCGGGCTCAGCGACGCGTCTGACAACCTCAGCTCCGAAGAGTTCAACGCCAGCTCCTCACTCAACTCCCTGCCCACCACGCCGACGGCATCTCGCAGGAACTCGACGATAGTGGTACGTGGCAGTGCGGAGGCCCAGGCCGCCTCCTGCAAGAGAACCACGGGGCAGACCGGGCCGTGCCTGTGCGCGGGGTGGCACGTCCGCTCACCTGCCCCGTGGGACCGCTCCCCACGTGCCCTTGGCCAAGTCCTCCTTGAGCTGGTGGAAGGAAGTCCCCAGCTCTGCCGGGCAGTCACCTGAGGCGTGAGCTGCTGTCGCGGCGGGCGGGCCTCTGTCGAGCGCCCGCGCCAGTTCGGAGGGATGCCCGTATGTGCCGTCCCACCCGGAGAGGAAGAGAAGCCCGGGGTCTGTGTGCTGCCCTCTCTGGCGGCCTGGAGGTGCGGGCGGAAGGCTGGCTCACTGTCTGCTCTGGAAGAGTCGGGACACCCGGCGGCCAAAGCCCCCCCCCCTCCACCCGGTCCTCCCTTCCCCACCTGAGCGTCCACTCTGCCTTCTCGTCTCCAGCTGCGCACGGACTCCGAGAAGCGCTCGCTGGCAGAGAGCGCGCTGAACTGGTTCAGTGAGTCGGAGGAAAAGGCCCCCAGGAAGCTGGAGTACGACAGCGGCAGCCTGAAGATGGAGCCCGGGGCGGCCAAGTGGCGGCGAGAGCGGCCCGAGAGCTGCGACGACCCGTCCAAGGCCGGGGAACTGAAGACGCCCGTCGCCCTGGGCCCCCCCGGGTCCCTGAAGAAGGGCAGGACTCCGCCGGTGGCCATCACCTCCCCCATCACTCACACGGCCCAGAGCGCCCTCAAGGTCGCAGGTGAGCCGAGCGACCGGGGCCCGGGGGGCCCAGGGCCAAGTCCTGCTTCCCCGGCTCCCTCACAGCCGTTAACCCTGGGGAGACGGCCGGCCCGCCCGCCGCTTGCACGTGCCGTCCACCCTAGTCTCCGGGCCGTCCCGAGTCAGGGAAGGCGGGCAGTACGGCGTCTGTCGTGCCGACGCGGGCATACAAATGCCACGTGCGTAAAGCCTAGGCCCAGGTGTAGAGGAGCGGGGAGCCTGGCCTGCCCCGCCTCACACTGTCCAGTGGTTCCCTCTGCTCTCCTGGGACGCGCGGGCGATGCGCTCGTCTTCCTGGGGGCTTGTTGGCCATCCCAGGGAGGTCCTGACACAGCATCCGAATCACGCCGCTCCCAGAGGGGCCCCTCGGTGACCCGCAGCCTCGGCCAGGCCCCCCCTAGTCCCTAACCACCGGCAGACACAGCTGAGTCCCGTCCCTTTGCTTCCCCCACCTTCCCTCCCTGGACCAGGGTTAGACGTCACTCCTTGATCATCTTTGTGATCCGCTCGGCGGGTCCAACCAAAGTGGGACACCCTACCCTGGGGGCGGCAGACAACAGAGAACAAAACAGTCAATCGGAGGAAGCCAGTCCCGCCTGGCGAGAAGGGTCCCCAGCCTGCGGGGCTCCCGCTCGCCCGCCCGCGGTTAGACCCTAAAGCCCCACGGCGCCCCTCCTCCCGGGGCCGGAGACGGCGGCCTCAGCACTCACTCCTGTCCGCCCTCCGCAGGCAAAGCCGAGGGCAAGGCCGCCGACAAGGGCAAGCTGGCGGTGAAGAGCGCCGGCCTGCAGCGCTCCTCCTCGGACGCCGGCCGCGACCGCCTGGGTGACGCCAAGAAGCCTCCCTCGGGCATCGCGCGCCCATCCGCGTCGGGGTCCTTCGGCTACAAGAAGCCCCCTCCCGCCACAGGCACGGCCACCGTCGTGCAGACGGGGGGCTCGGCCACGCTCGGCAAGGTCCAGAAGTCCTCGGGCATCCCCGTCAAGCCGGCGAACGGACGCAAGACCAGCCTGGACGTGCCCAGCAGCGCGGAGCCCGGCTTCCTGGCTCCGGGCGCCCGTTCCAACATCCAGTACCGCAGCCTGCCCCGACCGGCCAAGTCCAGCTCCATGAGCGTGACGGGCGGGCGGGCCGGCCCCCGGCCCGTGAGCAGCAACATCGACCCCAGCCTCCTGAGCGCCAGGCAGGGCAGCCCGACGCCCTCCAGGCTGAAGGAGCCCTCCAAGGGGGCCGGCGGGCGGGCCGCCCCAGCCCCCGTCAACCAGACGGACCGGGAGAAGGAGAAGGCCAAGGCCAAGGCCGTGGCCCTGGACCCAGACAGCGTGTCCCTGAAGAGCGTGGGCTCCCCGGAGAGCACGCCCAAGGGCCAAGCGAGCCACTCCCCGGCCCCCAAGTTGGCAGAGCTGCCGCCAACCCCCCTCAGGTACCCAGGCCGGGCGCTTCCTCCTGTCTGCCCGCCCGGCATCCTCCCGGGGTCCTGGTGCTCCTTCGACGGGGCGGCCTGTCCCCTGCTGCCCCTGGGCCTCCCCCCGTTCTCCAGGCGGCGGGCGCCCCTTCCGTCTTTCGGAGCTGTTCTCAGTGCCCCCGATGTGCTCTGAGCCTCTCTGAGCTCTTGCCTGCGTGGTTTTGCTGTTTCATTTTCTCACACACGCATCCGTTTGTGCGTAAACCCACTCTTGTCTCCCTGATGCATGTGCTGCCCCCGCGTTAAGACTTGAGGGTGCCCAGGTCAGATCTCCTCCCCCATATCTCCCAGCGGCATTGAGAGAAGCCCCCCGTGCTTTGCAAAGAGCCCGAAAGCGAGGAAACAGGACCGGGGTTTGGCTGAGATCCAGACTGCCTGTTGTTTCTCTAACTCCGTGATCCTAAATGTCCTGTTTTATCGTCGCTTCTCTCAGGGCCACGGCTAAGAGCTTCGTCAAGCCACCCTCCCTGGCCAACCTGGACAAGGTCAACTCCAACAGCCTGGATCTCCCTGCTCCCGCTGACGCCCATGCGCCGAAGGTCCCAGACCTGCACGCTCCGGGCCCGGCCGCCGGGGGCCCCCTCCCTTCCTGCTTCAGCCCCAGCCCGGCCCCCGTCCTCAACATCAACTCCGCCAGCTTCTCCCAGGGCCTGGGGCTCATGAGCGGGTTCGGCGCCCCCAAAGAGACCCGCATGTACCCCAAGCTCTCAGGCCTGCACAGGAGCATGGAGTCCCTCCAGATGCCCATGAGCCTGCCCGGTGCCTTCCCCAGCGGCGCCCCCGTCCCCACGGCCCCCGCGCCCCCCGCCGCCCCCGCAGAGGAGGACACCGAAGAGCCGACCTGGAGCGGAAGCCCCAGGGCCGGGCAGCTGGACAGGTAGGTGGGCGGGGCCGAGCCCCGTGAGCCCGCCCCTGCCTCCGGCCGCGTCTGGCTGCCGCCCTGTGACCTCCGACACGCGTGTGCACGTTCAGCGACCTCCTCTGCTTCTCAGCGACTCTTACGCAACAGGAGTTCGCGGCTGGGTTGAAATTCTGATTCCCACCTGCTGCACGAGGAACCAGTACCCAGACGTTCAGTGGCTTCCCCAAGCCCTCGCCACTGGTTTAACCTGTTTAACCTGCCATCCGAAGCTTCTGCTTCCTAATCGTTGGCCCCGATCGTCCCTATTATGTCACATCCTGGTTTTCATCTACCCCAGTATGATCTTTAAGAAGCTAATCAGAGGGAATTCCCTGGCGGTGCAGGGGTTAGGACTCCACGCTTTCACTGCCCGGGGCCCGGGGGTTCAATCCCTGGTTGCCGGGGAGCGGTGGGTGGGGGGAAGCTAATCAGAGAAAAACATCAAACATCTCAGATAAGTTTCTCAAATTGTGAGCCCAGAGGCGGCTGTGGCTGACCTCCCCTTTGCTTATGGGGACGGGGGACACGCACCGCCGGACGCCCTGGGTCCCGGTGTTGCATCCGTCAGACCTCTGCTCCCAAACTCGAGTTCCTGAGATGGACCCACATGCTTCTCTTTTTCCCTCCACAGTAATCCGCGGGATCGCAACACTCTTCCCAAGAAGGGGCTCAGGTAACCCTCACGTGTGTTTCTCTCTCCACCTGCGGCTCCTGGTCTGTATGCAAACCCGTAACTCGCCCTGTCCCGGGCCCCGGTCACGCATGCGGTGCCCCTTTCGGCCGGTCACGTGTACCTGGTTCCCGTACATCCTCCCAGGCGCCCACCCGGGCTCACTGCTGTGTGTGCGTCACCTTGTCGCCGGGGCTCTGGTGACAGAGGAGAGACGGGCTTGCACGTGGCACTCACGCACTTCCCTGCACCCGCCTGTGCTGTCTGCCCCGGTCCCGCCAGCACCGCCCCCTCCTCCAAGCCTGAGGGAGAGCGGGCCACCTCTGGCCACTCGGGTGGGCGGTGGGTCCTGCAGTCCGCTGACTCCTGCTGCTGGGGCGTTCGAACGCCGAGCTCTGTCCTGGGCCTCCGTCATCTCGGCCCGGCTTGGGCAGCCCCGCGGCGACGTCCCCGGCCCTTCCGCCCCTCCCGAGGTCCGGGAGGATGCTTCTCCCCACCCCCACCCCCGTAGCCAGCCCCGACGGCTCCCACCTCCTCGTCCCGCTCTTGGAGCCCAGCTCCGCGCTCAGGCGGTAGAAGCCCAGGCCGAGCTGTCGGCTGCCGCCCGCAGGTACCAGCTCCAGCCCCAGGAGGAGGCCAAGGAGCGGCGACACTCCCACTCCGTCGGGCTGCCCGAGTCCGACGACCGGCCAGAGCTGCCGTCGCCCCCCGCGCCGCCCGCGCCCCTGAGCGCCAAGGGCCAACTCACCACCGTAGGTCAGTGTCCTTGGTCGCCGCCGTGTCGGGCGGCGGGCAGGGCAGCGGGGCCTCGGGTCTCACCTCGTACTTGGTTCGCGCCGTGGCGGCGGCTTCTCGGGTCTCAGCTCACCCGTCCGTCGTGAGACGCACGGCCGAGTGCGCCTAGACCCTGACCTGAGACGTGGCCCCCGGGCCCAGGCTGCGGGGTCCTTGCGGCATCGGGGAGTCTGCCTGTTGGCGCGGAAGAGCCGTAAGGGAGGCCCAGGGCAAAACCCGGTGCAGCCAGAGGGGAGCCGCCGCACCCAGCACCGCGACCCGGCGTCGGGCGGCTGGGGAGGCAGGGGGTGAGCGGCGGGGGGCAGAGGTGGGTCTGCCCCAAAGCCGGGACCGTCCCATCCTGGAGGCGGGGCTGAGGGAGACCCGTGCTGGCCTCTCCCTTCCTGGTGTCTGAGGAGAAGGGGAAGCTTGTGAGGAGGAGGCGACTCTGCTTCAGAGACGGGAGGGGCGAAGGCCGGGGCTCAGGGCCCTACTTCCTGGGGGCTGAGTGCCAGGGGCCCTTGAGGACAGGGCGTGGGCCGGCCTGTTGCTTCCCTCCTGCGTCTCCGAGTCGACTGCCTCTTTCAGCGGAGCGAAGGGAGGCAGGAGCGAAACCTGAGGACCTGTGACACGCCCGTGGGACGACTGGGGAATCTGAGAAAACTGGGAGTCGGGGTCAGCTTGCTAGAGAAGGGCGCGATGCTCAAGGGAAGGTCACCTGGTCCCCGAGAGCCCTCACAGCGAGGGCGGGGCCCGCTTGCTCTCCGTCTCCATGGAGACCACACAGGGGGAGGCGGGGGGGCCGGGCCAAGCCACGACCGTCACCTCGCACGCGTCACGTCGCACGCGTCACGTCGCACGCGTCACCTCGCACGCGTCACGTCGCATGCGTCACCTCGCACGCGCCAGAGGGACCCGAGAGAGGTGGGGTTGTCTTCTTCCCGGGTCTTCTGGAGGCTGGACGTCCACGGAGCGTCCAGGGAGCCCGCCACCCCCCCCACCCCAGGCATGGAGGCCGAGAGGCGGGGGCCGGGGGGCCGGGGCTGCGGACACGCTGCCGGCCCCGGCCTCCCAGCCGGGGTGACGCCGGGCACCGGCCGTGTTTCGGGGAACGCGCCCCGAGCGGCGTGCTTCACGGGGAGTACCTTCCCCTGCGCGGTGCCCGGCCGCGTGCCCCACAGCCTGACCCCTGTCTCTCGCCGCTTCTCTTCATCACTCGGGTCTGAGTCCTGCCCTGAACTCAGGCCTCCCCGGCGGCAGCCAGTTGTGTGTTAGAGAGATACGACACCCCGTTTTCATCAGCACCTCCAAGTGATGCGAAGGTCTCAGAAAAGCCGCCAGGCCCCCAGCCTGACCTGCGACAGCGACCTCCCGGGGCAGACGGGCCCGAGGCAGGGGCGTTCGAACAGGCCGCGCCCTGCGCCCCCGGCTCAGACGCGGGGTCCTCCTCGCAGGGCTTGCCCTCCCGGGCGCGGCTGTGCACGCCGGCCTCCTCCCCGCCCCTCCGTCCGCCTCTGCTCCTGGCGCCCCGCCCCGGGGCCCAAAGCTGATGCCCCTGCCTCTTCTCCCGCCCTCCCCGCCCTCCCCTGTCCCCCCTCTGTCCTTCCAGTGAGTCCCACTGCGGCCACCACGCCAAGAATCACCCGCTCCAACAGCATCCCCACCCACGAGGCCGCCTTCGCGCTGTACAGCGGCTCCCAAATGGGGAGCGCCCTGTCCCTGGCCGAGAGACCCAAGGGCATGACCCGGTCAGGATCCTTCCGGGACCCCACGGACGACGGTGAGACCCCACGCCGGTGCGGTTCACGCTCGTCCCAGCTCTGCCGGGTCCCCTCTCGCCCGCTGCCGCCACCACCGCGCACGTGTCCGCCTCACAGGACACCCAGTTGGGCCATTTCAGCTCGCCCTTCCCGTCCCTTTGAAGGGTCTGGGGGCCCAGAAACCTTGGGTGGCACCGTCTGGCCCTGGGGCTTTGGGATGGAGCCTCTCCTGGGGGCGGGGGCGGGGGGGCGGCCTGGAAGGCTGATTTGGACGGCGCCCTCGGAGCACGCCGCCACCGTCCTCCCGTCGCCCCCGCCATCAGAGGACGGGACCGCTTACGGGACGCAGAGGTAGCTCTTAAAGCCCTACGAGGATTAGGCGTCTCATTCCTCTTTCAAGAACGCTCCGAAGACCAGCTTCAGGGCGGCCCTCTGGGCGTGGTGGTCAGAGCCGGAGCCCGGCCTTCTGGGGGCGAGACTTGGTGACTTCAGGGCGCGCGTCCCGGGGGCTCTCCTTGCCGACGCGCTCCGGTCCTCTCAGGGCTGTCGCTCGTGAAGAATCAGAATGAGTGTCTCGCGCTTGGAGGCTTTTTTCATCTGCACGGTCCCCACTGCGAAGAGGAGGCACAGGCAGAATTGCGTTTCGTTCTGAGCAGCTCTGAGGAGAACTGCCCCCTCCTCAGCAGCCACGGTGCTTTCCTGATGGGGGAGGCGGTGACACGTGCCCTCCCGGAGCCCGGCGCCCCCGGGGGAGCAGGCTGAGGACAGAGCCCTCGCCCCGGCTGTCAGAGGGCGCGGGCCGGAGGCGGCAGGCCAGCTCTGCCCGGAACTCGAGTCCTCGGCGGGGCCGACGGCCGCCTCCTCTGTTCTGTGCTCCGCGATCAGAAGCCGAACCCCCGCCTTCGCGCTCCTCCCGGGAACCCTCCCCGGGTTTCCCGGCCGAGCGCTCTGCTAACCCTCTGTGTTCTGCTTCCCTTGCAGTTCACGGCTCAGCGCTGTCCTTGGCCTCCACTGCCTCTTCCACCTACTCCTCAGTAAGAGCCTCGCTTCGCCCCCCCACCCCCCGCCCCGCCACATTGCGCCCTGGACCCTCCTGGGGGCGGGGCGGGGCGGGGACCCCTGGAGCTTAGGGCACGAAGGGGGCGCTTCTAGACCTCGGTGGTCCTTCCGGCCTCACCGCCGATCCCTCGGCGACCCTGGCGCCTTTTGTGCCTCCTTTGAAATACGGAGAACGCCCTGGTCGTGGAGGCGTTCTGCGCCGGGGAGGGCGGGCCGCGCTCAGGGACCCCGGAAGCCGCGCTGCTGCAGACTCTGCCGCGCGCTCCTCGTGGGCCCTGGGCCCGCGTCTGCCCGTGAGACGTAAGCTGGTCCCTGGGTTCGTCCTGCCTCTAATGCTTTGCTCCTTCAAGCTGGTGGCCACAGGGTTAGTCCTCAGATCAGCAGTTTCATTTCCTAGCCTTCCCGGCCACGGCGGAGGTGGCTGTGACCTCTGCTGCAGAGGCGTGTTTTATCGAACCGTGGTCTGGGGTCTGAGCCCACCCCGTGAAGAGCCAGGCCCGGCCACAGGGCCTCAAGCTCTTGGCGCGCTTCTGCGTCTCGCTTCCTCGAGTCCTGCGCGCTGCCTTCGCCTCCGTAGTAACGGCCTTCTCTCTCTCTCTCTCTCCCTCTCCCTCTCCCTCCCTCTCCCCCCACCCCCCTTCTGTGCTCCTTCTCCAGGCTGAGGAGAGGATGCAGTCTGAGGTAGGGTCCCCAGCCTTCGCCCCGGCCTCCCAACACCCCTGCACCCCCCATTTCCTTGCGAGGCTTACGCCTCTTCTGCCAACGCTAAGTGCACCTCCCTCTCCTCCACAGCAAATCCGGAAGCTTCGCAGGGCACTGGAGTCATCCCAGGAGAAAGTAGCCACCCTGACGTCGCAGCTCTCCGCCAACGTGAGTGCCGGGGAGGGGACAGCCGGGCAGCTGTCTGGGCCCAGACTAGATGAGTTCAGCCCCAGGAGAACTGTCTCATAAGGTGTCCCGTGGGCTTTGCTTCCAGGCAGCGGAGGATCTGGGGGCTGGTCTCCTCCTCCGAGTTGGGGTGTCCCTGAGGAGCCATTTGCACCCCCACCCGAATTCATAGGTATGGAGGGGCGCCCGCCCGGTGGCCTGTGAAGCCCCTAGAGAAAGAGAGGAGGGTTTATATCGGTGGTTCTGCGTGGAGGTGGGAACAGCCTTGCCATTGGCCGTGGACAGAAATAGTCACGCGTCAGGACTGCCGACCCCCTGGGACCCTGTGCCTCTGCCCGAGTCTTTGCCCACCCCGGCCGCCGGCAGGCACACAGCTGGCTAGCAGGACTCCCTCTGGGAGCGGCAGCGCTGCCGCGAGCCCGGCCCGGGCCCCGGCCGCCTCGTCTTCTTGGGGCTCAGCTGGGGAGCCCGCACTCCTGTCGCCGCCCCCAGCCCGCCCAGACTACGTCCGCTTAGAATGCGCTTCTCGTGGCCTCGGTTTTGCCGCCCTGTGAGATGGGGAGAAACGAAGCTGCCCCCCAGACTAGGCCACAGAAGCCTCTCCCCAGCGACCGCGCTGCAGACAGAGAACATAAGAGCCATTTTCCCCCAAAGCTGTAAACAACAGCTGAGCCGGATCTGCGGAGCTTTCCAAGTGTTTGCACAAAGTAACCATGTCTGCAATTTCCGCAGTCCTTGCTGGTTTTTTTCTCTTCCCTTCCCCTCTGGGGAGCCCAGCTGTCAGGCCCGGATCTCCCTGGAATCAGGTGGAAGGCCCTGCGCCGCGGTTTTGCGTGTTTCCAGTACATTCGGGCAGCCGTGTCCTCGGCACGCTGGCCGTTCTCTTTGTTCGCTTTCTTCTCTTTCCCAAGCTCTCAGCCGGTCAGTTGTATTCTTACTGGCTTGCACGAAGCTCCTATCAAGCCTCTTCCCCCACAACTGGGGACCCATGAGAATCGTAATAGAAACGAGACCCATCTCTTCTGTCCCTGGCGCCTCACCCAAGGCCATCACGTCCGGCAGAGCCCAGGAAATTCATGTCTGGGAGACCGCAGCGGGGGAGGGGTGTCAGAGAGCATGAGCTTGTCTGACTCATTTACACCCTGTCAGTGTCGTGCTGTCCTGTCTGGGCCAGAGCCAAGAGAAGGAATTTAGAAGGTGACTCTCTTAGAACAGGAAGTTCCCTTTGGCTGAGACAGGACAGACTAAACGCTCGGACACGACGGTCCTGAATTTTGGAGACAGGCTTTTGCTGAGGGTCAGAGTCCTGGATTCTGCAAGGTTCTCTGCTGTTCTCAGGGTCCCCCGATTCCAGGCCTTCCTTGTGTCCTGCTCACTGGGACTCCCCAGCTGCCCACGCTGGGCACGGCCTGGGTGCCTTCCCCCTCCCACATGCCAGCCTTTCTCCAGACCCCCGCTTGAGCCCCGAGGGCGTAAGGCTCCCTAGTGGGGCTGGGGGGAAGGGAGGCTCAGAGCAGGGACAGGATGGGGGGCGGCAGCCCCCCCACCCCGCCGAGGAGAGGGAGCCCCAGACGGGAAGAGGCCGGCACAGAAAAGCCCCCAGGAGCCGGGGTCTCGGGGCCTCTCACGAGGAAGCGTGCGCTCACAGACCAGGGGTGTAGGGGACATCACAGAGGCGACCCAAGGCCAGGAAGGCGGGCGCTCCCCCACCGGCAGGTGGAGGTGACCCCATTGTGGCACAGACCTGCCAAGGAGCCCGGCCTGGACCAGAGAGGCCTCCAGCCTGTGTCAAGGCCAGGGGGCGGACGCTACAGCCGACCCCCAGGGAGGCAGAACCACCAGCCGGCGGGAAGCAGGGGTTGCCGGCCCCCAGAGCCCGTTCCTCTCCCAGAGCGGGCGTCCCCCTCTCTGGTCCCGGCCTCAGCACGCCCCGCTGCCCTGCAGGCCTTCCTGCTGGCCGAGCTGGAGTTCCTGCCTCTCCCCCCAACCAGGCCCTTGGGGGCCCCTCGCGGAGCCGGCCCGACACCTAGTGGCCAGGCTGTGGAATTGCCGCGAGGTGGCCCAAGCTACCGCTGCAGCCCCAGGATCAGGGAAAGAGCAGCCAGAACCCGAGAACGGAGGCCCCCTGGGCGCGGCGGGGGGCGGGGGGGGGAAGCTGCCCCAAACCCGTTCTCTGGGAGTGATGGGGCCCTGGGGGAGGCGTTACACCAGGATAAAGCGGCGGCCCCCGAGGTGACGCCCCCCTGGAAGCAGGGGGCGGTCCCACCGCTGCGAACTGTAGGCGTCGCATCTCTAGACGCCTCCAAAGACCCGCCCCACCCTGATGCTGTCCGGGCCGCGTCGTCACTCAGGGAGCTGGGCCCCCCAGGAATGTTCTTCGGGCCAGAGAGGGGAGCAAGGTGTAGGAGCCCCTACGCAGGGGCTGGTCCGCTCTGAGAACCCGCAGTCAGCCCAGCCACCTCCCACAGACGTCCCCTCCCCTCCCCAAGCCCAGGCACCCGGCGAACCCCCGTACGCGTCTGTTTCAGGCCAACCTGGTGGCGGCTTTTGAGCAGAGCCTGGTGAGCATGACATGCCGTCTGCGGCACCTGGCGGAGACGGCCGAGGAGAAGGTGAGAGCCCGGGGTGGGGGCGGGCCGGGCCCGCCCTCGTGCCGCCCTGGATCCTCCACCTGCCCCGACTCCCTGCCCCCCCCATCGGGTCTGGAGAGGCCCGAGCCCAGCCGTCCCCCAGCCACAGCCGTGACGCCACTTCGCTTCTCTCTCAGGACACCGAGCTCCTGGACTTGCGGGAAACCATAGACTTTCTGCAGAAGAAGAACTCTGAGGCCCAGGCCGTCATTCAGGGGGCGCTCAAGGCCTCAGAGGCCTCACCCAAAGGTAGGCCTTGCGGCCACAGGGAGGGCTGGAGAGAGGCTTACTGCAGCCTTTCTCGCCCGTCGGGCTTCTGGAAGGCGAGGGCCCTCGGACGGTCGGCGAGGGGGGGCCGGGGCACGACCCCGCCACCCCAGGGGGCGAGGGAGAGGAGAGGGTCCTCACCTCCGACCTCAAGCGACTGTCGAAGACAGTTGCCGACACGGCACTTTCCTCCTAAAAACGCGAGGTGCTCCTGCCGTACAGCCCGGCGGTCAGGCTCCTTGCTATCTGCGCAAAGGAGCTGAAATGTTATGTCCCCGCAAAAACCTCAACGTGGACACCTACGGCAGCCTTACTCACAGTCAGCAAAACTCGGAAGCAACCCCGACGTCCCGCGGTAGGCAAACGGATGAATAAACTGCCATAGCCAGACCGGGACACGTCACTCGGCGTCATAAAGAAATGAGTTATCAAACTACGAGAAGACGCCGACCGTGTTAAGGGTACAGTGCTGAGTGAGAGAGCCAGTCGGGAAAGGCTGCGTGTTGTGTGATTCCGACTGTACGACGTTCCGGGAGAGACGAGACGCCGGGGACGGTGACAGGGCCGTGGCTCTCGGGGCTGCGGGCGGGGAACGGAGGTGGGCAGGCAGAGGATTTGCGGGGCTGTGACAGCACTCTGCAGCGTGCCGTGATGGGGGATATGTGTCCTTATCCGTCTGTCCAGACCCACAGAATGTACCACCAGGAGCAAAGCCCGGCGTAAGCTCTGGGTTCCGGGGAAGAGTGGCGTGTCAGTGCAGGTCCATGGATTGTAGCAAACGTAGCTTCTGGAGGGGATGTTGATAGTGGGGGGGCCGTGCACGTAGGGGGGCAGGGGGTAGTGGGGCATCTCTGTACCTTCCGCTCAAATTTTCCACGAACCTAAAAGTGCCCTAGAAAGTAGTCTGAGACACTAGCACTTCCCGCTTTGACATAGACGTGTGTGCGCGCAGACGTGCGTGTGACCCCATTTGTTCCTCGCTTCGGTTCTGCGAGGGGAATGAATCGACTCTTCCAGTGAGACAGAGGTCACAGGGATTCCATGGGGCCCGAGTGACAGGTTAGCCTGGGATTTAACAGCCGGTCAAGCTTTGCTAGAGCAAGTCATGACGAGGGGTGATCTGGGTGGGGGGCTGGCGGTGGGGGAAGGTGGTCACAAGGTGCAGCCTTCCGGTAGGAGATGAATAAGTACTAAGGACGCGGGGTGCGACGTGAGTAATACAATTAACACAGACAGCTGCTTGAAAGCGGTTGAGAGTAAATCCTAAGAGTTTTCTCATCCCAAGGAAAACATCTCGTCCGGGGCTCCAGCCTCAGCTTTTTCCTCTGGCCGTGCACACTCTCCCTGGTGCTCAGGTCTGTCCGGTAGCTTCTGTAAAAGCTCTTTTTCTTTTAAATTGAGATACAGTTCACATGCCATGCAGTGCACCTTTCTAACATGTGCAATTCAGTGGGGTTTAGCATATTTATAAGGTTGTATCTACAACCGTCACCACTATCTAAATCCAGAGCATCTTGGTCACCCCACAAAGAAACCCTGAACCCCTTTAGCCATCACTCCCTCCTCTCAGCCCCGGCATCCACTAATCCGTTCGTTTTCTGTCTCCGTGCATTTGCCTATTCTGGGCATTTCACGTAAATGGAATCACGCGGTCCGTGGTGTTTTGTGGCCGGCTTCTTTCATTCCGTTCAGTGTTTCCAAGCTCCATCCATGGTGTGCCATGTGTCAGGACTTCATTCCTCTCTCTGGCTGAATAAAATACCCCACTGTATGGATGGACCGCACGTTGTTTCTCCGTCATCGGTTGGCGGACACTGGGTGGTTTTCACTTTTTGCCTGTTACGAAGAACACGACTGTGGACGTTCGTGCACAGGTGTTTGTGTGAACATACGTTTTCACGTTCTCTTCGTGTATTCCACCCGGCAGTGGAATTGCTGGGTCACGTGGTACCTGTTAACTTTTTGAGGAGCTGCCAAACTTCGTCAAAACGGCCGCACCACTGTCCTTCGCAGCAGCTTGAGGGCTCCGGTTTCTCCACATCCTTGCCGACGTTTGCTGTTGTCCTTTTTGGTGACAGCCACGTCCTCGTGGAGGCGAAGTGGTATCTCATTATGATTGGGGTTATAAGTTCCTCAGTGGCTAAGGATACAATGGGCCTTCTTTCATGTGCCTGTTGGTCAATTGTGTCTCTTTACGGAGAAATGTCTACTTAATTCCTTGGCCTATTCTTCAAACAGGTTTTCTTTTTACTGTTGAGTTTTAAGAGTTTGTAATATATTCTGAATGCTAGCCCCTTATCAGATATATGATTTGCAAATGTTCTCTCCAAGTTGTTGGAGTTGTCTTTACTTTCTTATACTGTCCCTTTTGTAACCGAAAGTGGGGTCCGGCCGCTTGCCGCTCAGAAGCCAATAAAGAGGCCAGGTTGGTGGAAAGGAAAGTTTACTTTATGTTGGATGCCGGCAGTCCGGTGGGGAGGGCAGACACCTGTCCAAAGGCCGACCGCCCCCACCGACAATCAGCGGGCAAGAGCTTTTACAGACGGAGGGAGGGGGCTCCGTGCAGAAACAGCACAGGCAGCTCTGACGGTCATCTTGGAATAGGTCATCGGTGGTCTGACCAGCGTCATCTTGATTCTTTTAGGTACAGTTAATCTTCTAGTTCCAGCATCGGTTTGTTCCCATTTCTTGAGGCCGGTTCTCAGAATTGTGGCAGCTTAGGTCATGGCTACAGCCCGGTCATCATGTAGTTAACTTCTTCCACCTGGTGGGGGTCTCATTGTCTATAAGACAGCTCACAGGGTACGGCTCAGAATATTATCTGTAGCCCTTGAGGAGGAACTAAAGGTCCTTGACTATGCTTGATGACTAACCTATTATTATTTGGTCTCCTTTGACTGTTTTCCTTTGTTTCTGCATTTTCTCACTTCTCTGATTAAACTTATTCTTTGGCTAAAGTTTTTCCACAGACAAAAGGCAGGCTGAGGACGTGGGGGTGGCAAGGACCACAGGGTCCTGCTCCATTTCACCGTGAAGAACCAAAGCTTTCCATTTTGATGACGTGTAATTGATCTGTTTTCTTCTTCGATTTGTGTGTGTGTGTGTGTGTGTGTGTGTGTGTGTGTGTGTGTGTGCTTTAGGTGTTGTGTCTAAAAAACTGTTGCCTGATCCAAGGTCATGAAGATTTATTCCTGCATTAGCTTCTAAAAGTTTTATATAGTTTTAGCTGTTTCATGTAGATCTTTGGTCCATTTTGAGTTACTTTTCCTATATGGTGTGAGGTAGGGGTCCAACTTCATTCTTTTATAAGAGGCTGTCCTGTTGTCCCAGCACCATTTGTTGAAAAGACTATTTTCCCCATTCGCTTATCTTGGCAGTCTTGCAGGAAAATCCATCAGCCATAAATATATGGGTTTATTTCTGGATTCTCAGTTTTATGCCATTAATTCATTCATACGTCTATCGTTAGCAGGTACCACCCTGCCTGGAGTACTATAGCTTTGTAGTAGGTTTTGAAATCAGAAGGGTGGGTCCTCCAGATTTGATCTTTTTCAAGATGGTTTTGGCTACTCTGTGCCCTTTGTTTTCCCATGTGAATCTTAGGGTCACGTTGTCAATCTCTGCAAATTATCTGGCTGGGATTTTGGTGTAGAGATCGTATTGACTCAGTACGTGAATTTGGAAAGTACTGTCGTCTTCACAATGCTGCCTTCCATGACCATGGCAGGCCTTTCCATTTATTTAGATATACTTTAATTTCTTTCAGTAGTGTCTTGCAGCCTTCAGTATACGTCTTGCATTTCTTTTGCTGAATTTAATTTTTGATCCTCTGGTAAATAGAATTGTTTTCTTAATTCCTTTTCAGATCAGTCATCACTAGTATAGAGAAATACAGTTGATTTTCTTGTATGTTCATCTTGAATCCTGCAGACTTGCTGAGTTCATTTATTAACTGAATGGGTTTTACAACTTCTTCATCTGTTATGTCCCTTTTCTTAATCTGTGTCAGGCTCCTGAGTCCCATACCTCTATTTGCAGCTGCTTATTAACGCTCTCCCTTCTGCACTGTTGCCCACTTCAGGTATAAACCCCTGCCTGGTCACCGAACCCACCGACAGGAGCGTCATCCTGTACGTCTCCCTGTCCACCCCGTGTGGTCAGTTAGCTTCCGCACGTAACTCACACGTAGATCCGTGTGTCTGTCCTCCGCTGTCTTGTCACTCCCCTGGCTTAGGCTGTCACTTGGCTGCTGGGTTATCACAGTAATTTCCTAACTAGTCTTGTGTTGCGACAGCCCTCCTGTCCCTCTGCCCCCAGAGTGATCCAGCCACATCAGTTAACATCGGAAGTCATTGCAATTTGAATTTGCTTAGGTGTGATACTGACGCTGTGAGGTAATGCCCTTATTCTTAGAAGTGTTTCGTGGTAAAGTGTCACGTCTGCAACTTGCTTTCACATTGTTCAGGAAAATGTTCTGCGTGCGGGTGTGTGTATGTGTGTGCACGTGTCTGTACGCAGAGAGAGTGTGCACTGGTGCACATACAACAAAGCATCAGTTGTTACGTGGTGGGGAGGGCCTGTGGGTGTCCCCCCTTGTGCTGTGCTTTAAGTGTTTCTGTGAGTTTGAAAGGTTTCAGAAAAGCGAGTCAAAGGGAAGGAGGACACACGCAAACCCTGCAGCAGGGGCGCCCGCTCCCCCGGGTCTAGGATGCGCTTTCTCTCTGGCCGCGTCCACATCTCCCGTCACTTCTCCTGCGGGCTCTGCCCCGGCCTCCGCCGCAGAAGCAGCCAGCCTTTGTTGAGCACCTCTAGTATGCCAGGCACTGTTCTGAGCGTGGTGCTTACGTTAACTCGCTTCCTGCAGGTAGCAACCCTATAAAATATATTTTACAGTTGGGAATAAGATCAGAGAGGAGAAGTAAGTGGCACAAAGACAGCTCCTAAGCGGATGGGCCTGGGATGTTGAGCTCTGTTTCTAGCTTCCCGGGCGCTCCTGATTCTTCAGCTCTCTCTGTGTCCAATGGATACGTGAATCCTGTCCTTTGCTTTCATGTTTTCCTCATTCTTCTTGACCCAGGTTCAACTTGGCCATCAGAGAACTAATGCTTAAAGCAATGATGCCTACTTTACTTTGCTTGTAAAGAGGTAATACGTGTACATGGCACTAAATTTTAAATGCACAAAAGATTTAACTTTTTGAAGATTGTTTGATTCTAAAGCACGTCCTTTGCTCTTAAAAGTACCATATAGGGCTTCCCTGGTGGCTTAGCGGTTGAGAGTCCGCCTGCCGATGCGGGGGACGCGGGTTCGCGCCCCGGTCCGGGAGGATCCCACGTGCCGTGGAGCGGCTGGGCCCGTGAGCCATGGCCGCTGCGCCTGCGCATCCGGAGCCTGTGCTCCGCGATGGGAGAGGCCGCAGCAGTGAGAGGCCCGCGTACAGCTAAAAAAAAAAAAAAAAAAAAAGTACCATATAGCATATTTGAAAAATTTAATTGACAGGCTCACAGCTAATTGGACCCCCAAGTAACTGATGATAGATACTTGTTTTGCTGCCTTTCATTTTGTTGTTAAGTAACTAATTGTAAATTAAATTGATCACAAAAGCAATACACGTTCTGGAGGAAAATGTGAACTAGGGGTTGGCAAGCCCTGGCCCATTGGCCAAATCTGGCTCACCATCTGTTTTTTTTTTTTTTGTTTTGTTTTTTTTTTTGCGGTATGTGGGCCTCTCACCGTTGCGGCCTCTCCCGTTGCGGAGCACAGGCTCCGGACGCGCAGGCCCAGCGGCCATGGCTCACGGGCCCAGCCGCTCCGCGGCACGTGGGATCCTCCCGGACCAGGGCACGAACCCGCGTCTCCTGCATCGGCAGGCGGACTCTCAACCACTGCGCCACCAGGGAAGCCCTCACCATCTGTTTTTAAATAAAGTTTTCCCGGCACACAGCCGTGCTCATTAATGTGCATACTGTCTGCGGCTGCTTCAATGCCAGCCAGCCTTGCCGAGTAGTTGTAAGAGAGATCAAATGGCCACAAAGCCTCAGGTGTTTACTGTCTGGCCTTTACCGTAAAAGCTCGCCAGCCCCTGATGTAAAGTATACAGAAGGGTGTGTGGTAAAAGATAAAATCCGTCTCCCCGAACCCGCCTCCAAATCCCACTCCCCAGGGGTAATTACTGCTAATAGTTTCTTGCGAACCTTCCAGAAATAATTTTCTCTGCAGATATAAACAAATATGTACGGATCCGTAGCTCCATTTTTCTACAAACGAAAAATTCTTTTCTTCAGTGAAGCGTATCCCCTTGAGAAGTTTGCAGACCTTTTAAAGTAACTGGAGGCGTGCTGGGTTGCAGCGAAGCTTGGTCTGATAGTCACGGAGCGAAGGGTTTTCCGTGTGCTTTGGGGGCGTGGTGATTCCTTCAGCGGATCCTAGGATCTTGCTTTCCCTGTTGTATGAAGGGAAAACTAGAGTGGAAAGATCCATTGCTGGTCCAGGAGAGGCGAGAAGAGAACCAGCCACGTCTCCTGCACTGAACAGGGGAACAGCTGCAGACAGGCACCTCTAGCCCCCTCCTTCTGGGCTAGGTCCTGCCACTTTGCCTTTCTCCTTGTTCTTGCGAGACTTGCGCGGTCACCCTGGAGGGGGCTGGGTCAGAGGCGCACGCGGGGGTCCCCCCGCCCGTTTCTCTCCGATTTCCTGTGAACCTCTAAGATTTCATAATAAGGTCTTCAAACTGCAGTCCTCTCGGCACAAGGCCCACTTCCTTCGAGGAGGGGCCCCCCCGGGCTCGCCCCGCCGGGCTTGTCCTCCAGCACGCTTTGCTGTTCCCGCCTCTCCCCGGCCCTGCCACCCAGCCTGAGGAGCCCCAACGCACAACCAGCCCCCCGCAGGGCCTTTGCAGGGGCCGTTTTTCGGCCCTACGATCATTTTCCAGCGTTCCCACCTGAAGAGCTTCGGTGCTTTCAGCACTCAAAGGCCGTCTCCTTTATTAACCCTTTCCTTCTCCGTAGTGGAAGAGGGCGTCACTTTGGTGCCATTGCAGACCTTCTCAGAGAGCTGCAAAGATTTTCTGCCCATCAGATGAGGAAACTAAAGCTTTGGGGGTTTAAATGTGGGGCCCTTGGCCTTGGAGCCCCCAGCCAGCATTCCTGGAGGAAGTCCTGAGGGCGTCAGGTCACTGTGTCCAGAGGACTGTGGACGCCTGGCCCGGGCTGCCCCTTCTCACACCTGCTCAAGCCGAGGTCCCTGGATTCTGTGCTGCTCTTTCTCCCCCTAGACTGGGAGCCTCCTGAGGATGGGGTCATTTCCGGCTTGTTTTTTTTAACCCCTTAAACCTTGGTTACGTTGAACCGTGACGGGCATTCGGTAAAGGCTCGTTGAGAGGGTGATCCCAACGAATGAGGAGCGGGGACGAGGAGGCGGGCGGCTCCTCCTCTTTCTCCTGCGGCGAGACTTGCCCTAAGCCTCCCGCCGTCTCCTTTAAACCCACCGTGTCTGTGCTCGGCCCCTAGAACTCCGGATCAAGAGGCAGAACTCCTCGGACAGCATCTCGAGCCTCAACAGCATCACCAGTCACTCCAGCATCGGCAGCAGCAAGGAGGCCGATGCCAAAAAGAAGAAGAAGAAGAGCTGGGTAGGTGAAGGTTTAGGGGAGCCGCATGGGACGCTGGGGGACCACACCACCTCAGCACGGGAGCCAGACTTCCAGAACCCAGCTCGATGAGTCCCACCTGATAGGAGCCCCTGGTGGCGTCTGCCCAGAGCAAGGTCTGCCGCAGCTACCCGCCCCCCCCCCCCCCAGCCATCCCCTCCAGCCCTGCACACATCTGATAGGCAGAGGAGACATTCAGAGGGAACGCCCCATCTGTCTCCACCCACTCCCATCCTGTGGACAGAAGATCTTATGAACAAAGCCACTCATTCTAGATGCTCCTGGAGGTCATTTCTTCAACTTTTTGGAGAGGTATTTGTGGAACTTTCCAGATTACCTCAGAAGGAACCTGTGTGTTACCTGACCGGTCCAGAGAGTGTTGTTTTGGTTGTTTGTTTGTTTCCCAGACAACCCTAAGCTGACTTGGGGTGCCCTTTCTGACACTATCGAGGCAGATGGAAAACACCTCCAGCCCCTCTGCTGCCCGTGTGGAGGAGGGGGGCCCACGAGGGCGTGTGCCACCCGCTGTCCCCGTGTGATGAGCCCCCCACAGACCTTTGTGCAGTCCAGACAGGGGCCACCGTGTGAAATGAGTGATTAAGTGTTGCTTCTTTTTTTTTTTTTTTTTCCCTTCAAAATGCTGACTTCAAATCCCTATTTTTTTCCAGGTCTACGAGGTAAGACACTCACTCCTCTCCGTTTTCTCTTTGCCTTTGCCATACCCTCCCCACCTCCAGAGCAAGCCCCTCTCCCTAAACAGAGACGGCCACCCACGAGACTAACCGTGACCACCTCCGCCAAGCCCCTAACGCGCCCGCCCCACCCCCCCACCCCGCATGTCCATCCACGGCCACCCCATGAGGACAGAGGAGAGGTCTGGCCGGGCACCGAGCGGAAGGGCTCTGCCTCCTGCCCGGCCCCGACCCCGTTCCAAAGTCCACCTGTTATAAAAGCAGTCAGACCGCGCTCCCCCCTGTCCGGAAAGCGGGCGCCCTGATCTTTTGATCCATCAAACCCTGGAAGCCCCAAATGGAAGAGATTGCCAGAGGCCAGTTCAGTTTGAGGGTGGCCTCAAGATTTAGCTCTGCAGTGAGATGAACCAGAGAGAGAGGTGAGCGCTGGACCTCAGGTTACTCTAAAGCCCTCTGAGCAGCCATGGGGTTTCCAAAGACCTTTCGGGGATTAGGGTATAAAAGTCTAAGACAAACAGGAAGTGAACCCAGAATTTCCATGACAAACCAGACACGTTAAGGTCCACTCAAGCCCTATCCCGACATTGTGCTGGCTGTTGTGAGGACAGGAAACACGGAGTCTGTGAGCTCAAGGAGTCTGCAGAATTGCCAGGGAGACAAAAATACTGCCCATATAAAACTGGTAACAATCCAGCAGTGTCAAATGCTGAATTCAGTGAGTGAGGCTCAGGGAGCTCCGACGAGAGGCCCGTTCCGGAAGGCAGGCCCCAGGGGGCTAAAGCTACGGAGCTGGGATCCTGACCCTGACGGGCAGAGAGGGGTATGCAGAGCTTCCCGCAGACCCTGATCGGAAGGGGCGGCAGGCAGGGAGCAGTTCCCTCCCCCAGAGCCTGACCGAGGGGTACAGGGAGGAAGGACCTGAATGCAGGGGATTACTGAGACTTGAGTCTTAGTGCAGCGTCGCCCCAGGTGAGTTCCACACCAGCCCTTCGAGATGCTCGGATCTGAGGAACGCTGCCTTCTACACGCACGTATCTCAGGACAGAGTCCCGGTTCATTTTGCTGGATCCACTGTTTCCGGAGCTCATTTGCCCACAGAATCCCTCACCACATCACACCACACAATGCACTGCCCAGCAGTTCTGCTCTGGGGACACAGAACCACACAGAGAGCACTGTTCCCACTAAGGATCTCGGTGATCTTAGAGGGCGAGTGCTTCCGGCAGGCGGGTGCTTCCGGCAGGCGGGTGTCACAGGACCTGTTCCTGCACGCACGCACACGCAAACGCACACACTAACTCATTCATACACAAACATTCATACACGCTGATATACACATACACACACACGCGCACACGGCTTCCCGGGAGCCAGGGGCTAGAGAAGTCTTCATCGGGTTGAAAGTCAGGGAGCCCGAGTCCTAGTCCCAGGTCTCCGCCTCTGCAGAGAACGGTGCTTCCTGACACTCTGAGCCACGTGATGGCGTGTCCCCCGCGCACACACACTCCCTCCCTCACACCCCCAACACCAGATGGGTCTTCCTGTGTCCCGCCTGGTAGAGACCCTGTGACACACCCCGCCGGCAGCGCCAGCCACCACCTGCAGCTTTCCCAGACTCCGGCAGACACACGTGGAAAGAGTGCCCTCAGATTTGCACTCTCTCCTCTTCGTGCCCCAGCGACCTGGTTTGCTTTGACCCCTCCTTTACTCTCTGTGTCCGGCTGCGGCTCCTTCTCTCCCCGTGTGTGTGCGCATGCTAAATGGATGCATGTGACGGGTGTGGGACAGAACCCTGGTCTCCCTCCCTCGCCCCTAACACCCAGCTCATCAACAGCCAAGACCAGGCCAGTCACGGTCAGATTAGAATGCCCTGCGTACTCGGAGGACATGCTGGCAGGTGTCCCTTATTCTGGGACATTTGAGTGGAAAGAGTCAAAAACACTTGTATCTGGTGGTTTTCACCATCCTGTAATGTGCGGAGCACAGGAGCCACTAAAAGAAGCTTGGTTCCACTCCCTTCTGTTGATTCCACAGAACCGTAGTGTACGTTTCTGGTGCGTAGATTCTGATCCGATGAGCCCTGCTCAGAGGTGGGTCCTGAGGCCCAGGTGAGCCAGACTGCAGACGGAGCAGTTGCTGGTCTGCGGGAGAAGGTGGAATGGGGTCGCCGAGAGACACACCTTGTGTCCCGGGGCCTCCCCTCCGTCCCTTCACGGGTGCGGCTCCCCCACGGGGGAGGGAAGACCCAGAAAGTTCCCGTAGCACAGCAGCAAGTACCACCGTCTCTCAGCCCGAATTCCTAAGCGAGTCTCCCGTCCGTATTCCATGAAGCCAGTGAAGCTTTTGGGGGAGGCCTGATTACCGACACATTCCTGCCTCCGGCCTCTGTCTCAGAAGCCCCTCCGCCCTCACCGTCTCCAGCGCGGAGCCCTGACTGCTCTCTCCCCGGATCTGCTTTGTTCTAGCTCCGAAGTTCCTTCAACAAAGCCTTCAGCATAAAGAAGGGGCCCAAGTCCGCTTCCTCCTACTCTGACATCGAGGAGATCGCCACGCCCGACTCCTCGGCCCCCTCGTCCCCCAAACTGCAGCACCAGGCCACGGAGACCGCCTCGCCCTCCATCAAGTCCTCCGCCTCGTCCTCCGCGGGCCCCGACGCCCCCGAGTGAGTGCCCCCCACGGCAGCCCTCTCCCCGAGCAGTGGGACCGGTTCCCGCCCGCCACACGCGGGCTCGGCGTTGACGCCCGCCGCTCCCTGCCTCCTTCCAGGGGCCCCGCTCCCGCGGCCCCCCACGCCCGGCTGTTCCAGGGCAGCGAGGAGGAGGAGCCGGAGAAGAAGGAGGTGTCCGAGCTGCGCTCCGAGCTGTGGGAGAAGGAGATGAAGCTCACGGACATCCGCCTGGAAGCCCTCAACTCGGCCCACCAGCTGGACCAGCTGCGGGAGACCATGCACAACATGCAGGTCCGTCCCGGGCGGGGCCGCGGGGCGCGATTCCTGGACGGGGCGGGGCCGATGGGCGGGGCTTCAGGAGGGGCGGGGCTTCAGGAGGGGCGGGGCCGCGGGACCCGGCGGCCGAGGCTCCAGACCCCACCCCGCACCCACCCCCGTTCTTGCTGCAGTTGGAGGTGGACCTGCTGAAAGCTGAGAACGACCGGCTGAAGGTGGCCCCGGGGCCCTCGGCGAGCTCCGCTCCAGGACAGGCCCCGGGGTCCTCGGCTCTGCCGTCCCCTCGCCGCCCCCTGGGCCTGGCGCTCACCCATCCCTTCAGCCCGAGCCTCGCAGATACAGGTACCTGTGGGGGAGAGGGCCCTGCGCGGGTGGAGAGAAGGAAAGGGTTCGCCCCCGCTCGCTCTGGGGAGGCTTCCTTGGGTCAGGGACGTACCAGTGCTGCCGCCAAGCCGCTGCTGGTGTCCTGAGACAACGAGAGCTGTTGTGGTCCTAAGACCTTCATCACTGTTCAGGCTTGGTCTCCAGTTTCAATTTGGGGTTAGATAAAGACTTATCTGGAAAGCTTAGTGGCAGGAAGATGTAGGAAAGCCTGTGGATGCCCCTAGACCAGCAGCCCTCTTTCTCATTTCCAGACCTGTCTCCCATGGATGGTATCAGCACCTCTGGTCCAAAGGAGGAAGTGACTCTTCGGGTGGTCGTGAGGATGCCCCCACAGCACATCATCAAAGGGGTAAGGAACTTCGGGGGGGCGGGGAACACTGTCATTTCTACCCGAGGACATCTGGGCTCTAAGGACCCCCGAACCCACAGCACTCAGCTCCCAAGGCCTTTTGCGTTCTCCCCTTCTTGGAGCCGTCTCCCTTGGCCTCACAGGACCTGAAGCAGCAGGAGTTCTTCCTGGGGTGCAGCAAGGTCGGTGGGAGAGTTGACTGGAAGCTGCTGGATGACGCTGTTTTCCAGGTGTTCAAGGTAAGGGATGCGAGAACTCAGAGGGTCTGCTGGTCCTCCGACGACGCTGGGGTCTGGGGGGCTCTGAGGTTTTGCGCAGCCGTGCTCAGTGGGACAGACATCGCTCCTCCCCTTCCCCGTCGACTTCTGTGCCCTGAAGCGCTGGCTTCCTCGAGGCCTTCGTGTCTGTGTGTGTGTCCAGCTCCTCTCCTTTCTCTCCCTCCCGCCCCGTCAGGACTACATTTCTAAGATGGACCCGGCCTCGACGCTGGGACTGAGCACCGAGTCCATCCACGGCTACAGCGTCAGCCACGTGAAGCGGCTCCTGGATGCGGAGCCCCCGGAGCTGCCCCCCTGCCGCCGAGGGGTCAACAACATAGCAGTCTCCCTCAAGGGTCAGTCCCCGCTTCTGGGGGTGGGGCTGAGGGACGGGGGTGGAGGCCGTCGGGCGGCCCGTCCCGCGTTCCTTGAGCGAGAACTGGCTGAGGGGCCGCGGGGTGAAGGTCGCCGTGAGGCGCAGGATGAACGAGCCCGGTCCCGGCCTGTCCCAGGGATGTCGTCGTTTGCGGGACATTTCTGCCCGGCCTGGGCTTCCCCTCCGCCCACCCCCGTAGCGCACGGCCTGGCGGCTGCCGCGGACCCCCCAGGCCCCCCGGGTGAGGAGGGTGAGCCTCAGGGCCCCGCTCAGGCTCACGCCGCGGGGGGCTGGGGTCCAGGTCTCAAGGAGAAGTGTGTGGACAGCCTGGTGTTTGAGACGCTCATCCCCAAGCCCATGATGCAGCACTACATCGGTCTCCTGCTCAAGCACCGGCGCCTCGTCCTCTCCGGCCCCAGCGGCACTGGCAAGACGTACCTGGCCAACCGGCTGGCCGAGTACCTGGTGGAGCGCTCCGGCCGCGAGGCCACCGAGGGCATCGTCAGCACCTTCAACATGCACCAGCAGTCCTGCAAGGTGGCCGCCAGCCCGCCCGCCCCGTCCTCCCTCCCCTTCCCCGCCTCCGCCTTGACCTCCCTGCCCCTCGGTGACCCCCTTTCCCGTCCCAGCCCTGCTCCAGTCGCCCCCCTCCCCGGGCCTCCGGGAGCTCCCACCCCAGCGGGGACCGCGGTCCGCGCCCCGCCCCCTCGTGTCCCAGTGGCCTCGTCAGTCTCCCCGTTCTCTCTCATTTCCTTCCTTGCCACGATTTGTCTCTGGCTGTGGCCTTCCTCCAGGGAAGCACTCGGAACTGTCACCGCGGTGCTGTCCCCCGCCAGGTCCCGCCGCCTCCCCGGTTCCCCCCGACGCCGTGCCGTGGCTTCAGACCTTGGCCCCCGCTTCCGCCCCACGGGGAGGCGCGTCCCTTCGGAGCGGTTCCTGGTGTAGACCCATTGAAGAAAAGTGTGTGTGCCCCAACCCCGTGGGCTCTAGGGGCCCCACCGCTGCAGAAGGTTGCGTTGAGCCTTCGGGCCACTGCCGATCCGTCTGGGGTGGTGTCTTCCGTAGTGGCAGGTCCAAGCGCGTCAGACAGGAACCAAGGCCCCAGGGCATCCAGAGCCAGCTCAGCTTCTCTGAAACCCCTCTCTTCAAGGCTCATCCAGGGGCTCCCTGCTACCGAGTGTTGACCCACTGCCTTTCTTCATTTCAGGATCTGCAGCTGTACCTCTCCAACCTGGCTAACCAGATAGACCGGGAAACAGGAATCGGGGATGTCCCCCTGGTGATCCTACTGGATGACCTGAGCGAAGCGGGCTCCATCAGCGAGCTGGTCAACGGGGCCCTGACCTGCAAGTATCACAAATGGTGAGCTGGAGTCGGGACGAGCCTCCTCACAGCGGCAGCAGGAGAGCCCGGTCCAGCCCGAGCTATGAGCTTTCCGTGGGCGTCGGGGGGCGGGGGGGGTGCAGGGCAGAGAGCAAGCGTTCAGACAAGTCTAAGCAAGTCTTGCCTCTCGCTTTCCGCAGTCCCTATATCATAGGCACCACGAACCAGCCGGTGAAGATGACCCCCAACCACGGCCTGCATCTGAGCTTCAGGTAAGCACCGTGGCCGGGTGAGCCTTCCAGCCCCACCCGAGTCTGTAAACCAGTTCAGTCCAGGATGCGGCCAGAGGAGCAGCCGGAGGAAAGAGAAGCAGCGGGGCCCTGTGGGCTGGGGAGAGAGCAGGTGTGTGTGCTGTGTCAGTGCAGGGGGGGACGGACCCCCGAGGCAGGAAAGGGCCGTGAGACGGAGCGGTGCGGCTCCGTGGCGGAGGTTCAGGTTCTGCGCCCGCACGCCCCTCGTCCAGGCCAGTGAGGTCGGATGGCTCCCTGAGGGGCGTCCCCAACCCGAGAGTCGGCTCTGCGGCGGCCCTGAGTTCAGCGGACCCCATGGCCATTGGTGGCGGGAAGGGGGGGATGGGCCAGACACGCCCCCCACGCACTCGGCCCCACCCTCCGCCTCCCTGGCCGCAGGATGCTGACCTTCTCCAACAACGTGGAGCCCGCCAACGGCTTCCTGGTTCGCTACCTGAGGAGGAAGCTGGTGGAGTCGGACTGCGACGTGAACGCCAACAGGGAGGAGCTGCTGCGGGTGCTGGACTGGGTGCCCAAGCTGTGGTACCACCTGCACACCTTCCTGGAGAAGCACAGCACCTCGGACTTCCTCATCGGTAGGGCCCGCCCTACCATGGGCTCCTGCGCCACGCCTGGGGGCCGGGGGCGGGGGCGCTCGCTTTCCTCCTCGTGTCTTCAGCGCGTGGAGTCGCCGACCCCGTGCCTGCGCCCCCGGCGCAGTCCGCACCCCGAGTCAGCCGTCAGAGAGCTGACCCCTCGCCCTCGTTTCCCCACGATTACTGGGAAGAAGGGGGAAGGGGTTTCGGGGGAGTTGAAAGCTTCCCCTCGCTCCCCCACCTCCCGTCCACCCAGGGAGGCATCGTTCGCTCACGAGGCGACAAGCCAGGCTCTCAGCTCCCGCCCGCCCTGACCTCGGTCTCGGTGTAGCCTGGCCCTGCGCTCCTTTCAGCGCTGTGGTTATGAGACCCTCTGCCCGGTGTCAAGCAGTCAAGGGGGCAGATGACCCGGGGGAGAGAGCAAGGTTCTCGGCCATCTTCACGGCCCCATCCTCTTCCCAGGCCCCTGCTTCTTTCTGTCCTGCCCCATCGGCATTGAGGACTTCCGGACCTGGTTCATTGACCTGTGGAACAACTCCATCATCCCCTACCTGCAGGAAGGGGCCAAGGACGGCATCAAGGTGAGCCGGCCCGCGACTCCGCTCAGCCCAGACGCCAGGCTGGCCCGCCTCACAGAGCGGAGACGGGGTTAGACACAGGGCCACGGAGGTCTCCGGGGGCTCCTCCTGACAGGTCGGGTGAGGCACTGGACAGACCACGCCACTTTCCTGCCTTCGGCCGGCGTTCAGCAAAGCCTAAAGGACCACTGACGCTGGGGCCGTGTGTCCAGCCCTAGGCCTTGTGGCTCTGCTCTAGGGGTCAGGGCAGATGGAGAAATAATTGAGCAAAGAATGAAGTAAAACCCTGTTACAGCCGTAGCTCATTACTAACTGCTAGTAAAAATGTTACTCTGGCCAAGTTACTTAAGCTGTTTAATATCCTCACGTATAAAGAAGGAGGTGGTATAAATTCTGTTCTGCCTAAATCACTGGCAGTGTTGTGAAGGCAGATGAAATGCGTGTAGAAGTTACAGTAAGAACTTGGTGTGAAAGCAAAATGTCATTATTTCTAAAACCTCCTTAGTTTTCTCACCTGTTAATTAGAGCATGATCCAATGACCTGTGATGCAGTGACTAGACCCTGCTGGTCACGTATCATCCATAGAAGTAATGTGTCACTGTGATAGACACTGCCTGATAATATGGTAGATATGATCATATTGCATCTAGAGATGCAATGTATCATTATTCACTTAATTTGCATTATTATTAACAGTTTTCCAACTTACGTCATTTTTTTAAAGCTCTTTTGTGTTTTTTTAAAATTTGTTTATTTATTTTTGGCTGAGTTGGGTCTTTGTTGCTGCGAGGGCTGCTCTTCGTTGCGGTGTGTGGGCTTCTTATTGCCGTGGCTTCTCTTGTTGCGGAGCACGGGCTCTAGGCACGCGGGCTTCAGTAGTTGTGGCTCGTGGGCTCTAGAGCGCAGGCTCGGTAGTTGTGGCTCACGGGCTCTAGAGCACAGGCTCAGTAGTTGTGGCTCACGGGCCTAGGTGCTCCGCGGCACGTGGGATCTTCCCAGACCAGGGCTTGAACCCGTGTCCCCTACATTGGCAGGTGGATTCTTAACCACTGCGCCACCAGGGAAGCCCCCCAACTTACATCATTTTTACACAGATTTCAACGAAGGTGAAATTTCTTTCAAAAGGTCTTACTAAACTGAAAGAATTTTTTACCTGGAAAATAAAATCGTGGGGTCGTAAGATTTGTCCATGTTAAGTTTTAATGCAGTCTGCCAAGTTATCCTCCAAAATGGTTTCTACCAATTTATGCCAACTTATTTTACTTCCCTTGTTGGGAAGCTCAAAGGAAATCTCACAGGGATCAGAGCCTCAAGCTTTACGTTTGGGGAAGTACACACGCCATCAGGAGACTCCACGAACAAGCCTCTCATCTGCGGGTTCCTCCCCCAGTGATCACATTTCTCCTTCTCTCCAGGTTCACGGGCAGAAAGCCGCCTGGGAGGACCCTGTGGAGTGGGTCCGGGACACTCTTCCCTGGCCGTCAGCCCAACAAGACCAGTCAAAGCTGTACCACCTGCCCCCACCCACCGTGGGCCCTCACAGCATTGCTTCGCCCCCGGAGGACAGGACGGTCAAGGACAGCACCCCCAGCTCCCTGGACTCCGACCCGCTGGTGAGTAGAGGCTGCTCTAAGGCAAAGGTCAGAGTGTCACAGAACTGAACCCTCGTCCACAGCCCGCTAGGGCCCGGAGGCCGGGACAAGCATGAGGCCAGGGGGTGGGAAACTCTGGCCAGCAGGGCCCCGGGCTGAGCTACACAGAGTCACCGCCAGCAAGGTGTGTGCCCGCCAGCAAAGACCCGGGCCGGGCAGAGCCCAGGTGGGAACGGCAGCCAGAGCAGGTGAGCGGTGGGGCCCACGGGTGTTTGTCCTGCTGACGTCGCTGCTGCCTGGTGTCGTCCTGGCCGCTGCCGCAGTCCGGGGGCCTCAGGAGCCCTTAGAAAGTTAGCGGAGACGGGTGACAACCTAGGGGAAGTATCTGCAGTGCTAGTGACCAAGAGAGGATTGACACCCAGAACACGTGCGCCTCCCCCAAAACGGCCATGCAGAACAGCAATGGGCAAAGGAGGCGCGAGGGGCAGGCGTTGACTAGAGGAAATGCCTCTGGGGCATTTCCCTGGGGGCGCCGTGGTTAAGAATCCACCTGCCAAGGCAGGGGACACGGGTTCGAGCCCTGGCCCGGGAAGATCCCACGTGCCACAGAGCGGCTGGGCCCGCGCGCCACAACTGCTGACCCTGCGCTCTGGAGCCCGCGAGCCACAGCTACTGAAGCCCGCGCGCCTAGAGCCCGTGCTGCACGACAAGAGAAGCCACCGCGGTGAGAAGCCCGCGCACCGCAACGAAGAGGAGACCCCACTCGCTGCGACTAGAGAAAAGCGCGCGCGCAGCAACGAAGACCCAACGCGGCCATAAATAAATAAATAAATAAATAGATGAATTAATTTAAAGAATACTATTAAAAAAAGGGCCAGTGAAAACAGAAAAAGACCCTTCCCCCCTCTGATCACTGAGGAGACACGTATTGCAGCAAGGAGACGACTGCTTCATGTTTGCAGAAACGTGTGTGCGGAGGGGGAAGCTCGAGCCTTCCTTCTGCTGGTGGGGGCACCTGTCAGTCACCGTTTTGGAGGGTGATCTGGCAGAGGGTCTGAAAAGCTTAACGTGTGCAAACTCCAGGACCTTTTGCAATTTTACCTTTTCGAGTAGGAGATTCCTCTACTTTCGTCCTAAGACATTTTATTTAAATGTTGACCTTGTAGAAAACAGGTATCCTCTGTGTCAAAAGGCTTTTAAATCGGGAGGGTGCTAATATGGAAACAGAGGCTGGAAGGCAGAGCCATGGAGAGGCAACGAGGCTTCCTTAGCTGAATGGAGAGTCAGAGTCGTGAAGTGTTGAGGGAAACCGAGGGCAGAAGGGCGGGAGGTCGGACTTCCCCGGCGGTCCAGGGGTTAAGACTCCGCGCGCTTCCAATGCAAGGGGTGTGGGTTCGATCCCCGGTCGGGGAACTGAGATCCCACGTGCCGCGCGGCACAGCTCAGGCCCCGCTGAAGTGATGGGGTGGGAGCTAGGGAGAAGCAGGTCCTAAGGGCAGCGGGTGCAGCCGCTGGGCCGTGGTCTGTTGCAAGGAGAGCCGTTAGACGGTCTCTGGGCCCTTCCCACCTCCTCCTGGGACTGGCCAGATCTGCGGGAGCGCTGCCACCTTGCAGGGCAGAGGTGTCTCTGCCCTCTGGCCTTCCCCGCACGTCGCAGCCAGAGCAGCCCCCTCTCTGCCCGGCACTCCCGAGGGCTGGTCCCCGCATTCGAGCTTACACGCAGGGTGGAAGCAGTCATCTTGGCCTCTTCCTGAACCAGCCGCAAACCCTCTGGGCTCTCAGCCCCTTGCAGACCCAGGACCAGACCCACAGTCTGATTTTCTATGTTTCCCAAAGTCCCAACTCTCCGTAACTGTCTCTCCGCCCCTCTTTAGATGGCCATGCTGCTGAAACTTCAGGAGGCTGCCAATTACATCGAGTCTCCAGACCGAGAAAGCATCCTGGACCCCAACCTCCAGGCCACGCTCTGAGGGCCCGGCGGCCAGTCACAGGACAGCAGGACGCGGACACTGCTGCATGCAGTGCGGCCTCCTCTTCCCCGCTTCCTCCTGGGCGCTGGCTCTGTGGCCACGAGGACAGGAGGGGGGAGGTGGAAGGAGGGGGCGGCTTCCTGGTGCTGCACCTTCAAGAACTCCCGGTGGGACTGGTGGGTGGACCTGTGTCCCCAGGTACATTTCCTGGCCTCCTCTTGTGACTTTGGGGAAAAGATGATCCTGGGTCTTTTTCCTTGATTTCTGGTCTCAATTACAAACCCCTGAGCTTCCTGGGGAGGGGTTCAGAAGATGTCGAACAAGCCTGCAGTGGTTCCTAACTGATGGTCACAGGCAACTCAGAGCCACGGCGCCGTGGGGGAATCTGCTGGGGGCGGCGGCGGCTCCCCAGACCTTCCCGCGGACCCTGCCCAGTTCCATCGCCACTGCCAACAGCTCTCCCCGCACCCCGAGATTTGGCTGCAGCCCAGAAAAAGAAGCATGTGACTTAAAAACGTTTAAATCAATCTGTAAAGGGTTTAAAAAACAAAACAAAAAAAAAAAAAGGAAAAGCTGAAGCTGGAGGGAGGAAATCCATTTGCCTGGGCAGAGAGCGTGCCGCCCGCCCTGCCCTCTGGACCGCATGGGGGCACCGACGAGACGGCTGTGATCTGAGAAGTTGCCAGACCCCAGAGGTGCCACCACAGCCTTCGGAGAAGCACGGCCGGCTCCACCTCAGCCTCCAATTTAACACGCATGAGTCAATCAACCCAATTTTTTTTACTTTTTAGTTTTGATTTTGTTTTGTTTCCATTTTCCCCTCCCATTTGCCTATTTATTCTCCTCCCCTTTTTTTGCTTTTTTCCCATTTCCTCCCACATCCACGAGATGCTCACGTTGCTTTTCCCAGTCGCTCTTTGGAGAGCCCGGTGCCACCTGACTGGCACCAGCTAGACACCTGCCGTGCCGCTGTGTCTGCCGCCCCTGGGGCTCACCTGGGACGTGAAGCAGCGGCTCGGCAGTGGGACGAGAGGGACCTCGAGGTCCCTTTTGAGAAAACACACGCTCTGCCTGGAGCCCGGCGGCCAGCCTCTGGAGGAGAGCGCATCGCCTCGCCCCGATACAGGATCTAATCTGAGCTTCCCTGTGCACTGGAGGAAAACCGGAAACTGGAAACCTCTCTGTCCTGTGGCCCGTGGAGCCCCTCGCTGCACTATTCTGATGGCGACCGCTTTGCCCAACTGAATCCAAAATCCCCAGCCGGCCTTGACTGTTGGTTTAGAACAAGTGACTAGTCCCTTAGGAGCGGACATCCACGCGAGATGCTCCCAGTCAGAACAGAAGGAGTTTGATTTGGTGGCAGAGATCTGCCTTCCAAAGGGATCCACTTTTTGCAGAAGTTGCCCTGAAGTTTTGGCAGTCCTGATTCCTTCATTGGACGAGCGCTTACAGGGCACTTACCGTGTACAAGTCACTAGGTTTAAAAAAAAACAAACAAAAAAAGACGTGGGCGCCTACGTTCACAGTCTAGTAGGAAACGTTAACTTCCGTTAAATGCACACATCTCCTTGTTTTCTGGACCTTCAGGATCACCTGAGAAATGGAGGCAGCCAGCGAGAAGCCCGTGATGAGCTGTCCAGCGCACAGGGTTGCCTGGTGAGGCTGCGGTTCTGGGCTCTGCAGACCGGGGGTGTGTGATGAGCCCGGGCCCAAGTGTTTGCTCTTCAGATCCCCAGGTAGCACGAGACCTTATCGGAACCTGCAGGCACACCGATCGCTAACCAGGATCGCTCTGTCCCGCCAAACCAAGGAGTGGCTGCATCTCAATCTTCAGATCAGAAGACTTTCATTTCGGTCCAAAAGGTGGTCCAGATTGCTCCCTCCAAAAGCTTCTGCGTTCACCTGGCGGCTCCCATGGGTGACGGGTTCGTCTCTGCTGGAGACGATGTCTGCTGATGCTGCTAGAGCCGTAGAGACCCCCAGCTCAGCCGGAAAATATGCAATTCTGAGCGGGAAGAGGCTGTTTGTCCAAGGATGGTGCTGACATCACTGCCTTAAGGTCTCTGCCGTGCAGAAGGAGGAGGCCCCGGAGCGGGGCGTTCTAGCTTGGAAGGACGGGGAAACACCCGAGCGGGCCTTCTCTGGGCTCTGGCCTCTCGCGGCCCCTCCCCGGCTGCAGTCCCGTGGCCGGGCTCAGGCTCCCAGCGCCGTCTCCACCCGGGGGCTGAGCCTTTCTCTCTGTTCTAGGTGCTGCCCAGCCAGTGCCTTCGGTCGTGGGCGTTAACTGGCTACTTGAGCAAAAGGAAAGGGGTGACCCTCTTCCTCCATTCCAACTGCCTCAGACCCCCAAAGCGGCTCCTGCTTCCCTGGTCACCGTGGACACCACCGCGAAGGTTCGTGGGTCCTCAGCTGGCTGGCTCTGGAGGCCTCGGGTTCCGGCGTTTTCACCCCCGTTCGCGGGCCCACCGCTCGGCTCTCGGCTGACTGCCGCGTTTGGCCCGGGCCTCCAGCCGCCTGCCTCCGGAAAGTGGGATCCCACCTGGCCAAGTGGCACTGCCCCTCCGCTCTCCCTCTGGAGCCGGGGCCCCCGGCTGTGGGCATGGAGGAGTCACGGTGACGTGGTGACCGGGGCCGGGACTCCTCACGGTGCTAGGACCCGCGGCGCGCTCATCCAGAGTCCTCTGGAGCTGAAGCCCGAGCCCCACTGCCTCCACCCTGGAGTGAGTGGCAAGTGCAGATCGACAGCACTCTCTCCCGCCTACACCCCTGCTTCTTGGTCGAGACCACCGGGATCCCTCAGAAAAAGAAAAGCTGGGTCCCAGGGCTAAACTCTCAACACCCAGCACCTTGAGGAGAATCAGGCCTCTCCAGGACTGGAGTGTGTGCGCCCTCCCCCCGCTCCAGCCCCCCGCCCCCACTCCTTTCCTCACCAAAGCCGGCGAGCAGACCACGTGGCTCAGTGCCCAGCCCCGCTGCAGGGCGGAGGTGCGGCCGCGGCCCCTCGTTCCTGGATCAAGGAGACCGACGCATTTTCTCCAGTGTATCTGTCCTCAGCCCCTGCCTAGGCACGAAAAATAAAGTACTAGGTGATGGAGGCCAGCAGAGGACCCATGTCTGTGTGTGTCTCTCTCACACGAGCAGCTGGCTGCTGCCACGCCCTATCTTCCGGGCTCCATCGAGTATTTTTTAAGACCTCTGCTTTGAGGCAGCTCTGCGGTGCTTCTCTCTGTGCGTGCGTGTCATCCCAGCGTCCTTGTCACGTGGTCGAAGCCTCGGGAAGCTGCGGGGAAGTGGGGTCTCCTGAGGTCCTGGGGAGCCGCTATTGCAGAGTCCTTAGTGGTTGACGTGCTAACCTTTGGTCACATGCTAAGCTTTGGTTCTCAATGGCCAACCTTCTCACTCATCCGCCCATACTCCTTAAGGACCCAAGACAAAACAGTGATTTTTAAAAAATTTTTTTATTTCTTGCTTTCTGGTTTTCCTGGTTTGGGCCTAATCTCACCATTTCTTCACTCCTAGCTCCCTGAGACAAGACTCCCAGTCTTCAGAGGGTCACTCTTCTGTCTCTGAGTTCACTTTATTTCCTGTACTTTTCCAAGAGGAGGAAGAAAGCAGTGGTGACCTGCCCCTTCTCACCAGCACCTCACACACACCAACCGTGCACAGAGGTGAAAGCTGCCTACATGAGTGGGGCTTGGCCCTGTGAGCTGGGATCAGGGCAAGCCTCCGTGCTGCTTTACGGACCCTTTATCGCAAGGCGTTTGGGAGAGGAAGTTGCGCTTGTCCTAACCACGCATTTAACGAGGCCTTCTTTCTAGGGCTAAAGTCATCTGGGTCACCAAGTGTAACTTCTCATCATACTTTTTTCCCTTTCCTTAATCCTGGGCCTTAACTAAGCTGAAGCTAGTAAGCGTAGACGCTAGTCTACTAGTAAGCAACGCCCCTCGACTGATGGGATGAAATGTGCTCTTCCGGAGGGTTCACTAGTGGAACCCCAGTACTCCCTTATGATGACTGATAACTACTAGTGAGTTCTGGTCCATGGCCCCCACCAAGGAGGCCCTAAGAAAATGGTCTTAGGGACTCTGTGTGCCCAGAAGGCCAAAGCCTGAGCATAATGCCCTTTATAGTTGAATCCGTTTTATATATTCATGAGCCCTCAGTCAACCTGATCAGGGGTATAGGGGGCCGCCACCTTGGCTTGCCCACTGCTGAGGGTCCACGTGTGCGTGTCAGCTCAGCCCAGCCTGGAGCAAGTGCTCCAGCCACAGACCCTGCGAGAGACGGCACGGTCTGAACGTGAGGACACCAAGAGAAATTTGCAAGCTGCAGAAATACCACCACAGTGGAAAATTAAGCCTGTGTGTACGGGATCCTCCCAGTCTGGTGTTTTGGTTCTTTCTTAGTGGTTATGCCACGGAGAGTTTTCTGTGACAGGCGTGGTCATGGAAGTAAGTGAACACTTGGTCCCTTGATTCATCTCTCTCCTTTTTTTTTTTTTGGCTGTGCCCCTCGGCTTGCAGGATCTGAGTTCCCCGAGCAGGGATTGAACCCAGGCCACAGCAGTGAAAGCGCCGAGTCCTAACCACTGGGCCGCCAGGGAATTCCCACGTCTTTCTTTTTTTTTTTTCTTTTTTTGCCTCCTCTCAACTGTTTATTCTGATTTCTCGACAAGCGAGTTAATTGGATAGGCCCCCGTGACAGACATTTCATACTCAAATTCATAGCTTTCTGCCAAAACAACATATTGTGTGCTGCTATATTTTCTGCGTCGGAACTGGGAACTGATGCCCACCTCTTTCATTTCTTAATATGTTCTCACATATGTTTCCAGATCAGCAGTGCTGGCAGCATCTGAGGACTGGTTAGAAATGAAGTTCTCAGAACCCATCCCGGACCTGTTGAGTCAGAAAGTGGGGAGAAGTCCCAGTGATTCGTGTTTTAACGAACCTCTTGGTAATTCTGCACACTACAGTTTGCACCTCACTGTGTTCGGGAAAGCCAAGGGTCAGAGTCCCCACACTGGGGCTTTAGGACCAAAAATAAGGTCCTAGGTTATAGTTCAGACTTTAACATTAGTTTCAGAGTGTTCTCATGCTTCCTCGTGATTCTGTTTTTCCTTTCATTTAACAGAAAGGACGGGTACGTGTGCCTTTGGGCAGAAGTGAGGGGGAATGCTTGCATCTCCTAGTCAAACGCAAGCTTCGGAGAAAAATGTCATGGCTCTGAGATCCGTAAGGGGCTTCCCAGGGGGACGCAGTGGGAGAGCTCTTCCAGGTAGCTCTTCTGCTGGGTGACGTGTCTCCTCGGCCTTTCTCTGGCGATATAATAGGATGAGAACGGTTTAAAAATGTGACTTGCATTTCCAGGAAAACTTCTCTTAGCAGCATCCCTCGCCTTTGCCCCCGGTTCTAAAGGGCACTGCCAGGTCTGAGAACCTGCCAGAACCTCCTGCCCGCCGCCCCCCACCCCCGCCACACCCACCCCGGCCCTGCTCAGTCGGCAGGAGAAAGGTTGAGGCAGTGGAGCGCCAAGTCGCTGGGGCCACCCATCCTTACCCCGCACCAGGACACACAACTAACTGCTCATGGCGATAGAATTAAAATAAACTTCTTTTAATCTGAAAGGAGCTTCATAGCTTTCCAAACTCACAGACCCCGGCTGGTGGGGCCGTGTGGGAGATGAGGTGCACACGACTGGTTTTGTTTCAAGTTGGTCCGTTTTCCCCGTGAGAGCACTTGTGGGGGGAGGGCGAAGAACCGCCTGCCCTTGGGCCTCCTGGGCTCGGGGGCCGAGCGGCTGGGGGAGGGCGAGAAGGCGAGTGAGGTCACCCCGGCTCCTTCGCCCGGGTCCTTCGCCCGGCTCCTGCGGGGTCTCCCCGCAGCCGGGCGCGTCCTGTGTCTCCAGACAGATGTGGACGGGAAGGCAGCGGTTCCCATCCCAGCCCCATCCCAGCCCGTCTCTGGGCCACTGCTGTGCGAGCGCCTCCCGCTTGCTGGTTTTTGGTTGTTTTTTTTTTTCTAACAGAACAATCTTTTTCTCAAACGCATTCCAGCCCCCGCTGGGTTTCTTTCCTTGTCCCTAGCGCGCCTGTCCCGTTTTAGGCAGCGCTGTTTGTGTGATGGAATCTTGTTTCTCGAGCACACGGCGACCCTCAGGGGAAGGTGGGCAGGGATCTTTGCAACACTTTTTAAAAAAAATTTATTGTGCACAAACCCCCAAACCAGGATGTGTGTGTGTCTGTGTGTTTATGGTTTTTATCACTGGCCCTCCCTCTTTCAACCTACCCCGCCCCCCTTTATATCTGATGTAGAGAACGTGAGCCGTTGTACATAGTTGCGGTAACAATCATAAAGAGAGCCGGGCTGTGCCCTCAGTGATCCATCTTAAATAACAAAGTGGTTGAAAGTTAAGTCCATGCCGGGCCGCAGAAGAGGCCTTCCTCCATCACTGCCAGAGGCCCCTCGCCTGGGCCCTCTGTCCATCGGGCATGTCTCCTCCCACCAAGAGTCACCTGTTTGATGCCATTTGCATTTCAATAAAGTTATCTTCTGTGTTGTCCTATAGCTCTCTCCAGCTCCCTCTGTCTGGTTTCTGTTTCCATTTATCTTCTGGCCCGGGCCTTGATGGGGAAGGTCATTTGCCAAACCCAGAGGTAAGAGCCACCTGCCTGGATATTTGATCCTCAGCCCTAAGCAGGACCCTCTCGGCCCCTTTGGTTGAGGGTGGGGTGGGGTCCTGCTTGCAGACGGGACGCAGCCTCCTTCACCACAACTCGAAACTTCCAGCCCAGACCTCGGGGCTCTTTGAATCCTCCATCCACGGCCTCAATGTGTGAAAACATACGACCCTCTGGACTTGCCTAAGTTTTCTTCTTGGAGTAAAAGTGACTAAACCTCTGAGAAAAGAAGCTGTTCTAATAGAGTTCTGCTTCTCCTGGCCACTGAAAGAAGGAAAATAGGAAGTCCTACTCTGCCCTACCGTGGAACTGTGGCATCCAAAAGGGCATCTTTCCCCTACGAAATTGTGGTGACACAAGCCACCTCTGCCCTCTAGTAGGAGATGGCAAGTGGCTTTAGAGCTCTCCTCAAAATAAATAATCGAGGAGTCATTCTTTCGGAAGAATACTCAGGCGAGGTGACTTAATTCCTGTGACCAGCTTAGCCTCTGAAGTCTTAGAACTGGGCTGGGAATTGCTAACTGGTTTCCTTTGCCACTTGGGAAGGAGTCGTGGTTCCTAGAAACGTTTTCAAGGCACTTAACCTGAACAGCTTACTAAGAAATGCCTGTCCCCACTTGCTCTGACCCTGGCACTCCAAGGACAGCCCCATCCCTGTGCCGCCGCGTGCTTGCCCCTGTCCTGCACTGCTAACCCCTCTCGGCAGTCCTCTCCACTTGCTCCAGGCTTTCGGGGTGTCTCTGCACCTTGGGCCATGTCCCCGAGCAGCCAGGATGGCCATAGTAACTGCTTATCCCTCCACCCCGTAAGGTCCAGCCATAATTTCCCTGGGAAAAAAAAACTCTACTTTCTCAGCTAGTAGGACTTATTCTCAATAGGACTTGTAAGCACTTACTCTGGACGGAATTCCCTTTCCCACGCTGCTCTCTCCTGGCCAGCCACGGTCCAACCTTGAGGTTGGGTTCATCCACCCGAAAAACCAATGGACTCCCCACTGCCCAGTCCACGCAGATTCCTTCCCCCGACCTTCGGATTCCTGAGGCTAAGAGATGAAGACTCTCACTTGTTTCGGGGCAAAAGCGGCTGGTTTGAAAGAGGAGCTAATGCCGACCCTCTCCTTAAAGCCTCGTCCACCCATCCCCATCCCACCCTCTCCTGACTTGGTATCTTACGCGTGAAGGACCCGTGCATGTGGAGTCAACAGGGGACGAGCTGCGTTCCTGGCGAGGCTGCCCAGCCGCCTTTAAGCCGCGGGAGAAACCCCACCTCCTGGACCCCCGGCCAGGTTCCTGCGGAGACGGCGCAGTTCTCGTCCCCGCGGCAGGTGGCGCTGTCTCCGGAGGCTCGGGCCGCGGCCCCGCCCTCGCGCGCTTGCCGGGCCAGTGCGCAGGCACGGCCTCGCGGATTGGCCGCGCGCAGGAGCCGTCCGGCGGCGGCGGGTTGGGCTGCGGGGCTGGCGCGCGGCGCGGAGCAAGATGGCGGCGGCGGCGGCAGCTGGTGCGGGCTCCGGGCTGCCGGGGCCGGTGGCCCAAGGGCTGAAGGAGGCGTTGGTGGACACGCTCACCGGGATCCTGTCCCCGGTGCAGGAGGTGCGGGCGGCCGCCGAGGAGCAGATTAAGGTGCTGGAGGTGACGGAGGGTGAGTGAGGCGGGCCGTCGCGAGGGCGGCGGGTCTGGGCCGCGCTGACCACTGGCCGCGCTTCGGCCGGAGGCTGGGCCCGGGGAGGTCGGGGGCCGGGGAGGCCTGGGGCCGCTGGGGCCCGGCCGGGCGGAGCGCGGAGCCGGGGGCGCCGGGCAGGGGCTCGGGGCCGGAATGGGGGGGGGGCGGGGGCGGGGGCGCGTTCTCCGCCGGACTGCGGGCCTGGGCGCGGCTGTCAGCTGGGGGCCTGGCGGGGCCTCCGCACGTTTCCCCGGGAATCCATCACGCCTGTGCGGCCGCCTCCCCTCCCCGCCGCGTCCCCGCCGGTTTTCGGAGCGGCCGGCACTGTTCGGAGGAGCCGATCGTTCTTTGTCTTTGTGTCTTTGTCCCCCTCCTCCTATTGGAAGCTTGAAAGTGATGGAGGAGAAAACAAACCGTAGGCTTGAGGTTGTTCTTCAGTTCCTGCCGAGGGGACCTTTCTCCAGGCCCGGGGCAGCCACGCTCCGAAGATCATTAGGTCCTGAAACAGGAGGAGGGAAATCCGCTCGGGGTTTATGTCAGGAATACGTCTGGCCTGTCGGGGCTTCGCTGGCAGAACTCCAAACCTGTGGACTCCTCCAGCTCAGCAGGACGGTCCCACCACCTCTCAGAGTGTCCGTAGGAGTTGGCCCGCCTACGGACTGAGGGTTTCTATTGAAAAGAACTTAAGACAAAGCTCACTTAAATTTAATTTTATATTCTCCCGCAGCATGAGAGAGCTCTTGAAGAACTAAATTATCTCTATTGGAAATACGTTGAGATTTGGGATCCTAGCAGGTTAAGGACCATTTTGAAGACCCAGCTGTAATTGGCAGTGTCTTGTGAAATGTTAGATCCTATAAGAGGAGCCGTGCACAGATTGACCTGTAGGAGTTATTACAGCCTACTGGGTGAAATTCCTTTATTCATGCTAACGTCTCTGCCTCGCTTGCGCGTGAAGGAGAAAGGGTGACAGAGCAAAGGAACCTCATAACATTCAAGTTGCTACTTGAATAAAGTTGAAGGTCCGGTACCTTCCCTGAGTGACACCCAGGGTTCCCCGTGCCCCAGGCATAGGTCTGGTGCTTTCCTACAAAAGGTGAACCTTCGCTCGTGTTTCAGCTGTCCAGCAGCAGCTCCGATTGGGCTCTGATCCCTTCGACTCTAGCCAACACCATGGTCTCATCTAGGCAAAGTCAGTTATCATCTTCTTGAGATCTTCTTGAAGTTCTACTCTCTTACTTCATCTTTTTGGGTCTCAAAATAAGAAGTTAAACAGAAGTGCAGAATTTTGCATTTGATCTAGGCCACTGATGGGAATAGATTCTCTCTCTCCCTCTCACACACAGACACACGCACCCCCCACCCCCACCCCATCACTTACCGGGAGCCTGCTGCCAGTGTGCTGTGAGCCATGGAGAGGGTTTGACACAGCAGCCTGCTGTCGGTGACCCAGTAGGAAGGCATGTGACTCACAGGTTTGGGATGTGATGTGCAGGGTTGAATCAAGTCTGTGGAGTTGAATGTGGTACTTTGGACCCTTTGGGGGTTGTTTGTGTTTTTAAATAGTCTAATTTCTTTTGTTTATTGAAAAACTATAGAAATCCACCCCTTTCAGTAACCTCTTTTTGAGATGGCGGATGGTGATCCGTTCCTCTGATACAGTACCTTGCTTCTCTCCTTTCCTCTCTTGTGGCCTTTCACAAGTTGTTTTTTGCCATGGGGTCCAGAGTACCTCCTGTGTTCTCTTCAGTCTGAATGTCACACATTTCCTTTGCGCGGCCGGTTTCTTTTCCTTTAATGAAAGCAGAGCTCGTGCCTCCCAGCCCGGCTTTAGCCAGCTGTCTGGTCTGAGGAGGCGTGCAGGGCCTCGCTCCCACTGTTACAACAGCCTGCAGGTCTAGGCGAGCAGCAGCTCTTGCAAGTGAATGAATCTTTTCCACTCCTTTGGAGTTGCTTCGTGTTTTAGTTTTATCCTAGTAGAAGAAACCTTGCTTTCTGGTCCTAGGAAACACACTTCCTTAAAACATGGAGTTGATGGGGAATCTGGGAGTTGGTGTCTATTATTATGTGTGTTCTTTCGATCCTTTTTTGGTTCCAGGAGGCCCAAGATTGGATGACAACCAGATCTGGTTGTTTCTAGCCCTTCTGTCCCCTCAAATAACCACTGTCTGTATGAGCCTTATTATTGCCTCACGTGGGAGACTGGTCCCAACCGATCCTTAAGATTAACCCATCTATTCCCTTTGACAAAGGGAACAATTTCTAATTTAGTTTGGGGGGAAAGACACAGGTCAACTGTCAACTCCCTGTTAAGTGGACAGATAAGAGAGGTTGCCATGCTCTGACCAGATTCTGGAGTAGAGGAGATTTTAAGAAGCAGTTATCTTAGAAAATTGGGGTGCTGGAGCCCACAGTATATCCAGGTCACTCAGTCTGCCAGCTGGTATTTTCCAGGAAATAACTTGCCTATTATTATCGGTTACCGTGTTTTCCAGAACGGGAACCTGTCCTCTTAAGCCGAGGAACGGTATGTATGTCACAGATCCACCTGACTCGTATAGTGGGCTAATTCTGAAAGGATGAAGATAGGCTCTGCCCACCAGCCTGGTGTCCTGGGATGCTTTTCTTAAGCTCCTGTGCTTGCTGTTTGCCCTAGTCACTTGGAATCTGAGGGGAACCCAGCACACCTTTCGGACTAGTGAAAGCCTATTTAACAGGGCTAAGTGGCAGAGGAGATGGTGCCACAGCCACCTTCTTCAGGCAGCACCCACGTCCTGAACTGAGAAACTTATTACTTGAAAGTTGGAGGTTCCTCTGCTATACAGTATTCCAGCAGATAATTGGTACCCTTTTGTTTCCTTAGAAAGACTGAGATTTTGAGTTTGTAGGAATTTAGTTCTACCTCAGTAAAGTAAGAATTAGTCTTTTTGATCTGTCAGAGCATTCTTCTAATTCCATTTTATTTATTAGGTGGGATCATATCAAGCATCTTATAAACAGTGATTAAAGAGAAGGAAAGTTTGTGAGCTGCCAAAGCTCTCTTACGTCAACGTCTGATGTTCTCTACTCAGCTTTATGAGCTCTTTTTGGTGTGACTTACTTACAAGATCGTGACTTTTGACAGTGTCAGCTCTTTTTTTTTGGTGTATTTATGGTTGACTTTTTTTATATCTTAGAACGAAGTTATTTCCTTTTTTTTCTTCTCTGTTTACTGTCCTCTAAGAGCAGCATCACCTGAGCGGTGGAGTGTGTTGCCTTCATTCTAAAGCTTTAATTCTCCAGGCCGGCCAGTGTAGCCGAGACTTTCTTACATGACTCGATTTAGACCCTAGGTCATTTTCTTCTTTTAGTTATTTCTTTTGTCTGTTAGAAGTGAAGACATTTGGCCTTGACTTAGTGTTTTCTGTCTTGCTCCCAGCAGATGTGTCACAGAAGATACATTTTTTCTTTCCTCCCACCGCCATTATGTTGAGCTGGGGAGGGGGGGTTATCTCTCCCTCGCTTTTCCTGACATCCGACGCTGCTGAGACACGTGCTGACTCCCCATCTTAGGTGCCTAGAGATGATCCTGCTGGTGCAAGTTTGCTTTCTGGTTCTCATGGGCGCTTTTCTGGCTCTCTTCCAGTGTAGCGTAAACACTGTCACCTGCGAAGGGAGCCCTCCAGGATCCAGACGCGCTGCTGGGCGTGTGGCGGGCACTGAGCCGAGCGGAAGGCGGCCGCGCTCGGAACAAGGCCAGTGGTGCGGTTTTCTTTTTCCTTTCAGCTGTGGTTTTGTGAGAAACCCTGTGAGAAAGGGGGACTTCTCCAGAGCTCTCCTCAGAAGCCCCTGCTTCCCAGACAGGTCCTGTCCCCAGTTCTTCCTGGTAGGAGCCTTCCTGACTGTCCAAGCCTCATGTCTCCAGTCGACCCTTAAGACCGGGAGCATGTGTTTCTCAGCTTATCCTTTCTCCTCCATGCTCTCCTTTGCATCTTCCCTTCTCAGCCAAGTTACAGAAGGATCGTGTTCTTGCCACGTGGGGTGGAATGAGAGAAAGAGGAGCGAGCAGAACCAGAGAGGGCGCCAGAGACTAGAAGGCCAGAGAACGATTAAGGGGAGAGCACAAGGTTCCTTAGGGAGTCAGAGGCTGCCGCTGGGGGCTGGGTTAAAGGGTGATCCAGAGCCACTTAGAGGCAGGCTGCAAACCCCCGTTAACCGGGCAGCTCTGTCCTCATCCACCTTGGCAAAGGGAACTGGAGAAATTAAATTTCTTAACGAAAATGGCTTTAGAAAGCTAACTCTATACAGCCCACTTGAGAATGTCCCCCTTTGGCCTAACTTCATAGATTGAATCTTAGTTTAGTCTGGAATTGGTCCTTTTCAAGCAAGACAGAATAAAACAGCTCTGTCTGTGTCTCTTGTGTTTTCCCCGCCTTAATCGCCCCAAAGTAAGTCGTTCAGCTGTTCTTTCTAATGCTTTCTAAAGACGTGTTAATTTCAGAAAAACTGGAAATCCCCCAACACACGCTAAAATATAAGTACTTTTTGCTTTATGGATATACTTAGTTATACTTCATCAAAAAATATTGTATGATCTCTGTTAAGTGAATGTCTGTAAATAGGATTTTTCCTACTCCACAGCAGCCATCAGTGGATAAGGCAGTGGTGTTGATCAGAGTTCAAGTCAGTCAGAGAACCTGAGGGGTTTTTCTGGCTTTTCATCCTGTGAGTTTTATAGAGCACAGGGTTCATCACCTGCACCCCACCACTGTCATGTCTTGTCAGTGACGCTCATACAGCTTTTAGGTAAACTAAAATTAAACTAAAAATAAAATTAAATTTTATGATATGAAACTCTTTTATGGCGACTGATATCCTGCATTTCTAATGGGTGTATGGTCTCGACAGACTAAGTTAGGTTAAATACAATAATAAGTGACGTTTCCCCTCTTACACCTGCCTGTAACCTAATGCACACGAGCTCTTTGTCTTTGAATTTGGGGGGGCTCCGAACCAGAGTCGGTCACGTCACTGTTTTTGAAACTCTGGGAGCCTGTAGGGAAGAAAATCTATTCTGTTTATCCATTCTGTTTTAAAAATTTGTCTTTAGATGATACTCTTTGAAGATTTTCCTTCCCATTAAAGCTTTTGAACAGAGAATCATGTTTTTCGAACTTTCAAGCTTCTCCTTCCCTACGTGGAGGAAATAAACTTTCAGAGAAGATCCGTTCTATAGTGCTTGTTGTGGGTGTGAATCCCCCGGCCGACTTAGGTTTCTGGGCTCCCACATGGATCTTCATCTTCTAAGGATCTCTCACCGTCACCGTCTTTTACAGTCTCAGGGATGTGTGAGGCACGGTGATTGGTGGAAACGGGGGGGTGTGATCTTTGATAGGTTCCTAGACAAGATGAATTTGAATATTGTGTTGGAATAAGAGCTCCCAAGTACTGCCATCTTCACCAGGTACGACCACCTCCTGGCACTCCGGTGGGAAGCATGTATTCACACGGAGCTTTTCTTTAACAAGAGTGCACTTGAAGTTCTCAGGTTGATGAGAAAGGACCCCTGTGTAGAGCTTGCCTGGTCTTCCTGCTGTGGTGACTCTTCTGATTGGTGGGAGTGTGGACTGACGGAGAAGGCCCGGCTCCTTCTCCCTTCTGTGAGCCTCGGCGTGAACCCAACAGCAGTATCTGTGCTTATTGGGAGGAAATTGTTCCGATTGGTTTAAGCTTTATGGTCTCCACTCATGTTTCAAACCCTCCTCAAAAAGATCCTATTTTATACCTCAGTATCTTTTTCACACCTTATGATTAAAGGTTTTGTTTATCTTGATCTCATTACTTTGTACCTGTAGTGATGATCCAGAAATTGTACTCTTGGCAGGAACATTAAAAATGCATATCAGAGTGGTCCATGCGAGAGTTACCGAAGCAGTGCTGTAAGGGAAAACGCTGTGTGGCCTAGGTAGTCTGTGAGGACGTTTATAGTCACCCCGAAGGACCTCATGTAGGCTCACCGGAATTGGTTGACAGCACCCAGGGAGCTAAGCCTGGGTAGACAGTGACATTCTCAGCAGACTTAGGGCCGTAAAGTTAGCATCCTTTGTCACACCAGGTATCTGAAGTCAAAGGAAGTCTGGGAGCCTTACGGAGCGTTGGCCACGACATGCTGGGATCTTAGTTCCCTGACCAGGGATCGAACCCATGTCCCCTGCCGTGGAAGCTCAGAGTCTTAACCACTGGACCGCCAGGGAAGACCCCACACATGCATTTTAGAGTGCTTTTTTCCATTAAACTTGCATATTGGTTGGTATCTGAGAGGTCTTCCTAAATTAGGTCTGACTCATCTGTGTTTTAGTCCATTTGGAAAGTTGATTCCCATATCTTTGGGTGGTAGGCACCTACTGTTTATTCTGTTAAAAATGGGTTTTTAGGGCTTCCCTGGTGGCGCAGCGGTTGAGAGTCCGCCCGCCGATGCAGGGGACGCGGGTTCATGCCCCGGTCCGGGAGGATCCCACGTGCCGCGGAGCGGCTGGGCCCGTGAGCCGTGGCCGCTGCGCCCGCACGTCCGGAGCCTGTGCTCCGCAACGGCAGAGGCCACGGCGGTGAGAGGCCCGCGTAAGGCTGAAGTAGCCAGATTAACCTAAGAATTAGAATGGATTTCAGTATCTTTAGAGGTAATTCTGCAGGTGTGAAGTGTTTGCTTGTGATTTAATCACTTAATAAATGCTTTAGAAAGAATGTGGTGGCTTTTTCGGTGGTCTTGCGAAAATTCTCCTCTCCTGAGTGAAATGATAGGTGCCGTAAGGTTGTAGCAGTAACTGAAGCTTAAAATAAGGGTGTAATAAGAAAGAGTTAAGAATCTAAGAATTCAGTAAGGTAGCATAAATTAAAAAGACAAAAAATTAAAATATAAAAAACAATAGCCTTCATATACACAAACAGTAAAAGGTTAGGGAATATAATGGTGGTTTTTAAAAAACCCTTTACAATAGCAACAAAAAGATTAAATACTTAGGAATAAAATTAACAGGAAACGTGCAAAAACCTATTAGGGGAAACTTTGTAAACATTCCTGAAAGCCTTAAAAGCAGACATGAAACGGAAAGGTGTGCGCTGTCCTTGGATAGGACAGCTCAGCATTCTAGATGAGTGAGAAAGGTTGATTATGAAGTTCATAGAAAAATAAGCTTGGAAGAAATAGCTGCAGAAACACCAAAAAAGGAAAACTGTGAGGAGGGAGTAGTTCTACCAGACATTAAAACATTATGTAAAGCCTCTGTAATTAAAATAAGCAGCGTGGCACTGGCACACAAATAGGCGAATAGAACTGTGGAATAACATAGAAAGTCCGGAAGTAGACACAGGTAACTGTGGAAATGTAGTGGCATCTCAAATCATTAGGGTGAAGATGGACCTTTTAATAAAGGTGCTGGGACAATTGGGTAGCCATTTGGAATTAGATCAGTATCTCACCATGCAAAAAAATTAGCTTCAAATGATTAGGAATCTAAATATTTAAAACATGAGACCATAAAAGTTTTAGAAGAAAGTATGGGTGAATTTTTCTTTATCCTTGGCATAAAGAAAGGCTTTCTAACTATGACTCAAAATCCGGAGGCAGTAAAGGATTGATAAATTTGACTCCATTAAAATTTTAATTTTCATGACAAAAAAACACCATATAGGGCTTCCCTGGTGGCACAGTGGTTGAGAGTCCGCCTGCCGATGCAGGGGACGCAGGTTCGTGCCCCAGTCCGGGAAGATCCCACATGCCGCGGAGCGGCTGGGCCCGTGAGCCGTGGCCGCTGAGCCTGCGCGTCCGGAACCTGTGCTCCGCAACGGGAGACGCCACAGCAGTGAGAGGCCCGCGTACTGCAAAAAAAAAAAAAAACACCATATAAAAAGTCAGTACCAACGAAACAAAATTATACCTAGGCCTATCATTTTCAAACTGCAGAAGACCAAAGACAAAGAGAATATCTTCAAAGGAGTCAGAGGAAAATAGTACCTTACCCATAGAGGAACAAGAATTAACAATTACATTGGACCGCTCTTCAGAAGCCAAATAAGCGAGAGAAGAGTGGAGTGAGATATCTCAAGTGATGATAGAAAAATATCACCCCATAGAATTCTGTATCCACTGAAATCAGCCTTCAAAACTGAAGCATTAAGACTTTCTCAGACAAATAAAAATTGAGGGACTTCATTACTAGCAGACCTGCCCTGCAAGACATGTGAGCAGGAGTTCCTGAGGGAGAAGGGAAATTATACATTAGAAACTTGGATCTCAAAACAAGCTCAGAAGAAATAAATAGAGATAAAATTTTTTTTTAAGTCAGAAGACAGCTGACAGAGAGAAATTTTCACAACATATACCACAGACAAAAGGGTAATATCCTTAATATATAAAGAACTCTTAAAAACTGAGAAACAAAGGACCAAAACCTCAGTAGAAAAATGAGGGGGTGGGGCATGGACAGAGAACTCACCCCTCTTCCTAAATGTCATTAAAAAGGCACTCAGACGCACACAAATAAAGTCACTCATGATTTAGAGAAATACAAATTAAACAACATTAAGATATTATTTCTCCTCTTTCAGACTGGCAAAAACTTAAAAGCACGTTCTGTTGGTGAGGTTGTGGAGAAACACTTTTTTTTTTTTTTTTAAACTTATTTATTTATTTATTTTTGGCTGCGTTGGGTCTTCGTTGCCGCGCACAGGCTTTCTCTAGTTGCTGCGAGCCGGGGCTACTCTTCATTGTGGTGCACGGGCTTCTCATTGCGGTGGCTTCTCTTCGTTGCAGAGTATGGGCTCTAGGCGTGCAGGCTTCAGTAGTTGTGGCGCGTGGGCTCAGTAGCTGTGGCTTGCGGGCTCTAGAGCGCAGGCTCAGTAGTTCTGGCACAGGGACTTAGTTGCTCCGCGACACGTGGGATCTTCCGGGACCAGGGCTCGAACCCGTGTCCCCTGCATTGGCAGGCGGGTTCTTAACCACTGCGCCGCCAGGGAAGCCCTGGAGAGACACCCTTTAACAGTGCTAGTGCGAATGCACATTGGTACAGTCCTTCTGGAGGAAGATTTGGCCACACCTGACATACTACAAATGCACTTGCTTTTGACCCAGCAGTCCCACTTCTGGGAATCTACCCTGAAGATATACATTTAACAGTATAAAAATACATACTGCACGCTATTATTTAATGCATCATTGTTTATAAAGGCAAAATAATTGGAAGCAATCTAACTGCCCATATATAGGAAAATGGCTGAAAAAAGTATGTATGTCCATACAGTGGTATATTATGCAGCCGTAAAAAAAGAATAAGGAATCTTGAGGAACTGTTTTGGAATGGTTTCCAGACTATAATGTTAACTGAAAAAAAGCAAAGTGCAAAAGAGTGTAATATACTACTTTTCATGTAAACAAGAGGATACAAGAAAATACACATGTATCTGCTTGTTTATGCAAAAGAAATACAGAAAAGATAAACCAGAAACTGATTGGTTACCTATGTGGAGCGGCTGGGGAAAGGGTGGAAGGAAGTTAATAGGGATGAGGAGGGAGCTGTGCTTCTTGGAATATATGCCTTTTTGTGCAGCTTTAACTCTGAGAATCATAATAAAGTTTTACATACCCCCCAAAATAAATAATTAAAATCAAACAATGGAAGGGTACAATTAGTAACAAATGAACCTAACTGTATTACAGATGAACAGTGTAACTACTACTAGGTGTTGTGGGAGGAAAGAACTAACCTAAGTAACTTCGGAAAATAGTATTTTGTTTTTTTGTTTTTTTAAATTTTATTCATCTTTGGCTGCGTTGGGTCTTCGTTACTGCTCACGGGCTTTCTCTAGTTGTGAACAGGGGCTACTCTTCGTTGTGGTGCCTGGGCTTCTCATTGCGGTGGCTCCTCTTGTTGCAGAGCGCGGGCTTCAGTAGTTGGGCTGCACAGGCTCAGTAGTTGTGGCGCACGGGCTTAGTTGTTCCGCGGCATGTGGGATCTTCCTGGACCAGGGCTCGAACCCGTGTACCCTGCATTGGCAGGTGGATTCTTAACCACTGCACCACCAGGGAGTCCCTGGAAAATAGTATTTTGACTGCATATTGTAAGACTCAAGTCAAAAAGGACTGTACACAAAAATTATACTCCAGTTAGTATATCTATTTTTCACAAGAGTATGTGTTGATAGTTCTGTAATTAGTCTCTGTGTATACTGAGATTGAACAAATAAGTAATTTTATTGTAGATAATGAGAGCCAGATTTATCACTATCAGAGAAAGCATTACAAATAAGGAGGACAAGCAGAGTGAACCTTGAGGTACCGCATTGGCATTTGAGTTATCAGTAGACAGACGGATGGATCGGCGGGCAGATGGACGGACAGATGTATGTGTAAGCATAGGTTAGTAAGCATGCATATGTGTCGTAGTGCTGTTCTCCGAGGGGGCCTGGGAGCAGTGACATCCCAGAAGCCGTGAGCACGCCTAGCACCCAGATCTTGATTTCTAAATAGCATTCTCCACGAAAAAGCACCAGGGCTCCTCGGAGGAAAAGTTGATTCCAGGGTTTAGGCAGAGAAAATACGAGGCGAGCCTAGAATATCCTGTGATAACAGAATGTAAAGAAGGGCTTGGAAAACGGTGGGAGCATGTGAAAGGCCTGCAAGAAGGTGTGCTGATGGCTGCAGTGCAACAGCTGAGCAACAGAACAAATAATGCGAGTGCTGGGTTAAGACTCATGGAGTGAAATGAATAAGCATGAGTCCGCACGGGTCGAAATGAATAAAGGAAACGGGACAGTGCTTCCTTACAAAAGAATTGCAGTAGTTAGTAAGCTTAAAGGGGATAAGAAATACAAAAGCACCGTGGGACAAACAACACAGTAATAATTGTTGCAGGCAGGATCCATAGACGGATGCCGAAATCAATCAGTGAGTGTTTGAAGAGAAACAGGATATGAACATAATCTCAGATATGAACATAATCTCAAAGTGTCTCTCTGAAGATTTTTGTCATTTGTAAAGGGAGAGACGGTGCCTTTACAGTGGAAAACCCAGCAGACCCCACATTACCAAGTGGTCATGGTTAACATTACCAGTAAGACAATTTATCGACATTATGATATGCTAAGGACGCAGCATCACTTCCCTGATATTCTTGCCAAAAATGAATAACTTCAATCTGACCATGAGGAGACGTCCGTCGAATAAACATCAAGGTGTGTTCTACAAAATACTGACCATTACTTATCAAAAGTGGTCGGGTCATAAAAGACATGGAAAGAATAAGACTGTCACGCATTGGAGGAAATTACTTTAAGTCTAAAAATTATTTCAAAATTAAACATTAAAAAAAAAATAGGCATAGGGATTTCCCTGGTGGCGCAGTGGTTAAGAATCCGCCTGCCAATGCAGGGCACACGGGTTTGAGCCCTGGTCCAGGAAGATCCCACATGCCACGGAGCAACTAAGCCCGTGCACCACAACTACTGAGTCTGCGCTCTAGAGCCCGCCTGCCACAACTACTGAAGCCCGCGTGCTTAGAGCCCGTGCTCCACAACAAGAGAAGCCGCCACAGTGAGAAGCCTCTGCACTGCAATGAAGAGTAGCCCCCTCTCGCCGCAACTAGAGAAAGCCCGCGTGCAGCAACGAAGACCCAACGCAGCCAAAAATTAATTAATTAATTTTAAAAAATAGGCATAGATCATTTTCAGTAGTTTTTTACCTGGATAAGCCTTGAACATGGAACATTGCCTGGAACAACTTTTTCCTGATACTAAGCTTTTGTATTGCATAAATACCCTTTGGATGGCTATTTCAGTGGAATCTAGTTGTGATAGTTAGCACTTACCATGGAAAGTAACTTTAGTTACATCGATAAGAAAGCCAAACAATGTACTCAAGATGGGCAATAAAAATAATAGCACAACAACTGATTTTTTTTTTTTTTTTTTTTTTTTTAGTTACGGAATTTTTGTTTTTCTTGTGATGAAAACTTTTAAGATCTAGTCTCAGCAACTTTTCAAATATGCAACACGGTATTATTAACCGTAGTTGACACGCTGCACGTTACTTCCCCATGACTTATTTATTTTATAACTGGAAATTTATACCTTTTGACTCTTCACCCATTTAGCCCACCCCCCATCTCCAGCTTCTGGCAACCACCAGTGTGTTCTCTGCATCTGTGAGCTTGTTTGTTTTGTTTTGTTTTGTTTGTTTGTTTTAAATTCCACATATAAGTGAGATCATATGGTATTTGTCTTTCTCTGTCTTACTTACTTTACTTAGCGTAATGCCCTCAAGGTCCATCCATAGTGTTGTAAGTGGCAAGATTTCATTCTTCTTTATGGTTGACTAATATCCCTTTTTGTGTGTGTGTGTGTGTGTGTGTGTCTGTACTCACATACATATACATACGTACCGCGTACGTATTCTTTATCCATTCACCTATCAGTGGACACTTGGCTTGTTTCCACGTCTTGTCTATTGTAAATGGTACTGCGATGAACGTGAGGTGCGTATATCTTTTAGAGTTAGTGTTTTCATTTTCTTTGTATAAACACCCAGAAGTGGAATTGTTGCCTTAAATGGTAGCTCTATTTTTAATTTTTTGAGGAACCTCTATACTGTTTTCCATAAAGGACGCACCATTTTGCATTTTCACCAACAATGCACAAAGGTTCCCTTTTCTCCACATTCTTGTCGACACTTGTTATCACTTGTCCTTTTTTAAAAAAAACTATTTATTTACTTATTTGGTTGTGCTGGGTGTTAGTTGTGGCAGGCAGGCTCCTTAGTTGTGGCTCCAGGGCTACTTAGTTGTGGCATGTGAACTCTTAGTTATGGCATGCATGTGGGATCCAGTTTCCTGACCAGGGATAGAACCCGCACCCCCTGTCTTATCCCCTGCACCACCAGGGAAGTCCCGTTATTGCTTATCTTTTTGATAATAGCCATTGTGACAGGTGTGAATTTATCTCATTGTGATTTTGATTTGCATTTCCCTGATAATTAGTGTTGTTCAGCATCTTTTTCATTTGTCTGTTGGCCATCTCTAGGTCTTTAGAACAGTATATATTCAGGTCCTCTGCCCATTTTAAAATCCAGTTGTTTTATTTGCTATTGAATTGTATGAGTTCTTCATATATTTTGTGTATTAAACCCTTAACAGATACATGATTTGCAAATATGTTCTCCCATTCGGTAGGTTGCTTCCCCCCCCCCCCCCCCCCCCCCCCCCCGTACACGGGCCTCTCATTGTTGTGGCCTCCCCCGTTGCGGAGCACAGGCTCTGGACGCACAGGCTCAGCGGGCCATGGCTCACGGGCCCAGCCACTCCGCAGCATGTGGGATCTTCCCAGACCAGGGCACGAACACATGCCCCCTGCATCGGCAGGCAGATTCTCAACCACTGCGCCACCAGGGAAGCCCCGGTAGGTTGCTTTTGTATTTGGTTGATGGTTTCCTTTGTTGTGCAGAGCTTTTTAGTTTGATGTAGTCCCACTTGTTTTTGTTTTTGTTGCCTTTAATCTTGGTGTCAAGTGAAAAAAAAAATCACCAAAACCAATGTCAAGGAACTTACTGCCTATGGTTCCTTCAAGGAGTTTTATGATTTCAGGTCTTTTACATTCAAATCTTTAATCCATTTTGAATTGATTTTTGTGTATGGTGTGAGATAGTGGTCCAGTGTCATTCTTTTGCATGTGGCTGTTCAGTTTTCCCAGCACCATTTGTTGAAGAGTCTCTCCTTTCCCCATTGTATATTTTTGGCTCCTTTGTCATAAATTAATTGACCGTGTATGTGTGGGTTTATTTTTACGCTCTCTGTTCTCTTCCATTGATCTGTATGTCTGTTTCTATGCCAATACCGCACTGTTTTGATTACTACAGTTTTGTAATACAATTTAAAATCAGGTAGCGTGATGCCTCTAAGTTTATTCTTTCTCAGGATTGCTTTGGCTGTTTGGGTCATTTGTGGTTCCATGCTGATTTTAGAATTGTTTGTTCTGTTTCTGTGGAAAGCGCCATTGGAATTTGGATAGGGAGTACCACAGCACCTCAGGGCCCAGGCTTTAACCCCACTGATCACAGCTCTTAAGTGGGATGGTGAGCCTGTTGTAACCTGTGCACCTGCCACGACCAAGCAGTTCTGAAAGCCGCTGTCCATTCTCAAAAAAGTGCTGTCCAGTAGGAAGAATGTGAGTCACATGAACGTTTTAATCATCTAGTAGCTAAAGGGTAAAAAAGAAACAGGTAAAATTCATTTTTAATACTGTAATCATTTAACCAAATGTATGCAGTATATTATTTCAATATGTAATCAATATAAACTTTACTAAAATACTCCACAGTATTTTGTTTCATACTGCGTTTGCAGTCTGGTGCATGTCTTACATTTCCAGCACATGTCAGTTCTCGGAGGCCGCATTTCAGGCCCTCAGTAGCAGCTTGTAGCTGATGGCTGCCATATTGGATCATGCAGCCCTGGAAGGCAAGATGCAAAAATTAGGGTGTGCCTTTGGTCTTACATTCTGCTTCCTCTTCACAAATACATATTTGATAATTTACTCCTTTGCAAGTACGAATTAGATCTAAATTCAAACTTTTTTTCTTGTGGTAAAATACACTTAATATAGAATTTATCATCTTAACCTTCTTGAAGTGCACAGTTCAGTGGTATTAAATACATTCACATTGTTGTACAGCCCTCACTGCCGACTATCCCGATCGATTTCTTCTTGTAAAACTGAAACTCTATACCCGTTAAACAGTAACTTTCCAATTCCCCCTCCCCCAGCCTCTGGCAGTCACCATTCTACTCTCTGTCTTTATGATTTTCACTACTGTAAGTACCTCATGTAAGTGGGTACGTATGTACTTGTCTTTTTTTTTTTTTTTTTTTTTCTTTTTTGTGGTACGCGGGCCTCTCACTGTTGTGGCCTCTCCCGTCGCGGAGCACAGGCTCCGGACGCGCAGGCTTGGTGGCCACGGCTCACGGGCCCAGCCGCTGCGCGGCATGTGGGATCTTCCCGGACCGGGGCACGAACCCATGTCCCCTGCATCGGCAGGCGGACTCGCAACCACTGCGCCACCAGGGAAGCCCTGTACTTGTCTTTTTGTGACTGGCTTGTTCCACTTCGTGTACTGTCCTCAGGGTTCATCCATTATAGCAGTTGTTTTAGCCTATTGCAGAATTTCCTTCCTTTTAAAGGCTGAGTAATATTCCATTGTACATATAGACCACATTTTGCTTATTCATTCATCTGTCGATGGTCACTTGGGTTGCTTCCACATTTTAGCTATTATGAAATATGCTGCTGTGAACATGGCATACAAATAAATATCTCTTCAAGACACTGCTTGCATTTTTTTTGGGTATATACCCATAAGTGGAATTTGCTGGATCATATGGTAATTCTATTTAAAAATTTTTAAGGAGCCACCACTGTACTGTTCTCCACAGCGGCTGTACCCTTTCGCATTCTCACTAACAGTGCACAAGGGTTCCAGTTTCTCCACATCCTCTCCAATGGCAGTTTTCTGTTTTTTTGATAGTAGCCATCCTAATGTATGTGAGGTGGTACCTCAGTTTTGCTTTTCATTTCCCTAATGATTAGTGTTGTTGAGCATCTTTTCATGTGCTTATTGGCCTTCATATATCTTTGGAGAAATGTCTGTTCAAGCCTTATGCCCATCCTTTAATTGGGTCATTTTGTTGTTGAGTGGTAGAATTTCTTTATATAACTGGATGCTAATGGCTTTTTACGTACTATTTGTAAGTTTTCCCATTCTGTGGGTAGCTGCTTTACTCTGTTGATAGTGTCCTATGATGCACAACATTTTTTAATTTTCATGAAGTCTAGTTTGTCTAGTTTTTCTTTTGTTACCCGTGCCTTTGGCATCACATGCAAGAAATGATTGTCAAATCTAATATCATGATGTCATGAAGCTTTTGTCCTATGTTTTCTTCTAAGAGTTTCATTGTTTTAGGCCTTATTAGGTCCTTGACCCATTTTGAGTTAATTTTTGTATATGGTGTGAGGTAAGGGTCCAACTTACTCCTTTTGCACATGGGTATCCAATTGTCCCAGCACCATTTGTTGAAAAGACTGTTCTTTCCTCATTGAGTGATCTATTCCATTGATCTATATGACTGTCTTTATGTCAGTACCGCACCGTATTGATTGCTGTAGATTTGTGTGAGTCCTCCAGTTCTGGTCTTTTTCAAGATTATTTTGGCTATTTGGGATCCCTTGGGATTGCATATGAATTTCAGGATGGGTTTTTCATTTCTGAAAAAAAAAAGACGTCATTGGGATTTTGATAGGGATTGCATTGAAGGATCTAAATTGTAATTTGGGAGTCCGTTGTTTGTAGCCTCCCAATATGTATTTCGAGATTACTGCTTATGTTGCTTGTTAGAAACTGCTCACTTATAACAGTTGTATTTTTAGGACTAAGCCTGTGAAGGCCAGATTTTCTTAGACTTAATCATCTCTTCTCTGGTGGTGTATATCTGGACAACTCCTGAAGTCTCACCTTTTAATTTTCCTTTGGGGTTCGATAGCAGTGGTTTTTGGTTAGATACTACGTGCATCGCTACCTTGGAAGGCAAGACGGCTGTGCAGCGATTGGAGGAAGTGAGAGGTGCTGAACTGTTCGTCGCGGGCAGCCCCGCCCTGCTTCTCTTGCCTAGAGGAGCCAACCTGAGCCGGCCTCCGCGCTCTTGGAGCCGCTGAATCAGGCTCCTCCGCATCTCTCCTGTTGGCGTCAGGGTTAGAGCTCAGTAAAGCGCTACAGCCTTCCTGGGCGCTCTTGGACTCACAGTAGACTTTTCCCTTCCAGAATTCGGTGTTCACCTGGCCGAGCTGACCGTAGACCCCCAGGGGGCGTTGGCCATCCGTCAGGTGAGTCGAGACTGATTGGCCCAGTTTATAAGCAATTTCCCTTTACTTGGTGGTGAAACTTGCTTATGGGAAAGTGAAAGAATAAGGCCACTTTGTAAATAACTTAGAGTTTTATGCCAGATTTAGATAGACTTCAGATGACTATATCGGGCCGTGTGGGTGGTTTGCAGGCGTGAGGAGTCTTTTTCTTGCTGTGCCACGTGGCTTGCTCTCTCCGCAGCTGGCGTCGGTCATCCTGAAGCAGTACGTGGAGACTCACTGGTGTGCCCAGTCGGAGAGGTTCAGGCCTCCTGAGACCACAGAAAGGGTGAGGAGAGGCGCTCGACTTTTCTGCCCGGGGACGTGTGAGGGCCGTTCTCGGACCGCAGGGAGCTGTCGGAGGGCCGTGGAGTGACTGGTGGCTGGCAGCGCATGAGAGCTCCAGTGCCGGGCGGACCGGGGCGCAGACGCCAGTGTGCCTTTCACTAGCTGTGAAATAGGCAAAAAATATTGTAACTTCTAAGCTTCAACTTCCTAAATATCTAAAATTCCAACTTTAAAGAGTCGTTTGAGGGTTACATGAAGCAACGTCTCTACTCAGTCCAGTGCTGGGCCCCCAAGAAATTCTGGGGTATACGGTCCAGAGCGGCGCTGTCCGTTGGAGCCTCCTGCCGTTATGGAAAGGTTCTGTGTCTGCGCTGTCCAGTACAGCCGCTAGTCACGTATGGGCGCTGAGCGCTTAAAATGTGCCCAGGGCAGCTGATGAGCTGAACTTTTAAGCGCATTTAATTTCAATTAATTTACATTGAAATGGCCGCGTGTCGCCAGCGGTTACCGTAGCGGGCAGCGTAGGTTCAGAGAGCGTAGTTAAACTCTCTGGATGAACTGCTCGTCCGGTTGGCGCACTGGGGTTCCCCACAGAGACGCAGTGTCTTGTACACGGTGCTCCCCCAGCACAGGAACTGGATACGACTCTACCACTCCCTCACAACCCGGTCTAGCGGCACGCGGGCTTTTCTCCTCTCCAGGCCAAAATCGTCATCCGGGAGCTACTGCCCAATGGTTTACGAGAGTCGATCAGCAAGGTGCGCTCCAGCGTGGCGTACGCGGTGTCGGCCGTCGCGCACTGGGACTGGCCCGAAGCCTGGCCCCAGCTCTTCAGCGTGCTCATGGGGATGCTGGTGAGCGGGGACCTAAACGCAGTCCACGGCGCCATGCGCGTGCTCACAGGTACTGGACGCCACCCCCGGTTGCTCCTTGCGTCCCACACACCGCCCTCCCTGCCGCCCCTCCGCCCGGCTCCCACCCCCGCGGCCGTGTGCCCCTGCCGCTGCCAGCCCTTCGCGCCCCGGAAGGGGCCAGCTGCGGCGGCTGAGCACACAGACTTCCGACCGCAGTCAGGCTTAACCTTGACCCAGCCTGCTTCGCCTCTTGAGCTTGAGTTTCCTCGTGTGTAAGATTCAGGTCATGGTAGTATCCACCTCCGAGGAACATCTGGTGGTGTAAGTGAGCTCATCGATGTAAAGTGACCTGGGGTAGCGCACAGCGGATTTTAGCCATTATGATGATCATCATTGTTATATGTTATTTTTCTGCTTGGTTCAGCCAAGACAAAGTTAGGGATAGTCAAGGTGAATTTTTATGGAGATACAAGAAAGAAGATAAAAACAGTCCCACTCCACAATCCTGAGCTTCCTTTGGCCAGCTTAGAAAAATATGTAGTCTTTGGTGTCTTTTCTTTCTTTCTCTTCGGAGAAGTTGAGAGAAATGCTTGGACTTTGAGTCCAAGGAGACTTAGTGAACAGCTCTTCTAAGCGTAGCTAACCTCTCCGTCCCTCACAGGACCTAGTCTTAAATACCCCAGGTATGGCCTGAGTCTCCCAGTCTCTTGCAAGTTCTGCCCTGCGCCCTGTCCCCCATGTGGGCTCGCTGCTCTCCTTTGCTTTCAGGGAATCCTTATGTGGACCTTAGCCACTGGGTACTGATCTGTTACAAACCACATTGCTTTCTGTTTATATAAGTTTGCGAAAGTCTCACCCCTGTCTTACCTCCTTCTCCGTGATCTGCTAGCTTACCTGAAAAGTATTCTTACATAGTTAGGAAGGCCGTTTCCACCTTTTCTGAATTTACTAAACTTGGCATTTGGGCCCAATTTTACTAGTCCATCTAATATTGACAGTAGATAATACCAGTTCTATGTCCAAAAGCAAATCACCCCTCTTTTGTTTCAAACCCCCTCTTCCCGTGCCCCAGATGCCTTTTTGCACCACGCAGTGTGTTTTTATTGATTACATGTGACAGGTGGCCAGGGCATAGCGCTGACCTACTGAAGAGGTCAAATGCTCCTTGCTCAGATGTTTCCCGCCCTGCTTATCGCCCTTGTTTCTCTTGTACGGCGTACTATTCAGGTGACTTCTCCTACCCCTCTCCATGGAATGAGCCTTCTAGGATTCTTTACTTACAAGCTCATGATGCCAAAATATCAATCAACAGACCTATTTTCTACTAAGGAAAGGAAGCCTATTCCCTTCCAGTCTTCCAGCACAAAGTTCAGCTTCTTTTTTAAGAACCTGGAGAAAAAAATAGTTGTACATTTGTATATACAGTTGGCTTGCTCAAGAGCCCTTGTTGTGCTTGACTAAGGAAATCACTGTTCAGTGAGATGACTCTTCTGTCCGCTGCAGGGAAGGAGCTATAGGGGAAGAGTGTGTTCTTTTGCAAGTGGGTCGCCGCCGGCCTCCCCTCCCAAATAGCTGCTCCACACGCCTTCACGTGAGGCTGGGCCGCACTCCGGCAGCTGCGGCTCAGGTGGGCGTGCAGGGAGCGGGGTACCGGTTTGTGGGCAGGGGCCCAGCAGGAGAACGGGTCCGATTCTCGTCAGGGCTGTTTCAGGTACTGTCCCAGTCTCTCTAATTTAAGAAGGCTTCCCATTAAACTCAGCTGTTTATAAACGACAGCTAGGGCTAGTGGCGTGAAGGAAATACAAACACAGCCGCCGGGGGTTGAAACGAGTGATCCACGAGCCTCAGCTTTCTCTTTGCTCTCAAAGACCTTTGGAGACTGATGTTGCTGGCATCCCATGCTTTTTCTGACCTGGTGAGGGACTTCAGAAAACTTACTTTGGACTTGAACTTGTAAAGTGTCGATAAATTGAGGCTATCAAGAATGATCATGAGAGTAATGAATGTGGTTGGCTAAGCAGCAGATAAATGAGAGGACGCTGGGACTCGAGGACTTGTATTTCATGCTCAGCGACACAGTCCAGAGCCCTGCGTGCTGTCTCGGTGCCTCGTGAGGTTTTGGACGTGAAGGGAAAGCTAGGAGCCACGTTTGCCTCACCTTCCTCAAGTCTCACTCCGCGGCCGGGGTGCTCTTTGCTGCCCTCACGGGGTGTAAACGCCCTTCTCTTCCTCTGAGCAGTGGCCGCACCTCTAGGTCAGTAGACATCATCCCCACCTGCAGGGCGGAGCTCAAGCCAGGTCAGTGTGCACAGGCTTCCCTGTGTGCGTCAGGACGGCTTCTCGGGCAGGGCGTTGAAAGCGGAGCAAAGGTGAGACGCCTCCAGGCGCACCTGGATGGTGACAGTGGGCACAGGCTAGAGTAACTGCGAATTTTCCTCAGGCGGCCTCACCAGGATTTACACAGCCCGTTACAGGTTGTCTTTCTTAATCTCGTGTATTCTCCTTCATCTCTGCGTTCTCCTTCCCTTCTAAACAGTAAGTGACACTACTTCCGTACGCCAGGGTAAGTCCCCCAACCAGCGTCTTTCCCTGTGCGCCGCCTGGAAGCAGTTCAACAATTTTCACGCGGGATGTCCTTGTAAAGCGGGGCTTTCTTCTCCGTAGAATTCACTCGAGAAGTCACAGACACCCAGATGCCGCTGGTTGCTCCTGTCATCCTCCCAGAGATGTACAAGATCTTCACCATGGCCGAGGTACGCGTCTCAGCCGTGCCGTCCAGCAGGCAGAGCTGCTCGGGCTCTGGCCAGCCACCCCCGCTCGGGGCGGGGGGGCCCGTTGTGTTGGCTGCTGGTCCCCAAACCTGAAGACGAGAACTGACAGACTGAGTTGGGATGATACTTAGGCCTTCACTTATAACTGCGAGGACAGGCCTGTGATGAGAGAGTGAAGTGGCTGCAGTCTCTCCTCCCATCTCGCCCCTGCTGCCTTGGCGCTGCCTTGGCCTCTCACGGGGCAGCCCACCCAAGCTCACTCGCCTCAGCCGAGTGCTTGGAAACAATTCTATCCCTGCACTGTGCCCGATAAGCCCTTACTTTACTCTGTATGCGTTTGGTTAAGCGCCCTACTCCTCTGCGGCCCCAGCCAAGGGCTGTGTTTTGAAAGAAATACGTTGGCCGTGCTGGGACTTCAGGCCGTACCCAGCTTCACGTTTTTGTCAGATTGACCCACAGAGACCGATATATAAGGCTGATTCGAGTAAGTTCTCACATCGTGCTGCCTTCCATTCTCTGGATTACAGAAGAAGTCTGTCTCCTGGACATGAGTGATTGACATTTCCTGTCTCTCTAGGGGATCCAGTCCCATGTCAGGATTGAGTCACCACAGTTGAGTCACACACGCGTGCGCACACGCGTGCACACCCGCCGGTCTCATGGCTACACTGTAACTTGCTTCCAGGTGTATGGTATTCGAACCCGTTCCCGAGCCGTGGAGATTTTTACCACTTGTGCCCATATGATCTGTAACATGGAGGAGCTGGAGAAGGTGAGTGAGCCTTTAGGTTGGCAACAGACGGCCTGCCTAGAGGTCTTCAGCACAGCAGTGCCAGGACGGACACTCGCCGTGTTGTGGATGCAGTGAATGTTCTGGTTAAATTCCTCACCTGCGTGTAGCTTAGTTTCCTTTCGTCTGAGCCTTATTTTTTCTAACACCTCCTCCTGCGCCTTCTTCACGCTGGTCATCACCCAGACCCTCACTGCTCTCTTATCTCTCTCCCGTGTGGAGCCAGCCTAGCTGAGCAATACCAGTCCCTGGGATTGAGACGCTGGTCTTATGTAATAGCTCTGAAGAAGCTCCTGGTGAGGAGCTGCCAGTATTGGATAAGGACACAGCAGACCTTGGGGACACGTCCGGTGACCTTGTGGCCACGCCCTTGTGATTGAGGCCCGAGCCCGAAGGGGTCTGGAGACAGTGCGGGTCTCGGTGTTTGGTGCGTGCACTGAGCCGTCGATCCGGGCTGCGTCCGGTACTGACTTTGGTTTCTGCCGCCACCAGGGTGCGGCCAAAGTCCTCATCTTTCCTGTGGTGCAGCAGTTCACAGAGGCCTTCGTCCAGGCCCTCCAGATACCAGACGGCCCCACGTCTGACAGCGGGTTTAAGATGGAGGTCCTGAAGGTAAACATTTATGGCGATGGAGATGCTGGGGCTTTGAAGAGTGGTCTGAAATCTGTGATTTTTCTCCCGTATCACTTGTAACTCTTGGGGCTTCTTGTCTTTAACTTCTCAGGCAGTGACAGCCCTGGTGAAGAACTTCCCAAAGCACATGGTGTCCTCCATGCAGCAAATTCTTCCGATCGTTTGGAGCACCCTGACTGAAAGTGCGGCTTTATATCCTTTCCAGGAGGCTGAAGGGACCTGCCACCCCCATACTTGGGAATCTAGCCTTGGGTCTTAACGTTCATGTGGTTCCACTTTCTTAAAATGTCTACTCCTAGTGTTGGAGTGTACAGCATTCCCTTGTAGGGTGTGTCTAAAGCAGACTCCAGATTCTGTTTCTTTACTCTTCATTGTACTTATGTGAGGACAGAAGTAAATTACACAGAGGAAGTAGAAGATCCTGTGGATTCTGATGGTATGTGGCACGTCTCATCTCAACAGCTGTTCCACTTAGCGGGAAAGGGAGCCAGGAAAAGACAGAACAGAGGCAGGAACTTAGAGGCTTCATGCTCTTAAGACAGTGTTCTCACCGAGTTTCCTCTCAGTGTAGTAGATGTGGGGAAATGAGAAGTTGAAAATCATTGATCTGTTCCTCATAGGCATTTGCATAAGTCTCATGAAATTGTAGAATTTCTGAATGGAAAATATGTTTAGTGTTTCTGATTCTTTTTTTTTTGGTGGGGGGGGTGCCTCGCTGCATGGCTTTTGGGATCTTATTTCCCCGACCAGGGATTGAACCCATGCCGTCGGCAGTGAAAGCGCTGAGTGCTAACCACCGGACCACCAGGGAATTCCCTGATTCTTTTACTTGAAAAACCAGAGAGTACTTAATAGCCTCCAGTTCCTTTCTGAGACTCCTCAGCCCCTTCTTCCATTCCCTGGAGAATAATAATTAGCAAGTGCTTTAACTGTTTATTAACTTACAGAGATGATGTAGTTCCTTTCCAGAATCTGTGCTTTCCTTTTGCTTTCTTGTCATTAAAAGCTTCTCTTGTGTGTTTCCTATAGGCGAAGTCCTGGGCTTTGAAAATCTCGTCTTTAGCATTTTTGAATTTGTCCATGCTCTCCTGGAAAATAGCAAATTCAAAAGCACTGTCAAGAAGGCCTTACCTGAGTTGATTTACTATCTCATCCTATACATGCAGATCACCGAGGAGCAGGTAACAACGTGTGGGAGACAGTGACCAGCTTGCATTCAGAGAGTGCAGCCTGCATGTGGGGTCTAAGTCAGGCGACCAACTGATTTGGAAAGTTCTAGAAAGCTTTGATGTCATTATGTTGCGGAATCCCTGGGTTTGGGGGTTTTATCAACTCCCGTACTAGGTGATCGGGCTTTCAGAGTACTTATACTTTTACGTCTATAGGACCGCCAACCAAAGGCCCAGATATCCAGAAGGGCCTGCCTTTCTCTATAAATAGTGAGATATAATAGAGTTCAGGTAATTAGCCTGGTTGGTGAATCATTAGACCAGAAAAGAGCATTAAAAAATATGGTAATGACTGTCTCGTATGAACAGCACAAGAATGGACGTGATTTTCCATTAAATACCCATCAGACCTGCTAGACTCCGCAAATTGACGTATCTGGGGGTAACAGCCAACTACAGTAGGAGGGGCCAGCAGTCAGTCACCTTCTGCAGCGGCCTTTGCTGCTCAGCTTGTTAAAGGGTTCGCTTCTCTGCATCAAAAAGAATAGCGTTCTGTTCAAGATAAAAACAAAAGGCCGAACCATTCCAGCGTGTGGATGAAAAGAGGGAACATATGGTGCAGATGGGAGCCTCAGAGAGACCTGACTTCATCATCCTTTCAGATTAAAGTGTGGACGGCCAACCCCCAGCAGTTTGTGGAAGATGAAGATGATGATACTTTCTCCTATACCGTTAGGATCGCAGCCCAAGACTTGTTGCTGGTAAGAGGGCCGCCTTGATGCTCGGCCAGATGATTCTGAGCTAGTCCTCTTCTTTAGATCTCTAACCCAAGCCGAGTAGTGTCGTTGGGTGACTTTATCTTAGACTTTTGGGGGATGAGAAGAGCATCTCGAGTGAGGTCTGAGACTCAGGAAGTTCCAGAGTCATCGCTCCCAGTTCTGATTTACGTGTAAACATGAGGTGTAAAAATTGTGCAGAGGATAGTGTTCTAATGAGTAAGGGTGCTTGAATCAGGAACTTCCCAGTTTAATTCACCCTTCAGCAAGAATCTGTAGCACAAACTAGCGGTTGGCAAATTAAAAAAACTTAGATTGCTGAGAGGTTGAACACCCAGATGGCTGCTCATGTTTCTTTGGCTCTGACGGGAGCACAGGACTGTCTCCAGGCTGAGGGTCTGGGGAGAAGCAGGACCCCCCTGCCGCCTGTCGGTCGCGAGGCTTGTTCTCGCTGATTCATTGTTGGTGAGCACTCCTGGTCGTCCTGCGGTGTTTCTAAGGCACCCAGGAGAGACCACACCAAGTCTCAGCCAGTAGAACAGCCTGGTATTTCCACAGTCAGGCTCCCAGAGAGTAAATACCTGGTCCCCTGCCGTCCAAAGCTGAATCTCTCATTGACCCCTTGGGCTCTGCTGAATGTAGCCGAAGGGAGCTGTCCATTTTGTGAGCTTCACGGTGCTTGGGCCCTGAGGAAATATGGATACTACTTTGACGTAGAGACCTTAGTACAATTAGGGGCTGTGTTTTGAATGTAGCTAATTGGGCTTAGCCGTGTGTATGTGAAGGAGTTGGAACCATTCAGTGTGCAATGAAGCTTGCAGTGTAATTTGCACAGAAACATTTGTTAGCGCCTCTCCTCCCACCAGGCTGTGGCCACTGATTTCCAGAATGAGAGCGCAGCAGCCCTGGCCGCCGCAGCAACTCGGCATTTACAGGAAGCTGAGCACACCAAGAATGGCGGCACCGGACATTGGTGAGAGCGGGCGGCGGGCGTCCGCTGAGGGACGTGCCCTGGGCATCAGGTCGGAGGCAGGCGCGTCCTTGCTTTGCATTATCTGTTTTAAAGCAGTTCCTCCCATCCTTAAAACAGTTGGCTAATATGCTTTTATTTTACCCCGTTTTCAAAAGGTTTGAAAGGAAGGACTTTTGCTTTGCTTTTAACTAGAAAAACCTGTTATTCTTCAATTACACTGTTTTCGGTTATAGGTTTAGATCGGAAGAGCAGCTCAGTGCGCTTCGGGGTCAGGCTGTGCTGAAATGCCCTTTCCTGAATTGGCTTCCCTCAGGCGTCTGCCTCTCTGGCCGTGGGTTTGTGTGACCAGGCTGTGGTGTCCCTTTGGCAGGTGGAAGGTCCACGAGGCGTGCATGTTGGCCCTCGGCTCGGTGAAGTCCATCATCACGGACAGCGTGAAGAATGGCAGGATCCCCTTCGACATGCATGGCTTCCTGACCGGCGTTGTCCTTGCAGACCTCAGCCTCTCCGGTGAGTGTCAGCGCGGCGCTTCGGCCCACCGTCAGCTCAGTTCTGTTGTTCACCGAGGCAGGTAAACCTCGGGGTGAACCTTCTTCTCCCACCCTAGAGCTTGAGCTTGTCTGAACCTCTGAACTGCCCAGAGACCTTGACTCAAGCTTCACCAACCGAGAGACTAGGATTGCCTCATTCATAGTTCTTCCAGGCTGTTCTCTCACACTGTTCTCCCAATCAGCGCTCACGTCCCGGATGTTTTCTGGCGTCTGAATAGAGTGCAGATCTGGCCGCTCTGCCTTGAGGACTCTGGCGCAAGCTCTGTCATTGCAAAGTCCCCACGCCCTCAGGCAGCCTGTGTGTGGTTCACGCTTTCTGTGTGCTGCTTGTCAGTTTTCTCAGGCTCTTCTGTCTGCGTCATTAAAGTGTCCGTTCTCACGTCCACGTTTGCTACCAGCCTTAAAACATAGCCTCGACTCCGTGAGCCTGATTGCTCAGCAGCGCAGGGCAGCGGCCGAGAGGCGGCCCTGTCTCTGTGTGACCATCTCCGTGCCTTGTTCTCGCCCTCAGAGCCCCCAGTGCTGTCTCTGCTTCCTCCCCGAGTACCTGAGTCGTGGGACCCCTGTGTCGTTGGTGCCGTGTCAGTCCACTCACTGCCTCCGCTCCATAGGATGCCCTCTGGGTGGCTTAAGCCGCTGGAAAGTGTTCTCCACCTCTCCTTAGGCCGGCTGTTATCGGGCGTCTCAGGCCTGAGTCACAGAATGAGATGGCGGGGCACCCAGAGCTCAGGACCCCCTGAGCGTGTCCCCGTTTCTTCTGCGCTTACCACGCGCTGCAGTATGTTGCGGCTGACAGATCTGTTTTCTTTCTCCTACTAGAATGTAAGACGTTTGAGTACAAGCCATGTCTGATACACCCTTTTGCCCCACGGCGCCTGGCACCTAATGGATGTAGTGCCATCACGTGTTGAATGACAGTGTTGGAATTTCTCAAACCCACCAGCATATTTTTTGTAGAACTGGCCCTAGCAAAGCTTTTCTGTACAAGCCATTCTCAAACTTTTTGGTCTCAGGGCCCCTTTACACTTTTAAAACTTATCAGTGATCCCAAAGAGATTTTTTTGTGAGTCACATGTAGCAGTATGTAACATATTAGAAATTAACACTGAGAAGCTTTCAAAATATAAGAAATGCAAGCGTACGTTCCATTCGCTGTCAGAGCCGTGGTGTCACACATCAGTAACCTCTGGAAAATTCCACTGTATACCTGAGAAGGAATGAGAATGAAAAAAGACAATGTCTTGGTATTGCTATGAAAATAGTTTTACCTTTGGGGACTTCCAGGCGTTCCTGGACGGTATTCTCCATTATATGAATTAGTGTGTAATTATTTGGCACCGTTTGCTAGGTTCTGTTGAATAGGTCCCATCAACTAAATGTTTATTGTACAGGTAACTAAGGTAAGCCCTATGACAGCTGAATAGGTATAGTCTCTGTCCTCAAGCATCTTACAAGAGGCAGGGGGTAGTAATCCTTACACCAGTGCCTAGAATATCAAAAAATATATTTGTGTCATGCTAGAAAGCTAGTGACGTGGGCTTAACGTGGCAGAGATAGTTAGGATTACTTCAGCCCAGGGGATTGGTTAGGTAATGCAAGGAGAGGTGAGTGTGCTGGCTTATAAACAAAGCACAGAAATGGCAAAGTAAGATGTTGACTTCCTAGGGAGGGGTGTGTGCCTGAGTTTGGAAGGCACAGAGGGAAATCAGAGGTAATGCTAGAGTCACTCATCTGAGGGGGCCTTGAATGCTGTGTGAATTTAGATGGGCTTTATTTGGTAGGCTGTGGAATTTGTTGACATTTTAAATAAAAGCATGACAGAGCTATAATTTATAGTATTCCAATAGCGGTCCAAGAGTAGGAAAAAACTGGCAGTGGAGAAGACATCTAGAGGACTGACTAGCAGTGCGGTAAGGGGTGGTGAGAGCTGTGGTGGGAATAAGGGAGGGGGGCTTTGTCATCTAGGAATATTCCAAATGTACTCTGCGAAATGTGAAACTAGGGAAATGATTCTGTGCCGTAGGTCATACATTTGCTTTTATCCTTCAAGGTCACGCTTTTTCTCTCCATTACGTTATGTATGTTAGGTGGTATCCGGTTACTGCAACAAACTGCGGAGTAGAGGCGGGGAGGAGGGCGGGCAGTAGCGGACACTTGTGTTGTCCAGCCCCTAACTGCTCTCTCTTCCCCCCAGTGTCTCCTTTCCTCTCGGGCCGGGCCCTTTGGGCTGCCAGCCGGTTCACTGTTGCTATGTCCCCTGAATTGATCCAGCAGTTTCTTCAGGCAACAGTTAGTGGTCTTCATGAGACACAACCCCCGTCAGTTCGAATTTCTGCAGTGAGAGCCATCTGGGGGTGAGTACGCCACCTTAGGACAACGGAAACTGTTTTAAGAGAAAGTTGCTCAGGTTAGAAGTCCCAAACAGCAGTTGTCCAGTGGATTACGTTGCTTGGAAATTTCTGAAGATCTCCTGCAGAATGGATGTTGGAAGGACAGGGAAAGAAACCATACCAGAAACATGGCTTCTGTGAGTCCCGGATACATCCTGTTCCCTTTTACTCCTCGTTCCTTTTCAATTCACCCCAGCTCTGGAATCATCTAGACCAACTCCCTGTCTTACAGAGAAGCAGAACCTGAGGCTCCGAGAGATAACTAACTTGCCTAGGGTTGCACAGCGGCGGGTCATAGAAGCAGGCTTAGAGTCATTTGTTTGGTTGATTGCCTCTGTATTGGAAACCAAATTTGGGATAATGTAGCCTGGAAACACTGCTTATTTTTTTCCAATTTTACCTCTCTTTGTCACAGCTAGTATACTAGTGGCTCTGTTAGTTCTTTATTTATATTCCTTCTCAGACCACAGGGAGTTATTGATGTTTTCAGGAGTATTTTCAAGTCCAAACTTAAAGAGTCTCAGTTGAATCCTAAGAATTGCTTGAAACCCTAAAAACGCAGAGTTCACCTTCCACCTGCCTGTGCTACCTCCTTAGCTTTTGAAGCAGAGATTGAGGTGCTGGCATTACTATATGTCTTTAGAAAGCATTGCTGGGGGGCGGGGGTAGCGGTGGGGCGTGTCAGCAAGATGTCTGAATAAGATGTCCCTCGCTCTTATCCCTCCCACAACAACAATTTGACATCTGTCCAAGCGAGGAGATTGTCAAACTCAGTGCCATCTAAGGACAAGGAGAGCTGTTTTGAGAAGACAGGCCCACATCCCAGCCACTGACTTGCCAACCGTAGTCCCGGCTCCAGCCCCATTTGGCTTTGGTTCTGTCATCGGCACTGTACACCAAGGGACCCAGGGGGAATCTCACCCACCTGTATGTCAGATAATAGAAACACAGACCTCGGTCCCAGCTGTGGATCCTGACGTGGTCCAGGACCTCCTGGAGAACACTGACTGAGACAGTTACCCACAGATGAGAGAGCCTTTGTCAAAGTCCGAAGCCCAGTGGAGAAGTTCTAGCACACCACTGAAGCAAAAAAAAATCCAAGATTGGGCACTTGGAGGAGGTCAGTCAGTGAAGCCTGGAGGAGGTGACTGCTACTTCAGACGTGCAGACAGCAGTGCAGGACATAAAGGAACATGAAAAACCAAGGAAGCATGACATCCCAAAAGAAACACAATAATGTTCCAGTAACCAACCCCAAAGACGTGGAGATCTGTGATTTATCTGATCAAGAATTTCAAAACAGCCATTTTAAGGAGCTCAGTGAGCTACAAGAAAACACAGAAGGACAATTCCATGAAATCAGTAAAACAACTCACAGACAAAATGAGAAGTTCAACAAAGAGAGAAATCATAAAAAAGAACCAAACAAATTCTGGAGCTGAAGGATACAGAGAATGAGATGGAAAATGCAGCAGAGAGCACCAGTAGCAGAGTGGGTCAGGCAGAAGAAAAAGCCTGTGAAATAGAAGACGGGACCTTCAAAATTATCCGCTCAGAGGAGGATAGAGAATAAAGAATGAGAAAGGAGGAAGAAAATGTGAACTATGGGATATCTTTAGGAGAAGCAGTCTACAAATTATTGGAGTCCCAGGAGACGAGAGGGAGGAGGGAAGGGTCAAAGAGCTTTTTAAAGAAATAACGGGGCTTCCCTGGTGGCGCAGCGGTTGAGAGCCCACCTGCCGATTCAGGGGACACGGGTTCGTGCCCCGGTCCGGGAGGATCCCACGTGCCGCAGAGCGGCTGGGCCCGTGAGCCGTGGCCGCTGAGCCTGCGCGTCCGGAGCCTGTGCTCCGCCACGGGAGAGGCCACGACAGTGAGAGGCCCGCGTACCGCAAAAATAATAACAATAATAATAATGTCTGAGAACTTTCCAAATCTGAAGAGAGATTTGTACCTCCTAGTTATAAAGCTAATATATCACTCCAAAATTTCAATCCAGGGTGATCTTCTCCAAGACAAAAGGTAGTAAAAACTATCTAAAATCAAAGACAAGAGGGAATTTTCAAAGCAGCAAGAGGAAAAAACTTTTCTCTCATACAAGGGAACTCCCATAAGGCTAGCAACAGATTTCTCAGCAGAAACTTTGCAGGCCAGGAGACCGTGGGATGATATATTCTAGGTGCTGAAAGAAAAAAATGCCAACCAAGAGTGCTTTAGCTAGGAAAGTTGTCCTTCAGAACTGAAGACAGGATAAAGGTTTTCCCAGGCAACAAAGCTGAAGGGGTTCTTCACCACTAGACCTGCCTTACAAGAAATGCTAAGAGGAGTTCTTCAAGCTGAAATGAAAGGATGCTAATTAATAATGTGAAAATATATAACACACTGGTACAGGTAAGTATATAATCGATTTGGAATACTCTGATACTGTAATATGGTGGTGTGTTTACCACCTAACTCGAGTATAAAGGTTAAAGGATGAAAGTGTTAAAAATAACTAGCTAAATACTCTGTGATTATTATTATGAACACAGAGTATAAAAAGAGTTATATCGTGACATCAGAAACATTAAAGGAAAGGAATAAAGGGGTAGAATTTTTGTATGCAGTCAAAGTTAAGTTGTCAGTGTGAAATAGACTATCATATCTATAAAATATCTTACGGTAGCCACAAAGCAAAAATCTGTAATAGACGCACCAAAGATAAAGAGAAAGGAGTCAAAGCATTCCACCATGGAAGATCACCATTCACAAAGGAAGACAGCCAGAGAGAAAGGTCAGGGGAACAGGGGACTACAGAAGAGCCAGCAAACAATTAATAAAATGGCAGTTAATAAAATGGGCTTACTTATCAAAAATTACTTTAAATGGATTAAATTCTCCAATTAAAAGTCAAAGTAGCTGAATGGATTGACAAAGAAGACCCAACTATATGCTGCCTAAAAGAGACTGTAGGTTTTAGTACACACATAGGCTCAAATTAAGGGATGGAAAAAGATAATTCCGTGTAAGTAGAAACCAAAAGAGAGTGAGGGTATCTGTACTTTTATCAGACAAAGTAGACTTTAATTCAAAAGCTGTAACAAGAAACAAAGGTTATTATATGATAAGGGGGTTATTCATCAGGAAGATACAACAATTATAAATATATGTGCACCTGCCATCAGAGCACCTAAATATATTAAGCAAATATCAATATTTGAAAGGAGAAATAGACAACAGTACAATAATAGCAGATTTATACCCCACCCTCAACAATGGATATGCTCATCCAAACAGAAAATCAATAGGGAAACATTGGACTTAAACTATACTTTCAACCAAATGGACCCAACAGACATACAGAACATTCCATCCAACAGCAGCAGAACATACATCCTTCCCAAGCATGCATGGAGCATTCTCCAGGATAAGTCATGAAGCAGGTTTTAGTGAATTTAAGATTAAAATAATACCAAGTATATTTTCTGATCACGTTGGCATGAAACTAGAAACCAATTACAGTAGGAAAACTGGAAAAATCACAAATATGTGGAAATTAAACAGCACACTTCTAAGCAACCCGTGGATCAAAGAACTCAAAAGAGAAATCTAAGAATATTCTGAGGGACTTCCCTGGTGGCGCAGCGGTTAAGAATCTGCCCGCCAATGCAGGGGACACAGGTTCGAGCCCTGGTCTGGGAAGATCCCACAAGCTGCAGAGCACCTCAGCCTGTGAGCCACAACTACTGAACCTGTGCTCTAGAGCCCACGTGCCACAACTTCTGAAGCCTGTGTGCCTAGAGCCCGTGCTCCACAACAAGAGAAGCCACCACAATGAGAAGCCCACACACTGCAATGAAGAGTAGCCCCCACTCACTGCAACTAGAGAAAGGCCGCGCACAGAAATGAAGACCCAATGCAGCCAAAAATAAATAAATAAATAATAAATTAATTTTAAAAAATAATAAAATAAAGATATCTTAAAACACACGAAAATGGAAAATACAAATACCAAAACTTATGGGATGCAGCAGAAGGAGTTTCAAGAAGGAGGTTTATAGATAAAAACACCTACATTAAGAAAAAAGAAAGATCTCAAACAACCTAACTTTATACCTCAGGAATTAGAGAACAAAGTAAGCCCAAAGGTAGCAGTAGGAAGATGAGAGCAGCAATAAATAAAATAAAGAGCAGAAAAATATTAGAAAGATTTAGTGAGACTAAGAGCCGGTTTTTTGAAAAGATAGACAAAATTGACAGACTTTAGCTAGACTAAAGAGAGAGAAGACTCAAGTACAGAATCAGAAATGAAAGGGGAGACCTTACGGCTGATAGCACAGAAAGACAAAGGTTCATAAGAGACGACTGTGAACAGTTATATGCCCACAAATTGAATAACCCAGAAGAAATGCAAAAATTCCTAGAAACATACAGCCTAACAAAACTGAATCATAAAGAAATTGAAAATCTGAACAGACAAATAACTAACAAGGAGAGTGAGTCAGTAATCAAAAACCTCCCGTAAGAGAAAAGCCCTGGACCAGATGGCTTCACTGGTAAGTTCTACAGACATTTAAAGAAGAATTAATACCAGTCCTTCTCAAATACTTTCCAAAAAATAGAGGAGGAGGGAACATTTCCAAACTCATTTTACTAGGCCAGCATTCCCTGATAACAAATACAAGGACACTACAGGAAAAGAAAACTACAGGCCAGTATACCTGATGAATATAGACGCAGAGATTCTCAACACAATACTAGCAAACTGAATTCAACAACGCAGTAAAAGGATCACACACCATGATCAAGTGTGATCTAGCCCTGGGATGCAAGGATGGTTCAACATACGTAAATCAATAAATGTCATACACCAATTAATAGAATGAAAAATTTTAAATCACATGAATATCTTAATAGATGCAGAAAAAGCATTTGACAAAATTCAATGCTCATTCATGACAAAAACTTTCAACAAAGTGTATAGAAGGAACATATCCCAACACAATAAAGGCCATATATGACAACCCCCCCAGCTAATGTCATATTCAACAGTGAAAGGCTGAAAGCTTTTTCTCTAAGATGAAGAACGAGGTAAGGTTACCCTACTCTTACCACTCCTATTCCACATAGTACTGGAAGTCCCAGCCAGAGCAATTAGAAAAGAAAAGAAGAAATAATGAACTGTCACAAAGAGAAATTTAAAAAACAATCTCCTGTACAATTGCATCAAAAAACAATAAAATGCCTAAGCATAAATTTAACCAAGATGGTGAAAGAGCTCTACACAGAAAACTATAAGACATCGATGAAGGATTGAAGAAGACACAAATAGAAAGATGTCTCATGTTCATGGATTGGAATAATGAATATTTTTCAAATGTCCAAACTACCCAAAGCAATGTACAGATTCAGTGCAACCCCATCAAAATTCCAGTGGCATTTTTCATAGAAGAACAGACAATTCTAACATTTGTGTGGGATCACAGGAGACCCTGAATAGCCAGAGCAATCTTGAGAAAGAAAAGGCTGGAGGCATCACACTTCCTGGTGTTAAACTATATTACAAAGCTACAGTAATCAAAAGAGTGTGGTATTGGCATAAAAACAAACACAGAGATCAGTGGAGCAGAACAGAGAGCCCAGCTATAAACCCACACTTATATGGTCAATTATTTTATGACAGAGGAGCCAAGAATATACAGTGGGGGAAGGACAGTCTCTTTAATAAATGGTGTTCGGAAAACTGGACCCTTATCTTACACCGTATACTTAAGTCAACTCAAAATAAATTAAAGACTTGAACCTAAGACCTGAAACCATAAGACTCCTGGAAGAAAACATAAAAGTTAAATTCCTTGACATTTGTCTTGGCAATGATTTTTTGTATTTGGCAACAAAAGCAAAAGTAAACAAGTGGGACTGCATCAAAGTAAAAAAGCACAGCAAAGGAAACCATCAGCCAAATGAAAAGGCAGCCTACTTAATGGGAGAAAATATTTGCAAGCCATTTATCTGATAAGCAGTTAATATGCAAAATATATGAAAAACTCATACAACTCAAATAGCAAATAATCTGATTTTTTAAAATGGCAGAGGACTTGAATAGACACTTTTTCTAAAGAAGACATACAGATAGTCAACAGGTACATGAAAGAGCACTCAACATCACTAGTTACCAGGAAAATGCACAACAAAACCACAATGAGCTACCACCTCAAACTTGTTAGAATGGCTACCATCAAAAAGACAAGAAATTACAACAGGGTTGGCGAGGGTGTGGAGAAAAGGGAGCCCTTGTGCACTGCTGGTGGGAATGTAAATTGGTGCAGCCACTGTGGAAAACAGTATGGAGGGTCCTAAAAAAATTTTAAAGTGGAACTACCATTTGATCCAGCAGTCCCGTTTCTGGGTATATATCCAAAGGAAATGAAAACAAGATCTCGTAGAGGTGTCTGCACTCCTGTGTTTATTGTGGTAGTATTCACAGTGGCCGAGACATGGAAACAACCTGAGTGTGCATCGGTGGTTGAGTGGCTGAAGGAGATGTGTGAGTATTCAGTGGACCATAATATAACTCAGCTGCAAGAAGGAGGGAACGCCTGCCATTTGCAGCAGCTTGGCTGGACCTTGAGGGCATGGTGTGCTGAGTGAACTAAGCCTCTCAGAGGAAGACAAGTGCTGCACGGTATCACGTATATGCGGAATCTTTTTAAAAGCCCAGCTCATTGTAAAGGAGGTCAGGAGGGTGGTTGCTGAGGGTGGGGAACATGGAGAGATTGATAAAACTGGGTCCACGCTGTCGTCGGTCAGATGACCAAGGGCTGAGGATCTAACGTGAGATGTGGTGACTGCATCGTGTAACGCGACGTAGAAAGTAGCGTTCTCACGCAGAAGAACGTAAATCTGAGATGATGGACGTGTCAGTGACCTGGACGTGAGAAATACTTTCACTCTGTGCGTGTACGTCCAGTCACCACAGTGGACATAGCTAGCCATTTTATAGGTCGGTTACGCCACAATAAAGCTGAGAAGAATTTAAATTTAAAGAAATTTAAAGTTTGTTTAAATTTTATATTACTCTTAAAATCAGAAAAATTATGTGAAGAGAACTCTCTTTTTTTTTAATGGTTTTCAATTCTCTGACTACATGGGCATTGGTTTTCTGGAAAGGTGTAACAGCCATCTCTGGAAAAGTGACAAAAGCCATGAACGTGCACAGCAGAGAAATGGACACTATACCTGTTTGTAAAACGTTACATCATGTGTGGAAGAGTGGACCCCGGGTTAAGAGCTTCGTGTGTAGGGGTGCTAGCTGTGCGTTCTCTCACAGCCGGGATTCTCCGTTTGGCCATTTCCCTCCTCGGTTCTCCGGCCAGTTTCAACCTGGCTTCTATTCTCATCCTGTCACTGAAGCTGCTCATTTGCACGTCGCCAGCAGCCCTCTCTGGTCACCGTGCCGCCTTGGCTTCTCCTTCTTTTACCCCGGTTTTAATATATTCATTTGTGCCGCAGTGTATGTATTATTGCAAACTGCCTTAGACCATTTCTGAAACAAGACACCGATTGACAGATACCTCCACTTGTGTCTCATTTCTCTAATCATATTTATGCCAGCCTCTCTCCAGAGCTCCAGATTAATGTATGTGCTTACTGGCTGTACCAGGGTGGGTATCTTACAAGCACCTGAAAACTAACACGTCCACTACTGAGCTTACTGTTTACCACCTCCAGGCCTACCCTACCTGTAGTCCCTGTTACACAGTAAGAGTACAGATCTTGTACCTTTAGATCTTACACCTAAAGATGGACGTCTGTACTCCCAGAGATGCCGGCTCTCTGCCAGGGCTTGGTTCCTTCGCCTCTCCTCCCTTCCTCCCTCTCCCACTGTGGCTGCCCTGGCTCGCGTGCTCAGCTTCTTGTGCATGAAAATTAAAACTCGTGGCTCTGGTTGTGCTCTTCGAACTCTGGGATACCGGTACCCAGAAGAAAGAGTATACCGGACGGTCCATGAGGCCACAGGGTAAATGCAGAGCATTTTCCTGGGGTGTCGGTTTTCCCTGAACACTGTGGGGTAGGGCAAAGAAGAGATTAGGTGTAGGTGTTAGGAGTAATTTGTAAAAACAAAAACAAAACTTTGACATGTACTGGCTTCCGGGATAAAGTCTAACCTCCTTAGCATGGCATAGAAGATGCCATATGATCTGGCCAGATGCTACACTCTGTGGCCTCCCAGGCTCTGTAAGCCCTGAGAATGAGAAGCAGCAGGAAGAGGTGGAGCACAGCTCAGCCCCAGTGGAGGCGGATGCAGAGCCTGGTCCCACGAGCCAGGGGCCGCCCACGGCCAGACGCCGAGCCGGCTCTTAAGGAGGAGTTAGATCAGAGCACGGTGGCATTGAACATAGAGATGTTCTAGAGGAGGGACTCCCGGACAATCCAGCGGTTAGGACTCGGCGCTTTCACTGCCGAGGGCCCGGGTTCGATCCCTGGTTGGGGAACTAAGATCCCGCAAGCCACGCGGTGTGGCTAAAAAAAAAAGATGTTATGGACCAAAAAACAATCTGAACAAATCTGAGATCTAAGCCCACAGGCTTACTAGTCACCGTGGACCTTTGAACCCAGCAGCTGACACAAACAGTATGGTTGTAAGACACTTAAAAATTAAGTTAAGAAAAACCATTTATTGAGAACCTGGGGTCGGGGGGCCTTGTTTCTGCACTAGGTTCTTTTAACATAGAGAAACAATGTTTTCATTGGCTTTTATTACTGTTCTGAAAATAACAAAAGTAAAGACTTAGATGATATATTTTTAATAATTGTATCCCGTTGGACACGGTTAAGCAGCACCCAGTAAATATTTATTGATTGAGTAAGAGGCAAATAAGGTAGAACTATGTATAGAAAACAAATTTTTTTTTTTTAAGAAATGAAATTTCCTTTTAAAAAATTTTTATTTTATATTGGAGTAGAGTTGATTAACAGTGTTGTGTTGGTTTCAGGTGTACAGCAGAGTGATTCAGTTATACGTATACTTGTATCTATTCTTTTTCAAGTTCTTTTCCCAACTTGGTTATTAAAAGAGTATTGAGCGGAGTTCCCTGTGCTCTACAGTAGGTTGTTGTTGGTTCTCTATTTTAAATACAGCCACGTGCACATGTCAGTCCCAAACTCCCAGTCTATCCCTCCCACCCCCCCGTAACCATAAGTTCGTACTCGTAAGTCAGTGAGTCTGTTTCCGTTTTGAAAACAAACTTTTAAACCCTGCAAATAGTACACCAGTTTTATAAGTATGTGTAAAATGTTTATATACATTGATCTCATCTTAGGATGCAAAAAAACTCCAAAAAGTATAAAATCTTTATAACATGGAAGTTAAAAAGTAGTCTCCTACTAAATAACAGTTGTATTGGAAAAGATTTTAACTGTTTGGAAAATTTTATATATATATATGTATCTCTTAGGAATGTGACTAAAACAATAGTCTGAGGAATCATAAGTCATTTGACTTAAGATCTTAATAATTTGGATGTAACCGTGACTGGGATTTGCTTCAAAACGAAATAGAGGGATGAAAGAAGTTTTAAAGGAAACAACAAAGACCAAAGCAGAAATAAATTAGAAAACAGAGAAATGGTGGTGGTGATAGTTCTAAAAAAAAAAAAAAAAAGCCACTGAAAGATGTAAAGACTTAATGAGCTCTAGAAGTAGCTTCATAAAGCTTCGCATGTAAAGGCTGCAGCCCGTAATGCTGATTGGAGAAAGCAGGCATTGAGGGACCCACTGGTGAGTGGTTCTTGCCTGTTCCTTGCCCTCCAGTTACTGTGACCAGCTGAAAGTCTCAGAGAGCACCCACGTGCTTCAGCCCTTCCTCCCCAGCATCCTGGATGGCTTAATTCACCTGGCGGCTCAGTTCAGCTCGGAGGTCCTCAACCTGGTGATGGAGACCCTGTGCATCGTTTGTACGGTAGACCCAGAGTTCACAGCAAGCATGGAGAGCAAAATCTGCCCCTTCACCATCGCCATCTTCCTGAAGTACAGTAACGGTATGCACGAGGCGGGTGGGGGGCGAGTGAGCGCTTCCCTGGGTCTGACGGCCTTGGCATTAGAAGCAAAGAATGTGACTTTGAATTAGCGAGAGTAGGGTCGTGCTATAGACCCGGCAGCACTGAACAGCAGAGAACCTAGGCCTGTAACTCTCGCTGTCTGGTAAGAACTGGGAAGAAAGATAACGAAGAAAGCTAACCAGCAAGGCGTATAATTTAGGACTTTGACAGTAAAGTAAGGGAATTGAGCAACTAAACCAAAAGCTTCCTAAAGGAAGAGGCCTAGAACTATAACTAGAAAAGTGAAGAAGGAGATCGGTACATGCAGAGGTTTATGAATAAGGTGTTCATTGCATGTTTTTTATAGTAGCAAAAATTTGGAAATACTGAGAGGTTAATTAATTATATCCATAAAATGGAATGCTTTGCAGCCGTTAATAATCAGACCTCAAAGGAATTGTTAAAGCCATGAGGAAGCGCTCACCTTGTAGTAAGTGAATAGATTGTTTTCCAAAATGCGTACAATATAACCTCAAGTTTTGGTTTTGCTTTAGAAAAGGGTGTGTGTGTGGATATGTACATAGAAAAAACACCGGGAGAAAGTGCATCAAAATGTTAAGGGTAGTGACCTCTATAGGTGGCGGGATTACAGGTGTATTGTTTCCTTTAATACTTTTCTGCATTGTAAGTTTTTCTGCAATGAGTGTGTATTAGAAATATTGAGGACACTTGTATCTGAAGAGTGAGTGCTGAAGCTTGGAAGGGGGTTGGTTATGTAACGTGATGTCGTACTAAACATTTTATTCAGTTTGTTTTTTCACTGAAGAATGTGTCCTGAGGAGGGTTCCACACTGCACTCTTAGATCGTCCTCTTCCTCTCCGCCCGTCACATAGTATTTATTCCATAAATACCATCATTTATTTACCCATTCTGTTCAAGGGCCTCTGGCTTGTTTAGAGTTTTCGTCTGCTATGGACGGTGCTGCAGCGAACTTCTAACGTGTGTCTTAGTGCCCCGCACGGCGCATGCGTTGTCTCATGCTAGATAGAGGAGGGCGTTTATGTTTTTCTTACATAAAGCAGGTCGGGCTGAAGTTGCATTTCTTCACGAGGCCCTGCTTTGGGGAGCCTTTGCCTTTTGCCCTCCAGTGGCTTTGGGGGTTCTTGTGCATGGTGACCACCCCCAGGAGGTGTACGCGGCCCTCGTCGACACGTGGGAACCTGGGAGGAGTCAGTGCTTGGGCAGTTTCCGAGACTGATGTCTTCTCAACGGAGTACCAGTGGGGGCTTTCATTCCCCTTCAGCGTTTGTTTTCATAGCCCGTCCAAGTCTCACAAGAATACGGACGTTAGAGATGTGTCCCAGAAGAAGAGGCGGGTTTTGTTTCAGGAACAGCTGTTGCTGACTCACCCCTGACTTCGTGAGATCACACGCATGCTGTCTCCCGGACAGCTAGCGGCTCTCCCTGCTTTTCAGTTTACTCAGGGGGCCCCAGTAGGTCCCAGGTCAGTGCTGTGTAATCAGAGCAGCAGTTGTAAACATATGGACACCAAGGGGGGAAAACCGCGGTGGGGTGGGGACGGTGGTGCAATGAACTGGGCGACTGGGACCGACGTGTAGACGCTGACGTGTATGAAACTGATGACCAGTAAGAACCTGCTGTATAAACAGACAAAAGACAACTAATACTAAACTTTCTTTGGGTTATTTGTATGGAAATATGCTAATATAAATGTTTCAGACATTAACGTGAAATTTCTAAAAAAAAAAACCGCAAAGCGGAAGTCGTTCACTTCGGTTAGGGCCAAACAACCGGCAGCATTAAGGCGGAAGCCTACACAGACCCCCGGGCGGGGGGACTCGTGTCGCCTTGTCCACTCCAGACCCCGTGGTCGCCTCGCTGGCCCAGGACGTGTTCAAGGAGCTGTCCCAGATTGAAGCCTGCCAGGGCCCCACGCAGATGAGGCTGGTTCCCACCCTGGTCGGCATCATGCAGGCGCCAGCGGACAAGATCCCTGCGGGGCTCTGCGCGGTACGGCGGCCGCTGCGGGGCCGGGGTGGGGGCGAGGGAGCGCGAGCGGGCCCCGCGCGAGCCCCCGGGGTCCCCGCCCGCTGACGCCGACCAGCGGCGCCGTGCGTTCGCGGGGTGATGTTCCGGGCTGCTTCGCCCACAAGGACAGCGGGCGGTCCTCGAGGCTTTCAGAAGGGAGCTCTTGTTCCCAGGTGCCCTCGGCGATTGGACACCCCCGTGATGACCCTGTCCCTGGCTGTCCAGTCAGCCCCCCCCCCCCCGCCCACCCCCATGGCTTCTCAGGCGGAGAGCTGCCGCCGGGAGACTGAGAGTGCCCTCTCTCTGCCGCCTTCTTCCAGAATCGTGCCTTTCACGATGAGTGTCTCTGGGTTGGTGGGGGGCTCCGCCCAGGGAGGGCCTTGTGGCCCTCCGCCCAGTCCAGAGGCAAGCCTGCCTTCTCTCCCGCAGACGGCCATCGACATCCTCACCACGGTCGTGCGGGGCACGAAGCCCCCCCTCTCGCAGCTGCTTATCTGCCAGGCCTTCCCCGCCGTGGCCCAGTGCACCCTGCACACGGACGACAACGCCACCATGCAGGTATCCCCGTGCGGGCGTCGCCGGGCGGGGGTCTGAGCCGCGGTGCATGCGCAGCAGGCCGAGAGGCTGGACACCGTTTCCTGCCTTTGAGATAGAAACCCCCCAGCTCCATGTTTGCCCAGAGGACCCGGGACGGGTCCCGACCGCTAAAGCCAAGACGTTCTGTGCATCTCGGAGGTGTGAGCGCCAGCCATCCTACTCTGTGTCTGGGTGTTGCTGCGGCGGAAGAGGTTATAGACGTACAGACTGATGAAGTCAGCCAAGGGATCAGCCTTTGGCAATCTGCAGGCAGCGTGGCTGGTGTGAGGTCTGCCTTATTCTCACAAAGACCTGCAGTCCCCCCGGTTACTGCTCTGTCTTAGCTCTGTTTTCTCAGTACCAGAGGTAGAGCTTTACGGTAGAAGCTCCGTGTGCGTGTCCATCCTCCCTTTGGTGAGAAGCGTGCGTTTCTGAGCTAGCCGATGCGGCACAGCAGAGCCGGGGCGGCGCGCGCCTGTGTCTGCGGCGGCGCGGCCCCAACTCCAGCGGGACGAGCCCCCCAGACCCCGCAGACGGAGGGCTTGTGTGCCCGCGGCTGACCTAGCCCCCTCCCCTGTCCCCCAGAATGGCGGCGAGTGCCTGCGGGCCTACGTGTCGGTGGCGCTGGAGCAGGTGGCCCAGTGGCGCGACGAGCAGGGCCACAACGGGCTGTGGTACGTGATGCAAGTGGTGAGCCAGCTCCTGGACCCCCGCACCTCCGAGTTCACGGCCGCCTTCGTGGGCCGCCTCGTGTCCACCCTCATCTCCAAGGCGGGGCGGGAGCTGGGGGAGAACCTGGACCAGATTCTGCGCGCCATCCTCAGCAAGATGCAGCAGGCGGAGACGCTCAGCGTCATGCAGGTAAGACGGCCGCGGCCCCGGCGGCGCTGCCCTCCGTTTCCGGCCTGGCTGCCCGAGTCCCTGAGGCCGGCGTCCTCCTGTCCCCCCAGTCCCTGATCATGGTGTTCGCCCACCTGGTGCACACCCAGCTGGAGCCCCTCCTGGAGTTCCTGTGCAGCCTCCCGGGGCCCACCGGCAAGCCTGCCCTGGAGTTCGTGATGGCCGAGTGGACCAGCCGGCAGCACCTCTTCTACGGGCAGTACGAGGGCAAAGTCAGGTGGGGCTCCTCCTCCTCCTCTGGGCCTCCTGCCTCTTCCCCTGACTTGACCTGCCCAGCTGCCTGTCGTATTCCTTTTCCCTCCCTTTCTTTCTGGCTGAGCTGTAGAGTCAAGTGGCTGCCATCTCGCAGTTCCCAGAAGATAGTCGTTGCAGGCAGAGCGTGTGTTTTTGATCTCTGCTGGCTAGAGACCCTCCCCTGCCCGCACCTTCACCCAGCCAGGCGCTGCTGGCGGCTCCCTCTTCTTCGTAAGCCCAGCTTTCTAACTTTTTATCCTGGACTTTATCCGCGGCGTCTCGTCACCCCGCACCCCTTCTGGTGCGGACGTCGTGTGCTACTCACCCGCCCCGGCTTTGTTCGAGGGCAGCTCTCACCCAAGCGTCCTTAGGGACACGGGATCCACTTTTCAGCCAATCTCTCTTCTGTCCCCTAATTAGTTGTGAAAGCACTTTCCCCCTCCGCGTGTCGGGACATAACTGCTTGTCTCCTTGGAGCGAACTCCGAGGGGGCGGCTGGTCAGAGCAGCCCTTCTGGCTCTTCCTCGCCAGCTCGGTGGCGCTGTGTAAGCTGCTCCAGCACGGCATCAACGCGGATGACAAGCGGCTGCAGGACATCCGCGTGAAGGGGGAGGAGATCTACGGCCTGGACGAGGGCACCCGCACCCGCTCCAAGGCGGCCAAGAGTGGGTGATGCTGCTCCCCGCACACACACACACCACCGCCCCCGCCCCCCCCACCCTCCGGGGCTTAGGACACCTGGGCTGGGAGGCGCTTAAGACATGATTGTTAGTGGTGGGTTTGCTAAGAAGCGGCAGAAAACCCCAGGTGAACAGCGGGGCAGAGCCTATGGGTCCTTCTGCTGCTGGAAGTGGACAAGAGTCCCAGGTACAAGGACCCCCAGCGCCCAGCTTCATTCTGGGCCTTGGATACCCACTTCTGGTGTCTTTGCGTCTGATCGCATTTGGCCCATGACTCCGGTGATGTGTGGGCAGAGTGCAGAGCTGCCTTTTTTTTTTTAAAATTTACCATCTTAACCATTTTTTAAAAATTTTTATTTACTTTTTCTGCATTGGGTCTTCGTTGCTGCACACAGGCTTTCTCTGGTTGCAGAGTGCGCGGGCTTCTCACTGTGGTGGCTTCTTTTGTTGCGGAGCGCAGGCTCAGTAGTTGTGGCTCGCAGGCTCAGTAGTTGTGGCTCGCGGGCTTGGCTGCTCCGCAGCAAGTGGGATCTTCCAGGCCCAGGGCTCAAACCCGTGTCCCCTGCATTGGCAGGTGGATTCTTAACCGCTGCGCCACCAGGGAAGCCCTAGAGCTACCTTCTTTAACTGCAGGTTTACACTCACCTGTGCTGTTTCTCAAACTGCACGTCCCAGGACCTGGAGTGCTCCACCCTGTGCAGGCCCCCGGTTTCCAGGCTTTTTTACTGGCAAAACCTGTCTCCTTTAGTCCCTGAAATCTCTCATCTCTCCTGACTTCTAAACTCCTGTAACGTGGCACAGGTTGAGGTTATTTAGTTTTCCGTTGTGCCTCAGGGCTGGGTGTGGTCTGGGCAGTGGAGAGCCAGGGGGCGGTGCGCTGTGTCTGGTGAGCCGCGCTGCCTTGGGGGGGGGGGGGGGCGGCCCAGGGACCGTGGGACGTGGCGCCGCCTCTCTCCTTCCCAGACCCTGAGCGCTGGACAAACATTCCCCTGCTGGTCAAGATCCTGAAGCTGATCATCAATGAGCTGTCCAGCGTCATGGAGGCCAACGCCGCCCGCCAGGCCGCCCCTGCAGAGTGGAGCCAAGGTGCCTGCACTCCCTGGGGCTGAACTAGCAGCCGGGCCCCGGGCCTGCGGGTTGCTGGCTGGGGGTGCGGAGTCCCCGACGGCCCAGGCTGATCTCCAGGGTCTCCCTGCAGCACCTTTGGGGTGGCCAGGAGGCCAGCCCTTCCGGCTCGCATTGTTCCGAAGAGCCTCTCGGCCTGCTCTCTCCCCCCCGGCACGCTTAGGTTTTCCAGTCAGGCTTAGTGGGGGGTCCGGCCTGGTCCCCTACCACCGGGGCCCTCGGGGCCGCAGCGCAGAAAGCCGCGGGGCTTGTGTGTCCTGGCCTGCCTGGGTGTGGGAGGGAGATGCGCGCGTGTGCTCCAGCCGCACCTCGGCCCCTTGCAGACGACTCCAGCGACATGTGGGAGGACCAGGAGGAGGAGGACGACGACGAGGAGGACGGCCTGGCGGGCCAGCTCTTGTCCGACATTCTCGCCACGAGCAAATACGGTGAGCGTCGAGGCCGGCCCTGCGCACAGCGGTACCAGGGACGGGGCGCCCAGGAAAGGGCGAGCGGTGGGCCCACAGGGGACGCGCCTTGGGCTTCTGTGCCCCTTGACCTCGGCCGTGTGGGTGCTGCCTGCCCCCCCGGGCCTGGGCCCTGACCCTCCCGGGCTTGGTGTCTCTGCAGAGGAGGATTACTACGAGGACGACGAGGAGGACGACCCAGATGCCCTGAAGGACCCTCTCTATCAGGTCGATCTGCAGGTGAGGGTGTCCAGAGCAGGCGCCTCGGCTCAGCACTGTTCCGGGTTGACCTTGTCTTGCCCGGTGGGCGGGGCTGGGGGAGGGCGGGGACTCTGCACCCCTGCCCCGTGCCGGAACCCAGCTTCCTGGGGCTGTGGCGTCAAAGTCCTAGGGGTGGACCGCAAGGTGTGGTCTTGGGAAATCCCCGTGGAATTCAGTCCCCGGGTTGAACCTTCCCCAGAGCCGAGACGGGCGGGCACCCTCTGGGCGCTGGCACTAGCGTGAAGGCCAGCGGCCCCACCCTCAGGGACGCCCCCCTCCTCTGTCCCCCCAGGCGTACCTCACGGACTTCCTCTGCCAGTTTGCTCAGCAGCCCTGCTACGTGGTGTTCTCAGGCCACCTCAGCGACCACGAGAGGCGGGTTCTGCAGACCATTGGCATCTGAAGCGGTCCTCCTCCCGCCCCGCGGCACACCGGCCTGCAGCCCGCACCGGCCCTGAGGTGCACTTGCTTCTCAGCCTAGAGCGGCCTCTGCAGAGCGACACTGACAGTACAGACCAGGCTCACCGGTGCCATCACCTAGGAACGCTGGAACAAAGGACCTCTCCCAAAGTACCCTGAAGAAGCCCGTCTCCGGGACCTCTTTGTCCCCAGCTGTGCCCACCTCTGCTCCTAGAGTCCTCCGCTGGCCAGGCCAGAAACACCGTGCCCGGCAGGGTCACGTGTTCGTGGATGATTGGGCCTCGCCTGAGAAGCGCCGGAGGTCACCACCGCCCGTATTCTAAAGTGGACCTGTTTCCTTCCGCAGGACGTCTGACACGCTCAGACAGGAACGCACTCGGGCGAGAGTGGGGTTTTCTGCCCCCCACCGCAGATGCGCTGGGTCTCGTAGGAGCGAGGGGAGGCAGCGCCCGGGACCCCTGTGCCTCCTACGACACAGACTCCCCGTCAAAGGAGGTCATCTTGGTTTTGCCTCGTTGCATGACGCAGCCCCTCCCCGGCACCGTTCCTCTGTATACATGCACGCACACATAAGCCAGACAGATGGCAATTTGTTTTTCCTTTTTTAGAAAAAAAAAAAAAATGGGGGAAAAACAGATTTTTTTAAAACGTCCACCTGACCCAACCATATTTAACATGCCTCTCCCACGCATCCCCACACAGTCTGATACTCAGAGGCCCCCCCTCTCCCTCAGGAATTCTCTAAGGTGGGTAAGTTGTAGCCCTCAAATTTGCAATGTGTATTTTTCTAGGAGAGTAAAGTAATCTTTACAAATGAATTTAGTCTGCATGGTATAAGGTGTCTCAGCACCTCTGCCTTCTATTCCTTTTAGAAGGAAAATTAAAATGAGGGCAAAGGCTTAGGTAGAGCCATGTAATAGACACTCTTGTGTGTTTTAGCCGACCTAGAGGAAATGATGGATTCTCCTAGTTGGGAATTGTCTGTGGTGGGTTCAGAAGTGAATGAGGATAAGAAATCAGGACGAGGAAGGTGAATGAGCCCGGCAGCCCCTCTTTGGGTGCTGTCCTCACCCAGCGCCCCATTTTTAATAGCTGCAGAGCATTCCTTTAGGGTGGTGGTCTCACAGCGGGAAATAGAATATAAACTGCATTGAACTCTCCCGAGGGAAGACCACACCGCATGGGCATTGATAATGCGGGGCTGCCTTGGGAGCCTCGGGACTTGTTGCCACTACGTGTCCCTGGTGGTCACTGCCCCCCACCTGCAGCGGAAAGCCTGGGAGGGGGGCGTGCGTGTGTGCGCGCATGCGTGTGCGTGTGTGTGTGCGCATGTCTGTGTGCGTGCGTGTGCGTGCGTCTGTGTGTGCGCGTGCGTGCGCGCGCGTGTGTTCCCGGGGCTGCCGGCCAGGCCCTGGACTCGGGCCGCCTCCGAACACCGCCCCTCTCCCCGTGATTCTGGTGAGATGGCGGCGGGTCTGGCCAGCGGTGCTCGGAGGCTCCCCCCACGGTTGTAGGTGTGAAGGCGGGCTCGGTGCTGAAGGCCCACCGGGCCAGGATGTCCCGGGTAGGCACAGAGGAGTGGTCTCGTGCCAGCAGCAGGGGAGGCGTGGGGCTCCCACACCCTGGCCAGGCCTGCTCCCTGAGAAGACTGTCTGCATCCAGTGCCGCAGTGAGCCTCCAGCGAGGGCCCTTCCTCCTGCTCCCCTCTCGCTGCTTTTGGGGAGGGCCGGGCCTCCTCCCTCAGAGCTTGAGTCCTGAAGGAAAGGGTCGCGGCAGCACTTGGGGGGCTGCCTGGCCCGCAGACTTAGCGCTGTGGGCGAGAGCAGAGGCAGCCCCCGGCGCGCAGGCACTTCCTCGTGTTTCCAGAGCGCTCCCACACATGCCGTTCCGTTTACCTGGACAGCTGCTTCCCATTAGGCGTTTCCATTCTATCCTTGAGGAAGAGAGGTCAGAGACTACTTCCGTTGTCAGGGCAGGAAGTGAAAAAGACCTGCCGGAGGCCTGGGGAACTGACAGAAAGTTACACTCCAGCTCCTCTGTGTCTGTCTTTTTGGCCAAAGAGAACTAGCTCCACTATGGAAGGGGTACGACTGGCTCCCTGTTTGCAAGGAGTTGGAGTTCAAGATCAGACCCCTGCAGAATAAGAGCCCTTGGCTGTTCTGAGATCCTTCAGGTCCCCTAGCCTGAAGAACAACGGCCAGGACACCAGGGCCTCGCCCAGGGCTTCACAGAGCTCTCTGGAGGGGAGCGCACGGGTACGAAAGCACATAGGCGGGAAAGGAAGCCGAGGCGCTCACGTCCCTGACCTTCGAGCGCCACTGCTTGGGGGTCACGGAGCAGCCAGTGACTCGGGCAAGAACGATAAAGTGTCAAAGAGCAAGTGATGTCAAACTGGCCTCAGTGTCTAATTTTAATAACATACCAGATGACATCTGGACACGGTAAAGTCAAAAGCATTAGGAAAGCAAAAGCGGGTAACTGTCCACCAGCTCTCTGCAGATTAACCCATCGGGTGGTTCATGGTGCGCCCCAGGGCACTCTGTCCTCAGCCCTCCTTTGAGGTAAGTGGCTGATGAGCGTTTTTTATGCCTCACCTCCCAGAAGAGGGTTTGAGGCCATTTACAGAAGAAATAGACAAGGGCAGGGGGAGGCACTGCTCCTGTTCTCAAATAGGGTCCAGACATCTCTACAAGCTGCAAAAAGTGGGCAGAATCTCTGTGTAAGGTGGTTTTCAAAGATGCGGATTGACAAGAGCATCCATGAAAAAAGCCAAGGATTCCAGAGCACAGCTGTTGCACGATCCCGTGCCAGTACTGAGTGTCTGTGATGCCAGGAGCTGTTCGCGCGTCTCTGCAAAACTCCAGTCTAGACGAAGGCTGGGGTCGCAGCACAGCGTCCAGAGCGTCATGGACGGCCACCTCGGCCTTCCCGTGCCTGGCAGCGGGCCTGGACTGCTCCGTCCCGTCTGGTGCCCAACGAGGACTCCGTGACCGAGGAGGCCCGCCTGCAAGGGGAAGGCCGGGTGGAGGACCCGGATCGTGTCGAGGAAAGAAGCTGGAAGGGCCGGGGGACTTGGGCAGACAGGACATCGCTCTGGAAGGTTAAAGGCCTGTCCCGTGGAAGACTAACCTGGTGGACCCGTGGCCACTAAGGAGATGGCAACACACAGCCAATTCCTGGCTCCTCTGTTGCCATCGTGTTTCAGCAAACATCAAGCCTCTCTCATATGCAAGGCCATTGCCGGGTGCGAGGGGCTTGGCCCCTTCCCCAAGGAACCAGTCTAGTAGGGGATGAGAAACAGCGCGGTGGATCTGGGGATGTTACGAGAGAAATTGGTTCTGGGTTGAGTGCCCACTGCCCGAAGGGAACGGCTAATGGCTGTGGGGGAGGCTTCCTTGCAGGGTGGCTGAGAGCTGCCGATGTTTCAGAAGCACAAAATGCAGGGCTGCCCTGTGTGTCACCTGTTGATCTCATTTAGACCCTCTGCCGTGGATCCTTGACCGTGGCTCGGGGGGAGGGTGTTAGGGGCAGTCGGGAGCCCACTTAGGACTTACAGGAGGCCCTCGGTTCTCCGTATGTGCGATCCAACCAGCCAGGGACAGGGTGGTCCTGCAGTGGTTATAACTGTTGGAAAAACCCGCGTTCTAGCGGGCCCGCATGATTCAGACCCACGTTCAAGGGCCAGCTCTAACCTTACAGCGTAGGCGCTGTGTCCACCCCGTTCACAGGTGGATGAGACAGGCCCGGAGACGCACGATCACGAAGCCGAGGTTTCCTTCTCTGTGAAGTGGGGGCTGACACCTGCCTCGGGGCTGTGGTTACACGGGAAGCGGACCGGATTGAACACCCTCGGGCTTGGGCGGGGGGCGTCTGTCCCTTGCCTCCCCACCCTCCAGTCGCAGCCGTGTTTGGCCGTCTCCCTGACTCACTGGGTTAGAGTGACTCAGTTTCACAGATGCTGCTGCTAAATTAGGGCCTCGGTGAGCCTTCGGGAGGACAGCTCTGTGAGGGCCCTGCCGTGGGCGCGGGGAGCAGAAACGGAGGCGGCGGCGGCGGCGGCTCCTGCCGACCAGCTGCTAAGCAGAGCTTTTCCGTGTGGGTCTGCGTGACACTGTAAACGATCAATGTATTAATCTGCTTTCACTGGGTTTTTTTCCCTCCACTTATTCCAGGAACATAGCCGAGTTTTTGCACTTTCCTTGCCTTAGTTGCTTTTGCACGGGGAAGGCAGAACTGTTTGGGGACATGCTGCTTCTGGATCCTTGGTTGAAAGGTTGCACCAGCTGAGATTAGGCCCAGGGTCTTGGAGGAAGAGGGGGGGAGGGGTCCCAGAAGACAGGAAGGGGCCTTCTAGAAGTCCGCGGGCCCGTGGGTCATGAGGACCCTGCCCTGATCCTGGCAGAGCACTTGGAGATGTGAGGGCTGGACACAGGGCACCGGGGCTCCCGGGAGGGTCCCCGTACTTGGGTCGTGTAAGTCGAGGCTGCCGGACTCCCAGGCGCCCCGAGCTCCCATCTGCAGAGCCCTCGTGGACAGGGCTGCAGGGCCCGGCCCCGTGTCTGCACTGTGTGAGGTCCCGGGACCTTTTCGGGCTCCTGGCGGGAGGAGCAAACCATGGGGACAACAGACTGAGCCCCCCACCGGCTGGCAGGATAGAGACTCAGTCTGATCTCATTCGGCTGAAAGAAAGAAGCGTGGCCTTCCTGCACCCCTGGTTCCAGCCGGGCTCCCCTGCCTGACCGTGCGGGAGGGCCAGTTCCGCCCAGGCTGGGCCTGTGACCTGCCAGTGACCTCCAGCAAATCCTTTTTTCCATTGAAGAGAGAGAGAGAGAGAGAGCGAGAGAGAGAGAAGGACCAGAGTGCCCCTGCCGGCTGACCTGCGGTTCTGGTGGGTCTGACTGAACCCTAATCCGTTTGCAGCGCGGAAGCCGAGGCCGGACGGGCTGGGCAGTTTCTCCAGTTCGCAGAGCCAGGAAGTGGCGGAGCAGGGCCCCTGCCCTGGCCGGCATCGGAGCGGGGACTCTGCCTCCTGCATCCCAGCTTGGCCGTTCATGCCCTGGGGCCTCTTTGGACGAGCTGCTGAACCCCCAGCCGCCACCTCCCGGTCGGAGGAACGCCTCCTGCAGCGGTTCTGACTGCGGGGCTGCCTCACCGCCCGTACCGTGGGGGCCGTGATTAGTCTTAATCCTGAGCCCGGTGTCCTTCTCAGCACCTGGAGCTGCCCTGACACGGCCGGCCTTGCCGGGGAAGGCCGGCCCTTCGCATCTGCGCAGATGGTTCACACGGGGTCAGGCTGAAAACAGACCCCAGGGGGGAAGGGTCAGTGAACCCTTCCCCGGAGAGGGAGTGGGGACAGCCAGGAGAGCTGTCAACGGAGCCTCTTTCCTCTCTTACCCTCGGTCCCAAAATAGCACTTGTCTGCCCCACCCTGCCCAGCCGGCGGGGCTGCAGGCCGAGTAAGGTGCCGTTTAAAGACAACCTAGCCCTCCCCGTCTGCCCAGCTGGCCAGACCCGGACCCCTGCTGCTCTACAGCCGCCCAGGGCAGGCCGGCTAGCCCCGCCTGCTTTCCTGAGACCCTGGCTGCCCGGGTTCTGCCCGCACTGTCCTGGGACGCTGCAAAGAAGCAGAAGCCCGGCGCTCTGGGGGAGGTAATCCTACAAAGGCAGTGACAAAAGTCCCTCTAGAGAAGAGAGCTCCTTCCTACCTGGAGCTGGAACAGCGGTGAGGCCCGTCCCCATTCCCCCGCACACGCACACACATCCCTCCCCAACCAAGAGGACGGCGTTCCGTTTACAGCAAGAAAGAGTCAAGCTTGGGGCTTCCCTGGTGGCGCAGTGGTTAAGACTCCGCCTGCCAGTGCAGGGGACACGGGTTCGAGCCCCGGTCTGGGAAGATCCCACGTGCCGCGGAGCAACTAAGCCCCTGCGCCACAACTACTGAGCCTGCGCTCTAGAGCCCGCGAGCCACAACTACTGAAGCCTGCGCGCCTAGAGCCTGTGCTCTGCAACAAGAGAAGCCACTGCAGTGAGAAGCCCACGACCGCAAAATAAATAAATGAATGAACTTAAAAAATAAAGAGTCAAGCTAGACACCAGGAAAAACCTGATGAAGGAGAAGTGTGTGTTTATCCTGGAGCAGGGGGAGCCAGGAGACCCTGTTCCTTCAGTGCAATGAGATTATATCAGGCAGACAAAAGGGTGTAACGACCTCTCTGGAGGAGCTGGGAGGACAGAGGCCCGTGGGGTAGAGGAGGGCGGAGTGCCCGCAGGGCTCTCCTGAAGAAGACCCTGAGAGGCGAAGGAAGGAGGGAAGGGAGACACTCTGGTCTCGGGATGGCTCAGCGTGGACCACGGGCCAGGCGGTAGGGAGGAGCAGGAACCTGTGGAGTGGAGGCCCCAGGGCCCAGGGCCTGGAGAGGTGAGGGGGCCTCGCGGATGCGCAAGTCAGTCCGCTCTGTTTGAAGAGGAGGTGAGGCCGGCGGGGGGAGGGGGGAGGGGGGAGAAGGCCCAGGTCATCGCCCCACGTGGATGACTCAGCAGAGTACTGCCACCGCCCCGGGCCAGGCCCAAACTGGGTCACGGGCTTCCCTCCCCCCCCACCCCACCCCCACCCCGCCGCCACCACCACTGCCCCTGCTTCCCACACAGAGTACTTTACACGTGTTCAAGGAGAGGCAGAAGGTGGCGGAAAGGCCTGGGCTTTGAAGTCACAAAAGTCAATTCTAAATCCCAGCCCCCACCCCCTTGAGCTGGGAAAATTAACTTCTTCCAACCCAAGTTTCCTCATCGGTACAATGGGACCAACTTGAAACCGGAGGGAAGGGGGCGGGGCACAACCTTTGAAAGAATGGTTGACATAGCCCGAGGACGTGATATAAACTGATTAGAAACCTTTGAAAGAATGACACAGCCCGAGGACATGACATAGACTGATTAGAAACCTTTGAAAGAATGACACAGCCCGAGGACATGACATAGACTGATTAGAAACCTTTGAAAGAATGACACAGCCCGAGGACATGACATAAACCGATTAGAACCAAGTGGGTCCAAGATGGCGGACGAGTCGACTTGCACTAGACCGTGAGCCTCAGGACTCGCTCACTGTAACACATCAGCAAAGCTGAATGACACACGCACAGGTGCCGTGACAGTTCCAAGGCCGACCAGAAGGATCAGAAAAGGGGCGGTGGTCCGATTCCTGGAAGTCCCCGCCCCTTCCCGGAATAGCTGGAATGCTCCTCCCCCTCATTAGCCTATGAAATTACCCACCCCTATAAAAGCTGACAGCCCCACACCCGGGTGCCTTTCTCACCTTCTGAGACGGCCCGCTCTCTGTCTGTGGAGTGCGCTTCTCTCTAAGGAAATCCACTTCTTACCTATCACTTTGTCTCTCACTGAATTCTTTCTGTGATGAGACACCAAGAACCTGAGCTTCATTAAGTTCTAAAACCAGGTGTGTGATCTCAGTTGGAAGACTGGGTTTTGGCCGGGTTTGAGTCCCGGCATGTGGGTTCGAGTCCCAATCTGAGGTGCACGGCTTCAAACTTACTTGCAGAGTTAGCTGTTACTTTTGCCATTATTATCACACTCAACGCACTCTGCCTCCTCTGGTCCAGGAAAGTGTCCCGCTCACTGGGGGCCGGGAGGCCAGCTTGTTGAGGGGACCATGTGCTCCAAAGTGCTCTTGGCTGCAGAAGGTCTGGGGAAGCCCCTCCAGGCCTAGATATCTATCTGTACAACCACCTTCCAGGGCCCCCAGCTTTCCCACCTGGGCCTCTTCCTCACTCCCTCCCAGCCCGGAGGCCTGGCTCAGTTCGCAGGTCCAGGTCGGTCTCGGCCACAGAGCCGGCCTTAGCTCCCTGCCTCCAGGCTCCAGCATCCCCTGCTGAGAAGCGCCAGCCCTCCCGCGGCTGCCTGTTCTCACCTGGCCCGCCCACGGCCCCTTCCTCACCTTCTGCCCTTGTCCATCACCTGAACTGAAAAGCTTTCCTAGAATTTTGCAATCAGAAAATCACCGATGTCAGACTTCCCTAGTGGCACAGCGGTTAAGAATCCGCCTGCCAGGGGCTTCCCTGGTGGCGCAGCGGTTGAGAGTCCGCCTGCCATTGCGGGAAGATCCCACATGCCGTGGAGCGGCTGGGCCCGTGAGCCGTGGCCGCTGCGCCTGCGCGTCCGGAGCCTGTGCTCCGCAAAGGGAGAGGCCACGACAGTGAGAGGCCCGCGTACCGCAAAAAAAAAAAAAAAAAAAAAAAAGAATCCGCCTGCCAATGCAGGGGACACGGGTTCGAGCCCTGGTCCGGGAAGATCCCGCGTGCCGCAGAGCAGCTAAGCCCGTGAGCCACAGCTACTGAGCCTGTGCTCTAGAGCCTGTCCTCCACAACAAGAGGAGCCACCGCAGTGAGAAGCCCGCGGGCAGCAACGAAGACCCAACGCAGTCAAAAAGTAAAAATTGAAAAAAAAAAAAAAATCACTGATGTTGCTGAGAGCTGGGTGTCCTGATGAGCAGGAACCAGGGGTGTAAACTTTGAGGAGAACTACTTGGAGGAAAAAGGAGAAAAGCAGGAAAATTGCTAGAAAGGGATGAGTTTCGGGAAACATGAGGTTTTGTTTTGCTTTGCTTTATTTCGTTTTAATAGGAGAGATTTAAGATTTTGTTTCCTAAGGAAGGAAGAACTAAAGACGCGGAAAGAAGGGATGCTGAAGAGGAGCTCCAACAGAAGGTCTCTGCGAGCACGTTGGCGCGCAGCTGGGGCGGGAAGAGACAGCCCTTCATCTGAGAGTCGCTCAGCAGCCACGGGGGAGCCCCCGCAGTGAGGGCTGGGGGAGCACGGGGAGCACAGGGCCCTATGGTCCCCACTCTCGCAGAGCCTGTGGCCTGGGAATGGACACACCGTCAGGCGTGGGGACCTGGGAGCTCCCTCCATACATCTGTTTCTGTGGCTTTTTCTTTTTTTCTTCCCGGTACGCGGGCCTCTCACTGTCGCGGCCTCTCCCGTTGCGGAGCACAGGCTCCGGACGCACAGGCGCAGCGGCCACGGCTCACGGGCCCAGCTGCTCCACGGCACGTGGGATCTTCCCGGACCGGGGCGCGAACCCGCGTGCCCTGCATCGGCAGGCGGACTCTCAACCACCGCGCCACCAGGGAAGCCCTCTGTGGCATTTTTGACTGCTTCTGTGTCAGGACAGATGTACGCTCCCCCCCACCCCGCCCCCATCAGACTACCAGCCGACCCGACCCTCACTTCCACTCTCCTGGTGGGGTGCCAGCGCCCACAGGGGCCCAGAACGGGGCAGCGCCTTCTTTGGCTGCCCTTCCCGAACCGGTTTAGATTCTGTTAGGTCTTCCTCGCCTGGGACACTGGAGAGACTCGCTGTCTTCTGTTGGGCATGAATTGCTGGACTGATGGACCCTCGTGATGAGAGCTCAGACTTTAGCCTCTCGACGACTTTCTCATATAACTTACAGCCGTGTGCGGTATGTTGATCCTGCTGTACATCACAGCCCTGTGCTTGTTATCTTACAGCTGGGGGTCTGTGCCCTTTGCCGGCCTTCCCCCAACTGCCCCCTCCTCTGGTGACCGCAGATCTGACCTCTTTTTTCTATGAGTTTGCTTGGTTGTCTGTAATTGACCTACAGCACTATGTTAGTTCCTGTTCACAACATAGTGATTCAATATTTCTTTTTTCTTAAGCATTGTTTTATTATTATTTTTAAGTTAATTAATTTACTTTGGGCTGCGTTGGGTCTTCGTTGCTGCACGCGGGCTTTCTCTAGTTGTGGCGGGCGGGGGCTACTCTTCATTGCCGTGTGTGGACTTCTCATTGAGGTGGCCTCTCGTTGCAGAGCACGGGCTCTAGGCGCGTGGGCTTCAGTAGTTGCAGCACGCAGGCTTCAGTAGTTGTGGCGCGCGGGCTTAGCCGCTCCGCGGCACGTGGGATCTTCCCGGACCAGGGCTCGAACCCGTGTCCCCTGCATTGGCAGGCGGATTCTTAACCACTGCGCCACCAGGGAAGTCCTGATTCAATATTTCTATACGTCCCCAAATGATCACCATGATAAGTCTAGTTACATCTGTTACCATACAAAGGTGTTACATAGCTATTGACTATATTCCTCACACCATATTCCTCATCCCTGTGACTCATTTATTTTGTAACTGGAAGTTTGTGCCTCCTAATCTCCCTCACCTCTTTCCTCTCCCCAAGCCCCCTCCCCTCTGGCAACCCACCTGTTTGTTCTCTGTATCTATAACTCTGTTTCTGTTTTATGTTTGTTCATTTGTTTTGGTTTTTTTTAGATTCCACATTTGGGATATCATACAGTATTTGTCTTTCTCTGTCTGACTTATTAAACTTAGGATAATATCTTCCAGGTCCAGCCATGTTGTTGTAAATGGCAAAATTTCATTCTTTTTTACGGCTGAGTAATATTCCATTGTGTGTATACACCACATCTTCTTTATCCATTCATCTGTTGATGGACACTTAGGTTGCTTCCATATCTTGGCTGTTGTGAATAATGCTGCAATGAACATAAGGGTGCATAAATCTTTTCAAATTCGTGTTTTCATTTTCTTCAGGTAAATACGCAGGAATGGAACTGCTGAATCGTATGGTAGTTCTATTTTTTATTTTTTGGAACCTCCCTACTGTTTTCCACAGTGGCCGCACCAATTTTCATCCCCACCAACAGTGCACGAGTGTTTCCCTTTTCTCCACATCCTCACCAACAAATTTGTTATTTGTTGTATTTTTGATGACAGTCATTCTGACAGGTGTGAGGTGACATCTCACTGTGGTTTTGAATTGTATTTCTCTGATGATTAATGATGCTGAGCAGCTTTTCATGTACCTCTTGGCCGTCTGTGTGTCTTCTTTGGAAAAGTGTCTATTCAGGTCCTCTGCCCATTTTTAAAATCTATTTAGTTTTTATGTTGAGTTGTATGAGCTCTTTGTATATTTTGGATTTTGACCCTTATCAGATGTATCATTTGCAAATACCTTCTCCTCCCCAGTAGGCAGAGCTGGGTTTAGAATGCCTTTGCCACTTACTGGCTCTATTACCTTGAACAAACCCTTTAACACCCTTGAGTCCTAGAAATCTCTGTCTGTAAAACGGACTGATACAACCAGCGAGCTTAGTTTCGCTCATGGGATTCCGGGGAGCCCCAAATGAGGGGCCTGTCTGAGTGCCCCGAAGGATGCACACAGAGGGACTAAGAGAAGCTTTGGATTTTCTCCACAGCTTGGTCCCCTGCATGTTCCTGGTCAGGGAGCCCCTGGAGCCAGGGGCACAGCTACCAGTACTCAGTACCAACTTGTAAGGAGATTGATGACCCCCTACGGAAGTGGGGGGCAGGGCAGGGCCTCCCTATGCTCTCTGGCTACTGCAGTATCTCTGCGGGGCTGCTTTGTGAAGAAAGGGGTTTTCACTGTCAAGGGTGTCGGACTGGATGGTCCCCAGGTGGCCCCAGCTGTCTGCCATCCGGACTGGTGAGGCCATAGGCTGGCGCGTGTCAGGGCTGTCCACTCGGAGGAGGGGGAAGGGGCCACTCAGGGAGCCAGCGCAGCTGGCAGGGTCCAGGCCTGTGGGCCCGGCGGGGACAAAGCTGCTCTGAGCTGCCTCTCAATGGGCGCCTGTGTTCTGGGGTGGGGGCGGGGTGACCCCCGGCTCCTCGCTCTCCTCCCGCCGCCGCAGGATGTCCTGGGCTGGACACTGGGGCAGAGGAGGTCCCGCACAGGGAAGGTCAGGGTTGGCCGCTGTGCCTGAGCACTCGGAGGTGGCACCAGGATCAGGGCTTCTGGGGCCCGGGACGCCGATTGGGCCGAGGCAGGGGGCGGGCCCGGGCGGCCGCAGCGCCCAGCAGCCACTGGTCCCTGGGGAACATGGAAGGAGGAGCCCGCTCGGGGCGTGTCCGGGGCGGAGCCCGGAGGGGCGGGGCGCGGGGGCAGGGTCAGTGCCGACCGGCCGAGCCCCGCCCAGAGTAGGTGGAGAGGAGCCGGCGGGCGCGCTGGCCCCGCGGAGCTGGGCGGCCGGCGTCGTCCTGCGCGCCCCGCGCCGCTCCCCGCGCCCCGCCATGCCGCCCGCCGGGCTCCGCGGGGCCGCGCCGCTCGCCGCGATCGCGCTCCTGGTGCTGGGGGCGCCCCTGGGTAAGGGCCGGGGGAGCGGGGGCGGTCTCGGCGCGCGGTCCCGGAGACCCTGGGGGAGACCGCGCCCCGGCGTTGCGGGGTCCGCGGGAGGTGAGGGCGGCGGGTGCTGGGCGTGGGGCCGACCCCAGGGGCCGCTCCGGGCAGAGGCCTCTGGGCGCAGGGACCTGGGTGGAGCTCCGGGGAGTGGGAGTGGGGCTGGGCGGCCACTGGGTACCCCCGTCCGTGCCCGCAGCGCTGGCCGGCGAGGACTGCCTATGGTACCTAGACCGGAATGGCTCCTGGCATCCGGGCTTCAGCTGCGAGTTCTTCACCTTCTGCTGCGGGACGTGCTACCAGCGGTACTGCTGCCGGGACCTGACCTTGCTCATCACCGAGAGGCAGCAGAAGCACTGCCTGGCCTTCAGGTGGGCTCCGGCCCTCCGCCCCTTGTCCTCCTCCACATTCTTAGCCCACACCCAGGGCTCCGGCTTGGGCACGGAGCGGGGCTGTAGCGCCGGGGCTGCGGAGTTCCCGGAGGGGCCGGCTAGTTACCGTCATGTGGGCACCGCTGGCTGGGCTGAGCCCTCCGCTCGCTCTGGGCCTGCGCATCCGGGCGCAGTGGGGCTCGGGCGCAGTGGGGCTCCGGGCGCAGTGGAGCTCGGGCGCAGTGGGGCTCCGGGCGCAGTGGAGCTGGGGCACAGTGGGGCTCCGGGCTCAGTGGAGCTGGGGCGCAGTGGGGCTCCGGGCGCAGTGGAGGTCCGGGCGCAGTGGGGCTCCGGGCGCAGTGGAGCTCTGGCGCAGTGGGGCTCCGGGCGCAGTGGGGCTCCGGGCGCAGTGGAGCTGGGGTGCAGTGGAGCTCCGGCCGGAAGATGGGAGACAGGGGTCTGATTCCCAGGTCTTCTGCTCGCCAGCTGCATGATCTTGGGGAGGACATGTCCTGGGTGGGTCACTGTTTCCTCTCCATGAAAAGGGGGGGACACAATGAGTGGTTTTCAAACTTCTTATTGGAGGGGACGCGGACATATAGAACAGGTATAGGGAGGCTGTGATTAAAGTGGGATCTGAGAAAACAGCTCTGGATCATTTCCCAGGGGGCTTTGAGGGCCGCCGTGCTGGAGTCTAACCAGTCATGGACGGGGGCGCACACCCCACATCCCCGTCGGCCGCTCTCTGACCAGCAGGCTGCCTGGCCTTCCGGGAAGTGTGGCCCCCTAAGATCTGCCCACACCGGTAGGCCGCAGCCCCACCAGGAGACCCACATCTCGGTCTGTGGTGGGCCCCTGCTGTCCAGGGCTCTGAGCCCAGTGTTACCGGCAGCGTGGTGAGGACCCCCCTTCGAGGCTGGAAGGTGAGGGGACCTGTTCTTTGTCTAAGTCCCAAAACCATAGCGGGCATCGCCTCCGCCGTGATCCTCTTCGTGGCCGTGGTCGCCACCACCATCTGCTGCTTCCTCTGTTCCTGTTGCTACCTGTACCGCCGGCGCCAGCAGCTGCAGAGCCCATTTGAAGGTGCGTCCGTGTGGGACGGGGCAGGAGAGCCTGAGCCGGGCCAGGCTGACACCCACGGTGGGCACCGGAGGTCAAGGGGGTGGGGTTCTGCAGCAGCGTGTGCTTGCAGACACACACTTGCCAGCATGCAACCCCAGAAACAGGAGAGTGCAGGGGCATGTGTGAACGCTGGACTGGTATACACGATTGCGCCCGCCCCGTTTGCCAGCAGCAGCGTGTGTGCCCTGGGTTTGCGCATGCGCTTGGCTCTTAGGACGCACTCGGGGCGGGGCCTAGAGCGTGAGCATCGTGGGCGCGCTCGGTGCTCCGGAGGACGTGTGCCTGACTTGGCGTGTGACTGCGCATAAGCCCAGACTGCTGGGCGTGAGAACGGCGCCCCCCGGGCGGGGGATCGTGTGGGAGGACCCCGTTGCGGGCAGCTCTGCTGGGCTGCAAGATTCCCGCCCACAGCCGCCATCTCCTTGCCCAGGTAAGACGCTCCCTAGGCCGCGCTCTCTGGCCCAGGAGGTCGCTGAAACCCCCTGAGGGAGCAAACTGCTGAACCCAGACTGACCAGCCGGGGCCACCCGCAGGCTCCCTGCTGGACTCGGTGGAGCAGGGCCTGGGAGCAGAGGCGGCAGGGCCTCCCGGGCCGGAGGAGGCCGCTTCCCCTGGAGGCGGGGCCCTGAACGCTGGTCCTTGTCCCCCACCTAGGCCAGGAGATCCCAATGACAGGCATCCCAGTGCAGCCGGTGTACCCGTACCCCCAGGACCCCAAAGCTGGCCCTGCAGCCCCACAGCCTGGCTTCATGTACCCACCCAGCGGTCCTGCGCCCCAGTATCCACTCTACCCGGCGGGGCCCCCCGTCTACAACCCTGCAGGTGAGTGAGCCCTTTGCTCCCACCTGCCCGCCCCCCGGGCCCTCACAACCGAGTCCTTCTCCCAGACCTCCAGGCTGCCTTGGCCCCGTGGGTCCTGCGTGGCCCCGCGGTCAGGGGTTCCTTTGCGCCCTCCCGTGCCGCCGTGACCCTCATCCTGTCTCCTTGGCTTGCAGCTCCTCCCCCATATATGCCACCCCAGCCCTCCTACCCGGGAGCCTGAGCAGCCAGCTACGCCTCTGCCGCCCCGCAGGGACGCCCCCTCCTGAACCTGCATCCGGCCCGGGGTGGGCAGGGTCCTCTACTCGCCAGGCCCCAGACCGAGCCGCGCCCTGAGACCTTCTGGGAGCAGAGCCCCAGGGAGAGCATCGGGGGCTGAGCTGGAACTGGGCGGTGAATGAGGGCCGGCTGGGGAGGGCCCGGGCTGCGGGAAGGACAGGAAAGCCTGGGTCACAGCCCCTGCTTTCTTTTAGTCCTTCTCCTCCTGGGACCCCAGCTGGGAAGGCTGGGCCGCTCCCGTTTGCCCGTCGTGGGCTGAGGGGGCCCCACCAGCCGTGGGCCGAAGCCCTCCTCCTGGCACCCCCACGGGCCGTGCTCCGGCTGCTGGATTAAAGCTGTAATGACATGTCATGTGGGTTGTGTCACTGGGCCACGCACAGCTTCCTGGCTCTGCCGGCAGCCCCACAGCCCTGCAGCAGGGGAGGGCGGGTGCCAGGGCTGGAGCGCAGGCCGGGGCCCCCAGGCTGAGGGCTCCCCGGGCCGGTTCCCAGAGCCGGGGAGGCGGAGCTCGCCACTGCAGGGAAGAGGGTGCTCGTTGGTTACAGATTCCCCACGAGGGGCCGGCCAGTGAGGCACCGCCAGCTGCCCAAGGGCTCCTGCCCCCACTCGGTACACTGGGACTCACACTCGGGCCCCGCCCCCCTGTGTCTCCCAAAGTTGCAGGTCTCAGCTGCCTCATCTGTAGAATGCGCTGCTGCCTCAGGGCTGCCCTGAGGGTGAACCGTGGACAGGAAGCTTGGTCAGGTCCGCCCTTCCACCTCAGAGGAGCCAGCCTGGCCAGGTGCTCTCAGCTGCCTTGGAGCATCAGGGGAGCCCAAGGCACGGGGCACCCAGGCCCAATTCTGTGTCTCTGCTGGGCCAGGCAGCTCCCCTCCCCGCCCCCCTGACCTCACCTACCGAGGACGCGGGCCAGTTTTTAATTCAAGTGGGAAAAGTGCCAACTCAGCTTGGACAGCCACCCAGTCCGCCATCTCCCCCTTCCCAAGCCCCTCGGCTCAGCGCCCCTCCCCTCCGTCCGCGGTCCTCCAGTCCCACTGCAACCTGCTTGCCCTTGGGTCTCCTCAGGCCTCTGGGCCCCCGGCAGCCTCGTCTGGATGGCCATCGTGGTAACCACGCCCGGGGCCCCCTGGAGGCTCTTGTCACGCAGCCCAGGCGGGGAGCTCCTGGGCCAGCTGCGTGGGGACCAGGGTCAGACCTCTGTCCCCGGACCTGACCCAGTGGAGGGGAAGCTAGCGCTGCTGAGGCCAGAGCTGGGACCACAGCTGCAAGTCCACCTTTTCCCTGAGGATGGGGGGGCAGAGAGGCGGGAGGGGCCACGAGTGGCCTGGCTTCCAGCCGCAGGTTCTGCCCTCACGCTGGGAGAGGCGGTCACCAGGTCACTCCAAGGTTCGGACTGTCCCCCTCTCTCTCTCCTGAAGCTGGGAGGTGGAGGAGATTGGCAGGATAAGATTTCTGAGTTTCCCTGAGAAATGACGTGTAAATGAATGCAAGGCCATGCAGGTCAGAACTAATTATCCTTTTGCAACAGCCTGGGGTCAATTAAAAATTGCTCTGTAGTCTGGGAGGGGAGTCAAGTTTATCCCAATCAGAGCTGCCTCCTGCAACGCTGTCCCCAAGACTTCCAGTCAATTAACTCTGCAGGGCACTGAAAATAAGAGAATTCTCAGAAAAGGGGAGACCGTGACCGAGTGTAGCTTTCACACGTGGGGAGCAGAGAGAAGGGCCCTCTCACGTTCTCTAGTTTTTAAAACAAGACAGCACCCTGTCTCCAAAAGCGCCACGTCCTCCGTGGCCCAGCTCCTCACCAGGGGACGGGCACAGCTGCTCCTGCACCAGCACCCCGGAAAACCGGCAGACACCCTACAACACGGGGTGCGGTGGGAGGATCCGAGCGAAAGGGGGGTCCTGCTAGGCTGGGAGGGACCGGCGGGGACCTGAGGGGAGGTCTTACACGAAGCCCTCCGGCCTGCACTGCGGGGATGCTGCGGTGGTGGGCGTGCTGAGGCCAGCGCGGGAGGACAGGGAGGGGGCTAGGGCCCAGGTACTTGGCATACAGTCAGGCCAGGAGCCAGAGGTCCGCAAGAAAGGGGAGCGCTGGTGGGTGGGTGGGATAAAGGAGGGGGTGAGGCCTGCAGAAGGGGGCCGAGGGGTGGGGGGAAGGTGCATGGCCAGGTAGGGCAGGTAGAGCACGGGCAAGAAGGCTGAGGGGCACCCTGCCCAGGCCAGCAGCCTGTCCCCCTCCCCTGCCCTCCCCAGCAGGCAGCTGGCACGTGCCTATCCAGGCTGGGTGATCTTGGTGGGTGACCTGCGTTCGGATCTTACGCTTCTTACAGAAGCCACCTGAGTGGCCTTGGTCCCGACGCCCGGCCTGGGCCTCCTAACGACAGGAAGTGGGCCGAATAGCCCTGCAGGCCCGGTGCCTCCAGGGCCTGGGCCCCAGCTTGTACACACAGCCCCCAGGCCCGGCGAGGGGATGGGGGAGGGGGGGCACTTGTCCTGCGGGCAGGGCCTGGGGCCAGTCTCAGATGGACTCCTGGATGGGGTGGGGGAGAGTCCGGCGGCCGGAGGGCCCTGGGGGAGCCTCCTGGCCCAAGTCGGCAGGAAACCTGGGTTTGAATCCGGATCCATCAGCTGTCAGGTCGTTTGCCCCGCCTTGCAACCCCTCCCCTCAATTCAGCGGATCCCAGAGCACCCGCGCCCCGAGGACGCTCCCGATCGCCCCGCCCCCGCCCCCAGGCCTCCGCGCAGTTGGGCGGCGCCAGGTCCGGCCGTCCAGCCTCCGGGCTCGGAACGCTGCGCGGCAGAAGGCCCGGGTTCGCGGCGTCCGCCAGGTGGCGCTGCGCCCCCACCCCAGGCTCGGAAGGGAAGACGTCATCGGCCTGCGGAGGCCCCCGCGGAGCGGGGAGGGGGGAGGGCGGAGGGGGAGGGCGGTGCCCCTGGCGGCCCAGGAATAGCAGAAGGTGGTTTTCTGTCGGCTAATCTTGAGTTAAGTGTGTCACGCCCTAAAGCGACAGGTCCAGCTGGAAGTCTAGGATCTGGACCCTGGCGGGCGGGGTCGCTTAGGCCACCTGAGCCCCTTCACCTGCCCTTGTCGGTGCCGGGACGGGGCGTCACCAGGAGCAGCTCCGGGGCGGAACTCGGGCTCCTGATGAGCTGAGTGGTCGCGGCTCGTGTCACACTCTCTGGGCCAGGCTTTGTCTGCGACGCGGAGGCGACGTCGGTCCGGCTCACAGAGCTGCAGCCTCGGCCCGCGGACTTGCTGCGCTTAACTTGGGGGCGGCAGTGTGTCCCGCTCCGGCCTGGCCTTGGTTGGGTTTCTGGGGGACAGGCGCGTGGGTGGGGGGAGGGGGCAGGGTGCGCCCTGGGTTCTGAGCTCTCTGCTTCCCGGACCAGGCTGTGCTCTGTTTCTGGCCAGACCTAGCTCAGGGGTCCCGCTTCGGCGCAGGGACGCCCCACCTCCGCCCTGCAGACGGGAAGCTGCAAGCAAGCCTATATCTGACCCACACCCACGTGGCAGTTCCCCAGCGACAGGGGTGCAGCCCCTTTAGCCGATCAAACCAGAGAGATGCCTTTGCTATATCGGGGATGGAGGGCGTGGGGCAGGGGGGCACAGCCGTGTGGGCACTGCTCCCCAGTGGCCTGGGGGGCTGCCGGGGGGAGGTGGCTGGAGCCCGCGGTTAGGGAGAGTCACAGAGGAGCGCCCAGAACACGCCTAATATAGCCATCCCAGCGCCCTGCCACCCCGACGGCGGCTCTGCCCAGTGACCCCAGGGCCTGGACAGCCAGGCCAGCGGGAGCCCTCCCCTCTGTCTGAGCCTTTTCCTCACACTCTGCTTTCTGCGGATGGGAGCTCGGGTGTGGCAGCCTGGGGAAGCACGGCAGGGAACCTGAGCTTCTGGAGCCCCCCAGGGAGCCCAGGTGAGTATCGGGCGGGACCCTCGGGACAGCACAGAGGTGAGCACAGCCACGCACAGCTAAAGGCTCGTATATATTATCAAAATCTTATGGAAAAAGAGATACACAGCTATTTATACAGCAGCAGGTGGGTGTGAGGAAATGTCTGCTTTGGCATCGAACCTTCAGGTCCAGCTGCTGTCTGTCCTCTCCTCATGTCTGGAGCCCCCCCCCCCCCCCACCAGGCTCGCTGCCCCTGCCATGTCCTCTGATTAGCTGGGAGGGGCTTGGGGGGTGTCCTCAGCCCCTCCTCCCTCTTCCCTGGGCCCCTGGCCCTCCAGTCTTCCAGGCTTGCAGCACACAGAGAGCCAGCAGCCCAGCGGCCTTTTGCCCCAAGGGCTCCTCAGAGGCCTGAATCCTGGCCCTGGCGGGGCAGTGCAGCCGGGTGGGTCACGTGGTCCCGGGCGGGTCACGTGGTCCCGGGCGGGTCACGTGGTCCCTGGGAGACATCGTTCCTGGATGCTAGGACTTCGGCAGCCTACCAGCCGCATGGGCCCCAGGCGTGCCGGGCCCCAGGCTTGCCATCTTCTCGGTCACGTGCTGAAAGGACTCTTCTTGTCCAGAAACCTCAGCTCCAGGTGCGAGACATTTGTGGAGAGCCTCAGAGACAAGAAAAGGAAAGCAAGGAGAGAAGGCATCCTTCCCGGAGCTGGCCCAGGCCTCCAGCTCTCCCACGGCAGGGCAGGGACGTCCAGAGCAGGTCAGCCGGCGTGGTGGGCGGGGTCTGTGCGGCCCTGGGAAGCGGGGCCTGGGCAGGCGCGGCGTCGCGGGTGGCGCCTGCAGCCCGGTCCTACTGCAGCAGCTTGGGCACCTCCACCTGTCCGGGCAGAGCAGAGGCGGTTTAGAGGAGGGAACCCAGCGGGGTCCTCTGGAATCCCTGTCTCCTCCTTTCGTGCTGGGCTCACGACGAGATGAAGTGTGGACATAGGCACCCCTTTCCCTCTTCTGTGAAAACCCGATGCCATCGAACGACCCTGGGGTTACAGTCGAGGTTGTGCGGTGTCCCAGGAGTGACCGCGTAGGGGCGGGGTCAGCCGGGCCGAGGACCGAGCCTCTACCACCCAGGGAGGCCGAGCCTTGAGAAGCAGGGCCTCCAGGGACAGACCGCTTCCCGAAGACCTTTGGGATGAACTGACCTGTAGGACTTGGCTGGTCCCGGGAGGGAGTTAGGAAAACAAAGGCCGTTTGCGTTGGGGGAATGGGGGAGGGAGGGAGGGTCTGAAGCTGCTTCTCCATTTCTGGGAGAAGCGGGTTTCGCTGCAGGGGGAGGGGCTGAAGGGGGCCCCCGAGAGGAAGGCCGGACTCCCTCGCGGGGGAGGCGGGCGGCCAGCCTGCGCAGGGGGCCGCGGGGTGGGCCGGCCCCTCCCAGCCCCGCGCCGCGCCGCGCCCGAGCGCGCGCACTCACCTTCTTGAGCTGCTTGAGGTTGCTGGAGCGGATGGCGGCCAGCAGCTGGTCCCGGGAGTTCTCCTGGGCGGGGAGGCCCCTGTCGCCCAGCTTCCGCTGGGTGGCCGGCGAGAGCGAGCTCTTCGGGGTCTCCGTGAGGGGCGGCGGGGGGGGCGGCGCGGCCGGGGCGCCCCCCTGCCCCGGGGAGCTCTTGGGGGCGGCGCTGGGCGGCGGCCGCGGGGAGGGCCTCCCGGCCCGGGGCTCCTCCGGCAGCGCCTCCCCCGCGCGGGCCTCCCGCGCGCGCCGCCCTTGCAGCCGCTTCTGCCGCTGCCGGTCCATGTTGCGGCTGAGCAGGTTGGTGACGGTCATGCGAGGCCCGGCCAGCTCGAAGTGGTAGCCCAGCTTGAGCAGCGTGGTGTTCTCCCGGAGCAGCTTGGCCATCTCCATCTCGGCCTTGCCGCCGCAGATGTGGCGCTGGTTGTGGAAGCGGAGCTCGGTCAGCGAGCTGTTCTGCAGGAGGGCCCGGAAGATGGCCAGGATGCCCTTGCTGGTGATGTGGTTGGAGTCCAGGTTCAGGCTGGTGATGGTCTTGTTGGCCTTGAGCATGATGGCGATGGCGAACGCCACGTGGTCGTCCGCCCGCGTGTTGGCCAAGGCGAAGACCTTGACGGCCGTGTTGAACTCCAGCGCCTCGGCGAAGCGCACCAGGATCTCGGTGGTGATGCAGTCCGAATTGTTCACGTTGAGCTCGGTCACCTCCGGGTCGTTGCTCTTCACCCTCTCCAGCGGCTCGTCAAAGACGCTGGGGGCCGCCTCCTCCTCGGCCTGGCCGGGCCCGTCGGCGGGCTGGGCCGGGGCTCCGGGGGCCGATCTCTCTGGCGCCGCCGGGCCCTTGCTCTCTTCGCAGGGGGCTTTTGCACGGCGGGGCTCCTCCTTTCTGGCCTTCTCGTCCTCCGGCCTGGCACCCCTGTCCCTGCTCCCTCTCTCCACCTCCTGGCCCTCCGTCCGGGCGTCCGGGCCCTTCCTCTGCCCCCTCACCTTCTCGGCCTCCTCTCTCTGGCTTGCTTCCTTTTTCTCCTCTCCCTTCTTCCCCTTGTCTCCGCTCACACCCCCCTGCTTCTCCTCGTCCTTCCCGGGGGCTGCCGTCCCCTCGAGCGCCCGCCCCTCCTTCCCGGCCTCCTTCCTGTCCACCGCGGCCCTGACCCGGCCCTTCTCGAGGCCCCTGACGAGCTTCTCCTCCTTGGGCCTCTCTGCGCCTTTGCATTCAGCTTCGTCCTTGTCTCTTGAGAAGCTTTTCTTCAAACCGCCCCTCTTTGGCTCCTTCCCCAGGTCTGAGTCCCGTCTGGGGCCCAGGGGCTTTTTGCTGGCATCTCTGCCCCTTTCCTCTCCCTTCTTGGCATCTGTCTTGGTCTCCACTTGCTTGCCCTCCTAAGAATTCAGGAAAGAAAAATAAACATAAAGAGCTGGCTAAGGAGGCAGAGGAATGGGCCTGGGGACAGCGTGGGGGTCACTTATGTAACCGCCCGGGGCCTCCAGACAGCCTCCGTTGAGGACGCCGTGCGTGGGCCTGGGGTCACGTGCACACACCGAGCTGACATCGGACTCACAGAACGTCAGGGTCGTGAGGCCCCAAAGGGAATTCCTGGGCAGCTGTGGCCCTCCCTCCCCAGAGGATCTCAGACCCTGAAGTGCCCTCCTCTGTCACAGGTGACTGGGAAGGTGTGCCGAGCCTTGCTGGAACATCCCTAGAACTGGTCGTGTCTTTGTTTAAAATTTTAGATTTTTGTCCATATCGCTTGCTTTGTGTTACATTTGATTTTTTACAGTCCTCATTAAAACATTAGCTGTCTTGACCTCCGGGCTCCTGGGCTTGCCTTGCTTTCCATGCTCCGGGTGGGCGGGAGCCTCCGGGCCTTGCCCTGGCTCCCAGCAGTAGGTCAGTGATTCTCAGATCCTGGGGTTTTTACAGCCAGACCTTTTCAGAGGAAAAAAAGGTTGGAGGGACCAACAAAGGACTGCTTATGCTTTCTTTTGTCAGTTAGGAGTATTTGTAAATTCTGTCTACCGTCCTCATCTCATTGAAATAAGGAGGCATCAATGAAGAAGGAAGGTAGACGTAACAGAATAAAGGACATACCTTTGCAGCAAATATATGTGGCTTTTTGAAAAGTCCACATTATTTCCCTTATTTTTTAGTAAGCACTTTGCAAAGGCCCAGCCTTCTCTGTGAGGAGCCCGGGACCCGCCAGGTCAGCTGACCTCGGGAGAGCTGGGCCCGTGCCGCGGTGCGGGGAGCCACGGCGAGGATGCTGCGCTGAGCTGGAGGCTGGAGCGTGAAGCCTGCCCCTTATTCTGAGAGCTGCGGGAGCAACTGAATTGCCTAAGACGAGATATTAGATTTAACCCTGTCCGACTGTGATAGACCCCACGGCAGCCGGGCCCCCAGGGACGCCCCGATGTCCTTCTGAAGGTTCTTAACAGGAGGAGGCTGTGGCCCGAGTGGTGGGAGCTGTTCTGTCTCTCAGGAGCCAGGTGGCTGTGGGGACAGAAGCCCACTCGGCCTACGTGGCCCTTCCTCACGTGTCCCGGAGGGCGTGGGGTGCTGGTTGGTCCTGCGGAAACTGTGTGCTCCTGGACCACAGACCCATGCCCTCGGGGACCGGCCCCAGGCTTCATTTAGCCCTGCTGCCAGAATCCCATCAGGCGGCCACGGGGCACGGGGCCTGGTGAGCCAGGGCCTTGGAAGGCACCACTTCCCTCCTCCTGCCTCACAGGCCCAGGTCGGGGCTCGTGGGGCACAGAGCCCTGTCCCACTCACTCCGGCTCCCAGAAGCGGGGTGACCCTTCAGAGCACCTTCCAGGGCTGGGCCAGGAGGGGTGGCGACCGTGCCTTGATTCGAAAGGGAGAGAGGAACTTGCAGATACGAGGCCAGGGAGGGGCCCGGTGGCTCTGCCCTTTTAGGACATTTGTAAGAATCCACCCACCGTCTGGCCAGGGAGCCCCTCTCCCCCTCCCCGTCCCCCACCCCCCGGGTTCAGAGTGGTTCCATCACAGATGCTGTCCCCTCGAGGAGGAGGAGCTGTGGGTGAGCTGGGGCTGTGGCCCACCCCCCAGACGGAGGTCAGGCCCCCGGCCGTGTCCAGGGCACACGGGCCCGCTGCCCTCTGCAGAGGTCCCGTGCCGCTTGCAGGCCTCTCCTGGAGGGGACCTGGGGGTGCAGAGGGATAACTTAGCCAGCTTCACCCAGCGTTCGCGAGAACCCGACGTCAGACCCGTCTCACTGGCGCCCCCGTGGGGCGGGTGGGGGATAGGCAAAGGCACCGCCCCCTGCTGCCCGCAGAACCTGCACGCCCCGCACCCAGCCTCTCGGACTGTTTTCCAACATCCTGGCCCTCTCTCTGCCCCCGCGGTGTCTTCACCGGGATTCTCCCCCGACCTCACGCGCTCCCCGCACCGGCTGCTAGTGGGCTGGGATCGGCCACGTGTCTGCTCTACGGGGTGGGGGGCAGCCCTTTAAAAAGAACCTAATGAAAAACAGGCCGGGGGTGGGGGGGGGTGCGGGGTGGCGCTGAGTAATCATCGTTGCCTCCAAATAGCCAGGAATGAGGGGGGCTGGGGCCGAGAGCTCAGACGTTGCCTTAAAAGGAGAAGCAGCCCAGCGTCGGCTTCCGTGGAGCCAAGCTCCTCGGCACAGAGCACGCTGCCTCCTTGCTTGTGTGACGCAGATGCCAGGCCGACTTCTGCTGCTGGAACTGGGGCTGCATCTTGGTGACCTCTGGGGCCGACTCTGTGTTCCTGTCTCTAGGCCCCTCGACGAAGAGGGTTTAGGTTGAGTTGAACTAGGGACCTCCATGGAGCAAAGGTCTGCAGGCCTCTGGATGAGACCAAGCAGAGTTATTTTCTTCCTTTGGGAAAAGCTTCCGGGTCAGGGGAAGCCACAGGCGAGGTTTGGGACTTCCTCGTGGACGCAGGGGAGGGGAAAGGACGACCTCGGAAAATCTTTAAGGACCTGTGACACGTGGCAGGGACCTGCCGGGGGTCCAGGGTCAGGGTCAGGGAGAGAAGCAGCTCCTGGTCCCCAACTCCTCCAGGCCTTTTGGCCTCCTGACTTTGCTCTGTGCCTTCACGTGGTCGGGATCCAGGTGACGGGTCTTTGGAGGGTGTGGCCGGCAGGATGCGGTGTCTTTCCCCACCTTGGGCCTTGCGCTACTTCCCTGGGAAGTCTCGTCTGATTGGACAGGGGAGAGCACTTCCCACTTCCACTGCCAAAGCAGGAGAGGAAAGGAAGTGCGTGCCTGTCAGGAAGTCCCCCAAAATGAGGACCCCCTCCTCGCCTGGTGTGCCGCACTGAGCCCCCGGCCCACCGGTGCCCTGCGAGCTCACGCTGACTGCCCCCCAGGTCCTCTCTGTCCTTCCTGTGACCCATCACCTGAGGAAGGGTAATCCTGGCCCGAGGCGTCTGCAGGGAGGGGTTGCAGGCCCCCAGAGGGCAGATGGAGCCTGGGAAACGCCCCAGAAGGGGAGGGAGTGCAGAAGAGACCCGCTGGCCCCGGAGGGAGTGGAGCCAAGGGGGCAGGGGTGGCCACGGCCTTGAGTTTAGGTGCCTTTGCTCCTTCCCCGCAGCAAGAGGAGGATGATGCCCACCCTGATGGCTCTGTGTCCCCAGGGCTGCGCGGTGAGGTCCCTGAAGGTCTGTGTCTGGAGCATCCGGGCTGGGGACAGCGACACGGCTGCCAGAACTCTCTCCCCAGACTTCACTGAAGTTCTGGGGGCGCTGACAGCCTCAAGGGTGTGGAGCAGAGCCCCTTAGAAGACAGCGTTTCCCCTTGGCCTTGGCCGGGGCTGCTTCTTGTTCCTCCCTGGTCAAGGTTCCGTTTCCTGGGAAAGCATCAGGGGGCATGTCCTGCTCCCGTGCTCAGAGCGGCCCCCCCCGCCACCAAACACCTCTCCTTCCTGTCCTGCGCCTGCACTCCCCACCAGCCCCTCCGTGTCTCACAGCCCGGCTCGCACCCCCCTGCTTCTCCTCTGAAGCCGGCTGGCCGAGGGCTGGGGCCCTGGCCCCCACTCTCTCCAGGCACCTGGTGACCTCTGATGTCAGACACTGAAGCTGTCAGGGCCGTCTGCCTACAAGGGAGGGCAGGGAGGAGGCGGCCATGGGCTCAGGGCGCCCGAAGTTCCCCTGGGAGGGCAGCTCCCTTACAGGGCTGGCAGGCGTGAGGGCAGGACAGGGGCAGGGCCAGGGTTCACGGGGGCCCGGAGAGCTCACTCCCTCCAGCCTCCTGCTGCGCAGAGGGCCAGCTCTCTCACTGTTTTCCACCAAGAAGAAAGAGTCTAGATTCTCCCAACAAGAAGCTTCAGCAGAGTCCATTGCCTTCGGGGGGAAGCGGTATTCCTGGGGCGGGCAGCCCTGGGAGGGACGGCGGTGCCCGTTTCCCTTGGTGGTTCGCGGGCGGGAGCCTCTGCTGAGGCTTAGGCCAGCTCACCGGCCTGAGCTTCAAGTCTGTGACAACTGATCATCCCCTAGAAAGCTACCGGTTCCCTCCAGGGCTGTCGGGAAACGGATTGTTCAGGAAAATCCTGCCTACGGTTGCATGGGCGTCATTGGCCTTGCAGGCAGCTTGCAGGAAACCGAGACCCAGAGGGTGGCTTGGAGCTGGGGGGAGGGGGAGGGGCACGGAAGGAGGGTGCGTAGAGGGCTTTGACGCCCCTTGGTTAACATTCCCGGAAACATCCTTTCTGGGGTGTTCAGGGCTCGTACACTCAGCCGGCTGGGGTCTGGACCACCCACTGGGAGGGCAGCACCGGGCCTTCTTGCGCTCTCTGAGGCCCAGCACGCTTCTCCCAGCTCTGCAGCCCCCAGCACGAGGCCTGCAAGTGGTCAGTGCCTGGCGGGACGACGGCCATGGCAGGCGAAGGCAGGCCCAGGCTCAGGCCCTCCGGGCTCCCGGTCTGGAGCCCCACGGGTGGATAGGGTTACCCGCGAACACAAGCTGTGCTGGAGGCTGTGCCCCTCGACCCCCGAAAGAAAGCCTCCTGCCTGCTCAGGACGCCCGGGGACGCGTGTGCCTGGTGGGCCCTGAGCCCGGGGCCAAGGTCAGAGGTTAAGAGGAGCCACCCCTGACACCCAGGCTCCAGCCCACCCTGGGGACCGCACCCCAGGGGCGGTGAGGCACCCACCGTCCTGCCCAGTGAGGAAACCGGTCATTTCCCAGCTTTGGCCGCGTCCGGAGAGGGCACCACGCCCCCCACGCCTCCCGGAACCCGCAGCCCCAGTGCCATGCTCTGCGGGGCTGTCATTGTCCCCATTTCACACAGGACGAAACTGAAACCCAAGGCCGCACAGCTACCCCCGAGCCGGCCCTGGGGGCCAAGGTGGGCGGCTCGGGGCGGGGGGCACTGACAGCCACTTTCGTCCACCTTTATGGCTTTCCTCTCCACCTCTACCGCTCTACCCCAGAGGACGGAGCAGCGGGGGCAGAGGCTGCGTTTGCTTTTCCAAACCAGAGACCGGTCACCTTCAGGCCGAGACCTGACCCCCAGGACCCGCACCCATGGGCTAGTTTCCGGCCGCTTCCCCAGTGGCCTCCCTCTGGGCCACCACTCGGAACGTGGTCCTTCAGGACAAGGCTGGAGCCCACCACTGACTACTCAGTTCTCACCCCGATCACCGCGGACCCTCTTGTTGCTGAGGAAGGTGCGTGGGCGAGAGTGAGACAAGGTCCTGCCAAATGGAGGGGTCACCTGCCGGACAGGGCCCCTCGCAAAGCTCGGATTCAGAGTTTCTTCCTTTTTAAGGCTCACCTCCCATTATACGTGCAGACCACACCTCGTCCACACACTCATCCTCGGATGGACCCTTGGGTTGCCTCCGCCTTTTGGCTGCGTGAATCGGCTGCTGCTGAGCATGGCTGGGCAGGGGCGTGTCTTGAGTCCCCGCTTTCAATCCTTTTTTAAAAAAATCCCTTTCACGTACTTTATTATTTATTTATTTTTTAAAATAGTCCTCAACTTTTAGGTTGTGCATTATTTTTTCCTTTTTCTTTTAAATTAATGTATTGTTCATTTATTTATTTGGCCGTGTCGGGGGGTCTTAGTTGCGGCACGTGGGATTTTTGGTTGCGGCGTGTGGGTTCTTTGTTGTGGCGCACAGACTCCTCTCTAATTGTGACGTACGGGTTCTAGAGCGCGGGCTCATTAGTTGCAGGGTGTGGGCTTAGTTGCCCCGCGGCACGTGGGATCTTAGCTCCCCGACCAGGGATCAAACCTGCGTCCCCTGCATTGGAAGGCAGAGTCTTAACCACTGGACCGCCAGGGAGGTCCCCTTGCTTTCAGTCCTTTGGGGTCTGAACCCAGAAACGGCATCCCTGGGGCGGAACCCAGGTTCTGGCTTCTCTACACCAGCTGCCTTGACTACTTCACCACCCAACCCTCCCTGCACCGAGTGTGTCCGTCACGCCCTTACACAACCCTCAACCTTGGTCCCAGACACGGCGCGAGCCCCAGCCTCACCCTCGGCCCCTGCAGGTCTGTGCTTCTCCCCATCAAGGCTGCTGGCCGCACCCGCTCCTGAGCCCTGGCCCTGACGGCAGAATGCCCGGGGCAGCCTTTGCTCTCACGTGAACTTGCGGACCACAGTCCTTCCCGGGCTGTCCAGTGGCTTCAACGAAGTTGCATGAAGCTCCAACAGTGCCCAGCGCACAGGAGCTTCCGGGAAAGCCAGGCGTCCTCACCGAGCGCGCGTGCCCGGTCGACAGGTCCCCCTGACCCGCCCCAGCCCAGTCTCAGCAGACCGCCTCCTCCACTAACGCAGGAGTCCCCCCACTCCCGCTGGGGCTCCCCTCCCTCCTGTGCGGGGCTCCCCTGCCTGGGGCTCTGGTTCCCAGCCCCGCTCCTTCCACCTCCGCCTCCCAGAGCCCTGACCTCTTCCCCTTGCCCTGCTCCCTCCCAGCGCCTTGTAAAAGCGCTCACACCTCTCCCAGGACAACCAGGTCGGCCCAGCCTCGGCCCTGGCCTCGAGGCACCACCGCCTCCGCCCAGGTGCCCTCCGTCTCTATCCTTTTACCCCAGCCTCCCCCAAAGAGTTCTTTTCAAATCCCTGTTCACCTCCGGATCCAACACAGTTTCGCCTCAACTCCCAACACTCCACGGAAATGTCTCACCCAGGTCATAGCTGACCTTGTTGCTAAATCGGATTTAGGTCTTTTATTCCTTATCTTGCTTAGTTGCCTGGAAAACATGCGACGCTATGGACCAGCCCTGCCCTCCCCCCTCGAGCCACGCCCTGGCCCTCCGGCAGCTCCTTCTCTGTCCCCAGCCGTCCTCCTCTGCCTGCCCCTTAAACGTGGGTGTTTTCAAGGTTTTCCTTGAAGCCTCCTTCATTTGCTCTTTTAGACTCTCCTTGGGTCACCTCGTCCACTCTGACGCCATCAGTTGCGTTCTCTGTCCTGGTGTCTCCTGAAGCTGTACTTCCGGGCCAGAACGCCCTACGGAGGTTCGGACCCTAGCATCCAACTGTCTAATGAACATGTCGGCTTACGAGCCCCAATGCACCCCCAAAACTCCTCTCCTCTCCCCGCCACCACACCCGCTCCATCTTGGTAGGTGGGTCCCCAAAGCCATGCTGATGAGAAGGGCTGCAGCAGCACGTGGGGAGCAGCGTGGACCCCTGCGCCTCACGCAGCCCTGCTCCCCGTCCCAAGGGATTCGGGGGGGGGGGCTGTGAAATCTACCTATTTTACAAAAGTCAGTTTTATACAGTCCCCCCCCCCCCATCTCCCACAGGCAGAGGAGGCCGCAGCCACACTACCTTCTCCATCCTCACCAATGCTCCTCTGGTGCAGGCCCCGTCACCTCTCTCCCGGGTCACTGCACACCTCACTGGCCTGCTCTCTGCCAGGACACTCTTCCCGCCGCAGCATCGGGGCCTTGCTGGAGTACAGATCTGCCAACTCACTCCCTTCCCTGAAACCCTCTGGTGGCTCCCCAGCCCCCCCGGGTGAGCCTTGACTCCCAGGGCCTCACCCCAACTCGCATTCCTTCCCGCCAGCCCCGCCTTCGCCTTCAGGGGTCGCAGACTGTGGGCTTCTGCGAGAACGCTCTCACTACTTGGAAAGCTCTTCCCCCTTTTTCCTGGTAAATTCTTACCCGAATTTTTAACCGTGAGGGAGCTTAGCTTAGATCTTTCAGTCGGCTGGGATGCGTTTTGGAGTCTGTTAGGAGGTGGCACTCTAACTTCTCCCCCAAACTAATGTCGGAGTTATCGAACGTCTGGATTATTTTGATGATGAGAAAAAACAAAAGTTGTTGCAGGGAAAGAAAATTGTCCTTAAATATTTCAGTTTCATAGCCAAAAAAAGGAAAAAGAAAAAACAAAAAACCAAGACCCCTCAGGTCAGCAGCAGGTAGGAGGGACGGATCGGGACAGAGCTGGGCAGTGCAGCCCAGTGGTGCTGGGCCAGGACCCACCACGGAGCCTGACCCCTGCCCGGTCTCGCTCCGGCGACTGTGAGGTCAGCGCCGTGATACACGCGAGGGCCGCACAGCGGGCCGGGGGCTCAGGCACCGCCTCCCACCCCAGTGTAAACAGTTCAGCTTTGCCTCCCGGGACGGGGGGTGCTTTGTGAACCCGGGGCACAGGCCCTTCCCGCTTGCGTCCGGCACGAGGCCAGGCTGCCTCTGTGTCCGCTTTGCCCTGTGCGTGGGGGGAGGGAGGGCCGGCGTCTTCCGGAAAGCGGGTGACGTGGCTGCTCGGTGGCTCGGCCCCTGCACCGAACCCCTCACCAGACTCCGCCCCTTGGCTGCCTGGGGTCCTCGAGGGCGAGGACTTCGTGTGAAAGAGACGTGAAGCGCTGAGCAGGGGAAGGACACCCGCCGGCGGGGACTGTGGCGACTCCGGGGCCCCTGCCCCCTCCCACGAGCTCCAAGAGCCTCCCAAAGAGGGGAGGGGCCTGTCTGCGGCGGGAAGGGGGCTCAGGTCAGGGCTGGGTCGCGGCCGCACCGGGCCTGCCCCGGCCAGACCCCCCGTGAGGCTGTGAAGGAGCCGCCTCCGGGGCGGAAGGAAGGGTCTCGCGGTGGGTCTTCTCCGCCCCGGGCTCAGCGGCAGTGTCTCTGTGCACCTAAGGGACCTGTCTCCGGCCGCGGGGTCTGGTGACTCAGGCTGGGAAGCTCGTAGCAAACCCCATGTTTGGAGAAACTGGGAAAGCACACAGTAGAAACAAACAAGTCGCTTTGGCGCTCTGCTGTCGGCCGGGCTCGGCTGCCCCGAGCGCCTGCAATTCGTCCCAGGCACACGTAAGCCGGGGAGTCTGCAGAAGCCTGGAAAGCGCCGCTCAGAGGGAAAGGCTCTTTCCCTCCTGTCCCTCCTGCCACCCCTGGGACCTCAGTGGGACCCAGAGAGTGAGATGAGCAGCTGAGTAATTTTTAAGGAGCTTGTCTCAATTTTAGTACTTATAATTATTATAAGAGATCAACGTATCCTTCAATTTTGACATTGCTTTGTCCCAGTTTTATCTAAGGTTCATATTCCAACTTTCTGTGGCAACTCAATTTTACATAGTATTTTGCAAGGTAATTGTACCGTCCCTGGGTCTCACTGAGGTCCCAGGGCTGGCAGGAGGGACACGCCATCCTCTTGCCCAGTTGTGAGAGGCGGCCTGGCTCTCCCACAGCCCCTCCCGCCTGTGCTGGACAGAGGCCTGGACTCTGCTCTGCCCCAGGCCCCGGGCCCAGCTTCGGGCTTCAAGTCACCGTCTCGAAAGGCTTAATTCCTGGACAGGGGGCCTCACGCTTCAGTTCTGCACTGGATCCTGAAGATTCTGGAGCCAGTGCCGGGCCGAAGAGGGAAAGAGGAGGGAGGGTGGAGCGGCAGGTCCTTCGTCCTCGGAGTGGACCCTGGCACGGCAGCCCCACCTCCGCGCTCCCTTCACCTGCCTTCCTGACACCTCAGCACCCGCTGCACTGCTGTGCTGGGGCCACAGCTGGCCCCCTGCCCGCCTCACTGCCCTCTCCAAGCCACCTGCACCTGCAGCCGGGGCCACCTCTCGGAAATGTCACCTGGTCAGTGGGTCCGGGCTTTGGGGATGAGACCCAGACCCCTGAGCTGGCCCACAGGCCCTTGTGGCGTGGCCGCTGCCCGCGTCTGTGCCCCGCCCCCTCCTGCCCGCACTCCGGTCACCGTGCAGGGCACATGGCCTGGCTGCCTTCGAGGTGCTGTTCATGCCGCCCAGTGTCCCGTCCCCCCTCTGCCTGCCTGACTGTCCTCATCCTTCTCCTCCTCCCCCCACTTCTCCTTCTCCTCCTCTGCCTCATTCTTTTTTTTTTTAATTAAAAACATTTTTAAAAAATATTTATTTTTATTTATTTGGCTGCATCAGGTCTCAGTTGTGACACTCGGGATCTTAGTTGTGGCACATGGCCTCTTTTGTTGTGGTGTGCGGGCTCAGTAGTTGTGGCACGTGGGATCTTAGTTCCCTATCCAGGGATGGAACCCACGTCCGCTGCATTGGAAGGCGGATTCTTTTTTTTTTTTTTTTTTTTTTTGCAGTACGGCTCCGCACGCGCAGGCTCAGCAGCCACGGCTCACGGGCCCAGCCGCTCCGCGGCATGTGGGATCCTCCCGCACCGGGGCACGAACCCGCGTCCCCTGCATCGGCAGGCGGGCTCTCAACCACGGCGCCACCAGGGAAGCCCTGGAAGGCGGATTCTTAGCCACTGGACCACCAGAGAAACCCCCTCCTCCTTCTTTTTAACTTTTTATTTGGGGAAACTTCAACGGTTCACAAAACTAGAGCATAATGACCTCCTGGCAGCTCAGTCATCACTGTCTGCCCACCTGTGTTTCTCTCACCCTCAGATTATTTCAGAGCAAATCCCAGGTATATCTCTTCATGCACAAACAAATCAGTGTGTATTTCTAAAAGATGGCAACTTTTGAGAAAGAGAGCTACGATACTGTTCTCTTACCTAAAAGGTTAATAATAGTTAATTCCTCTGAATGGTCCATCAACATGCAGCCCAGGCCCTGGGCCGGGAGCCCCTCCTGGGTGGCTGCCCCGTAGCCCTCTCTGCGCTGTCCTGGGACTAGATGGTCAGCGGCTTGAGGGCGGGACCGGCCCTTTATTTCTCTCCCCAGCATCTGGCCTGGCCGAGTGCTTTGCATGTAACAAATGTTTGCTGGGATGGCGTGAAATATTTCAACCCTACCTATAATGTCCCCACCACGTAGGTTCCAGGGACAGAGAGCTCCGTTCTCCCCGAGGAAGTCGAGCCTTTCTCCTTGAAGCTGACTCTGCGGCAGAAAGCCCTCTGGTTCCGCCCTCAGGGTCCCACGGAGCAGGGCCCCCTCCTCCGAGTGCTCTTTCCACCTGTTACACTGAGCCCGTCTTCCCAGTCTGACCAGAACTCTGTGGGCCCTGGTTCCGCCGTTTCCAAGCTCACGGTCCCTCAGGGCCTCGGATAATCCACAGGTCCGGTGGGTGCGCCTCCCAGACCCCCCCCCTGCCCACAGGACAGGGCAGAACGGACAACAGCCCTGCCGGCCTCGGGGACCCCCCACGTTCCCGGCCACCTGTGCCACCCTGGGTGCCGAGCCACCGTGAGGGGTCTCCCGATGCCTCTGGACGGGACGGGCCCGTGGGTGGTGAGGGACTGCTGGCTTCAGTGCCACCTCCCCCGCTGCTGACTCTACCCCGGGAAAATGCCACACCCGAGCCTCCATTTCCCAGGCCTTGGGCACCTGCAGGTTGTTCTGGAAAGTTCCCTCTTTCGTGCTGCGGGGCCGTCACGACTCCCAGAGGCAGCTCCCTTCCCGCGGTGGAGGCCAAGGACGTGCAGGGGAGCTGGGAGCCCCTTGTAGTAGAGCGAAAAGGCTGGGTCTTTCCGTTTGAGACACACTGGTGGGAGGAGGGTCAGAGTTGGGGGCCAGCCTGAGCATTGAGCTGAGTCTTTGAGCCCCAGGACAACTGGGAGGTGGGTCTAGTCCTTCCACCGCAGGGAGAGAAGTCGAGATCTAGCTGCGGGGGGGCGGGGGGGACCTCCCTGGTGGTGCAGTGGATAACACTCCGCGCTCCCAGTGCAGGGGGCCCAGGTTCGATCCCCGCTCAGGGAACTAGATCCCACACGCCGCAACTAAGAGTTCGCGTGCCACAACTAAGGTGCCTGTGGGCTGCAACTAAGGAGGTGGCGAGCTGCAACTAAGGAGCCCACGAGCCACAGCTAAGGAGCCCGCCTGCTGCAACTAAGACCCGGTGCCACCAAATAAATAAATAAATATTAAAAAGAAAAAAAATCTAGTGGGGGACGGCAGCAAAGGAGGATGTCAAACCCTTACACCAGGGAGGCCAAGCCCCCCCACCAGTACAGGACCCTGTGTCTACACAGTGGAGGCCAGGCCACGAGGACATGGGACTGAAGCGTCATCCCAGGGGGCCTCCTTCAGAGGGCTCAACTGAGACAGGAGACAGGCAAGGACTCTCTTAGCGTGAGGGTCCAAACGGGCAAAGCATGTGACTTGCTGGGCACAGGGTGGAGGGGCTGAGGCCAGAACCTGGCCCTGGAGCCAGATCACTCCAGCCGCCAGATTCACGCGCGGGCCTCACACGGTGGGCAACGGAGACACACACTGTTACGCAGGGAAGTGACAGTCAGGTTGTATTTAGAGAGACAGCTCTGGCAGGACGTGACGGGATCGCAGACCAAGGCTGATGGTGCCCGCCTTGAGGTGAATTCTATGCTCATTTCTGGGGGACAGTTAATAAGATTTGGTTAAGTGGGGAGTGGCCCCAGGGCTTGCAGCTCGGGACGAGGAGGATGGAGGGAAGGCGGGTGGGAGTGGGTGGCGGCTGTTTGGGCCGGGAAGACGGTTAAACGCCCAAGGGGCTGGCTTTAGTTAAGACCGAGGTGTGCGAGCAACAGTGAAACCACAGGAGTAAATACGGCAGCTCTGGAGAAGCAGCTTTAGGGATAGGGGCAAGTAAATCGCCACATCATTTAATGAAACGAACCCGCGTCCTCTGAGGTTAGCAAAACCACAGTGAGATGCGCTTCACACCAACTGGGGTGGCTGTGGTTAAAAAAAAAAAAAGTCAGATAATGTGGATGTGGAGAAACTGGAGCTTTCATACACACTGCTGGCGGCAACGCAAGACGGCGCAGCCGCCTTGGGAAAGTCTGGCGGTTCCTGAGACACTTAAACACAGTTACCCTATGACCCAGCAGTTCCACCCCTAGGTAATATATATACCCGAGATAAATGAAAACGTGTCCACACAAACACGTATACACGCATGTTCACCGCAGCATTATTCACGACGGGCAAAATGCGGAAACAACCCAAATATCCATCAGCTGCTGTGGTGTAACCATACACATTAATATTATTCAGCCATAAAACTAACGAAGTGCCACGCTCCAACGGGGACGAACCTTGAAAGCATGATAAGTAGACCCCAAAGACCACGTGCTGTATGATTCCATGTACATGAAACGTCAGGACAGGTACATCCACAGAGACAAAAGCAGATGAACGGTCGCCAGCGTCTGGGGGGTGGCGGGTGGGGGGGACCTGGGGAGGAGCTGCTAGTGGGTGCGGGGTTTATTTTGCGGCTGATGAAAACATCCTGGAATTAGATAGTAGAACTGGTGGCACAACTTGGTGAATTACTAAAAAACCACTGAACTGCACACTTTAAAACGTTGAATTTTATGGTATGTGAATTATATCTCAATGAAAAATTGAAAGATAATTAAAAGAGATCTTGCTCTTTATAACACAAACAATGATAGGAGGGTTATACTGAACAAAATCTTATTTTACATACCGTGTTTATCTTCTCTTGCTTTAATTTCTAAAGGATAAAGATTAAATAAAGAACTGAAAATATAAAACAAATCTATGTGCCTGGGACCATTGATAGAACACCGTATTAGACCAGCCCCATTCAAAGGAAACAAAATGGGAGTTATACCAGCAATTTTAAATGCTCTAGTAGCCACATTAATACAAAGGAAAAAGAAACAAGTGAAGCGAATTTTAATAATGTGTTTGTTGAAGTTTCAGTGCCTTTGAATTAGAAGGGGCTGAGTCACTTAGCCTGCAGATTGAATGTATAAGCACTGACTGAACTTGACCTTGAACCCATCACATCCTTCCATTTCCCAGCGTCCCGAGAATATGCGCACACACACCCAACGCCACGTCAGACTTCCCTCTGTGAAGACACGCATTCGGGACACACGCAGGAAGGGTTGATGACATGATTTCCTAATAAATCCTGTGTTTTTTAAAATAAAAAATACATGTTTGGGCCCACCTGTAAAACATTTCCACGTGTGATCAATGTAAAGTTACTAGTGAGCTACTTTACACTTCCCGGTGGGCCTGGGGAGTCTGCGTGACCCTCTCGCTTGGCTCTCGGCGGCCACACCTCCAGCTCTTCAGCCCCGTGTGGAGGGGTCCCCGTGCGGCTCCCAGAGTGGCTGCACTTCCCGTGTGGGCCGTGCGCTTCCCTCTGTTTACTCCCTTCTGTGACGAGCAATAAAAGCCCTACATAATAAGGGCTCCTGTGATCCACAAAGACCCTTAGTGACCCGGCGTCCCAGGGCTGAGTGGAGAGACCGCGGCCCCCTCCGCAGCGGCTGCAGAACCTGGGGTGGAGGGGGTGCGGGGCGCAGGTTCTGGGGCCGCAGGCTGGGTGAGCGAGCGCCGGCTCCCGCCCCAGAGCGCAGAGGCCTTCCAGGCGCGGCACCTGCCCCAGCCGGGTGCACGGGACGCATCCGCCACTTGGGGGTGGGGGGGGCTCAGAAAGGAGGCTGAGAGACAGACTCTTTTTCTGTGAACCTGAAGTCAGAAGGAGGCGTTCCAGAGCGTCCCTGGTCACCAGCTGGGTGACCTCCTCAGCCCCAGCTCCTCTGTCCGCCGAGCAGGTTAGAGCCTGCCTAACCCATCTACGCTGCAAGGCTGACGGGAGGGGGAATCAGACGGCGTCTGCGGGAACCCACAAGCCCGGAGAGGCCGGCAAGCGTGAGCTTCCCCTTTGGAGCCTGGACAGCTGGGGCTCGTGGGCGGATGTCCCAGGACGGCAGCTGAGCGCTCACCTGGGTCGGCTGAGCCGAGACGCCCTTCCTCTGCTTTTCTGGGGGAGGGAACCCGTGCCACGAGGACTTGGTACCTTGGGGCGCCTTTGGGGCAGGGCCTCGGAAGCAGGAGGATGGACCAGTGCCCTCCCCTCCTCGACATCCTGCCCACGCCTGACATTTCCCAGGCTGCAGACTTGATTCTCTTTGTCAGTAGGAACAACTCTTTCCTCCCAAGACCGAGGGACGCCGGGCACGCCAGTTCTGCCACGGTGCACGCAGGTGGCTGGTCCTGGGGGGGCGGGGGGCTGCCCTGCCTGGCAGATGTGCCAACATGAGGAACTTGAGCCTCGAGAAAGAGCACGGTAGCCTCGCGTGTCCCTGTCCTGGGAGTAACCATCAGGGAGTCTTCTCTCCCCTCTCCTAGTCGGTCTCGGCCGTCTGGCCACGAGCCGCGGCCGGGAAGTGTGTCAGGGGCTCTGTTTATCACGGGGTTTGGCTCAGTCTCCCTGGGGACCGGCGCCAAAGGCCAGGGGCAGGAGCCTGTGTCTGGGGACCCACTTGGGGACTTGGAAAGTACATTTACTGGAAACCATGTAAGAGTCCAAAGATAGGCAAATGGCTTAACCCAGCCGTGCGATGGACCATAGTACCCCCTGCAAACGATGTTCAGGAAGAATTTTTAGTGACGCATGGGGAAATGACTACTATAGTAGATGAGCAAATAATAATAACGCGTAGGAGGCGGAATGTATGTGACTATGTGTGTCTGTGCATAAGGTTCTCTCAGCCACGGCAGGAAAAGTGTGCTCACACGCCTGCACTCAGGAAATGTGACCGTGGCTGCCACCTTTAGCGAGTAAGACAAGGAACTGCTGGTCACTCTCTCTCTTTCCCTATGTTTTGATAGTGTCGACAATGAGCCTTAGGACATTACAATTATAAGTTATCGTTTGAAGAAACAGCACCTCTGCGCTCTGTGTGCCGCTGTCTCCTCCTGCCTTTAAGGCAAGGATTACAGGGACAGAAAGTCTCTCTGGCCCCCGACCTGAAAGAACCCTGACCACTGGGACGCTGGCGTCTTCAGCACTTGGGGTCATCAGCAGGCACTTTCCTGGGTGATTTAGAAATACGTTATTTCTAAATAAGACACAGGGGTAGGCGCGCGGAAGACTCTGCCGTTGGAGTCGGGGAGGTGACCCATCCCGGGGACGCTTGGTACGAGGAACGTGGCCTGAAGTCAGCGCCTGCCAAAGGGGCTTCCGGGAGAATGCCCTAAGGCGTCCACTGTATGCACTGAGTTTCTTTCCTCTGTATTTAGAAAGGGACCAGCTATTTAGCAGCTTTGGGAGAACTGAGGAAACGGTCACTCCATTTTCTGCAGGGCTTGGTGCTCTGCAGAGCCCTGGTGAGCAAAGCTGGCCGTTCATCTACAAGGACCTGCTCCTGGCTCTGCCCCGGCCTCACAACGCTGTGGCTTCCGGAGGGCCGGCGTGCGTCTGCCTGGGTCAGAAGTGGCACATCCACGACCTTCCCGGTTATCGCGCCCCCACGTTCAGACGCCCAGCCTCCCCACAGGCGGGCCTGCGGCACCGCAACCGGGGCTCCACTCCCGCTCCAAGCGGAGACCTGCGTGGAGCCAGTTCTCTGCCGGAGCCACACCACTTTCTCTGGATCTAGAGGCAAAGCCGCAAACTTCTCCAGACATTTTAGGGGAGAAACCAGGTGGTGGGCGCTGACAGCCCCAGCTGGCTGCGTCTGGAGCTAATCATTAATATGCTGTTTAGGGTGTATCAGTGGCCCCCGAGATACAGGCGAACCTGACCGGGTCAGGCTAAAAATGTCAGCCTGTGATCTCAGGTCCCTGGAGAGCCAGCAAAGAGAAGATCCAGAGAAGGAAGAAAAATGGAACAAGTTAAAAATGAGTCCTTGGGTCTCATTCTGTCCAGAACAAACTGAGGGGGAAATACGGCAGGGACCTCTCCCAGCGCTGGGGCCGTAGGGTGTAAACTTGTGGACCGATTTCAGTGGTTGTTTACAGAAACTGGAAAAAAGGAATCACTGCCAAATCTCTCTCCATTTGAGGATCTGGACACAAAATCATATTTTCCAGTAGTCTCCGAAGAGCACAGATGAATAAATAACTTCTGCAGGTCCAGTCAAGTAGGACGAGAATGGTATTTGCAAACTATTCACCCTCTGTTCATTCAACGTTCAGATGTGTTCTGAGCCGGGCCCTGCGCTCTCTGCGGGGGAGCGGGGCTGGGTGAGGGTCAGGCCTCGCCCTCTAGACGCGCGGGGAGACCCGGACACAGGCGGTGCGGGAGCACCGCGTTCCACGTGTGCGGGAAAGTCACGGCCGTCACCGGAGCCGAGCCCCCAGGGAGGAGGATTATCCAGGCTGGCAGGTCGGCACAGGCACGGAGCAAGGAGAGGAAGCCCCTTTGCGGGCCGCCGTCAAAGTGTACACGTGGCAGAGGGTGAAAGTCAAGGGGAGGAGCGTTAGTAGCCGGGAGGCGGGGAGGTGCTGGTGGCCCAGGGCGCCCTGGGCCGCCAAGGCGGAGCCAGGGGGCTGTCACGCAGGACAGGACGGTGTCGTGGTCAAGACCGCGTTCGAGGATAAGACACTGGCAGCTCGGGGAGGATGGATTCCACCGGGCAGAGGAGGGGGTGGGCGGCGAGGTCGTAACGAGGGATCTGAGCGACTGGGGAGGCGGACCGGAGGGGAGGACAGCGCATCAGGGCTCTGGCGCCAAGAGAACCCGGGACACGGGCAGACGGGCTAGGCGGCCCCCTGCTCACCAAAGTGCGGAAGGAGGAGGAAAGGCGGGCCCGGGGTGGGGCGATGGTTAATTTATTTCTGGACGAGTTGGACTTGAGACCCTTGAGGAACACAAGAGGCAAGTGAATGTTCTAGACTCAGAATGGAGATCTAGGCCAGAGGCCGCGGCCAGAGCCCTGGCCACAGCTGCATCTGGACACCAGCGGAAGATGGGGAGGGAGCAGCTGGGGAGGAAAGGAGACCAGTGTGCTGGTCAGGGTGCCAGGGACCGAGGTGGCGTCAGATGGCGCAGAGGAGGCACGCGGGACAAGGACTAAAAAGCCAGCCCCCCAACGCCGTCTGTGCAGAGGCCAGGGAGCTGCGGCGAGATGGTGACTGGGGGGCTGCCTCCTGCAGTTTTGTTGTGAAGGAGGAGAGATGGGGCCGGAGAGAGAGCAGGGAAGGAGGCTGAGGAGAGAGGGACAGAAACAGAGAGACACAGAGAAAGGGACACAGACACAGACAGACAGACACAGAGAGACAGAGAGACACAGAGGGAGGGACAGAGACAGACACAGAGACAGAGAGAAAGAGAGACACACACAGAGACAGAGACAGAGAAAGACAGAGAGACACAGAGAGACAGAGAGAGAGACAGAGAGAGACTGGCTGAGAGAAAACTGGTGTTTAAGGGAGCAAAGGTTGCAGAGGACACAGGGGAGAACAGAATCCGAGCAGTGCCTGGTCCAGAGGAGGGCCGTCTTTTCCGTGCTGAGATGGGAGTGACGGGGCAAGATTACATACATGGACGCCTACAAGTTTTCAGGTGGCAGAAGAGGAATTTGAAGGTATTTTCACCCGAAGCCTTCAAGTTTCTCAGTGAAACCTGGCGCTAGGTCATCTGCTGAGGGTGAAAAGAGAGCCTAGACAAGAGGGTTCCTAGAGGAAGGCTGACTTCTGGAAGAAGAGAGGGATGTGCAGAGGTTTTCCGGGCAGCCTGAGGGCCTGGCCGCGGGCACCGCCGACGTACCCGCTACGTCATTCTCTCCAGGTCTGGGGAGCAGCTGTGGGGCGGGGCGCGTATGCCAGAGGGTTAGTCTCCTGCCGGCCCGGTGATGGAGGTGGGGGCCGAAGCCTGAGAACCGAGGGTAATGGTGAGAAGGACCGAGTAAGATAGAAGCTAAAGGGGAAAATAAGCAAAGCCGGAAAGGCTCCAAACACTGATGAGAAGTCTGTCCACGTTGGGGCCAAGGATGGAAGGGGCCACGGTTTCTGGGAAAGTTATAGTCTGGGGGTGGAGAGACCTGACCCGGGCCTCACTGCAGCATCCAGGTCTCCACAGAGTGACTGGTGGGCGCGTGGGAGGGCAGGATGTGTCCCAGGACGCGAAGGCAGGCGGCCGCCCTCAAGGATGGGCCCCAGGAAAAATGACAACGGTGGCTATCACTTAATTAAATGCCTCCTGTTTGCAAATCGCTATGTTAGACATTCTGCAAACTTGTGTGCCCCACCCTCACAGAGACTCCAAATTAGACAGGATCACCTCTAGTCGCAGGCGAAGAAATGGAAACTTCGTTATGCGTTTCCTGTGTGCCAGCAATTCCACTCACAGGTACATCCCCAGCAGAAATGAAGTCATAAGTGCACCCAAAAATGTACAAACGTGTTCATAACAGCATGGTCTGTAATATCCCCGAAGCTGGAAACAACGCGTATGTCTACTCACAGTGAAGCGAAAAATAACTTATGGCACATTTACACAAGGGGTTACTACGTAGCGGTGAAACTAAAAAACAGCAACAAACGAAGCTACAGACAACATGCGTGAACCTCACGAACATCAAGGCGAGTGACAGGACACACACTGTGTGACTCTAAACGGGCCGGACGGCGCCTGGGGTTGGAAGTCAGGCTGGGGCTCCCGTGGGGGGTGCAGGAGCGACGGTGGGGAGGAAGGAAGCGTGCGCGGTGCCGGCAACGCTCTAGCTCTCGTTCCCTTTGCGGGAATTTGGGGAAGTCTGTATTTGTGTTTTGCACACTTTTCTGTATGTATTTTGTATTTCTGTAAAGACGTGTGCTGGAAAAAACACGCACTCTTGTCCATGAGATACAGGTAAGACACTGAAGAATAAAATGAAGGAAAGTAAAGCTGGTAAACGTTCGGAGCTCACGTGCGGCTGCGCGGCTGGTGAACCGTCTGGCCGGGAAGGAGCCCAGGGCCCCTGCTTGGCCTGCGGCCTGGGGCTCTCCCACCGCCAGCCACGCCGAGAGGCCCGGAGCCCCCCCGCCTCCCGCTGGGCACGGTGGCCTTGGGGACAGAGGATCAATGCCCCGGAGTGACAGTCTACTGGGTCTTGGAACGGCTCTGGCAGCTGTTGCTGCTGATGTTCGAAGCCCGGTTTCATGTCTGGGGCGTCTTGTGTGTCCCTACCTCACCAGGAAACACTGAGCATTTCGCTTGGGACCTGAGGCGTAACCTCTGACCTCTGACCCCAGCCTCCCAGCTCCTCCCCTTCAATCCACCCCCGCGTGGCCGCGCCGTGTCTTCCCAGGGCAGCCCGGGTACCTGGCCACGTGTGAGAGGCCAAGCTCCCCTACCCTCCCCCGACTGGCCTTCCTGACGCATCGTGCCCCCCTCCGCGCCTCCCCCAGTGTGGGAGGTGAGGCCCCACCGCGGTGCGTCCCGCCGTCGAGGTCTCCCTCTCTACGGACCCTCCCCGGCAGCACCGAACACGCTGTCATAGCTCATCTTTTTAAAACCCCTCCCGTGATCCGTGTTTACCTGCAGCTGCTTCCCATTAGAACAAAATGCAGAAAAAACAGAGTGTCTGTGCGCTCCATTTGCTCCATTTGCCGGCCCGCCATCCTCCTCGGGTCTTACCTTACGGAACCTCTCGTTAGGAACAGACGTGGCGTGCCCCGCCCCCCATGAGCCCCGTTCACCTGCTTCTAGGAAACGGCTCCGCCCTCCGCCCTCCGCCGCAGCCTCCTTCAGGGCTCCTCCTCCTCCTCCAGCACCGGAAACGTGGGAGGGACGGAGACGGAGACGGAGCCGTGGCCCTCGGCCCTGGCTCTCCCCCCACGCGCCTCTTCCAGGCTCAGGCTCCAAACGGGACCTCCCCACTGAGCTCCAGACTCGCACCTGCAACCCGGCACTCCCCTTGGGGGCTGCTAAGCTCCACAAGCCTTCTCCACCCGCTGAGACCCCCTCCGCACGCCAGCAAGCGGCACCGGATATGCCCGTAGCTCAGGCAGGACGGGTCACCTCCCTCCTCTCTTTCCCCCAAAACGTCAGCCAGTCCTGGCTGTGCTACTGTGAAGTATTTGCTGAATCTGACCACTTCTCCCTGAACCATCCTTGAGCTCTTGCCCCACCCTCCTCCTCCAATCCTGCCCTCCTGCCCTCTGTGCGTACCACAGCCGGCGGCCCAACGGATCCTTTCATTTCATTTTATTGGAAAGGCATTTTATTTTAAATATAGCAGTGTGTACATTTCCTTTTGAAGATGGAGATCAGACCACATCTCTCCCCTGCTCAAAACTCTCCAATGCCATCCCACCCCACGTGGACTAAAACTCCAAGCTGCCGCTGCCGCCCTGTAAGGCCCCGCATCACCTGAACCCGCCCCGCATCACCTGAACCCGCCCTGCATCACCTGAACCCACCCTGCATCACCTGAACCCGACCCGCATCACCTGAACCCGCCCTGCATCACCTGAACCCGCCCCTGCATCACCTGAACCCGCCCCGTATCACCTGAACCCGCCCTGCATCACCTGAACCCGCCCCGTATAACCTGAACCCGCCCCCGCATCACCTGAACCCACCCCCGCATCACCTGAACCCGCCCCCGCATCACCTGAACCCGCCCCGCATCACCTGAACCCGCCCTGCATCACCTGAACCCGCCCCGTATAACCTGAACCCGCCCCCGCATCACCTGAACCCACCCCCGCATCACCTGAACCCGCCCCTGCATCACCTGAACCCGCCCCGTATCACCTAAACCCGCCCCCGCATCACCTGAACCCGCCCCCGCATCACCTGAACCCGCCCCCGCATCACTTGAACCAACCCGCCCCGTACAACCTGAACCCGCCCCGTATCACCTGAACCCGCCCCCGCATCACCTGAACCCACCCCCGCATCACCTGAACCCGCCCCACATCACTTGAACCCGCCCCGTATCACCTGAACCCGCCCCGTATCACCTGAACCCACCCTCGCATCACCTGAACCCACCCCGCATCACTTGAACCAACCCGCCCCGTACAACCTGAACCCGCCCCGCATCACCTGAACCCGCCCCCGCATCACCTGAACCCGCCCCGCATCACCTGAACCCGCCCCCGCATCACCTGAACCCGCCCCCACATCACCTGAACCCGCCCCCGCATCACCTGAACCCCACCCCGCATCACCTGAACCCGCCCCGCATCACCTGAACCCACCCTCGCATCACCTGAACCCGCCTCGTATAACCTGAACCCGCCCCCACATCACCTGAACCCCGCCCCCGTATCACCTGAACCCGCCCCCACATCACCTGATCCCCTCCCCCGCATCACCTGAACCCGCCCCATATCACCTGAACCCACCCCGCATCACCTGAACCTGTCCCGCATCACCTGAAACCGCTGCATATCTCCTGAACCCGCCCCTGCATCACTTGAACCAGTCCCACATCACTTGAGCCCGCCCCCGCATCACCTGAACCCGCCCCCGCATCACCTGAACCCGCCCCGCATCACCTGAACCCGCCCCCGCATCACCTGAACCCGCCCCCGCATCACCTGAACCCGCCCCGCATCACCTGAACCCGCCTCGTATAACCTGAACCCGCCCCCACATCACCTGAACCCCGCCCCCGTATAACCTGAACCCACCCCACATCACCTGAACCCGCCCCCGCATCACCTGAACCCGCCCCCGCATCACCTGAACCCACCCCACATCACCTGAAACTGCTGCATATCGCCTGAACCCGCCCCTGCATCACCTGAACCAGTCCCACATCACTTGAACCTGCCCCCGCATCACTTGAACCCGCCCCGTATCACCTGAACCCACCCTGCTTCACCTGAACCCAGCCTACTCCTGGCCTCATCCCCCGCTCAGCTGCTCCAGTTACAGGGCCTGGCTCGCCCTCTGACAGGCTACACCTGCTAGCACCACAGGCCTGTGTTTGCTGTTCCTTCTGGACCGTCCCGGGGCTGCCCCCACGTCGCCTCTGGGCAGTGTTCTCCCTGACCCCTGGTAGGAATCTCCCCCCGCCAAGACTTGCTTATGTACTCTTTCCTGAAACTAGGTTATTCTTTGTAACCAACACATGTTACATGTGATGTGTGTATATGGTCTCTATGAGTATTATCGGTCTCACCCACTAGAATGTGAGCCCAGGGCCAAGGGCCACTCCGTCTTACTACTGCCTCCTAGCATTTAGAAAGTGCCTGTTGGGAGCTCACGAAATCGCCGGAGAATCAATGATTCAGTGGAATCCGCCTCCCTGCCCAGAAACACAGACATGACCCATGAACCCTGCCTAAGAAGAGTGAAGGTGGGACAAAGCTCGAGGCCCCACCTCCAGGCCCCCAGCCCCAGCCCGCCAAGCGCCGCCTTTTGTTTTGGCCACACTGCGTGGCAGCAGGCGTGCAGGATCCGAGCTCCCCGACCAAGGATTGAACCTGTGCCCCTAGCAGTGGCAGCTCGGAGTCTTAACTACCGGACCGTCAGGGTCAGGGAAATCTCCCTGCCACACGCCTTCCATGCCCTATTTTGCCTAAACCTCACAACTGCCCTATGGTGGGCTTTACTTCCATCTTGTGGATGGGCATCTCGGGCTCAGAAAGGCAAAGGGACGGGGTCCGAATCCAGGTCCAGCTGCCTCTGGAGACCCTGTTCTGACCTCCAGACTCGCTACCTTCTGCGCCCGGGATGTTCCACTTTTCAGGTCAGGACGGGGTCCTGCTGGCACTGATGCGACAGCCTGAAGGGGCTGTGGACCCTCCTGGGGAGGCCAGAGGGGGGTGGGAGGGAGGGGGGGGGCAGGAGGCCGTTCTAGTCCTAGCTGTTTGTAAACAGCATCGGGACGACCAGCTGGTCCTCTCTGCCGTGGGCCCCAGAGACGAGGAGGGTTCACAGGCCCGAGACGTCCAGCCCTGCGCCTCAGCCCTTGAGCCTGGGGCTAAAATAACTAGGCAGAGGCTCGGAGAAACCAGGCCAGGCCACGGGACAGGGCTGGGGCAGGAAGTAATTAAACTCCCTGCCTCCCCCTTTCCTGAACTCGGGGCCACTCTCCCCGCATCCATCAGCTCCTCTCTCCCACCGGCAGCAGTTTTTAACCTCATGAGAGATTAAGAAAAAGTTGATTTGGCGAATACCCAGGCATGAAGTCTGCAGGATTCAGGGAGAGGAGGGGAAGGTCTCCGTGCCCCTTTCAGCACCTGGTCCAAGTTAACCTCACAGTAACCCTCCAAGGTCACCTGACAGGTAACACGGGGGACTCAGGAAGCCATGCTAATGAGGCCTGTGGTCCAGAAGGTCCTCAGCACCGCGAGTGTGCTTCCTTCCTGAGGGGACTCGGCGAGTTCTCTAGCGCGTAAGGGACAGGAGCTGGGTCAGTCCTGGACACCTCGGGCTCCAGACACCGGGGGCTGCCCCCACCCCCGTGTCCTGGGCCAGCAAGCCCTGGGGGGACAGGCCCCGAATCCAGACCCGTCTTCCTCCCCCGTTATGCCAGGAGAGGTCTGGTAAACAAGCTCTGGCTGGTCTGGAAAGGCTATTCCTGTTTATCCGACTTGGCAGGCATCGAATATCACCAACCCCCACCCCCACCCCCCAGATGTCCCACACAGATGCTCCAGGCTCCTGGGTGGAGGGAGAGGCTGCTGGGAGCAGATGGTGGGTGCGGGCTCTGGCTCAGCCCGGGGACCCCAGGCCCCTGCCTACCTGATCTGGTGGCGAAGCCCCGCCCCCCTGCATCCCCCAGCACTGCTGCACTTTTTGCGTGTTCGGTTCTCCATGGTCCTGCCTCCCTCTCCGCCCGGCCCATCCAGCCAAGCTGTGTCCCTGCTGCCTCGCTGAGGAGAAGGCAAGCGCCCAGGGGCAGCCCAAGGGTGGGGGCGGGAGCTTCACTTGCTGAAGATTCATTAAACTGAATATTCTATACATACAGGAGAAACTACATAGTAGATGAGGAAGAACAGCAATTAAGACAGACACACGCGAATCCCACCACCTAGTTGAAGAAGTGTGCTTTTTCACCTCCGGGTGGACAGAGGCAGCTTTCAGATCCGGGGTGAGATTCTGAGCTGGCCGGGCCATCACTGGTGCCTGCCCGGCACCTCTCCTGCCCCCTCCGCCCGGCCTCCGGGGCGGTTCTGGTTGTGTACCCACTGGGGTTAATCTCCTTCAGCAAGGAGCCATGCCCCCCAGTCAGTGCACACGGCAAAGGGCAACGGGTGCTGCCGGGCTCTTCCGCTTTCCCATCCCTGCGGGGAGACCACGGATGCTGGGCCGGCAGCTGAGGCTGCGGGGCTGGGACCACAGGGAGCTCAGAGGCTTGGGCCCAGCAGCTACTGGCTCATGGAGGTTCTCGAGTTTTCCCCGAGGGAGAACCCAGAAGGGCTTCCTCCACCCTGACTGAGCTGTCCCCGCTCCTGCCTGGGCGCAGGTGCTAATCCCAGCCCCCCGGCAGACCAGGGAGGAGGACGGGGAGGCAGGCGGGAGGTCTTCTTTCCCACTTGGGAAGGAAAGAGAACACACGGCTGACCCGTTGGGATCCGGTTCCTGAAACCTGAGCCAGGACGAGGGTTTCACTGAGCCCTTGGCTACAGACCTGCCAGGGCCGTCTTCCACCTGGGCGGGAGGACCGGGATGGCACACACTGGCCGAGGGCTCTGCCCCTTTAGGGGGAGGGAGTGGAGCCGAGGTCAGCTCTGTCAAGCCCACCCTGACCCCCTGCTCACCAGGCCGAGCTAGCACGTGTTCTCCAGAACCACACCAGCTGCACAAGAAAGCAGACTTGGCAACAGTGTGACGGGAGGACGGGATGGGTCGGGATGGGGTTGGCACAGTGGCGCTGGAGAGCTCAGATCAGGCAAGGTGCCCGACACTGCCGGGGGCAGGGCAAGTCAGGGAAGACTCCCTGGAGGAAGTGGTACCTGAGACCCAAGGACAGATAGGAGCTGGCCTGGAGGAAGCAGGGGGTGGGGGAGAAGCAGAGCAAGGTCCCTTCCACAGCGAGACCCACCCAGCCTGCATATGAACCTTGGGGACTCCGCCCCAGGAAAAGCCAGAATTTAGGACCCAAACTGGGCCTGCCTTCCACTCTTGGTCTCTATGTATTAAATAAAAAAACAAACAACATTTTACTATGGAAGATCTGAAACATATACACAGAAGTAGAGAGATGAGTATAATAGCACAGTGCCAGCTTCATCACGTCAGCAACTGTCTACCAGCGGACAGTCTCATGTCATCTATAGCCTGCCCACTCCCCCCGGCTGCCGTACTTTAAAGCAAATTCCCTAATCCTAGCAGGTTTTTTCCCATAAGTGTTTTAGTGTCTGCATCTAAAAGATAAGGATCCTTTAAAAAGTATGCCCACAGGCTTCCCTGGTGGCGCAGTGGTTAAGAATCTGCCTGCCGATGCAGGGGACGCGGGTTCAAGCCCTGGTCCGGGAAGAGCCCACATGCTGCTAAGCCCATGCGTGCGCCATAACGACTGAGCCTGGGCTCTAGAGCCCTCGAGCCACAACTACTGAGCCCACATGCCGCAACTACTGAAGCCTGCATGCCTAGAGCCCATGCTCCGCAGCAAGAGAAGCCACGGCAATGAGAAGCCCAAGGATCGCAGCGAACAGTAGCCCCCGCTCGCCGCAACTAAAGAAAGCCGCGCGCAGCAACGAAGACCCAACGCAGCCAAAATAAATGAATTAATTAAATAAATACAAAAAAAGAAAAAGTGCGCCCACAACCGTATCATGAAATCAGGTGACGCCGGCTCCTTACTCTCTGCTTAGAGGCAGCTCCAGCACCGCCCTCCCAGCCCCACGGCTCCTGGGCTTCTTGACCCAGAGAGCCGACACTTTGGAGCTGCGGTTTTGGCTTCGAACCGGCCCGATGAAGGCGATGAGGTGGACGCTCCAGCCCTCACTGTGGGGGTGAGGAGACCAAGGCAGGTCACAGTGCGGGACTCTGGTTCTCAGACCACGTGTTTCAAAGCAGAGCTCGTACCAGGCTCGAGGTTTGCTAAGGGTGCTGACGAGGCCGCGTCCCCGGGCTTGTGCCCCCTCCCCAGGTGACTCAGGTGACTCTGCCCACGGCCCGGGAGCCGCCGAGCTGCATGGGCCCCCGGCCTGGGGGAGGAAGCGGTGTGGGGTGTGGAGGACCGACAGCCTCTCCCCAAGGGAAAAGGCCTAGGGGTGCCTCCCCCACAGGCGTCACCGTGTCCCTTGACTCGGACTCTGCCTGCGAGACAAGTGTCCACCCGGTGCTAACTGGCTGGCCGGGAGGGAGGCCTGTGCGGGTGAGACCCTCACATGCTCTGCGGCCCGAACGCCTCGCTTTGGGATCAGGAGTGTCTCTTGCTTGTCTTTCGCCTCTGGGGACCTTCCCAGCTGTGGGCTCGGAGCCTGGGGACTGGGTGCCAGGGGTCCAGTGGGGCACTGACAGAGGTGCCAGCCCCCGGGGAGCGTCTTGCTTCCTTCCCTGTGTGTCCCCACAGCAGGTCCCCGCATGCTCTCATTCCCATCAAGGTGGTAGTATCTACCCAGCACGTCAGAGCTGCATCTGGACCTTGCCCACAGGATCATAAACTATAACTGACCTAAAATGCTACCGCTATGTGAGTTCCCAGGGCACAGCATAGTGGTTTGGTATTTCTGTGTGTTACAAAACGACCCCTACCCTACCAGTGTTTTGGCAGAGCTTTAAACACGGGCCGGGGAGGCAGGGGCGGAGCTGGGGCGCCAGCTCCCCCACCTTGCCCCAGCCTGCCCCCTGTTCCCCATCCTCGAGGGGCCGTGCGTGCCCACCGGCGGGCGCTGCGGCGAGTGTCCCCGCCGGACACCTCACGGGAGTTTCAGGTGATGGCGCACAGGGAGGTGGCCGGCGAGGTCCAGGCGGGGGGGTGGGGAGGCAGCACACAGCGGGACAGTCTCCCCAGCAGACACTCCTGACCTGGAGGAAGGGTGTCTGCGAAGTCGTCCTCCGGCCGAGGCCAGGCTGCTTTGTCCCAAGAAAACCCACATATGAGCACACGGCGGAAACCCGGGAAAAAACCAGAAAGCCACTTTGCTTAAGCCCATCCTAGATGTGCGCAGACGCTTCCCCAGTGGTCACCCCTACCCCTCCTCTGTCCCCTCCTGGTGGCAAAACACCACCTGGTGGCTGGGAAAGAACTTCATCCCCCAGCCAAGGGGCCTTACCCCCAAAAGGAGGGCTGCTCCCTCGAGAGGCTCCTCCAGAAAGTGCAGACCCCACCTCCCCTGGGAATGAGACGGACGGAAGCTGTGGGTGAAGGCGCAGACCCCGGCCTGTCTCCACTGCCCTGGGAAGCCCATCTGACCAGCTGCCTCCCGTGGTCCACATGCCACGAGATGCCCAGAGGCCTTGAAAGCGAGCTGTTCTCCACAAGGAGGGGCTGGCAGGAGACTGCAAGCCCAGTCTCTCCTCCTGCCAGGAGGGTGGGATGAATGGGAAGGAAAAAAGCCAGGTGTGGCGTCCGGGTGGAGTCAACCCGAGAGTGACCACCCCAAGGGCGTCCCCTCCAGCTCCCAAGTTGCTAGCAGCCCCACGTGATACGTGGGTGCAGGTCCCCCCAACGCATCTGACCTCTGCTTCATGAGACAGCAAATAGGGGTAAGGAGCTCACACGGCCAGTTCAGGGGATGACAATCGGTTCTGAAACACTAAATCCTTTGCCAGCAAGAACTCTTCTTCTAAGGAAAGCGCATCCTCATCGTGGCGTTGGGGTCTCCCCCCTCCCCCTCCCTCCCCCTCCCTCCCCCTCTTCTCCCTTCCCCCTCCCCCGCCCCCCCCCACACTCACATCCATGGACATCTCCCTCCGGATAAGTTTCTTGGTCTCCTTTTCACAGAAGTTGAGCATGGCTTCCCGGTTGTACGCGCCCGTGGACGGCTTCTCTGTCTGGTTCCTCTGGCGCAGCCCCACGGGGACGCTCCCATCTGGGTCCACCACGTCCAGCTCCTTCTCCAGCTCCGCCATCTCCTCAGGAGACAGGGTGGACAGCAGGCTGTCGATGTCGGGGTCCTCGCTCACCTGCCGGCGATACTTGGCTACCTTGGACATCTTGGCAAAGTGGACCGCTGCTCTTGCGAGGGCTGCGGGGAGGTCCTGGTGGGCCGGGACGGGGTGCGAGCTGATCTGGATGGAGCAGACCCCCAGCTGGTCGCGGACCTCGGCTCCCCTGCCCTGCCTGCTGCAGGTGCCCAAGTGTGCACTGGGAGTCGCAGCCTCCCCAAGCCCAGGGCTAGTGGACCCGGTCTGGTCCAGCCAGCAGCCAATAAGGCCCCATGACGGCCCGGCCCTGAAAGGAGAGGCCAATCCCTGGGCAGGGGCGGGCCTGCCTCGCTGTCAGAGCTGTTTGAAACTTGAGGACATTCCAGGGAATCTTGGAGCGCTGTGTGACCAAATTTAGCACAGAGCATTTAGCCTTTTAAAGACAAGGGGGCCACGCAATGAGAAAAAGATATAATACAAAAATGCAGAGGCTGGCTGAAGCAGGCGAGAGCCACGGAGAGCCAGAAAAGCAAGCAGACCGGACGCGGGCTTCACGGGCGGCCAGCCCCAGGCCTGCCCTGTTCGAGTGCACACGTGATGCCTCCACCCGGGCTGGACGGCGCTGTGGTCAGCACGTGCTCCGCTGACTCCTTTCTACTGTATTTGGTAGTGTGCTGGGGTCTCCCCGGTGTCCACAGCCCCAGGAGAGAACTCGATTCCAGAAGCCTCGAGCGACCCGCCCGTTCTCTCCTGCCGAGGAGGGCCCAGCATCAGAGGCCCCCGCCTGCCGTGGCCACTTCTTGCGCGTGCGCGGAGAGACAGAGAGACAGAGAGAGAGACAGAGAGACAGAGAGAGAGAGAAAAAATAAATCCTCCCTGTGTTCCCAGAGGGAAAACCGGCAGGCTGTTTCGGCTAGAAAGCGTGCGGTGCAGAAGTCAGGGAACTCTGACAGGGCTGTTGGCCTCCACGAGCTCTTGGGAAGAGGGTTCCCACCTCCTTCCCTCCCGTCGGCTCCTTCCTCTGCGGGGCGCCTCCCGTGGGGGCAGCAGGACCCCACCAAGTGTATAACTCTGGGCAGTTGGGAGAGACCCGACTGCAACGGCTCTGGCAGGTTTCGTGAAAGGGCTTTCGCTGCTCATCTCCCTTGCTGCCCCGCACAAGGCGCGGGGACATTCAATCTCCTGCCACAAAATCCCTCTAGAAGCCCTGCCGTAACCCACTGCGTAGCGGCTTCGATCTTTCCCGGCGTCGGTCCACCCTTAGCCAGAGAGAGACAGTCACCCATCGGCACCTGCTGACTCCAGGGATCGTCTGGGAGAAGAACTCGGCCCTGGCATTGACCGCCGGCTAGTCCCCTTCAGGATAAGGCTGGTGGGACGGAGGGCAGAGAGGCCAGCAGGCGGGCCGAGGGGAAGGGGGCAGGAGCTCGGGGGCCGGAGGCGGGGCGTCTGTGCGCGAGGCATGAGCGTATGCTGATGGGCGCAGACCACGCGGCAGGCTCCGGTCCAAGAGCAAGGGATGAAACTAAGGACAGAAAGTCCGTGTGGTCCCGGCCTTCCTGGAGCTTACAGTCTATCAGTGAAGACAGTTAATAAACAAGTAATTTCAAACAGTTTATGGGCGAAAAAAGGGTTTACCAGACGCCTGAAAAGAGAGAGAAGCGCAGGGCTGCCGGGGGCACAGCAGGGAGGCTGGATTCACTGCTGGTCCAAGCTCGGGCTCCCCGGGAGGCCGGCCCGCGTAGGTGCTGGGCTCCCTGCTCAGCCGACGGGCGATTCTGGCCCGGCCACCTCCTTCTCTGAGAGCCAGCTTCGTCAGCTATAAAGTAAGGACGGCGCTGGTGCCGGGCTCGGAGAAGGGCCGTGAGCGTTTCACGCGAGCCACGCAGTTGACGCACCTGACGGGCAGTGAGCACACAATCACTGTCTGTAGGCGTCATGATCACTCACTTTTTCTCCTGGCCCAGGCTCTGTTCTCACGCCCCACCTCCTCGCTCATCTTTGTCTTTCCGTCCTTCAGCAGAAACCACCTTCAACACGCACGACGCACGACGCACGCAGCCACGCACGCAGCCACGCACGCAGCCACGCACGCGCGTGCGCACGCACTCATCGCCTCGCCTCGTTCTCATCATTCACTCACTCATTCATTCAAGGGCGCTACGTTTATACCCCACCCGGCCAGGCACTATACGGAGAGAGACGCAAGAATCATTACAGCGTGGCCATTCTCTTTTAAATGTGTCATCTGTTGACGTAGAAGAAGGCGAGGTGAAAGAGGAGGGCGAGAAGCAACTGCCTAGAGCCCGAGGGAGACACGCTAACCTCGTGGGGAGGGTCAGGTGGCCCCCAGTGGGCACGCCGAGGCCTTGGGCTGGCCTGGGGCTCCAGGGCGAGTGGACAGAACTGTCTCCCCCCAGTCCCTCACGTCTGTTGGCCTCCGCTCTCATTTCCGCCCAGAAGAGGCAAGATCTCTGGGGCCACCCCAGCCAACCTCTCGACCCTGCCAGCTGAAAGCAGCTCTTTCCAGCCCCCCGGCGACTCTTTCATCTCCTCCTAAAGCCCCGTCACTCAGCCCTGGGCCACCTGGTTTCAGCAGGCGTCTCCTCCCCCTGGTTCTAAACTCAGGAAACAAAGCCAGAGCTTCCACACCTCAGGCAGGACTGCCGGCCTCCTAACCAAAGGTTCCTGCACAGAAGCCCGGCATGTTCTCTGCTTCCATCCCACGACGCCAAACAGCTGGCCCTTCTGATGTGACTCGCTCCGAGAACCCGGGCTCCGGGGGCCGGCCCGCGGACCCTGAAAGCCAAAAGGCATCACCCGTGGGGCTGGAGGACCGGGGCCCCTGCGGCGAGGGACCACCGCCCCACGCACTCTCCAGGGGCAACGGTTATCCAAGCTGAGAATCCACTTCCACCCCAAACAAATTCATCCTGAGTATCGGGATGATGGGATGGCCTAGTCCCCAGAGAAAACCCAGCACCGCCGTGCCAGACGGAGGAAGGGAAAGGGACCCCAAACTCTGGCCAAAACCTGTGCACGTGTCGAGGGACAGGGACCAGAAGCAAGTAACTAATGCTTAGGGTGGCTCTCAGCTGGGCCGAGTGACCCCAGGAAAGTCCCATTTTCAGGAATCCAGGGTGGCAGTGTAGTGTAGCAGGTAAGGCCCCGGGCTCAGGAGTCAAATGATGTGGGCTCAAATCTGAGATGTGTGACTTTGCGTAAGTTATTTAACCTCTCTGAGCCGCAGGAAATGGAAAACGAGACTCTTAAAAGTACCTTGAGAAAAAACCATGCTGCACAGGGCTATGAAGGTATTAAATATATCAACAAGGTGAAGTGCACAAAGCGTGCAGCGGGGCGCCAGAGCCTGTAAGCACTCCGTCTGTGCGTATGGTCAGCATACGACCACACCGGCTTTCTCCTTTTCAGGGAGCCTGGAAGTTTCTCTGGAGTGGCGGACTTTGTCTCTGAAGCAAGCCGCCGCCTGGCCCTGCGCGCCTGGGCTGGGCAGAAGTGGCCAGAGGAGAGCTCGGAGACAGACCACAGGCCGGACACATGTCTTCCTGCAAGGAGGGCAGGGAGAGGAAGGAGGGCAGGAGAGAGACAAGAGACTGCCTCCTCTCCCCACCCACGGCGCCCCGGCCCGGCTAAAACCCCAAACAGGCCCCAGTCACAGGCTGGAACCCCACACCCAGAGCTGGCTGTGGTGCCAGCCTCACTGGTCCAAGGCAATCTGACGGGCCAGATGGGGCTGAGGGTCTGGAGCCACATACATGGCCTGTGACCTCCTGCTGCGTGGAGCTCTTGAGGTCCCCAAACCTCTGGCTCAATGGAGCCCAACCAACTGGGGGCCAGGACCCCCTAAGTGGCAGGCGGGTTCTGAAAACGTCCACCCCTCTCTGAGGGTGGGGTCTGGGTGGAGAGAAGGGCTCCTCCCTCGCGCCCCTCACCCAAGCTGCTTGCAGCCTGTTCTTCACCCGGTGAGCTCACCGTCTACCGAAAAGACAGCATCCTTCTGGAAGGAACTCCCTCAGCTACTTGAATAAAGTAGATAAAACTTTAATACATCATTGTGACCTGGAAGGTAGACAGTCTGCTCCAGGGAGGGGAGGGAGAGAGCTGTGCCTTCACTATCCTGTAGCGTAAACGCACCCGCTCCAGAGGAAGTCACGTCTGGAGCTGTCCCAGGCGACCTGCTTACAGCAGCGGTCTCGGACAGAGGTGAGCTTCAGACGCTTGGCTGTGCAGAAGCGGGAGAGGTCTGTGGACAACGGCCTCCCGACGCACAGCAGACCCTCCCTCTGGCTTGCACTGCTCACCTCCGTGGCCGGAACTTCGTCCCCCGAGAAAGCCTCATTCTCCCGCTTCCCGGGTTTCCCACCCTCCCAGTGGGGCCAGCAGCCCACGGGCGACAACGCTGAGTGCTTCCTGCTCCTGTGCCTTGTAGCTGGCATCCCCGCTCCCTCGGACCCCCTCCCCCAGCAGACTCCGCCCAGTCTTCAGGCTCCAGCTTGCCTGCCATATTCCCCCAGGACCCTTCTGCAAGCACACACCAGCCCCCAGGGTCTCTCCCCTCCGAATGCCTCCAGCATTTAGCACAATTCTCTGTCAAAGCTGGCATTTTCTAACTCTGACCCAACAGCTATTTCTCAAGGGCTTATTCTTTCTCTCCAAGTACGTTTTGAAGACCCTGAGGGTCGGAACCATGTCGATATTTACGTCGATATTTTTGGTATTCTCTCCACCCCAGTCCTTATACTAAGGCAACCCCGAGCACAGGGGAAGGGTCTTACAGTTGATCTGGGATTACCAATCCCTCTCGTTACTTTCTCCGTTCAGCACAAACTCGGCACCCTTCATATCTATCAAATGGCCCTGTCCCCAACCCTAGCCTCTGAAAGTGGTCCTTCCCCAAGAAAAAGAGACAAGTTCTACTTGTCCAAGAGCAGAACACAGAGGAAAGCTCATCGTGGGGTGGGGGACGGACGGGGTGGGCAAGAGGCATCAGAGTCACTGCTGGACCCGCCACCTCACATACCTCCACGTGGTTTCTGAGGGAGGATCTTCTTCCTTCGCTTTGTTCGCTTGGGGGAATCTCACAGCGAAACGGGCCCCGGGTCACAGCTCTTTCAGTTCACACAGGGAGCTGCTTTCCCCAAAGCAACACCCGGAGGACCTAGGTCGCAGGGTTCCAGCGCAGCCTCACACTGGGCCCCGCACACCGACTTTCACCAAACGTGCCCTGGGGTGTTGGGTCACCATCTCAGACTCCCTTCCCCTTCAGGCCAGGTCCCTCTCAAGGACCCCACTCCTTTCCTCTGTTGGTCTTGAGGTCATTCCTTCATGTCACTGACCTTTCAGCTCTGCAGACGTCTTGAAGACTCTCTACGCTCTCTTCTTCCAAGATGGATAGGGATATTTTCCGGGGGTGTTGGGAGCGTGGGGGCAGCTTCCTCTCTAGCCAAAGGCGAAGCCCTAGGCCTTGCCCAGACCCAACTGTCCGCTCCACCCTGTCATCTGCTGCAGTTACAGAAAACAGAAGGTGAGAAGTCCAAGAATGCTTGCTGGCCGCGCGAGCAGCGCCTTCCAGAATGGGAGGCTGCCCCAGGAGAGGAACTGTTGAGATGAAGTGAACCGGGCCACCACAGCCTAGAGTCTGGCCCTCAGCTCTACAAACTCAGCAACTGGGTGTGATCACCATTCCTGGTGACTGATTTGACTCAAGGGGACCAATCTCGCAAGAGGTGAATGCATAAACCAGTATAACCACCGAGTGGACAGGAAGAGTTATGAGCATTGTCTCTTAAAGGAAAATCCATTCAGAGACCAATAACAATCAGAAGACTGCAGGATGAATATGGAACAGGAGCTAAGGGCTATTTCCTCTGGGTCCTGGTGAGACCAGAATCTCATGAGAACATAAATCTCTAGTTACGGAAATACTTATGCCCACCAGGACCCTTGCTGCCTGGTGACTCTTTCCAGGTCCCCGGTTGCCTGTCTCCCACATTCTCTTCAGGCTGTCAATTAATTAGATTGAAGAGTTCTTAATCACAGTCACATTCCAAATAAGCCCTCTTGGACTTAGGCATCCAAATCACAGGACTGGTTTGAACTGTTCTTTTCAGTATGAGACACATTTTACTGACAGTCTTCATTTGGTTCTACGGAGGGTTCAGTTTATTTGCTCACCTTATTTCCAAGATTTTGGAAGGAACGTCACTCTTCCTTGCAGTTTCCTATTGTTTATTACACTAACTTTCCCAGGAAATAAATATATACAAGTTTTAAAGTCAACCTCAAAAGTGCAGGATGGGGGGCCTCCCTGGTGGCGCAGTGGTTGAGAGTCCGCCTGCCGATGCAGGGGTCACGGGCTCGTGCCCGGGTCCGGGAAGATCCCACATGGGCCCGTGAGCCACGGCCGCTGAGCCTGTGCGTCCGTAGCCTGTGCTCCGCAACGGGAGAGGCCACAACAGTGAGAAAAAAAAAAAAAAAAAAAAGTGTAGGATGGGGAAGAGCTCCCGTAGCAGCTGTCACATGACAGGTTTTGCTGGAAAGAGCACGGGGTTCCCAGCCTTTTGCTACCTCTTCTCTGAGCTAAACACCCCTCACGTCTCCCGGTGATCATTTGGAGGTCTGAAAGAGGCTTCGTTGTCGCTGTCCCTCACGTCGAGGGCCCCCACGGGACACGGCGCTCCAGATGTTCACAAACATTTATGGAACATCCACTACAGTCCGGCCCCGAGACTCTAAAGGACTCGGGCACTGCCCGCCCTAAAAGAGCTCCGGGTAGTCGGTGGGGCTTCACCAACTCTGACGAAGTAGGCAGCATTTAATCCACACTTGACAGCCAGGTACTAGAACAAAGAAACGTGTTCGGGAGTTCTGGGAACCCTAGCGGCGCAACACCAGGTTTGTCTTCAGTCTGGCCCTGCGGCTTCAGTGACGGGTACCTCTCCGCACCTGGGCGCCCCCGGGCGCCCCCTCCCGGAGCGGTGCCTTCCGCCCGGAGCCCCGCCTTCCGCCCCGCAGCCCTATCCCCGGCTCCCATTGGCTGCGGGAGGAGGCGGCGAGCCAATCCCCGCACATTCTAACGCCCTCCGCCTGGGATCACTTCCGCCGCCGGGCCAGGCCCCGCCCCTCTCGCCCGGCATCGCGGAGCGGTGGAGTCAAGATGGAGGAGTACGCGCGCGAGCCTTGGTAAGCCTGCCCGCTGCCCGCCGCTCTGCCCCTGCCCGGCCCCCGGAGTGAGGCCGCTCTCAGCCGCGGGCTCGGCGGCGCCGGGGGCCGTGAGCACCCGGGCGTGAGCAGCTGGCTAGTCAGCGGGGGCCGCAGGGCCGCGCCGGGTGACCTTGCGGCAACTCGAGGGCGCCCCGGCTCGGCTGTGTGGCCCCGGCCCCTGCCCGGCCCGTGGGTGGGGAGCAGCCCCTCTGCCCGCCGGCGACCTTGGGCTCGTCCTTGCGCTCGGGCGGCTCGGCCTGCGTGGGGAGGGGGCGGTGCCCGGGGAGGGTCCGCGTGGGCGCGGCGGCAGCTGTCCGGGCTGGGGTTTCTCCTTGTGGGAGGGGCGGCGGGGTCGGGAAAACGGGGAGAGTAGCGTGTGTTTTCGAAAAGCCGGCAACGGGGGTCCGTTCATTCGGCATTTAGCGAGGGGGGGTGGTCTTGCCCCGCGCTCGGTCGGTCCCAGGAATGAAAGCATAGAGGCGTCAGGCACGCACACAGTTTAAGGCTTCGGAGGTCATGAGTGAAAAATCAAATCTTGTTTTTTGGTTTAATCACCAGTGTTTTTTGTAAGAGCAAGAACCAAGATGTTCTCCAGCTGTGTGAAAGGGCCCAGGTCTTTACATTCTGACCTTGCCAGCATTAGCCATGTTGACCTGCTTTGTGCTTTCTTTCCTCCCTTAAATAAGATACAGAGTGTATGTTTCAGCGCTTCCCAGCTCTTTAAATTTACCTTCTCCCAAAGGTAGTGGTCCCCCTTCCTGGGTTGTGCTCAGATGTGCAGGACTCAGCATGCTGTTGTCACCTGCTCTTGGGTATGATATCGTGAAACAGGTTGGCATGAGGGGAAAATACTTGACTTTCTTGGGTTAAAGATGTTATGGGAATCATAGGTTTTCATCTACTGCTTCATTAGGTGGCCCCTTTGCTTTCTCAGTATATATGCCCTGAAGCAGTACATTCAGTTGTCTGGTTGGTTTTATACTCAAAACTGCCTTGATCTTCTGGACTACCCTGTTTTGTGAAGCCATCTGAGCTCAGACTATAAGCATCTTTCTCCTCCCTCTGCACCTTCCCCAAAGCCATAGGCAGCCTGAATTCTTTCAAACCTTCCACCTTTCATTTCCTGTTGTCAGGATCTTCATCCTTAATGCCCTTTCCAGTAGTTTCCTAATTGCTTTCCCTCTCTTCAGTCCTTTTTAATACATCATAGGTACTTAATCGTCCTAAATACTTTTTAATCATGTGTTTTCTTTTCAGAAGCCCTAGTCTATAGGATATAGTGGAAAGAATTTGGGGCCTTTGGCGTACTAGATTTTGTATTTAAATTGGTTCTACCAGTTATTACCTATATGACCTAGGGCAAGGTACTTAATCTGAGCCTCTGTTCATCTGTAAAATGGAGAGGAGACAGGAATACTCTTCTGCAAAATTAAAAGATTAGGGAGTCTATAAGAAAATAAGCTAGCTTTCTTGAAAATCATGTTATTTGTACTATAAGGCACCTAAAACATAGTTGATACTTAATAAATGATAACTTTAATCTTGCGGTTCGTTATTGGTTCCCTGTTGCCCTGTATTTGTCTGGCATATTCACATTTAGAGTCTGGCTTCAACCTTCCTTTTGTGTATCCGTCACTTCCCTGGAACCTTGATTTAGCCAGACTTAGTTCGGAAACTGTTTCCATCTTGCTGTTATTTTGGACGTCCTCTCTTGGAATACTGTGGCTGCTCTCTGATCTGAATCCTGCTATTCTTTACTGATTTTTTAAATACTCAATTTTCATTCTAACTGATTGTAGGATCATTTAGGTTCGATCATTTAGAGTTAGTGACTCTCCTTTGTCTTTCCTTTTTCCTTTTTTTTTTTGGCCGCAGCACACAGCTTGTGGGATCTTAGTTTCCCAACCATGGATCGAACCTGGGCCCCGCCACTGAAAGCACCGAGTCTAAACCACTGGACCACCAGGGAATTCGCTATCTCTTAACTTCTCTTAATGTTTCTACCATTTTGAAGAAATTGTCCTCATCCTTTTTAGTCTCTCAGAGCACTGCTTCTCACACTTTTAAAGTGAAATCAAGTCACCCGTGGATTGTGTTAAGCTGTAGTCTCTGATTTAGTAGGTCCTGAGTGGGACCTCCCCAGAGCCTGCATTTCTAACGAGTCACCAGGTGTTGCTGATTTTGCATTTAGGCCTGCAGGAAGCAAGCCTTGGGTAGCAAGGCCCGGAAGCCTCAGGCTGACACTCGGAAGGTCAGCCGCATGAGACCGTCATTCTGTACAAGCTCCTGATTTGTGTTAGACTTGCAAAGGACAAGGTATTTCGTATTTCTGTCTGGCAAAGTGAGAAATGACTTATTATTCAGATTCTTCAGCAGCAGTGATGCGCTGAACTCACCCGTTTGCTTGAGCAGTTGGATTGACCACAGGGTCGTTAGCACTTTACCCTCGAGGCTGGAAAACACATTATGAATCGAGTTATTCACAGACTTTTTTTTTCTTCTTCTTCTTTTGGCCGTGCCGTGAGGCTTGCGGGATCTTAGTTCCCCAACCAAGGATTGAACCCGGGCCACCACAAGTGAAAGTGCCGAGTCCTAACCACTGGACCGCCAGGGAATTCCCATTCACAGACTTTTTAATGAGCCAGATTCCTAGAATAGTGGTTCTGTTCTACTGATGAGATTACTCGTGTCATTGTGCTGCATGAGTTAGGGTGCTGCATTTGGAAGCCGGGTTTACACATTTAACCTCTAATTATCAGGCGTTAGATAGAGGTTACTAATGTGTTAAGTGGATCTGATACAAACTTAAGTTCCAAATGCTAACTTGGACTCAGTAAACCCAAAAAGAAGTTTTAAAATTTAAATAATGTGTCTTCTTCTGCGCCTGTTGAAATGTTATTCTTTGGGTCCCAGCTTTAAATTTTGCCGCAGCTGGAGAGCTTTCCTTGATCCTCAGACGGCTGGGTCGCCTTGGATTATAGTGTAATTTCCTAATGCTTGTTTATCTGCTTTTCAAGGTGCCTCAGAATAGATGCACTAGTAGTTGAGCACGAATAAAGTGCTGTGAACAGTAGGGAGTTGAAGCCAGTTCCATTCCCTGTGGCTTAGAAGACTTGGGCTGAATAGATATGGGTCTGTTTAGAATCGTCAACCTTTGTATTTTATGGGCCAGATGTTACTGGTTAGTGAGCCCTGCCCTGGAATCTGTTGTACATCCCTTATTAACAAAGAGGGTTTTATGGCTTATAAATGAGAAATATGCTCATCTTTCTCTCTCTCTCTCTCCTGTTCTTAGCCCCTGGCGCGTTGTGGACGACTGCGGCGGCGCCTTTACCATGGGGACCGTGGGCGGTGGGGCCTTTCAGGCGGTCAGAGGCTTCCGCAATTCTCCCGTGGTGAGTGGGTGGGGGGCCTCAGCCGTCATTACTGAGACCCGCTTGCCAGTGTCGCCTGGGCGCCTTCCTGGGCCCCTTCCGTGGGTTGGAAATGTGTTGTGCTCCTAATGTGTTTTGGTTGCTTCCTTTTGTTTCCTTATAGGGAGTAAACCACAGACTACGAGGGAGTCTGACAGCCGTTAGAACCAGGGCTCCGCAGTTGGGAGGTAAGCAGAAGGTTTCCATTTGTACTTCAGATGATTTTTTTCCGGTTGTTTTGAAGATGAAATTCTGTTTCTTTTTCCTTCTTTTTTAGATTATACCAGTTAGTGATTTTAGTTTGGTCTAAATAACAGCTTGTCACAAGTTCGTATTTATGCAGATTCTTGATTTATGATTTATTTGGAAAGTTCACTTGAATTGTTGCATCCATTTGAAAATCTGTCCCTCAGAAGCTCAGTGGGCTTTTGTTTTTGCTTGGTCTCCTTTGATCTTGCCCTCTTATGCAGACAGTGTGTCTACAGCTTAGGTTTGCGAGGGTCAGGAGTGGTAGCTTCTGGGTTAGCGGGAACCTGAAGAGGCTGTGAGCAGAGGGTTAGGGTGTGTGAGAGGGATTGACGGAGCCGACGGGGCTCCCTCCAGGCCTCGCTTCTGGGCATTGTGCCGAGGTCAGTGCAAAGGTGGGGAACCGTTATGTCCATCACACTCTTAAAGCTTGGTAGCTCAGAAGCTGGGAGAAGAGAGAGTAAGAAATCTGGGAGCTTAACGTTTGCTTGCAAAGATACAGTCAGGCCGAAGAGACCACATGTAACACATGAAATGGACTTAGCACTTTCAGTCGTTCCTCAGTGATTTTGTGCATCAGAAGAAACAATCTTCTCTTTGTTTTTATAGCATTTGTTTTCTTTAGAAGATAGTAGCTGATGTCTGTTGTTTATTGAGTGCCCGCCATGTGCCAGGCACTCCCGGTGTTTTACAGTATTATTTTATTTAGTCCTCACAGCAATACGGGAGGTGAGTACTATTATCTCCATTTTCCAGATGAGGAAATTGAGGCTCCGAGGGTTGAAGTGATGGTGTATCTGTTTCCTGTTTTTCTCTCTGTGATAATTGTACACCCTGGAAAGTAAACAGTGACTAATTTTCCTTTGTTTTAATGGTTAACGTGTTGTTTAAGAGTGATAAGTAGTGAAAAAAAAAAAAAAAAAGTACACACCAAACCCTGAACCTTCGATAAATGCAGAAGTCATACAGGTTTTAACAGGTTTCTTGAGAGGCTGCTTCTATCGCATGCCTTTTCAGTGAATTAAAAAAAACAATCAGATAACTGTCACAGTCAAGAAGAGCCTAAGGAGGTATGACTCCTAAATGTTATGAGGTGTCCTGGAACAGAAGGACATAAAAACTAAGGAAATCTGAATTAAGTATGGACGTCAGTTAATAATGTGTCAATATTGGGTTGCTGTGACACATGCACGGTGCTGATGTTAGATGCTGGGGATACCGGGTGTGGGGTACGTGGGAGCTGCACCATCTTCACAGCTTTGCCGTCACTCTGAAACTAGTCTAAGAATAAAGGTTTGGTTAGAAAACCATCAGGGTGAAATAGGGGAAGAGTGCGTTGTGGTGTGAGTGAATTGGGATCAGCCTTTTTAAGGAAACTACTGAGGAATCTTTATGGAGTCTTGAATTTTAAAAGTACTGGGATGGCACTTCCAGTTTAATTCAGTGAGCGTTTACTGAGCTCTCCCAGTTAAGCTCCTGGGAAAAGGCCGTGTGGGAAAGTCATAGTTGTGTCCTGAACGGTCTTGTATTTTCATAGCAGAAATAAGACGTGCTTTCCATGTGTCCCCATTGTGTTTCCAGCCCTGCCCTGCATTTTGGAACAAGATGTCCCAGGCTCATCTTGTACTGTGCCTGCCTGAGTGTAGAGTCAGCCGTCCCCAAGGAGCCCTGCTTCCTTCTAGTTGAGAATGGTACTTAGAAGCCAAAATCTGGGCACTAAGTGTGTCGTTACTGTGGGGCAGTGCTGTTCCCAGGCCTTCTTAGGAATGTACTGTGTGTGTGAACACACACTGACCACGTACACGTGCGTACACAAGTTTATATCTATGTTTCTATGCATCTATACGTATTAGGAATTGTGGGTTCACACTGAGACCTCGAACTCCAGTCCAGCCCCACAGGTCCATTCTTCTCTCTCTTTTCATATGAGTACTTGCCTCCTCGCCTGACTTGGGCTAGGGCACCCCGTGACAGGCCACCCTTCCACATGGGCACCCTGATCTCCACGCTTGGGAGCGTCCTTCCTGCGGACGCCTCCTCGTCCTGCTCTGGCTGCGGCTGCCCACACGGGCCAGCCTTTTGTGTGGACTCAGCCTCCACTCGCATCAGCCACCATAGCTTACCCTGGCAGTCATTCTTGGGGTGGGGAGATTCCAGACCCTTGTGAGGGGGCGGGAGAGCCTTGTGTGAGGAGTTTGGTGAGGTGATTCTAATATACCTGCACGTATCTCTCGCCCAGGGCACAGAGCCACTGAGTTAGAAGGATGGACTATTTCATCTGTATGTAGCATGTGGTATTTAGTGTTGGACCGAAAATGAGGAGGCCCGTGCATAGTTTATTATTATTTTAAAAAAATATTTATTTGTCTCCTCCGGGTCTCAGTTGCGGCATGCGGGATCTTTTTCTTAGCTGCAGCATGCAGGATCTTTTTAGTTGCGGCATGCGGGATCTTTTTCTTAGCTGCGGCATGCAGGATCTTTTTCTTAGCTGCTGCGGTATGCATGATTTTTTTAGTTGCGGCACGTGGGATCTTTGTTGCCACGTGCTGGATCTTTAGTTGCGGCATGTGGGATCTTTAGTTGCGGCATGCGGGATCTTTAGTTGCGGCATGCGGGATCCTTTTAGTTGCGGCATGCGGGATCTTTTTTTTAGTTGTGGCGCGCGGGATCTCTGTTGCCGTTATGTGGGATCGTCAGTTGCGGCACGTGTGCGGGATCTAGTTCCCCGACCAGGGATCGAACCCGGGCCCCCTGCACTGGGAGCGTGGAGTCTCAACCACTGTGCCACCAGGGAAGTCCCTCGTGCATACTTTAACTGGTCCGCTGGATTGAACTCACAGGGTGAGCTCTGGAGACGCTGGAGGTGCCGGTGGCGGCCTGGTCCAGACCGTCGGCGGAGTCCAGCGTATTGCCCTCATTGACACACCCCTGCTTCTGTGAGCTTGCGGAGGGGGAAGGGCGACCGGACAAGGGCCCCTCAGTGCGGTTTTTCTTCTTTCTTTAATCTTAATGTAAGAACTCTTCATGGAGTGCACGTCATGTGTATTCATTTTAGAAGATTTGGAAATAAAAGCACAAAGCAGTGAAATCGTCTGTTATCATCTGGCACCCAGAGATGCTGACAATTAAAATCTTGGTGTTGCCTTTCTATGTTTTGTGTGTACTTCATACACGTGTATGTGTGGGTGTTTGTTTTTTATTTTACAGAGAAGTCACTGTGTTTAGGAAGAGTTTAAAGTGCAAAGTAATCTGATTTGGGGTTGCTTTTAGTTTCATGCTTGAGGAATAAAGGATTGGAATGAGAGAGGAAAGGTAATTCCCATTCCCTCGAGGTTCCATAATTCAAACTGTTTGTATCACCCTTTTGCGCTTTATGTGTATTGGCTTATGCCTGTAGTACATCCCAAAGAGCCCGGTTTCTTTGCTGTTCGCGTCGGTGACTCGTAGAGCAGATGCTCAGTGGCACTGACTGAAGAAAAGAGAAGTAGAGGTGAGGTGAAGCTTTAGTAAAAGAAAAGAAGGAAGGAGGACACTTTTTAAACAGATACACACTCTTCTGAAAGGGGGTTTGAATGGGTTTAGCCCAACTCTTCTAGGCCTGGCTTATTTCTTTTAGGCTTTGGGCTATTGCTGATTTCCCTGCTGACGTAATACAAACCAATCTTTATTAAAAAGATGAGTATTCTGACTCCCGTTCAGTGCTTATTCAAACTTGTTTGCATGTGTCTGTGAGAGTTTTAAGAATACAGTGAGTGTTGTTCTTTAAGCTTGATTTTGACTATTACATTCAAAGTCTACAATATAAAAAATGAAATTTATTTGTTTTGTCTTTAAATAAAATAGGTAGCTTTGCAGTTTGGGGAGGCCTGTTTTCCCTGATTGACTGCAGTATGGTTCAGGTCAGAGGGAAAGAAGACCCCTGGAACTCCATCACGAGCGGTGCCTTAACGGGAGCCGTCCTGGCAGCAAGAAGTAAGCAGTCATAGGCACACGTATTGCAGCCAGCCTCTGCCCGAAGTTAGGGACATCTGTACTAGATAAGCTGAGCACTGTGGAACTTGGTATGTAGTGGGGGTGTGTTCGGTGATCTGGGGGCAAGAGTAAAAGGGTCTCTTAACTTGGAGTGTTGGGAACGAGAGAGCCTGGGGCTGTAAGCAGCAGGGCCCGTGGATGGGGCAGCTCGGGTTCCGGTCCTGCCGCCCGCTGCCTGCGCGGCCCAGCCGCTGGGGCTCATCGCCGTGCCTGTCACACGGCGGTGTTACGAGTGAGGAGCTTCGATCCATCCTCTGGGTCTGTGGGACACAGGGCAAGCTGGAATTCCTCTGGGCGTGGTGGGTGAGCCCAGGAGTCAGCGCCCTCTTCTGTGAAGGGCCAGGCAGTAAATGAGTGCGCTTCGCGGGCTGTGAGGGCTTCGGTCGCACGTCCTCGGCTCTGCCGTCCCGAGCGCAGCCTAGACGATACGCGAGTGAGCGCGCGTGCTGTCCCGACACCACGTTATTTGCACGAGCGGGCCCTGGGCTGGGTTTCACCTGCGGGCCATAGTTTGCTGACCCCGGCGTTGGTCAGCGAGAAGGGGGTTGGGGCGCGGGGGGAGCCCTATGGGCAGCTCTTTGCTTTAGGGTGTCTCACACGAAGCTGTGTTTCTGTTGAAGTAACTCCGTGTTCTCCCTGTGCTCAGGCGGGCCAGTGGCCATGGTTGGGTCGGCCGCGATGGGGGGCGTTCTGCTAGCGCTCATCGAAGGAGCTGGAATCCTGTTGACGAGATTTGCCTCTGCCCAGTTTCCCAGCGGTGAGTCGTCTTGCTGCCCGGCGCCACAGCCCAGGCGTTTGACGGGGTTCCCGGTGTCTGCTCGGCTGTGGCGGTTGGGGGTCTCCGCGTCGCACGTGCACACGCGGCTGCTTCTTGAGGCGGGTCCTGGTCCTCGGCCGGGGCTCTGACGGGTGCGGGTGCGGGTAGCTGTGTTTAATCCCCGGAACAGAATGCTTCGGCTAGATGGCTTGCTGCCCATGTTTCCTTAGAGGAAAGCCCTCTTTACCGCTGTCCTCGTTCTCTCTTCCTTCCAGATAGTTTTTAGGCTGCCTCAGTTTCCCTGAAGAAGAGAGGAGCGATTATTCCCATTAAAGTCTTTTTTTTAAAGAGCCACATGTCTTTCTTAGGTCACAGGCCGTCGCATCCTCTGAAAGCAGATACACGGCGACACTCAGCTCTGCGCAAGCTGGGGGACGGGGTTGTCTGCCCATGTCAGGACCCATTGCTTACGTAGCTGTATAAATTGTATTACCGCGTTCTCTTGAAACATGACTAAAGTACTTAAACTCTGTGAAAATAATTTAAAATAGCTACTGAAAAATACACCAGGAGGTGTCAGAGATTCGTCCAGTCCTGATATGGCAGCTTGTTCAGCAGTGGCTTCCAAAGCGGCATGTTGTTTCTTGCTGTAATTACTGCATCTGACTTGGCTGGCGTAGCGTCTGGGAGCTGCTCGTCCTGGAGCAGGAGGGACGCCAGGCTGCCGTGTGTGAACAAGGCACTCTCGTGGGAATCGGGCAGCTCTACAAAGAAATTCAGATTACAGCTCTGATGGAGCACGTTTTTTTCTGAGTTGATTGATTTGCTCTCTACAGAGACCTGTCCCTTTAAATTACATAACATTCAGGTGATGTTTAAATTCCCTCTTCGTTGCAGGTCCTCCGTTTGCTGAAGACCCCTCCCAGTTGCCTTCAGCGCAGCTACCATCCTCACCTTTCGGGGACTATCGACAGTACCAGTAGGACCTGTCTCCCAGGACTTCTTTAAGAGAACGAGCTGCGGTTCAAGGGAGGATCTCGGAAGATCAAATTCAGTCTGTTTTTAAAACTGTAGGTGGGACAGCTATGGCCAAATAGGCTGTGAAGAGACATTGAGCACATTTTTTTATTTAAAGGAATGTGGGGGGCGGGGGAGGGTCTTAAAAGATAATACATTTATTTATTCACACTTGGATTGCGTTTGTGATCAAAATAAATGTCTGAAATCTTTAGAAGGAAAAACAGTAAGTGCTTGGAAAATGAAGGACCAATGAAGCATGACCATCATTTCCTCGGGGGCCTCTCTGCCTGGTTTTGTTCTGTTAGTCAAACAATTAAAAACGCCAAGAGATTGCTCTTTCTATTAAGATAAGTTGCAGAGTTCTACTTTTCATCCTTGAATTGAAATAATGCAGAGTCCATTGAAAGTTGCACGTGGTGCAGTCACCAAGGATGGATCCACAGCAAACACTTCAGGGCTGGAAGGCTGCGGCGAAATGCTTAGCCTTCTCCTTGCAAGTAAAAAGATAGGCCACGCCTTGGTTTTGAGGGTGTCAGGTACAAAACTCTCTTCACCTCTGAGGCTACTGTGTCTTCATTCTTAATCATCAGAAAAGCTTCCTTCCGGTGTACCCAGTTCTGTCTGAGAAGGTTCCTGGAGGGCATAATAGCCCTGGAAAAGTTTGGCGTTTATGGTGTGCTGGAAAGTAAAATACATGCTGTTTTTAGTGTGTTGCAAGCCCCCTGAAGCTGATCTTCGTCGAGGGTGTGTTTTGGGGTCTGGCCGGGCCTGGAGAATGGATTCGCATTTCAGAATAGGCCATTTTACCGGCTGCGGTGGAGATGCCGTGCGGCCTTACAGGAGGCGGGCTGCCACCCCCCATTTGCCTGCCTCTGTGTGCAACGGAGAGCAAATCCGTGTGCATGTGGTGAGCACACGCGTATTTGGGCCCAATGCCACGCACATAGTAAGCATTTAAGTAACTAATGCTGGTTCCATCTTTCTTTGTGTGGTAAAATGTACAGGAAATCGTATTTATCATTTTAACCATTTGTAAGTGTACACTTCAGTGGAATTTAAATACAGTGTTAACAGTCACTATTGGGGATCCCCAAACTTCCTCACCGTCACCCACAGAAACTCCCCGCCCCGCCTTCCCCCAGCTCCGTCTCTGGGTTTGCCTGTATTCTGCTATATTCTGGGTTCCTCGCGTGCGTGGGGCTGTACGATACTCGTCCTTCTGTGTCGCTCCTGCTTCGTGGAGCGTCAGGTTTTAAGGTCCATCTGTGGTGTAACATAAACCAACACTTCGTGCCTTTTTTGTTTTGTTTTGTTTTGTTTTTTGCGGTACGCGGGCCTCTCACCGCTGTGGCCTCTCCCGCTGCGGAGCACAGGCTCCGGACGCGCAGGCTCAGCAGTTGTGGCTCACGGGCCCAGCCGCTCCGCGCCACGCGGGATCCTCCCGGACCGGGGCACGAACCCGCGTCCCCTGCATCGGCGGGCGGACTCTCAACCACTGCGCCACCAGGGAAGCCCCTTCGTGCCTTTTGATGGCTGAGTAATATTGCATGGTATGCAGAGATCACATTTTATTTCTCCATTCATCCATTGATGGCACTTGGGCTGTTTACACCATGTGACTTGTGAATAACACGGGCATACAGATACCTGTTTGAGACCCTGCTTTCAGTTCCTTTGGGTGTAGACCTAGGAGTGGCGTTGCTGGGGCACGTGGTAGTTCTATGTTTAACTTTTGGAAGAGGCACCAAACTTCCACAGCCCTGCACCATTTGACGTTTCCACCAGCAGTGCACGAAGGTTCCCATTTTTCCACATCCTTGCCAACACTTTTATTTTCCTTTAAATAAGAACATAGCCAGTCTAGTATGTGTGATGTATCTCATTGTGGATCTGATTTGCGTTCTCCTGGTGACTGATGTACCACGCTTCTTGGCCATTTGTGAGTGTTTGGGGTTTGTCTTTCAGTCTGTAGCTCCTTTGACTTCCAGGAGTAAATGTAAGGAGATGTTATCAGAAGAACAGTTCAAAGCTGAGGGCATGCTGAATCGCAGATAAAATGCTTTACATTTCTTAAGGTCTCCTAAACTTCTCTTAAATGGCGTATTGGTTTGGAAAGTAAGTTCCTTTCTTGTGAATTTGGATGACGGGTGTGTGTATGTGTTGCTGGCGTGTTTTTGCCATTTTATTGGTTAACTCAGCATATCTGAAGCAATCCTTGGTTACAGATGAATTTTCTGGAACCGAGGGGTGGCAGGGGAGAGAAGAAGCTTGAAAAAGATGGAAAACCAGTTCTTTTTGAAGAACTTGACATTTAACTCCCCAATATGTGGGACGGCAGGTAGAAACCCCGAAACCTTTGCCGTTGTTTTCCTGCTTCTTGCCCCGCTCCTTGGTGGAAGCCCCCTTTCTCTGTCCCGCACTTAGGGGAGCTGCTGCTCCCCGGGAAAGCCTGCTGGGGCTTGGCCTGAGCGGAGTGGCTCCGTCTCCGTGATGTATCTAGTGTGGAGATGGGGGGCCGGTGAGGAGAGGGGAAAAGGGCAAGCCGACTTCATGCTCCTGATTTTCTACTGGAAGCCTCGTGCCGTCTGCGTTTCCGGGGACAGGTGTTTCATAACCGCCCAAGAGCGTCCTCGTGTGCTGTGTCCTCTGCCTGCCCCCGTTTGTGCAGCGGGCTGGTTCCTGGTGGTCTGGGGACCGGCTCGAGCGCCCCTGCAGCCTCCCGTCCCCCCTCCGTGCCCTGTCGTCGTCGCACTGCACAGCAGGAGGAGGTGCTGAGCGGTTTGTTCTGTTTTGTTTTCTCTCCCCCACCTTTTCCCCCAACATTTTTTCAGTGAAAATATCAAGCCTGTAAAGTTGAGGTTCGCAGTGAACATACATATACCCACCGCCTAGATTCTATGATTACAATACTTCACCGTTGTGTACCTGTTCACCTATCACCCATTTCCTAATAAAATGGAAATTTATGAAATCCATCGATAAGCTTTGTCAGATGTGATTTAAAACAGGTTTTTATTGGAGTAGAGTTGATTTACAGTGTTGTGTTTGTTTCAGGTGTGCAGTAAAATGAATCAGTTATACATTGATTTTTTTTTTTTTTTTTTTTTTTTTTTGCGGTATGCAGGCCTCTCACTGTTGTGGCCTCTCCCGTTGCGGAGCACAGGCTTCGGACGCGCAGGCCTAGCGGCCATGGCTCACAGGCTTAGTTGCTCCGCGGCATGTGGGATCCTCCCGGACCAGGGCACGAACCCGTGTCTCCTGCATCGGCAGGCGGATTCTCAACCACTGCGCCACCAGGGAAGCCTGATTTTTTTTTTTAAGTTTAGCAAATAATAGAAACCAGGTAGTTTAGATTCTAATAAATATCTTAAATACCTATTTGAAATGTTTAATACATATTCTAAAACTAATTTTGGTGTACAAGAACCCAGAATAAAAGGTAAAATCACGAAAATTGTTTTAATTACCAAGATAAATGCGGAACCAAGCAGATAGGAAGGAATTTTTCCCTAGGTCTTTTTCTGGAATAATGGAGTGGTTTCCTCAGTTTCAGGGTTGAAATGCTCATCAGAAAGATCCCATCTGCTGCTCCCTTTTTTCCTTAGTATCTGACACTTTGTGTGAAATTGGCCTGAAATAGTGAATTTCTGAGTCAGGGTTGGAACACGTGGTTTACAGCTGCATCTGTTGAAAGCCCATCTGTTTTCTTACATGAAATGTCTGCAGATTGTGACGGCGTGGTCACAGCTCCACCCTGTGGTGCATTAGTTTTAGAACACACAGTACTTTGCTGCTGGTTTTGCTTTGTACAGTACGTTATCCTTTAGAGCAGACGCCAGCCACCTAAGGCTCAACGGCCACATGTACCCTGCTGCCTCTTTTTGTAAGGCCTGTGAGTGAAGAATGGATTTAAAATTTTTCTAATGGTTGAAAAAAAATCAAAAGAAGCAAAATGTTTCGTGGCACATGGAAATGACAGGAAATGAAGATTTCGGTGCCCATAAATACAGTTCTGTTGGTGCACAGCCAGACCACGTCTTCACGTTTTAGGAGCGACTGCTCTCATACGACACACAGTTAAGCGGCCACGTCAGAGACCTCAGGGCACACAACTCCTGAGATGTTGGCCCTTTAGAGAAAAAAAAATGCTGACCTCTGTTTTAGAGCAATTAAAAATAAAAAGATTTATTTTATCTAAACTGATTCCATTTCTAGCACTCCTTCTTTTCTTTGTGTGCACCCCAGTTCCCCTCTGGTATCATAGTCCTCTGTCTCAAGAGCGTCCTCTAACATTTCTTAATGGGTAGGATGATATGGGTGGATCCAATGGATGCCGAGGGATGTAGTGGGTGGCATTATAGGAGAGGAGCTTTTATAAAAAGCTCCTCATGCCCTGAGCTTTTATAGTGGGCATAGCATTCCTGCTTTTGCCTCTGAGGGAGACGTTAGCTTTATTATACTAGACAGTGAGCGTGGCTTCCCTTTGCTCCAAAGCGAGACCGCGTCTCTGTCTTGGAAGGGTGTAAGCCAGTTTACCAGCCTTACCACCGTGGACGTTTAGGGCTGGGTAATCAGCTGTGGGGCCCTGTCCTGTGCCAGGTAGGATGTAGGATCCCTGGCCTCTGCCCACTGGATGCCAGCAGCACCCCCTCTCCCAGTTGTAACCACCAAATGTGTCTCTAGATGTTGTCAAATATCTCCTAGTGGGCAAAACTGGCCCTGGTTGAGAACCATTATGATAAGCAGACTCACCCTTTGCTCCAGAGGAAGTCACCATCTGTCTTTTAGAGTGGCTCTCTATACAAGCATCCTCCACCAGATGGTCCAGAACAAAGGACACTCAGCAGCTCATTTTTGCAAGATGTGCAGAAGCGCATGTGATCCGGGGAGAATTGGCTCCCAACGTTGGTTTTAACTTAATTGCATTGTGGTTCAAGGAATGTTGTTCTGTGTGCCATCAATTCTTTTATTTGTTGGGAGTTTTTCGTGGCCTATCTGTGGTTAGTTTTGTGTTTCCTCTAATTGTTAGGTGCAAAGTTTGGTGTGTGTTGATTAGGTCAAGATTGTGACATTTTTGTACAGATCTTTTATGTCTGTATGACTTTTGTCTATTTGATCTGTTAGTTACTGGGAGAGGTACGTAAACCTCTCTGTTGGCGGATTTGCCCACTTCCCTTGTAATTCTGTTAACTTGTGCTTTCTATAGTTTGAGGCTATAATGTTAGGTACATCCCCAATATGTGAGCTAGAACACTGACGAGTAGTTTACGTCTGGGTATTTACGAGCTCTGCTTCCTCCAGCCGGGGGTAAGTACTATCCTGTCCAGCTCCTCTTTTTCCTTGATTTTTAAAAATCATGCTACATATTTTCCCATTTGTTGGCTTGTGAGTTATATTCATTTTATATTCCTTAAGTGATTTTCTTTAAAATCTTAAAACACATACCTAAGAAAAAAATCTTACATTTATCCCTCTCCCTCTCCTCCTGATAATCCAAGGAGTTTAGAATGCTTCAACTTCAATCACCCCCCTCTTCTTACATACATTTAGTCTAATATTTTCATTTTATTCTGATTCCCTCATGCAAACATTATTAATATATATTTATTTTTGTTGATTTATACAGTGTTTAAATTTTCCCACTTTTTTTGCTCACCGTTCCTTTTTTCATCTCATTTTCCTTCTTGAAGTAATTCCTTTAGAAGTTCTTTAGTAGGAGTCTGTTGATGGTGAACACTGAATTTTTGTCATCAAAAAATTTATTTGCCTTCATTCTTGGATGATAGTTTAGTTGGGTATACAGTCGTAAGTTGACAGGTTTTTTTCCCCAGTGATTTGAAGATAATGCCTTCTGGCTCCTCTTGTTGCTAATGAGAGGTCTGCCCTTGGTCCAATTTGCATTTGTCATTTTTTTTTTATAAGTAACCTGTCTTTTTTCTTTGGGTATTCTTTTTTTTTTTTTTTTTTTTTTTTTTTTTGCGGTATGCGGGCCTCTCACTGTTGTGGCCTCTCCCGTTGCGGAGCACAGGCTCCGGACGCACAGGGCCAGCGACCATGGCTCACGGGCTCAGCCGCTCCGCGGCATGTGGGATCTTCCCGGACCAGGGCACGAACCCGTGTCTCCTGCATTGGCAGGCGGACTCTCAACCACTGCGCCACCAGGGAAGCCCTCTTTGGGTATTCTTAAGACCTTTATGTCTTGGTCTTCCTCAGGTTAACTAAAACATGTCTAGGTGTAGATTTATTTTTATATTTTTGCTTGCAATTTGTTGTAACTTTTAAATCCTTAGAATCACACTTTTATCAATTCTAGAAGATTTTCAGCCATTTGTCGCTGCCAGCACGACTGAGGGCTCGAATTCAGGCGGCAAGGGGATGAGGAAAAAGTTTAAGAGGAAAGAGTGAGGACGGGAGGGACACCAAGAGCCATTGCAAACAAGTGTCAATTTTATTGTTTATATGCACAGCTTTTATAAAACGCAGTTACAGAGAGTTCAGGGAGTTAAAGCATACTAGGTTCTGTTTAAGATAAGGTTAGTTTCTTTCTCGTGGGAACAGTCTGTCCTTCATCCTGCTAGCTTCTTGATAACAATATTTCTACCGTCTGTGTTTGCACCCAAAGTTTCTGTTATGACTGGGCATATTGTTCTTGACCTTGTGATAAACATTAGCAAAAAGGGGGCTTTCATCTGTCCAGAAGGGGCTTCACTTGCACCTGTCATGCACTGATCACCTCGGGGGAATCGTGGGTTGGAGAAGTCCCAAGAGCGTTGGCTCAACCTCATTGAGGCGTGCATGAATGCCTGCCTCTATTTTGGGAGCCTGCGCTCAGTTGGTCATTCTCCTCCAGGCCGAATACCCTTAACGGGCATGGCGCGCTCCACAGCCATTATTTCAAAATGTCCAAGATACGTTGCATTCTAATAAGCATTCAAAAGTGAGGGAAGGAGAAAAGGAAGGAGGGAAGGAGAATGAATGGGATGAGACTGCTCTTATCCCCAGGGAGAAGTTAACGCTGAAAGGAGAAACAGCATAGTTCCACACATGTTTGACTCTACAGCCAAGGATAAAAGGCCCTCGGGACTTCCCTGGTGGCGCAGTGGTTAGGAATCCGCCTGCCAATGCAGGGGACATGGGTTTGAGCCCTGGTCCGGGAAGATCCCACATGCTGTGGAGCAACTGGGCCCGTTTGCCACAACTTCTGAGCCTGCGCTCTAGAGCCCGTGCTCCGCACCAAGAGAAGCCACCGCAGTGAGAAGCCCGCGCACCACAATGAAGAGTAGCCCCCGCTCGCCGCAACTAGAGAAAGACTGCGCGCAGCAACGAAGACCCAACGCGGCCAAAAATAAATAAATAAATTTCTGGAAGAAAAAAAAAGGATAAAAGGCCCTCCTCCTCCAGCAACACTTACCTGGAAAGCTCAGGCCCAGTGTCTCCTTGCTTCCCGTAGCATCCAGTTCTTCCCAGGTCACAGCACAGCACGTGGAGTTGTCGTGACCTTTTCCTTGTCTCTAGGTTAAATTGTGAGCTGGCCCGTGAGCACCACCAGGCTTGCTTCAACTGTATCCTCAGCTCCCAGCCCAGTGGCTGGTGTATGCAGATGCTCAACAAAACCGCATTGCATAAGGGAATGAATAATTTGAGGGTAGATATATGGAATGGCTAATCAGTACCGAGTACTGTGCTCAGTGCCACAGAAAAGTGGTTTTCCAAAGTTTTTGGATTTCACTGGCCAGTAAGTTAAAAAAAAAAAAAGAAAAAAGAAAACTAACATTGACCTTATATGGAATTTAAAAATATCTACTATAAGCATTTCATGAAATAAAATGTATTTTAACAGTGTAAAACGAGGAAGAACATACTAGGATACTATTTCCTTTTATGAAAAACTCCCTACATTGTCTCTTAAAATTTCATTTCCTAGCCGATCCATAAAAATCTCACCGTCGAGTGGCTCCTAGTCACAGAAGGGCTACTGCAACCGCTGGTACAGGAGAGAAACACAGCAGGAAGTGTGTGTACCTGGCTCAAAGAGCTGTCCCATTCAGGAGTGGGGGACAAGCGGCACAGCAGACGCCCAGCCTTAAAGGTGCTGTGCTTGTCCCCATCCCTTGGCGGAAGGACAGAGAACTCGCGCGCCCGGAGTCCCGGGAGGACCCCCATCGGCGTGGAATCCCGTGCTGTTTCCGATTGAGCTCTCACAGGTAGCTCGAGAGATGCTATAATTCCTCCTGTTTTACAGGTGCACAAGGAGACTTGGAAAGAGTCCCCTTTCTTAGGGGAGGTTTGCCCAGGATGACACGGCCCTAATAATTGGGCGAGCGTCGAGCTTGCGACCTCCAACCCGGACCCTTGCAATTCGGGCTCAGTGCGGCCTGCCTGGAGGAGTAGGACACGGGAAACCCCAGTAGAGAAGGGACTGGGGAACATCCCAGTGGGATGAATTCGGGCCAAGGTGGATCAAATTGTCACCCCCTCCCTGCACGCCTGTCGGAAGTCCTGAGACGCCGGTGCAGAGCTGGGAGTGGGGGAAAGTTAAGAAGAGAGGCGCGGCCCGGCCGCGTTCCGGGGCGGGGTCTGCACGGTGGGGCGGGGCCGGCGGCAGGGTCCGGGTGCGGCTGGCTGTACCGGGGCCTTGGCAACCGGCGGGGCGTGGTCTGAGCTTTGGGGCGTGGTCATGCCGGTTCCGGGCGTGGTCTGGGGAGCGGGGCCTGCACCGGTGCACTGGGGCCATGGCGAAAGGCGGGGCGTAGTCTGAGCTTTGGGGCGTGGCCATGCTGAGGGCCGGGACGAGCCCAGCGCTGCCTGTCGGGGCCCACTCGGGTGCGCTGCAGAAGCGCCGGGGACCACGACAAGCGGCGGGGCGGGGCCAGGCCTGCGGCGGGGCGGGACCTGCGCGGTGGGGCGGGGCCTGAGCGGTGGGGCGGGGCCTGCGGCGGCCCGGTGGCAAGCGGGCGGGTGCTGCACGCGGCGCAGGCCGAGGACGTGGCGTCGGCCTCCAACTTCCGCGCCTTCGAGCTGCTGCACCTACACTTGGACCTGCGGGCCGAGTTTGGGCCTCCGGGGCCGGGCCCGGGCAGCCGCGGGCTGAGCGGCTCGGCGGTGCTGGACTTGCGCTGCCTGGAGCCCGGCGGCGCCGCGGAGCTGCGGCTGGACTCGCACCCGTGCGTGGAGGTGACGGCGGCGGCTCTGCGGCGGGAGCGGCCGGACGCGGGGCAGCCGGAGCCGGAGCCGGAGCCGGTGCCGGTGTGCACGCGGCCCTTCTCGCACTACGGCCAGGCCCTGTGCGTGCTCTTCCCGCAGCCCTGCGTCGCCGGCGAGCGCCTGCGGGTGCAGCTCACCTACCGCGTCGGCGAGGGACCCGGGGTGAGTGCCCCAGCCCCGCGCCGGCCCCTCCTCCCGCCCCTCCTCGTGCAGATGCGCCCCCCTCATCCCCTCCCACCTCCCATCCCATCTCTACGCCCCCTCCTCGCCCAGATGCTCCCCCCACCCTTCCCTCCCACGGCACCGCTGTCTCTAGTTCACATCTGCCCGAGGAGGTCACCTCCTCCAGGCTGGACAGCAGACGGTTCACGAACAGAACTTAGGGTTGTCGCTGCTTTCGGCCTAGGCTGGGCCCTGGTGATGAGCTGCTCCGCTCTCCTCTAGGGCGGTCTGACAGTGCTGGCTGGTTACCCGCTGCTGACTCAGTCCTTTGTTCCAGGTGCCCTCCTAATGCCTCGAAACTGGGCAGTCAGTAGTGTTTCCTCCTGCGAAGTCCTGGATTTGATGAACAAAAAAATCTGAGTGAAAGTGAGAACCAGAATTAGGGTGCACCAGGCTTTGTAATAACTTGGCTTTCTCACTGTCGGTTGACTCAGATCTGAACTGGGGGGCGGGGGGCGGCAAATGTCGGCAGTCAGAAAGGGGACGGTCGTGTGTCCACATCTGTGAATGTCCGGGCGTGGCTGCCAGTCCCTTCTTGGATGGAGTGTGTGCTGCAGGTCTCAGCTGGCTGCCTGCCTGCCACGGAAGCTGCCTTATTTGGTTGCACTTCCCCTTTTGCTGTTGCAGCTCGCTCCAAGGGCAGTTCTGTTTCCATCTTTCACCATTCGGGAAGTAAATGAACCTTCTGATAGAACTTGTTTAAAAAATGGAAGTCCAAAGCAATGTTGGCTGACCTCTAAGGCAGAGGAGAAACCCAGGGACCTCTAGGGATAACATGCCACCTGGAAATGTGTTTGGTTGTTCTAGTATATTTTGGTTCCTGGTTTGGAGCAGAAATTAAATAGGATGAGTGGAAAAATTAGGCCCCCCTGGGTGTGCCTAACAAAAGTGGCGCCCCAAGTTAAATATCGGAACTAAATAGCTTTCACTTAAGATGTGGTGGCAGAGGTACACGCTTGACGAAGGGCTGTCCTTTGCCCTGTGAAGGTCTCCACTGGTGGCACTGTGCCTGTTCCTTCCTCTCATTGCCACCGTCCCAGGGAGGGCTCTCACCTTGGACACCGTGGGTCGCAGCATCTCCCTGACTTGGACTCTATAGTGTGTGTCCTGCCAGCCTCCTTCATTTTCTTCTCTTCGTGTCAATAAAACAAAGCTGAGAACCAAAGAAAACTCAAGCAAAGATGACGAGAAGGAATTGTGGTTGAGGGGATGATAGTCAGTGTTAATTGAGCTAAGCCTGACAATAGTTACATGAGTTGTCTTTATGTAAGTCCTAGTACGGTGCCTGGTACCTCTTACTGCCAACTCATTACAGTTGTTTTCATTAATAGAATTTATTTTTTAAAAAGCTGTGTAGAGGACTTCCCTGGTGGTCCAGTGGCTAAGACTCCGTGCTGCCAATGCAGGTGGCCCGGGTTCGATCCCTAGTCAGGGAACTAGATCCCACCTGCATGCCACAACTAAAGATCCCGCATGCCACAATGAAGATCCTGCGTGCCGCAACTAAGACCTGGCGCAGCCTAAATAGGTAGTTAGATAGATGTCTAGATTACCAGGAAAACTGAGCAGATAGTGCAGTCTTCATAAGCCGCTTCCACACACAAACTATTTACCCTTTACTAGTGTTTTACAAGTCGGATACATTTGTTACAGTTAATGAGACAGTATTGTTACCTATTATAAACTGGGGTCTATAGTTTTTCCAGATTTCCTTAGTTTTTTTAAAAAAATAATCACATGTTTATTGAGCAACTTTCATTTACAAGGTATTATTAGTGTTTTTTAAATTTTTATATTGGGGTATAGTTGATTTACAATGTGTAAGTTTCAGGTGTACAGCAACCTTAGTTGTTTTTAAAAAAAATTTATTTTGGACTTCCCTGGTGGCACAGTGGTTGAGAATCCGCCTGTGGATGCAGGGGACGCGGGTTCGCGCCCCGGTCCGGGAGGATCCCACATGCCGCGGAGCGGCTGGGCCCGTGAACCATGGCCGCTGAGCCTGCGCGTCTGGAGCCTGTGCTCCGCAAAGGGAGAGGCCACAGCAGTGAGAGGCCCGCGTACCACCAAAAAAAAAAAATTTATTTTAATAATTTTTTTGGCCACACGACATGCCGTGTGGGAGCATGGGACCCCAACCAGGGATGGAGCCCTCGCCCCCTGCAGTGGGCGCGCAGAGCTATAACAGCTGGACTGCCGGGGAAGTCCACAAGCTTAGTTTTTAATGTGTCTTTTTCTGCTCCAGGGTCCCACCCAGAAATCCACTGTGTGTTCCGCTGTCACGTCTCCTTTGGCTCCTCTTGCCTGTGACAGTTTCTGAGACGTTCCTGTTGTGGTGACCTTGATAGTTTGGAGGAGTGTGATACCCTCTATTGGAATTTGTCTGTTGTTTTCCTCATGATTAGACTGGGATTATGGGGGTTGGTTTGTTTTTCATAGACTATTTTTTAGAACAGTTTCGGTTTTGCAGCAAAACGGAGCAGAAGTTCACAGAGATAAGGTGTCATTTTTGTAACGTCTTATTGAGGGCAACAGTATTGACAGGATTTATGGCTGCTGTGCTGACCTCTGGTCACCGGGCTGAGGCAGAGCTTGCTGGGTTTCTGCACCAGGACGTTCCTGTCTCTCCCCTGCTTCCGTCTGGACTGGACTCTGGAATGAGACTCATCACACACACGCACACACTCTCAAGCAAAGAAAACCCCAGACACACACACACACACACACACACACACACACAGAGTCTCTCTCTCTCTCTCTCTCTCTCTCTCTCTCTCTCTCTCTCTCTCTCTCTCTCTCTCTCTCTCTCTCTCTCTCAAGCGAAGAAAACCCCAGCATCCCATTGTGTCTCCCTTGTGCCTCTTAAAAATTGGTCTCAGGACTTCCCTGGTGGTCCGGTAGTTAAGAATCTGCCTTCCAGTGCAGGGGACGTGGGTTCCATCCCTGGTCGGGGAACTGAGATCCCACGTGCCGTGGAGCAACTAAGCCCACGCGCTGCAACTGAGACCCTATGCGGCCAAATTAATTAATAATTAACTAAAAAAAGAACAAGGGCTTCCCTGGTGGCGCAGTGGTTGAGAGTCCGCCTGCCGATGCGGGGGACGCGGGTTCGTGCCCCGGTCCGGGAGGATCCCACGTGCCGCGGAGCAGCTGGGCCTGTGAGCCGTGGCCGCTGAGCCTGCACGTCCGGAGCCTGTGCTCTGCAACGGGAGAGGCCACGGCAGCGAGAGGCCCGCGTACCACAAAAAAAAAAAAAAAAAAAAAAAAAAAGAACGAGAGACACCTCAGGGAATGTTCTCGTCCTTGAGTCTCGTTCCCGGGGGGGAAACATTGGTCTCAAGTGCCTCTGCGCTCAAAGCCCTTCATCACAGCTGCCGGGTGGGTGCCCACCTCCTGGAGGGGCTCTCCTCCCTTCCTTCCTGCCGTCTAAATCCTGCCCACTTTTGAAGGTCCAGCCAGGGAGTTTTGCTTCCCCTATGAAACCCTCCTGGAGTCACCTGACCCTGTTCTAACCTCTCCGTGGTGTGCGTGCTGACACCTCCCCCCCCACCCCCGCGGTGGCATCTGTGTCACAGGTGAACTCCTCTTCGCTGTGGGCTGGATTTGGGTTTGTAAAACTCGTTCAAATGTGCTCTTGATTAAGGGCTGACAGAAGACAAGAATCATAGCCAACGCCTATAATGTAAAACACGTTCATTCTGAAAGGGTAGACGGCAGGGATGGAGAACACATACTAATCAGACTCCTTGCTATTAGCTTCTGCTTTTCTGTGTCTTTTATCACAAGTTCAAGAACAGCTTCTTCAGTATTTGTTTTTCGGTGAGAAGTTACTACCGTGGGGTGGACGGAGGAGGGAGGCAGGACCAGGGGCTCGGAGGCCACCTCAGGAATGCTTGAGACGGCCTGTGGGACACACCGAGGAGTGGCCCTCTGGTGGTGTCCACCCTGGGGAGTGGGCGTCAGACCTTGGCCTGGACTCCAGGGGGACTGAATACAGTCCGAGCTGGACTGGCGGGCGGAGGGGAGGGTCTATGGATTACCTCGAGCCTCCCTCCGGCCAGCTCTGCCCTGGCCGCGCTGCGCGTGTGCAGGATGTCAGTTCCGAAAGAAAGGTTCTTGCCTCCTCTTAGGTTTGCTGGTTGGCTCCGGAGCAGACGGCAGGAAAGAGGAAGCCCTTTGTCTACACGCAGGGTCAGGCTGTCCTGAACCGGGCCTTCTTCCCCTGCTTCGACACTCCTGCGGTGAAATGCACGTACTCCGCTCTTATTGAGGTGAGGCTGAGGGCACATGTACCTGCCCTTGGGATTGAAAAGTTCATTTCCATCAGGTCATGTTTCAGGTGGTAGATCATTACATCCATTGGGGGGACCTCTGAAAAACTCCTCCACCTGCAGAAATTTTATCTGTGCTAAATCCTGTCAGTTGAGCACAAGTTTAGTGTTTGTATGTCTTTTTGCGGTACGCGGGCCTCTCACGGCTGTGGCCTCTCCCGCTGCGGAGCACAGGCTCCGGACGCGCAGGCTCGGCGGCCACGGCTCACGGGCCCCCCCGCTCCGCGGCACATGGGATCTTCCCGGACCGGGGCACGAACCCGCGTCCCCGGCATCGGCAGGCGGTCTCCCAACCGCTGTGCCACCAGGGAAGCCCACAAGCTTAGGTTTTTGAAGCCTCTGTGCTTCTCAAGGTGGACCCCAGGCCACTGTCATCACCATACAGGTTGCTGGCCGTGCCGCCCTTCTAGCCGATCAAGAGCAGGCTCTGTCCAGGTGAAATCTCCTAAGCTTTCTCTCTTGTCAGGTCCCAGACGGCTTCACAGCTGTGATGAGTGCTAACACCTGGGAGAAGAGAGGTCCAAATAAGTTCTTCTTCCAGATGTGTCAGCCCATCCCGTCCTATCTGATAGCTTTGGCCATTGGAGATCTGGTTTCGGCTGAAGTTGGACCCAGGTAGGAGACCAAGACCCCGCAGGCAAGATTGAACCGACCTCTGGGCACAGAGGCCTCTGACCAGCGAGCGGACCTCCTGGGGTGGCTCTTGGGGTCACGTCGGAGCCTCCCGAGCCCAGGACCTTTCTGCGGCACAGGGTGTGGCCTGAATGGCCAGAGGATGTGCCCTTTCCTCCCCCTCCCTCCCATCTTCCTCCCGTGTCTGCGCTGAGACCGTCAGCCACGCAGCGGCTGCGGTCAGAGGGAGATGGGAGCCCCAGGAGCAGTTTCAGAAGATGATCTTTATTAGCATCTTTAAGGTCTAAATTACCTTCTTGCTACTATATTTGCTTTTTTATCTTTATAGCAAATCTCCCCATTTTCTCTGGCGCTTAATTCCTGGAAATGTATGGCCTTGATCTCTTTGTCTCCCTCTGGAGAGGCCCGGGGAAGCTGCTTGTCTGTTTGCTCCGGACACAGAAGCCCGGACCTGTGTTGGCAGAGGGGCCTCCGTGAAGCGAGATGGGTGTAGTGGAGATAAATCAGGATTTTGTAAGGTTTCCTGAAAAAGAAATTTGACCAGGAGCACAGGTTTCTCCTGGCTGTCATCTTACCCACCGGTGTAGCAGAGTCCTGAAGTGAGAGGGTTGGTTTGGACGTGAAGCCGGGCTCTTCCTGGCCCCGTTGCCGCCCTTCTCTCTGCCGGGCCTTCAGCCCCTGGAGGTGCTGGATTGGCTCTAGGCCTCGGGCTTCACAGCGGGGCTCAGCAGTGGCGCCAGGGCCGTGAGATCAGAGGGAGAGGTGGGTGGGGCCCTGTTGGCATCTGCTTCCAGCCGCACGCTCAGGACAGCAGCAGCCCTGAGAGACGAGGGGCCCCTTCCTGGTGGACAGGGCAGTAGATGACCAGCGAGCATGGAAAATAGACAAGGGGAGGAACATCTTTTAGGGTGTTTACTCTTGCTGAGCTTCTGTTAGTAAGAGTAGGAGCTGCTAAGGGGAAATGAGAGAGCAGTCTATCCTAAACACACTGGATCACGGAGGGTTTTTGAACCCTCTGTACTGAAGTGACGACACAGCACGTTAATCCAGGTGACAGAGCCCGGTTCACTGGTGCTGATGACTTACTCCTGCCGCCCGTCTGGTGCGCGGTCCTTGCCCCCTGGGTCACGTCGGGGGGTCTTGAGGGAGCCTGTCGAGTGGGAGGGTCTTCTGTCCAGTCCCCCTTCCCGCAGGGGGAAAGTCCTGGGCAGGAGAGACTGGTGCACGTCCCCAGGGGCCCCTTTATGTAGGGTCCCTTCTGACCCTTGCAAGCAACACTGAGGGACGTATTGCTGTCTCCAGTTTGCAGTTGAGAAACCGTGGCTTTGGTAAAGAGCCTTGTGCAGTCACGTGGCTGGTAGAACTGGCTTTCAAATGCAAGGGTTTCTGTTGCAGATCCCGTGCTTTTTGCCCCTAGAATCCTGGCGATGAGGTTCCAGCTTGACTGAGAGCATCCTGATTTCTTTGACAGAAATCTGTGTGCTGGCAGAAGTGTCGTGGGCGTCCGCGGCCTAGCCCGTTGTCACGAAGGACAGGGCTGAAGTCCTTGTTAGTTTTGGTGCCCTGGCTGGTGACCGAGCAGCTCAGCGTAGCCCCTGGGGACTGGACTCTGTGCTGGGGTCTTATTCTCAGCCGGGTGCCCTGTTTCTCCATGTGGGTTTCTCCTGGGTTGAGGGTGGCCCGAGGGCTTCTCTGCCTCCTCTGCCCCCACCCCCGACCCCCATTCCCACCCACGGCCGCACCCTGCATCCCAGGCCTGGACGCGGGCATCGCTGTGAACGGGGCGGAATCAGAAACCTCAGCAGCGTGTGGCCTCTTTCATCCTCTGCCCCTGCCGCTGGCCCTCGCCCTCTGGGGCCTCACTCCTGCCACGTCCCGCTGTGCCCACGCCTCGCCCTGAAGGGCCGGTTGCTCCCGGGGGGGCCAGCAGCCTCTCCCGGGACTTCTCCCCTGCCCGGGTGCTGACCGGTCATCTCTCGCCTGCACCCCAGTCCCTCCGGCTGGTTCTGCTGCGCCCATCCGGCCCGGGCTCCTGCCATCCCCTCTCTCCACTCAGCACCTTCCTCCACTCAGCGTCTCTCTCCTTTGAGAGACGGATAAAATAATGAAGCCGTGCGTGGTACCCGTTCACATTTCTGGTTTCTCGGTGAGAAGCTGGAACGAGAGAAAAGGTGACGCAGGCGTTTGAGAGGTTGCCGTGCGCTCAGCCGTCCTTCACTCACCTTTGCGTCTCGCGCCCCTCAAACCGGCTCCCCGGTTTTCCTTTCCGACGCCGGCCCTCCCTCCAGGCGCGGGGTCTCGGCTCTGCTTTGTGGAGACGTTCGGTCTGTCGGGTACGCTTGTGTCCCGCACGTCCGAGGTCCCTCTGTCTCTGCTCTCACGCCCCATTCGTCCGTCTGGACCCCGACGACAGGTCCTTTCTTTGTTAAAGGCAACCTCTTCATCTGACCCGCTGACTCACCCGCACCCCCATCCTCTGGGCTTTGCTTCGTCGTTTGGTCCCCTCTTCAGACCTGCAGCCTCCACCCGCAGCTGGCCAACCGGCTCTTTCCTCTCCACCCCTGGAGTCCAGTCCCCTAAACTCGCTGCAGCTGCTGGGGTAAGAGGCCGTTGCTCAGCGTGGAAGGTGCAGGGACCCGAGGACGTGCCCTCGGCCTCTGCTTCCCGATCCCGGGCCCTCCTGGCCGCTCCCCGCTGGGCCCCTCGTGGGTCTGGCTGCCCTGGGCGCAGCTGCCCCAGGTTCGGTCCTCGCCCCCGGCTGTGCCCGGGAAAGCTCACGCGCTCTCGTGTTGAGCGTGTTTCCTGTGTCCACAGCTCCCTAGACACAGTCGGATGGTGCCGCCCCCTGCGCTGCGCGGGGTTAGCTGCGTCACGTGGCACCTGGAGCCCTTTGTGCGCCGAGCTTGGGGCCTCTCCCACCCCCAGCCATCAGACCTTGGACTCTGGTCACCCCAGACCCCGGCGGTTCTCCGCCCGCACGTGCAGCCTCCTTCCCGCTACGAGCCTCCTGCTTTCGCCGCTGGGACCCCCGGCGCGGTCGGCCCGCCCCCCCCCTCCTGCTAGAACAGTCCCCGAAGTTCTGCCGAGAGGAAGCTCTCTTCGTCCTGGCCTCGCGCCCACCCGCCTGGCCGCCTGTCCCTCGACTGAGGACGTCCGTGTCGGGAGCGTCGAGGGGCCCCGACACAGGCTTCGGCTGCACGGCCCCCGAACCTGGGGTCCGCTCATCCGTGAACCCCGAGAATGGTCTCGGCCCCTCCCATCCCCTCTCGGCCTTGGCTTTCCCTCGGACTGGATCTTCTTGACGTTTTCCCCCCCCCTTACCTCTGTTTCCTCGTCTTTTTACTGTGAAAATTTCATAGTTGAAAATTCCCGCAGGAAATTGAAGGGATGATGCATCGAACACCTATCTGCCCATCGATGTTGCTGTACTAGGTTTGCTCCCGTGTGGATTTGTGGGGGTTTTTTGCTAGACCATTTAAAAGCAAGCAGATCAGCCTGCCTTCCCGAAGAGTGGAGACAGTTACCGCTTTTCTGTGAATGTGAATTTGTTTATCTCTAAAGCTTCTTTCAATTCCAAAGATTCCATTGTGAGAATCCTTTCGGATCTCTCCGGAGGTACCCCAGCGTTTCCTGCCCGAGCCACCGTATGAAGGACCTTCACACCCATCTCGTCTCCTCGCTGCGCGCCCTGCAGAGGGGACCGAGGCTCGGCGGGGGGAGGGTCTGTCGCCTGCAGGAGCCCCCCCAGCCCTCAGCCCAGTTGGCGCAGGTGCTTTCAGGACGGGTCCCGCCGTGGCCTCTGAGCACAGTGCCGCCTTCTCTGTGCCCTTGTCTCCAGGAGCTGGGTGTGGGCCGAGCCCTGCCTCATCGCAGCTGCCAAGGAGGAGTATGACGGGGTCATAGAGGAGTTCTTGGCAGCGGGAGAGAAGCTTTTCGGACCCTACGTCTGGGGAAGGTGTGGTACCGCTTGGACTCTCGTGTGTCTGTTGTCGCAGTGAGCCGGTCCTCCCCGCCCCCGGCCCTGGTCCAGGGTGGCTAGGGGAGGGGGGAGGAGGTAGGCCAGGCCTCATCCGCTGTGGCCAAGGGGGGGCCTGGGAGGGCAGGCATTGCGGCGACAGAGGCGTGCCGTGCCCACAGTTGCCGGGGTGGAGATGGGGGCGCGCTGTCGGGGACGTAGCTGACTTGCCTTTCCTGTTGCCGGAAGCAGCTCCGTACCCATTTTCTCTTCGTCATCTTCACAGTTGAGGTCCCCTAGATAAGAGGCTCCGCTGGGTCTGTGTGACCCACGTGGGCCCCTGGGGGGCTGGGTGTGATGGAGCCGACCGCGTGCCCACCGTGAGGGGCCTGGGGACTGGCTCGCTCCCCCGTACCGCCGCCCCCGTCGGCAGCCGGGACGCAGCCGGGCCCCTCACGACAGCCTCTGGCAGGTACGACGTGCTCTTCATGCCGCCGTCCTTCCCGTTTGGGGGGATGGAGAACCCCTGCCTGAGCTTCGTCAGCCCCTGCCTGCTGGCCGGGGACCGCTCCTTGGCCGGCGTCATCATCCACGAGATCGCCCACAGCTGGTTTGGGAACCTGGTCACCAACGCCAACTGGGGGGAGTTCTGGCTGAACGAAGGCTTCACCATGTACGCCCAGAGGAGGATTTCCAGCGTCCTGTTTGGTGAGCCGCCCCCGGGGACCTGCCTCCCGGCCTGGGCCCGCGAGGCTCACTTCCGGGAGTGAAGGGAGTGGGGTGCCGTGCGGGGAGCCCGTGACAGCCAGGGAGGGCCACTGGAGACAAAGTCGCGTGTAAGTAACCGTGCCCGCCTCACCGCACGTCACGCATCAGCCGGAGCTGGGGGCAGAGGGAGTCTCGAAAATGACACACACGGCGGGACGGAGGAGCGGTAGACGCGCCTCCCGCCGGGGCTGAAGCCGCCCTGTGCGCTGTCCTCCCTCGGCCGGCGTCCCCCGGGGGAGAGCGGCCCGGGCGGGTCGCCCGCGCGCCCGTTCGCTTTATGAGCGAGTCGGCAGATCACTGTCATCGTCACCTTGTGTGGAACACCTGTTTTGCACCAGATCTATCACGTGCCACCTTCCCAGTGGCTGCGTGGGGATACTGTTACTCCCATTTTACATGTGAGTTCACTGCGGGTCAGAGAGGACGGGAAATGTCCCTCAGCCACTTAGCAGGCGAGGGCAGACCTCAAATTGAGCCCAGCTGTGCTTTTCACATACATTCTCGGGAACCCCCTGGCGGTCCAGTGGTTAGGACTCTGCGCTTTCACTGCCGAGGCTGTGGGTTCGATCCCTGGTCGGGGAACTCAGATCCCGTAAGCCACGTAGCACAGCCAAAAAATAAAATAAAAGTACATTATCAACACAATCTCCTTATTGGAAACCCATGGTGTATCAGGTGCTTTTGTTATTTTTATTATTTCTCTGATCAGAATCTATTTTGGCACCTATGGAAAAGCACACACAAAAATACTTATCTGTAATCTCACTGTTCAGAGATGATCGATGGTTATCCTTTCAAACATTTTTCTCTGTGTGTGTGTGTGTGTGTGTGTGTGTGTGTATCATCAGACTGTACATGGTTTTAGAACTGCCTTTTTTTTTAATATAATAAAGTTAAACATTTTCCCAAGTCACTAAATTTTCTTCTATAGCTCCAGAGTACGGAGGCCTCATCATTTATTCAGTCAACCTCCAGCTGTTATAGGTTGTTTTCAATTTTCAAACGAAATAATATTCTGACAAACATCTTTACGTAGGTTCACGTGCATCTCAGATGATTTCAGTAAAGATAAATTTCTAGAAACATAATTTCAGGACCTGGACATTTTGAAGGCTTTTTCTGTTTGTTTGTTTAGCATATATTGTCTCCTGCTTCCCAAGTTTACACTTTCATCCAGAGCATATAAAGCAGTAGTGTACTGGCCGCTAGGGCGGCTGCACGCAGCTGTTCGTGTGCACCGTGCGCCTGAGGACACTGAGGCTGGTGGGGGCGGGGGGGGGGGGGTCACTGGCCCCGATCAGAGCATCTCGCGAGCGGCGGCGGCGGCTGCTCCGCACCCGGGCCCTCCCCAACACTGTCCCCTCGGTGGCTGTTCTTTTTCCCCGCGGCATGTGGGATCTTCGTTCCCCGACCAGGGATCGAACCCGGGCCCTCCGTAGCGAAAGCGCCGAGTCCTGACCACCGGACCGCCAGGGAACTCCCTCCCTCAGTCGCGTCTTTAGAGCCAGGAGGAGACTCAGATGCTAGAAAAATCTTGGGTGACAGTTCCTCTCGTCTGACAGAACAGTCAGATGAAGAGATTCTATTTTCGTGGGAGATCAAATTACCATCTCCGCAGATGACAACACGCTGAAGGGAAAGGGCACTTACTGTCAGCGGAGGTGTGGGCGGGGGAGGCTGAGGGGTCGGCCCCCGCTGCCCGCCGTCCCAGGGGAGCGCCACCCCCAGGCTTTGGGCCTGCGTCCTCTTTTCGGGGCCTCGGGGGGCCCCGCTGGGGGTGCCAGCCGCTTTCCTGTCGCGCAGGAACCGCCTACACCTGCTTGGAAGCCGCCACCGGGCGGGCTCTGCTTCGGCAGCACGTGGACATCACGGGCGAGGAGCACCCTCTGAACAAGCTGCGCGTGAAGCTCGAGCCAGGTCGGGGCCCCCTGGCCACCGCCCCGCCCCCGTCGGGCTGGACACGCCTGGGTCGCCCCTGGGGAGGGAGGAGCCCCCAGGCCGCTCCTGAGTGACTCCGAGAGGCTCTGTGTGTCTGGGTCCCTGTCACTTGTCCCTTTGCCGCCCCTGGCCCATGGTCAGCTCAGCCCCGCGGCGCTTCTAGAGCGAGGTCACCCTCGCCTTACCGAGGCCGTGACCCAGCACCAGAAAGCTCGTGACTGCTCTGAGGTCATGGAGTTTTTTCTTTTTTTTTTTTGCGGTACGTGGGCCTCTCACTGCTGTGGCCTCTCCCGTTGCGGAGCACAGGCTCCGGACGCGCAGGCGCAGCGGCCACGGCTCACCGGCCCAGCCGCTCCGCGGCACGTGGGATCCTCCCGGACCGGGGCTCGAACCCGCGTCTCCGTCATCGGCAGGCGGACTCTCAACCGCCGCGCCACCGGGGAAGCCCCAAGGTCATGGATTTTTGTTTCCTAAGATGTTTCTTCAGTTCCACGTGTGACTAAACTTAAACCTTTCTGTTTAGTTAAACCTCGTGTTCCTCGATGCCTCTTGACCCTGACCATGAACTTCCTGTAGATGGGCAGTCAGTTCTGTTTACTCCAGAACATGCACAGAACCCACCCCGCCCCGGTCTGGGCAGGCGCAGCGCTTGTGGGTGCCCCGTGGGGCTGCGAAGGCGTTGGGTGGAAGGACCCCCGAGCACAGAGCCCCGGGCAGGGGGCCGCTGTGATCCCCCCCGAGCCTTCTCTCTCTGTCCTCCCACTGGGTCCATCTTCAAGTCCCTCGAGAGAGGCCAGGATGGACCCGGAACATTCCTGGCCTTGCTGTTCCTGGGAAGCTGAATTCCGGTCTCTTCCGCGGCTGCTCTTTGAATCCAGAACTTTCTCTGCAGGTGTCGACCCAGACGATACTTACAACGAGACCCCCTACGAGAAAGGCTTCTGCTTTGTCTCCTACCTGGCCCACCTGGTGGGTGACCAGGACCAGTTTGACGAGTTCCTCAAGGTACATCAGCTCTGAGGTGAGGGGAGACAAGCGGGGGCCCTGCTGCCGGGGCTCTGGGTGACCGACCGTGCCTCCCTCCCTCCCTTGCTCCTCACAGGCCTACGTGGACGAGTTTAAGTTCCAGAGTGTCCTGGCCGATGACTTTCTGGAATTCTTCTTGGACTATTTCCCTGAGCTGAAGAGGAGGAGGGTGGATTCCATCCCGGGTGAGCAGAGAAGCCGGCCCACCGCTTCTAGGTGGTCGTGGGGGGTGGGGTCTGGTCCACGCCTGAGGGGCTGAGGTGCGCCCCTAGGGGCGGCTTTTCGGGGCAGACCCAGGGGCCCAGGCTCTGCCCCGCAGAAGGAACTCTCTCACCCCCTGGCCTCCTTTCCCCACTTCGCTCTTGTGCTGCGCTCTGTCTTCTGGTTTCCTCATCCCCGGACACACGTAGCCAGACCCTTAGCTCTACCCGGGCTGCCCCTGCCCCGAGGGGCCCCCAGGGCAGGAATGGGGCGGCGGCCCCGCCTGGGGAGCGCGTGCGGGGCCTGCTTCCTAAGAGAGGGCGAGCACGGCCCGTCGCGGGCCAGGCAGCGCGTTAGATGTGTGCCCACTTCCTGCTCCATGCTGGGCGCCGTCCAGCCAGCCGCCGGCCAGCTAGTGAGGGGCGGGGCCGGGCGGGACCCCAGGAGCCCAGGAGCCTCAGCCCGTGGGGGCGGGTCGCGGGGGCGGGGCCGCGCCTGTGCACGTGGCTCGGACGGCCCGTCGGCAGCACAGAACGCGCGCGCGCGCGGAAAGGGGTGGGGGCGGCCGGGTCCGTGAGACGGTGTCTAGGCGTCACGCTGGCTGGGACCCTGCGGAGCAGGTGACCGGACGGGGCAGAGCCGCCGGCGCTGGGGGAAGGGCTTGGGACGGACGGCGGCTCGAGGTCCCGGAGCCGCCCGGGCAGGCGGACCGTGATGCCGCTGGGGTATTCTGACGGTTTCTTCTCTACTTCTGGCAACAGGGCTTGAATTTGATCGCTGGCTAAACACCCCGGGCTGGCCCCCCTACCTCCCTGACCTCTCCCCCGGGGACTCCCTCATGAGGCCGGCCGAGGAGCTGGCCCAGCTGTGGGCGGCTGAGGAGCTGGACGTGAGGGCCATTGAGGCTGTGTCCACCTCTGCCTGGAAGACCTACCAGCTGGTTTATTTCCTGGATAAGATCCTCCAGAAATCTCCTCTCCCTCCCGGTGAGAAACAGTGGGTTGTTCCTTCGAGGTTGGAGGGAGACAGACTTGCGACGCTTGTCCCAGGTGGCTGCGGGGCCTGGGAGGGAGGGTGGCGGGCGGACAGGAGCCCAGGGCAAGGGGTGCGACGGCGGCAGAACGCAGGCGCCCGCACGAGCACTGCGGGTGGGAAGCCGTGAGGCCTGCTGCTCGTGGGTGGGGTCCTCGGCTCATGCAGGTCGTTCTCCCCAGCTCCCCCCGCTCTGACGCCACCTAATCCTCGGCGCTGCTCCGTGACCCCAGGGACCAGGGAACGAACCCGAGGCACAGACAGATCCCACAGCCAGTAGACGTGGGGCTGGGGTCTGGACCTGCGGGGCTGCAGCGCTTCAGCACACGTGGTTTGTTGCTGCTCAGCCAGAAGTAGCATTCACCAAGGGGTGTTAACTCAGGAAAACGGAGCAAGCTGACGTTTGGCAGGTTGGCGGTGGGATGTTTGAGGCAGGTGCGCAGGCTTTAGTCCGGGAAGGAAGGTGGCGTGACCACAGGAAGTCTATATTAAGGGAAGGTTGGAGGAAGAGCCATGGGAATTACAGCAAAGTGAAGACGAGGCATGACGGCCTCGGGCCTGAAGGAGCAGGAAGAGTGGGTGGTCCGCACCTCCGTGAAGTTCCTCCTGGTGCCCTTGGGGGGCCTCGGCCACACACATGGCCGCCTCAGCTCATGGTCTGCGGGCGGGTGAAGTCACTAATGACCTGTTTCTTTTCTCCAGGGAATGTGAGAAAACTTGGAGAGACGTACCCGAAGATCTCAAATGCCCAGAATGCGGAGCTACGGCTGCGATGGGGCCAGATTGTCCTCAAGAACGACCACCAGGAGGATTTCTGGAAAGTGAGGGATTTCCTGCACAGCCAGGTGGGTGACCTCCACCTGCCTGTCCCCCTCACGCACACGGCAGGCAGGGCCTCTCGGACCGCCCTCTCGGGAGCAGGGGTGAAGGGCCTGGCGGGGTCCCGTGAGCAGGCTGTGATGCCGCCTTGGGGGAGAAGCCCCGGGCCGGGAGCCCCTGCAGGTCAGCCAGGGAGGCCTGCGGGGAAAGGGCCAGTCGGCACTGACCCGAGGCAGGGAAGGTCTTGCGTCCGCGGGGCTGGTCTCGGGGAGAGCCCGGAGGCCAGGAAAGGTAAGTGAAGGTGAGATTATAGGCTCCTGCTCCTGGGGGAAGCCGGTGACCTGGGAGGGTTCAGAGGCCTGCTGGACCCAGGTCACCCGGGAGCGCTGCCCTGCCGGGGAGGGGCCCACGGCTCTCAGGATGAACCATTCCACAAGTTTCCAGAGCCGGGCTGTGGACAAGCCGTGCGCAGACTCCCTCACCTGTTGGCAGGTACCTGCTGCCAGGTTCTCGAGCCCCTGAAGGCTTCCTGGCCTCCGGGTGTCAGGTGTGGCTGCTGAAGGTGCGGGTTTCCTTCTGCTTGGCTGCAGGCGGTCCTTCTGGGGCCCTGGTTTAGGTTTAGGTTCTGCAGCCTTTGCCGTGAGTTGTTGCCTCGGTGCCTGACCACTTAGAGCTCTGAAAGTTTGGAGTCTCCCATGTGCCAACGCCCTACTTGGTTCTGTTGAGTGTAGACGTCTCCAGGAGGGTGACTACCGAGCCCCAGCCGCATAGATCTCTGCCCGCCAAGAAGATTCTGGAACACAAGCCCTCGTGTCTGGGAAGCCCCTCGTTCCAGCAGTGATACCCGTATCCCTTTTGGCCCCTGATCGCGAGGCTGTCACATGAACCCGGGGCAGGGGCTGGGGGCTGCAGACCACCGAGCAGGCTGACACGCCTTGAGCACGCGTGTCTCTTGCAGGGGAAGCAGAAGTACACCCTCCCACTGTACCACGCCATGATGGGGGGCAGTGAGGCCGCCCAGACCCTCGCCAAGGAGACCTTCGCGGCCACGGCCTCCCAGCTCCACAGCAACGTGGCCCACTACGTCCAGCAGATCGTGGCGCCCCCGGGCAGGTAGAGGCCCCCCCCCGTGGCCTCTGCGTCTGCAGACCGCCAACTCCAGCTCTCATCAGCTTCCCAAGTTCACGTCCCCGTGGCGTAACCTGTTCTCCGGGCTCGGTGTTTGGGGCTCTGGGCCTCTGCTCTGACTGGACGGCTCCGGACCCGTCCTGCGACCAGGAACCTCCGTGCTCTCTGGGCTGGCTGGGCGGCAGGCTTCGCCCTCCCCGCCTGGGTCTTGGGAAAAGCAGGAAGGATTTTCTTTTCTCTCTCTCTCTTTTCTTTTGTTTTTTGGCTGATTCTCGAAGTACCGTGCAAAGGGCTGATTTCTGGTGAATCCTCTTTCAGGTTGAATCATTATTTTAATAAATATTTTTAAGTGAAATCCCTTCTCCCAGGCCCCCTCTCTGTTCTGAGCAAGTCAGGGGGAGACCCAGAGCAGGACGCCGGCTCCCTGTTCTTTAGGAGCGTGGGCTGGAGGAGGTGGGGTTCCCACAGGAGCCTGTGAAGCCGCATCCCTCCGTGCAGCCTATCGCCGCCCCTTCCTCTTCACCGGAGCTGCTAATAAGTGCTCACTGCAGTGCTCTCCCTGCAGCCTCTCGCCAGCGTGGGCCTCGCGGGGCCTCGGCCTCCCTGGTCCTGGGTACCGGGCTCCGTGTGGTCCGTAGTAGAGTCTGTTCAGAACCTGGCACTAAGCTCCGATTTCCACGTGGGGATCGGCGGTTAGCGACTTGGGGTGGGGGGTGGGGGGTGGGGCGACGGGAGGGTCGCACAGAAGTATTTCAGGATCTTTAAGTTGTTTTCCTAGATCCAGGGTCTCCCTGGTGGCTGGCTGCCAGGCGGTCGGCACAGACCTCCCAGCACGCCCTGCACTGTGGGAGCGAGGCCGCCGGGGCGCCTGCGCCTGCACCCGGCGGCTCCTGACTGCTGTTACAGGCGGGACTACTGGGGGCCGGCCAGACGCCTCCCCGCTCCCTGCTCCGGGCCCGGCCGCTCAGCTCTGCGCCCAGCGGTGTCCTTCCTGGTTCCGTGCAGACCCTGGGGCGCCGAGGAGCCCCGCGGGACCCCTTCTGCAGCCGGAGCCTGAGTGCAGCTTCACAGCCAGGCGTCCTGAGCTGTGCCCCCAGCTGTCCCGCCAGGTGGGCCTGCGACAGCGCCTCTCCTGCCCCCTCCACAGCCCTCTCCCAGCCAGGTGCTCTCGGAGGGCTGGCCGGGAGCACGTGAGCCGTCTGGAGCTGGAGCCGGTTCTCCCACATTCCAGGGCGAGGGACAGGGTAGAGGGCGTGCCTCGGGCTGTGGGGGAGGCCCCTGAAGGGCTGGGGAGCTGCTGCCCCAGAGCTCGGCTCCCCACCGTGGCCCGTGGGGGGGACCCTGGACCTTAATGCTCTGCGGGGCACCCAGCAGAGTCAGCGACGGGGCGAGAGGCAGACCCCTGGGACAGACCTCTTAGTCCTACAGGTTAAAGGAAAGGGGTCTGGGGCGCGGCCTTTCACTCGAGGCCGGGCCTCCCAGGGCCTTGGCGTTAGCCAAGGAGGAGGGGAAAGAGATGCTCAGATGCTGCCTCTTTGATGCGTAAAGATCTGAGGGATCGGTAAGTCCGGAGGGCCTTGTCTTCATGGATGGCAGACGGAAGAGGCCCCAGGACCCGTCTGTGCCCCCTCACCAGCCTGTGCCGTCCCTACGCAGGTCTCTGTGGTCTGCGGGACACGGCCCGTGCGGTTAGGACTGAGTTCGTGGAGGGGACCCGGGTAGGAGGGGTTGCCTTGCCCACAGGGAGGGCGAGGGCCTCTGGAAGGAGCGCCAGTTGGGGGCCTTACACCTCAGCCCCGCTTAACTGGCTCCGCGTGGCCTGGGCAAGTCTTCAACCCTCGAGCTGCCGCCTGCTCGTCTGTAACGTGGGGATCACCTCACATCCTGACGACTCTCGTCAGGGTTAGACGGAGCCCTGCTAACACGGCCTGGCCCCTGACGAGCGCGGAGCCGGCCCAGGTAGCCGGGCCTCTGACGCTAGGGGGCAGCAGGTATGTGCCGCTGAGCCGTGTGCGTGGCGATGACATGGAGGCCAGATAGAGGGGTAAACACGTCCACGTGGGTCCGGCCCCTCCCTCGGCAGCCTGACGCGGTGGGCTGCGCCAGGGGCCGGGGTAAGTCCTTCGGAGCAGAGCCAGGTCCTCCAGAGGGGGCTGCAGCGACTCTGATGCCTGGATGTCGTCCTGCAGGCAAAGGATGCCGAGACGTTGCCAACTAAGTGATGCCAGCGGTGGCCCTGTGGCTGGGGACGCTGGGGCCCTGGGCAAGGCCGGCAGGCCGTGAACATTGCCCGGTGTCTGGAGAGCCTTCCAGCCTGAATCCCGGGCGTCGTGGGAAGGATCCCCAGACCTCCATATCTTCCCTCCCTGCCAGGCCCCCCTGTCCTCAGACCTGCAGACGTTTGGGGGCCAGGAGCCTTCCTGACCCAGTTCTGACCCAGATTCCCCACCCCTCCCCGCTTCAGCCCATCCCTGGCCTGGCCCCCCAGAGGAATTTCCTGAGCCAGAGGGTGGCCAGAAGTGCAGATGCCCACCCAGCGTCCACCTGCCAGCCGCCCAGGCCACTGCCCTGTGCCCAGCCCCAGAGGGTGCGGGATGACAGACCCTGACAATCATTAAACCAGCCGGGCCTGATTTCCCAGCACCGCCGGCCTGGATCCCGGCCAAGTGGCACAAAATATGCAAATCACCTGGGGCCAGGAGCCCAGTCTAAAGGCCAGGAAATCCCCTCGACCAATGAGCCACCAGCTCAGGTTACCGCGGGTGCCTATAAAGGCCCGGGCACGGGCGGAGCTCGGAGCTTCTACTCAGCGCGGTGGGAGCGCGGCCTTCGCGTCAGCGCTACCTGGCGGAGCTTTCCCCCTGGATTTCCTCCGCCTGCCGCCCGCCTGCTGCCCCTAAACCCGCCTGCCACACCCTCGGCTGCCAAGGTAGGACCCCTGCCTGTCACATTCCCCCGCCTGGCCCCGGGGGCGGGGGGGGGGGGGGGACTGGGGAGGGGCCGGTGGAGCTTGGTTCTGAGCCTGCCCAAGCAGGAGTGCAGGGCTGGGCGGTGTCCTGAGGGCCCCACAGCCTGTCCCTGCGAAGGACGGAGTGGCCATGGCTGCCGGCCCCACTCGTGGGCCCAGGAGGGCAGAGGAGGAGCCTGGCGGGAGGCCTTGTGCGCCCCGCCAGCACACCCTCCGTCCCCCGGGCTCTAACACCCTGGAGCCCTTCTTGAGGAGAGGGTGTCCTAAGAGATGTTGACCTTCGCGCCCTTGGGCCCCTGGCTCTCACCAGCCTTGCCCTCCCTTCCCAGGTAGCCTCATGGCTGCAACCTGTGAGATTAGCAACGTTTTTAGCAACTACTTCAGTACGATGTACAGCCCGGAGGACCCCAATCTGGCCTCTGTTCCCCCTGCCGCCGCTTTCGGGGCCGATGACCTGGTGCTGGCTCTCAGCAGCCCACAGATGCCCCTGGAGGGCACAGGTGGGTCTCAGGAGGGGCTGGGCGTTTGGGGAGGGGGGACATCCGTCTAAGAGCCTGGGACAAGTGGGGGATCGGGCAGGGGCAGGGCTGGGGTGAGCTGTAAGAAGCTGGGGTGTTGGGATTTGGGGGCTGTGCCTGGCGGGGGTGCTGGCCGGGGTGTTGTGAGCACCACCGCCCGCCCCGCTCCTAGCGGGGTGCTCTGAGAGCCCAGGTGGGGCCCCCGGAACCCCCAGCTGGCCCCAGAAGGGGGCTGACCCATCGCCGTGCCGGCCCCTTGCAGACAAGGCCAGCTGGTTGGGGGAGCAGCCCCAGCTCTGGTCCAAGGCCCAGGTCCTGGACTGGATCAGCTACCAAGCGCAGAAGCACAGGTACGACGCCAGCGCCATCGACCTCTCGCGCTGTGACATGGACGGGGCCGCACTCTGCCGCTGCGCCCCTGAGGAGCTGCGCCTGGCCTTCGGGCCCCTGGGGGACCAGCTCTACTCCCAGCTGTGGGACCTCAGTGAGTCCTGGAGGGGAGCCCGCCTCCTGCCCCGCCCCCTCCTCAGTCAGGGAGGCTGGTCTGGAGACTGGCCCGAGGGCACCACCAGGGAGAGAGCCCCAGGGAGGGGAGGGGAGACGAGACCCCTGGGCTCTGACCCGCTTCTCATCAGCTTCCAGCTTTCCCGACGAGCTCAGCTGGATCATGGAGCTTCTGGAGAAGGACAGCATGGCGCTTCAGGAGCCCCTCGGGGACCAGGGCCCCTTCGGTGAAAGCCCCCTTCTCTCCACCCCTCCCAGCCTGTCTTGCCCCCTCTCTGCCCCACCCCACCCCCCAGCTGGGAGAGTCAGGGCCCCCTCTGAACTCTCACCTCCCCCCAGACCAGGGAAGCCCCTTCGCCCAGGAGATGCTTGAGGACTGCAGACAGGCCAGCCCCTTCTACCCCGGCAGCTTCGGCACGGGGGCCCCCTCCCCGGGCAGCTCTGACGTCTCCACCGCAGGTGAGCCCTCGGGCATCTGCCCACAGCCTCCCCTCCCCAGATGCCCTGAGCGCTGGCGCCCCGCGCTAGACCCCGGGCTTTCTGGGAGGACCGGAAGGGGCTCACTCTGACCCGCCCCTGCAGGGTCTGGCGCTTCTCAGAGCCCCCAGGCCTCAGACTCCGGTGGAAGCGACGCGGACCTGGACGCCCCGGACAGCAAGCTCTTCCCTGGGGGTGAGTGGGGTGCAGGCAGCCTCCTGGTCCCCGTGGGTGCCCCACTGGCAGTGCTCAGGGGCCGGCCCCCTGCCCCACCACCTCAGTGTTTTCCTGGAGGGGGGCTGTCCCCTAGCAGCCCCCCTCCCTCCCTCTCCTGACCTTCCATCTCTCCCCACAGACGGCCTTCCCGACTACAAGAAGGGCGACCTTAAGCATGGGAAGCGGAAACGGGGCCGGCCCCGAAAGCTGAGCAAGGACTCCCGGGAGTGTCTTGAGGGCAAGCAGAGCAAGCGCGGTGAGAGGGGGCCCTGCGCGGCTGGGGGCCGCGGTGGGGCCGGTGGGGCCTCTCTCCTGAGCCGTGGGCCCTTCACGTGCTCCGTGCGTGGGGCCAGGGCGTGCGTGGTCACCGCCCGGTGGCAGGGCCTGGCTGGTCCTGCGTGGTGCAGCCGCAGTGCAGCCGGGGCGGCTTCGGGAAGGGCGGGGCTGGCGTCCGGGCCTCCCGCCCACCCCTCGTCCCGCCCGAGGGCCACACTTGCCGGCGGGTGCTGGGCAGGCTCGGGCAGGGACAGCGGCTCGGCCGCTGGACGCCCCGTCCACCCACCAAGTCCCTGCCCCCTGGCCTTGGCCCTTGAGCGGGCTCCTGCCACCAGAGCCCCCGGAGGGGCCCCCGCAGCTCTTTCTCATCCGCACGTGCAAGCCCTCCCGCGCAGTGGGCCTGCGTGCTTCTCGGGGTCATTCTTCCCGGGAAGCTGTCCCCTTGTCCCCCAGGCCGGGGCCAGCTCTGTGTCCTGCACCTACTGAGCTCTCGCCACCTTTTGCTGTATTTGCTTTTTTACCGTGACCCCTCAAAACCGTGAGCCCCTCAGCGCGGTACCGTGTCTCCGCTGCTCTTGCATCCCAGCCAGACGTTTGATCAGTATCTGAGCGCGTTAAACCTCTGTGCCGTGTGAGACGTGGTCTTCCTGGAGCTTCCCCGGCTGTCCGGTGGGGGAGGCCAGGAGGGAGGCAGCCGTCAGCAGGCTGTGCGCCGGGATGGGAAGTGGCCGTGGTCAGGGGTACCCTGGGAGCCTGACGGAGCCTGGCCTTGTAGCCCCCAGAGGCACCCACCTGTGGGAGTTCATCCGCGACATCCTCATCCACCCGGAGCTCAACGAGGGCCTCATGAAGTGGGAGAACCGGCAAGACGGCGTCTTCAAGTTCCTGCGCTCGGAGGCCGTGGCCCAGCTCTGGGGCCAGAAGAAAAAGAACAGCAGCATGACCTACGAGAAGCTGAGCAGGGCCATGAGGTGCGCGGGCCTCGCTGCCCGGCCGCGGCGGCCGTTGGCGCCGTCAGAGCCCCCCCCCTTCCGACGGGTGTGAGTCCCGGGCGGCGAGGAACCACGGGGTCTGGCCACCTCGTGGACTGAGCGGGAGCCTGGGGGGCGCTGGCCAGCCTGCAGCGCACGCTGAACTTGGCCAGACAGCATTTCTTTGTATCGGCCGCAAGGCTCGTCCTAAGAGAGGCACTTGGTGGTGAAGAGGGCGGTAGCCAAGGCCCACGCCATTGAAGCCATTGAGTTGCCTGGCTCTGGACCGTGGTTTCCCCACAGACCACCGCGAAGGCTTCCTCCACCCTAAAATCACGTGGCTTCATGACGGGCCCAGGACAGAGGCGAAAGCCGCACAGAAGCCGGGGCCTGGCCGGGTGCTGGGGGACAGAGCAGGACGAAGGGGCAGAGGCTCCTCCGTACAGGAAGCGGCTCGGGCCCGGGTCGGCCGGGCTGCAGCCCAGCGGGGCAGGTCGCCCGGGGACTCCTGGCGGGGCGGCCCCTTCCTGGGCGCCTCTGACCGCCCTTCTGCCCTCAGGTATTACTACAAACGGGAGATCCTGGAGCGGGTGGACGGCCGGCGGCTTGTCTACAAGTTCGGCAAGAACTCCAGCGGCTGGAAGGAGGAGGAGGTGGTCGGGCACAGGAACTGAGGGTCGGACCAGCCCTGCGACCAAAGCTCGGACTTGAGGCTGCGGCCCCCGGAGAGGACCACCAGCACGTCTGGTCACGTGCCCTGCGCCGTGAGAGAAGCTGAGGCTCTGGCTCCTGTCGGCCGTTGTCCTGGCATCTGGGGCAGGTGGCCTCTGCTCTCTGTCCTCCTCTTGGAATTACAAGCCTGGTGTTTGAGGCGACTTGTGTGAAGGCTGTAGCTGCGCTTGCGGCTCCTTCTGTCTGGGCCTCGTCAGACCCGATCAGACCCCAGGGGCGGACACCTCCCTCCTACGGAGGCTGGAGCGGGCTGAGAAGGCTGGGGGGCCCTGGGCCCTGAGAAGGGCCCCCTCTTTCTAGACTGGCTTCCCCCTCCCCGCTCAGTGCTTGGACTCCGCGGGCGGGGGTCAGAGCACTCCGTAATTTATGTGCTATAAATACAGATATGTACATAGAGATCTATTTTTTCTAAGACACTCCCCTCCTGCCCCTCCCTCACCGGGTGCTGGTGGCCACACTGACTGTTCTAGGCCCTCTGCTGGACCAGCGAGGAGCAGGGCGATGCCGGGACCCTTGGGACGGGGCTCCTGGCTCCCTCCTGTGAATGGGGGCAGAGACCTCCAATAAAGTGCCTTCTGGACTTTTTCTAACCTTTGTCCTAGCTACCTGTACACCGAAGTCTGGAGCTCTGGCCCGGATGTGGGCAATGGGGTTGGCTTAGGGGACGCGGGCAGGGGTCTGCCAGCTGGAGGTGAGGTGGAGGCTGAGGTTGGGGGAGAGGGAGGGGACGGGTGATCCTTCCTTGGAGCTTGGGCTGTCCTGCAGCCACGAAGCACCTGCGGGGCGACCTGGGCCGAGCCAGGCCGCTGCAGCCCGCTGCCCCGCTGTCAGGCCGCTGTGCCCGGGCGTCCACTAAGGAGTCTGGAATTGCGTGTCTGGCCTTGTGGAGTAGATGTGCATTCCAGCCAAGCTGGCTGCAAGCTGAATATCTGTAAGATGAATCCAAGCTTTCGTTGTCGGACGTGAAATCGGAGTTATGATCTTGCGGAGGGAAAAACAAACAAAGCGAGATGAGTGCTTGAGGAGGACTCGGGGGAGGAGGAATGGTTGGCCTGGTCTACGTGGCACCTCGGCCCCCGCTGCCGCTGCGTGGCCCCTCCCCACGAGGGAGACTGACAGCTCGGGTCACGGACGCAGAGGGGGGCTCGGCAGCCCCGGGGACTCAGCCGTGGTCCCTGCCGTCTCCCCAGAGGCTTCTCCAGGGTTGGGGCTCCTCTGACGGTGTCCTCAGCAGACTCCAGAAGTTACTGCTCTGTCTGCACAGAATGACACCTCTGGGTTCAGGTGGGGCTGCAGGTGGGGGCTCCTCGTGAAGAACGTCTCCCAGAGTGGAGCTCCTTAAGTCTGAGGCCTCGAGTTCTGGGGGAGCACTTTAAAAAGCCATTTTGTGCGTTCGAAAGGTTGTTTAGCTGTTTTAGAAATAGCAGATTATTCACCAAAGGGATGCGGGTAAGAAAGGGATCTGAGAAAAACAGGTGTGTGCTGGTGTGTGCGTGTGTGCATGGGGCTCACTCAGGAGGACAGGGCCTGGGGGCTAGGAGGGTGGGGAGGTCGCTCACGAGGGGATGGAGTCAGGAAAGAAGCCAGAGTCCTCTGGAGCCCTTGGGGAAGAAGTCTCCTTGCGGAAGTGGGTACCGGGTGAGCCCTGGGGTTTAGTCTCCAGCAGTCCCCACTTCCCCGCGGCTGCTTTATCGGGGGTCCCGGCCTAATAATCACCTCATTTCTTGAAAATGACCAAGTGCGGGCGCTGTGCTCACCTCTCCGCCCGCGTTATCTGGGGTCCTCGCGCCCCCAGAGGGTCACCCACGTTGCCTGAGTCCCTTCTGAGTGGGCAGGAGCCCCGGGACCAGGGCATACCTCCGGGACCCCAAGCCCGCCCAGGACCCTCTGCCTCCATCAGCTTCTTCAGCCCCGAAGGAGGCACCGGCTGGGAGACGCGGCCCGGAGGGTCTGCTGGGGAGGAGAGCCGCCCGCGGCCCAGCCCTTCATCCCGTGCCAAAGGGCCCGAGGCAGCGGTGCCCGCACGGCGCGCTGACCTTTGTCCCGCCGTTTTCAGTTTATGAGGTGCTTTCCTCATCCTTTATCTCATTCCTTCCGCACCACAGCCCTCGGAGGGGACTGGGCGTACCCGTGTCCCGGCTGGGGCAGGAGACTGGTCCAAGGTCGGCGCTGGGGGGCGACAGGGGGCGGAGCCTCGCTCCCTCCTAGGGGGCGTGGTCCTCAGTGTCTCCGCCCCAAGACTGCCGCCCCGCCCCCCGCCCCAGGACCCTGGTCCCCACCTCCCCGTCGGCTGGACTCAGGGGCGTGGCCCACCGCTTACTGCCTCCATGGGGTCGGGGGGCTGCTGGGCAGGTGAGGGAGCCCCTCGGGGCGCGCCCCTCCCGCACGCGGGGGTGCCGAGCTTTCCCTGTCTTCGATTCCTTTCGCTCTGTTTACACCCTTTCACCCTCAGGAGCTGTGGGGCCTCCGGGCATGGCCGGGCTTACTCATCTCAGCGCCTCCGCAGCGCCTGGCACAGAGAAGGCGCTCGATAAATATTTGCTTGGCTGCCCTGTGCCTCTCCCTGCCCGGCCGCCCCCTCCCCCTGGGCACACACGCACTCAGGCCCCCCAGCCTCACACTCGCACACAGCCACACACACGGCCTCAGCGCGCCCCCTGCAGTGGACGAAACCCCCAGCCCCTGAGTTACCAGCTCACCTCCTCCCCCCTCTCTGAAGCGGTTCTGCTCCCCTTCTCCCCGCTGGGTGGGCTCCGGCCTCCCCCCAAGTCGGGCCCAGTGCAAAATGAAAACTCAGCCCAGTTGTTAAAAATTATCAACCACTGCCAAGTGGCGACAGCAGAGCTGGGCATTCACCCACGCACGGCCCCTCCCTCCCGGAGGGCCCTGAGGGACCCCTGAGGGCAGCACCCCCGCCCGCCCGTCAGAGCCGCTGAGCCGCCCACCAGCCTCCTGCTACAGGTGCATCTGCAGCGGCAGAAAACCAGGAATACCTGGCCAACTCTAAAATCAGAACAATTGGGCTTCCCTGCTGGCGCAGTGGTTGGGAATCCGCCTGCCAATGCGGGGGACAAGGGTTCGAGCCCTGGTCCGGGAAGATCCCACATGCCACAGAGCAACTAAGCCCGTGCGTCACAACTACTGAAGCCCGTGTGCCACAACTACTGAAGCCCGCGCCTACAGCCCGTGCTCCGCAACAAGGGAAGCCACCGCAGTGAGAAGCCCAGGCACCCCAAAGGAGAGTGGCCCCCGCTCGCCGCAACTAGAGAAAGCCTGCGTGCAGCGACAAAGACCCAACGCGGCCATAACTAAATAAATAAATTTAAAATCAGAACAATTTTCACACAATAACGGGATGGTGGCTTCTCTTTAACCAGAAGATCTGGCTGTGCTGAGCCAGCTCCCCACCGGACCACAGTCTGCCGGGGCAGAACCGTGGGTCCACGCAGCCACCATCGTCACTGCCACGTAGGGCCCTGCGGCCCGGAAGCAGGAAGTCCTCAGCCTGGGTGGATGTATCTGTGTCTGCCCCCCACCTACTGCTCCCGGACTCTGAGCTCCTCCTGCAGCCCCTCTAGCTGCAAAACGATGGCTCATTGAGGCTGTCAGTCAGTAAACAGGTGATGGGGTGGGTCCTACCTGGATGTGGATTCCTGCCAGCCGCCTCCACTGTGAGGGCCTGGCGACCAGAGCCCCCTGATATGTACTTGGAAGCATCAAATTTTCTCACCTCAAGACCTCTTTTAGCCCAGTTGGTGCACAACCTATCAAGGACACCCACACACCCTGGAATATGGGTGCCCTCTGCGCTGGGCATAGCTGATTAACCCAGGGGCCCGAAGAGCCACCCTTGCCCGGCAGTCTTGTCCCGGCCCGGCCTCTCCCTGTGGAAGGATTCATCTGTGGAACACCTCTTCACGAAACTGACCTCTTTTCAGGAAAAACGGTGTCCCTAGGTGAGTCGGTGAGCCCTGCATCGTAACCAAATCCCAAGACTGTGGAACAGGGCACTAGACCCAGGTGAACAAGCCCCATTTCATAGATGGGGAAACTGAGGCTCAGAGGAGGCAGGCGACTTGCTCAAAGGCACACAGCGTGCAGTGAGAACGTGAGCTCAGTGTCAACAGCTGCCCCCTCAGCAGCACCTACTGGGTGAGGAGTCACTCGTCCCTCCTCTCACTGGGCATCTGCCTTGCCACCAGGCTGCGTGCAGGGGGCCCAGGAGGGAAGGGCTACCCAGGACTGTGGAGACCACGAGATCTCAAAGAACAAACCCCCATCAGCCTCCCAGCAGGCCTGTGAGGCAGGATGGACCCTCCCCTCCCAGGCGGGGAAACTGAGGCTGTGCAGGGTGAAGAAACAGCCCATAAGGGCCTGAGACCAGGATCTGGAGCCTGGCTTCCTGTGCCTCTTACCTCAGCCCTACCATGGACTCCGGACTCCGCCTGAAACCCCACTGCCAGATGCACAGTTTGAGAAGCGCCTGGGGTGGGGGCTCCATCAGAGTAGGTTTCAGGATGCTTCCCAGAGACCCTGTGGGAGGATGGAGAGCGAGGTGCCATTTTTTGAGACACTCACGGTAGCTTCCTCATTCTTGTCCCGGCTCCCGCTCCCCCTCCTCTGCTCCTTCCCCCCCTTGCCTCCCCTCCTCCTCCCCCCTTCCCCTCCCCATCTACTCCCCCTCCCCCTCCTTCTCCCCCTCCCTCCTCTCTCCCCCTCCTCTCTCCTCCCCCTCTCTTCTCCTCCCCTCCCCCACCTACGCCCCGCCCCCACCTACGCCCCTCCCCCACCTACGCCCCTCCCCCTCCCCCTCCCTCCTCCCTCCTGCTACGTGCAGGGCTGGGCTGGGGCAGCACCAGCAGCAATTAGCCCAGCTCAGCCACCCGTTACTGGAACCTTCGTGTCAACTCTGGAGCTGATCCAGGAAACCACACCCAGTGTCCCGAATGACTCAGCTTCACCTGCCCACCTCCACACCTGCCAGTCTCAGCGACCCAGGCCACAGCAGGAGGGGAAAGTCCCAACATCCCTTGGTCTATCCTTATCTACCCCATGGGTCTGCAGGGCATGCTGGGATTTATAGTCCTTATATTGCAGGCTTGGTGCCCTGGCTGATTTCTAGACGTGAGGAAAAGTCAGTGCAAATGCTGGGGTTTGGAGGATGCAGACAGAGCACGTACACTCTTCCACAGCATCGTCTGACATGCAAGCAGCTTAAGATCGGGAGAGACACCACCTCTCATATATCACATTGGCAAAGAGTAAAAAGAACACCCCTGGTGTCTAGGCTGGTGAGGATGTGAAGAAACTCAAGCCTGCATAAACCGTTGGTCTAGATGGGAATTAGGAGACACTTTCCGAAGAACAATTTGACAAGCTGTCTAAAAACCTTGAAAAGCATGATGACTTTCCCCTAGCAATTTCACATCTGAGCACTTGTCCAAAGAAAATAACTGGGTGGGTGCACAAAGATATGTGTACTAGGGCTCCCTCTGTGGCGGTGGTGTAATCGGAGACAAATGGTAGCGACCTAAGTGTCACCCAAAGGGGGCTGGCGAAACTCGCTGCAGTAGAGATATTTACTCACCTCCCAGGCAGCCCATAGAGTGAGGTTGGACCCCTCTATTGACCGACATGTGCAGCTGTCCATGATGTACCATTAGGTGGAAAGAAAGTGGATTTGCGTTCACCGTGTGTTGAACGATACACTTTTGTAAAAATGTTTCTGGTTATCTCTGGGCAGAATCATGGACAATAACTGTATTTTCTTAAAAAAACAGATTCTGTATATATTACTATAAAAGAACTAAACGATTCCCATTTTGAAAACACACACAACCAACTTTAGTTATCAATGGGTGAGAAGAAGTTTCCGAAGGCTATTATTTACACCTACTGCCCCCACGTCTTTCTTCCTTTCAGTCACTCAGCGGTAAGAATCAGTCCTTTCAATTGGATGAGACGCCTTTGGCTCTGAGAGCTTAGGACTTTGTCCAGAGATTCACACCAAATTCCGGCGTTTTCGTTTCTTCTTTCTTTCCTCTGCGATGATCCCATGGAAGCCATTCTCCTCTCAGTGTCCTTTTTGATCTCTAGCATCCCCGCGTGACTTCTGCAGCCCTCGCGTCTGCTGAAATTCTACATCTCTTCCTGCTCGCTGTCCACCTTTTCCACTAGACCCTTTAACATCTGAGTTATACATGAAGCTGGCTCTACTGGTAACTTTGTTTTTTGACAATGATATTTTTTCCTTTGTTTTTCTTTTTTTTTTTTGCATGTCTCATAATTTTTTATTAAGTGCTGGACATCTGTGTAGAACCGTAGAGGTTGAGATAAACAGCACATGTGGCTGGGAATGGGTGGGCCTCTTCTGCTAGGCCGTGTGTGTGTGTGTGTGTGTGTGTGTGTGTGTGTGTGTGTCCAGGAACGCTGAGTTGAGCTGGGCAGGAGTTCGGGTCAGTCAGAGCTTTGTGATGGTGATGGTTGGCTGCCCCTCTCTTGGTGCTGGGCTTTCTCTGTGTCCCTGCTGTACCCTGGGCCTTCAGCACCTGTGCCCCTCTGCACCTGTGTCATGGAAGGTGCCCTGGCATGCTGTCCTCTGCGTAGATGGCTGTTGCTTGGTGCCTGCTTTCCCGGCGGCACGGTGCTGGGGGTCAGGAGGTCCCCTTGTCCTGGTCCAGGCTCCTCGTGGGCAGGCCCCATGTGCCTGGGCCTCCAGGGTAGGAACTTTGCAATGACCCTCCCATCTGTGGCAGGACTTGTGTGGAGAAGATCTTGCAGGCCTCTTACGCAGGCTTCCTTACCCGGACACTGTTGGCATTTGGGGCTGTGTGACTCTTTGTTGTGGGGCTGTCCGGGGCTTTGTAGAAGTTCAGCAGCGTCTCTGGCCTCCACCCAACAAAAGCCCTCAGTGCACTCTGTCCTCCCAGGTCTGGGGACCAAAAATGTCTCTAGACTTTGCCGAATGTCCCTGGGGGCAAATTGCCCAGACCCTGCAGACCCCCAGCTGTTTTCTGCACCTCCTCCCCAGCAGTTGAAGTGTCCTGGTCCCGTTCTGTGCCCGTCCCTTTCTCCTCCTCCTCCTCCTTTTCCTGCTTCATCTAGGGGTGGGTCTGGGTGGGGCTCCTGCCTCCTCCCCCCAATCCAGGGTGGCTCTCTCTACTCTCCCACCGGCCCTGTCTTTCTCCTGATCCCTGAGGAGGCCTGTGGAGGAGAACCTCCCTCCGCCCTCAGCAGTTTGTTAAATACGTTTGCAAGATTCTCAACCCCTGGGCTGTCTCCCCCCGGTGGGTCGTTCTCATCCCATCTCTCCTTGGAGGTGCGTCTTTCCTTGGGCTCTAGGTCACCTAGCTGCCCTGTGACCTCAGCTTTCTTTCTTTTTTAAAAAATTATTTATTCATTTATTTTGGGCTGTGTTGGGTCTGTTGCTGCGCGCGGGCTTTCTCTAGTTGCGGCGAGCGGGGGCTACTCTTCGTTGCGGTGCGTGGGCTTCTCATCGCGGTGGCTTCTCTGGTTGCGGAGCACGGGCCCTAGGCACGCGGGCTTCAGTACTTGCGGCTCGTGGACTCAGTAGTTGTGGCTCGCCGGCTCTAGAGAGCAGGCTCGGTAGTTGTGGCGCGCGGGCTTAGTTGCTCTGCGGCATGTGGGATCTTCTCAGACCAGGGCTCGAACCCGTGTCCCCTGCATCAGCAGGCGGATTCTTAACCACTGCGCCACCAGGGAAGTCCGAACTCAGCTTTCCGATTCTGTAGTTTATCTGACTTTTTTTTGTTATTAGGGCCTGAGCGACGCCTTTTCAGCTTTCTGCGTCCTGAGTGGAAACACACCCTCTATTTATTCTGTATCCATATCAAGGTCACCCTCTATTGTATAATGTGCATATTGGTTTTTGGAGGGGTGGTACAAGGATAATCACTGTGGGCTTTTTGGAAAATAATAAAATACTGGAAACAAAAAGTAAGTCACTTTATTGAGCGGTTACTATATGCTGGATGTTGTTAGTATTTTACGTATGCAAACTCTAAATCTTCAAAATGCCTTTTGAGATGGGTCTATATCACCCCCCATTTTATTGATGAGAAAACCAAGGCACAGAGAACTAAGGCCAGTTACTCAAGGTTTCGCAGCTGGTAAGTTTGAAATTGTACTCAGACTCTAGCAGTTTGATTCCAGACCTTATGCTCTCAAGCATGATGTCTAAACGTCTGCTCACGAAGAAGTGGTTAAATAAACTACAATGAATTCAAAATAATGAGGTAGCTACATGTAAATGTGTGTGGACCAGTCTCCAAAACACATTAAGTGGAAAAAGCAGCTACATAACAATATATTTAATTAGTTATCCTGTGTGTCTCTGGGAGGACACAAAATAAACCCGTGTTATTTCTGGAATAGGAGAGAGGGAGTCAAGGTGGGTGAGAAGGAGACTTTTTCCAGTATAACTTGCTGTACTATTTGAACATTTTACATATATAAGTATTACTTTCAAAATGCTTTTTGCATTGTTTTAAAGCACAATATCTTATTAACGTCACAGTAATCACATGATGTAGGAATTATGATCTCCAATTCACAACTGAGTAAACTGAGGTGTGATCAAGCTGAGTGACTCGTCTGTGATTTGCATAAACCATGGAACCAGGATTTTTTTTTGGGGGGGGGTTGTGTGCTTTATTTGTTTTGTTTTTTGGCCCCTTGGCTTGTGGGATCTTAGTTCCCCAACCAGGGATGGAAACTGGGCCCTAAGCAATGAAAGCACCAAGTCGTAACCACTGGACAACCAGGGAATTCCCAGAACCAGGATTTAAATCCAGCTTCTCTGACCCAAGTCCAGTATCCCAGATGCTATGTACCCTTCGTGCACTTGCCTTCACTCACCCATCCGTCGTTCAAAAAATACTTATTAAACGTCTACCATGTGCTTATCTGAGAGTTGCTGGCCTCAAAGGTGTTCGATAATCTCCAAAGAGAATAGAAGCACAAACATTTCCCCCCTCCAGGGTTGACAAAGAGGAAGCGCGTGGTAATACCCAATGTGGGTCTTGATGGGGGAGGGGGGTGCTGCCTTACGTTGCTCTTAGAAGTATAACCACCATCCTGGAGAACAACGGGACCAAAGCATTGAAAATGTGCAAAAGCATTCAACCCGACTCTTCAACTTCAAGGACTATATGGGTTTTTTAGCTTTAATTTTCTTTATTGAAGTAGAGTTGATTTACAATGTTGTGTTAATTTCTGCTGTACAGCAAAGTGATTCAGTTATACACACACACACACACATATATATATATTATATATATATACACAATCCTTTTAAAATATTCTTTTCCATTATGGTTTATCATAGGATATTGACTATAGTTCTCTGTGCTACACAGTAGGACCTTGTTATTATCCATCCTAGATATAACAGTTTGCATCTGCTGACCCCAACCTCCCACTCCATCCCTCTCCCTTGGCAACCACAAGTCTATTCTCTATGTCAAGGATTATATTTTAAGCAAATAATCAGATAAGAGTACAAAAACATATCTACAAGGAGATTCATGGCATCTTGATAACAGGCAGAACATCCGAAGAGAGGAGATTTATTAAATGAATTGCCATACGCATACTGTAAGACACTCTGCAAACATTAACAAGTGATACATGAATATCTAATGACATGGAATGTTCATGAGACACTGTTCAGCTGCTTATAAGACAGCATGTACAGTATGTCTCAATTTTAGTTTTAAAATGTAGAGGTAACTGAATGCATAGAAAACAGTTTGCAAAGGTATACATCAGCTTATGACAAAGGCCATCTGTGGATGGTGGGCTTATGCGTGATTTTTACTTTGTTTTTATGCCTTTCTATATTGACTGAATTTTCTTTTACAAAAAGTCTGTACTGCTCTCAAAATAAAAAAGAGGACAAATGTTTTCTCCATTTTCAAAAATAAACATTAGTAATTCCAAAAAACGTGAAACAAACAATACATTCAATATTTGGGATAGGTTAACTTAAGTATGACTCATCTATTTATAATCTAGAATACTACGCCTTATTAAAAAGGGTGATTCATTTAAGAATGTCTGTGCCAGGCGTTGATGATACAAAGGAAACCAAGACAAGGACTCTCCCCTCGTGAGCTCACGAGTGAGCGGGTGTTTAGACGCACTGGATGACTCGTGTGATGAAAGTACTAACAAAGTGACATTGAAGCCGCAGGGCAGAGCCCAGCTCCTGGAAGCAGGGGTGGGTGGGCTCGGGGAAGCCGAGCGGGAACGAGCTGGGCACAGAGATGGGGGCATGCAGGTGGAAAGAACATCACGTGCAAAGGTGAAGATGCATGAATCGGTCCCGCTTATGCAGAGACAGGTGAGAAACTGGGTAGGATCGGAGCCCAGCCTTCCAGGCAGGAGCGGCAAGAAAGGAGGCTGTGAGGCGTGCAGATCCTGACGGTCATGGTTAAGGTGCTTGCGACAGGCTGACAGGGTCATAATCGCTTTCTGGAAACATCTTGCTGATGGCGGCGTAGTGGCAGATCGATGGGCTAAAAGTGAAGACAAGGACAGCATCCAGAAGGCTGCTGCGGTTCCCAGCGAGAGGGGTGAGGACCCGGCAAAGTGATGGCAGTGGAGACTGGGCCGGGCGGGCACAGGGCCAGGCGGCCGCGGGCGTCCACCTCGCGGAACTCAGCGCTGGGACCTGGGGCCAGAGTCTGGACCACCCAAAGGTCCTGACTGAAGGCACAGGGAGGTGGGCACCATTCGTCAGGAGAAAGGGCTGCTGATCTGACTGCCCGCCTTGCTGGGTCTGAGGGCTTGGGATGTTCAGGAGGGAGAGAGGGGCCCAAAATACAGGTTTGAGGGTCATCAGGCACACACACACGGTACTTGAAGCTAAGGTTTGGCTATCGCTCAGGGAACATGTGTAGGAAATAGAGGGGAGGGTGTCCAAGGGCAGATGGAGGAGGAGACAGTAGGATCCAAGAGGTAGGAAGAAAGCAGGGCCGGGAGAGGAGGGTGTCCCCAGGCGGGAGGAGTGCACACTTCAAAAGTGAAGGGAGGGGCTTCCCTGGTGGCGCAGTGGTTGAGAATCCGCCTGCCGATGCAGGGGACGCGGGTTCGTGCCCCGGTCCGGGAGGATCCCACGTGCCGCGGAGCGACTGGGCCCGTGAGCCGTGGCCGCTGCGCCTGCGCGTCCGGAGCCTGTGCTCCGCAACGGGAGAGGCCACAGCAGTGAGAGGCCCGCGCACCGCAAAAAAAAAAAAAAAAAAAAAAAAAAAAAAAAAGTGAAGGGAGCTTAGGTAACATTCATCAGCAGAGTGCTTACGGTTTGAGAATGGGGTGAGCAGCGGTTTCACTGGAGGCAGAGGCTCCTATAAAATACAGGACCTGCCCCCACAGCAAAGACCTACCGGCCTGGAATGCCAGTGAACGGAAACTGAGCCACCGCTTGAAATTCCTGTGGCCTCAGGGCGGCCCTTCCCTAGTTGACGGCCAGGGGCTCTTAGGGGAGCCTTTCACCCCTCCCCTCCGTGCTCAGCCAAGCACCCTGCTCCCTGGTTCCCTGAGAAAATGGAAGAATCAGAAGAGCCCTCTCAGAACCTCGGACTACGGCGTCCTTCACTCACCGACATCCGCCCTGTGGCCGCCGCCTTCACCCCTCCTGGCCCGGATGAGCATCTCCCCACCCCCGACCCCCTCCTGTGCATGACCCCCTCCCCCGCCACGTGCCTGTTCAAGGACAGCCGTCCCGCAGTTCCCTCGCCCGCCCTTGAAATTTCCCTTTACTTGCTTAGTCCCACGGGCATATAGATTTCTTCTTTTAATTTCTTCCATCTTAAAAGAACCCCCAGGCGGTCTCTCGCCCCCATCCCCTTCCAGGACCGCCCATTTCCCCCCTCCCCTAGGGTACCTGTGGTCTCCTGAGACCCACCGGGCGCTGGCCCCTTCCGGCAGCAGCGCTGCTGCCTCGGTGCCAGCGGCCACTCCAACACGCTGAGTGGTGGCTGGTCTCAGGCCTCGCTCCCTCTCTGATCTGGTGGGAGACGTGACAGCCCTCCTCCTTGAGATGCTTCTCGCTGGCCTCCGGGCCACCCCTCGGCCCCCCGCCCCCGCCTCGACTCCTTCCCCCGGTCACAGGGCTGAGCGCCCAGGGCTGGGGAGTGGCTTCTCTCTGTCCTCACACCCTCTCATCGTGATGTCACTGGGCTCAGCAATAAACGCCACTGAAGCGTTGATGGCCCCCAGCATCCAGCCCCGCGGGTCCACCTGCCCCGTGACTCCGAATGCTCCAGCCCGAGCCCTCGCCTCCCTCAGACACCCCTCCCATAATAAATGCGAACGTCTTCCTTCTGCAAAGTTGATCAAGCCAGAGAGGCAGCCTTGACTGCCCCCCTCTCTCTCACTCTCTGTTCTATCCGGAAGCAAGGCCTGTGGGCCTTAGGACCAAAGTACACCCCGAATCCAACAGCTCCAGCCACCTCCGCCCCCCGGGTCTGCTCTCCTATCCGGCCAGTTGCTCCTCTGCCCTTTGATCCCGGCATCCCCAAACCCTCTGCAGGTGCTTCTCCTCCGAGGGAAAGCTGGGCTCCCCCCACTCTGGGGGCACCCCCTGGCTGCTCCGCTCTGCCCCCCCCGACACCTCCCCGCTGCCTCGGGCGGTGAACAGACACTTCTCTCCCCCTGGAGCCCTCGCTGCACCCAGGCGGTCGCCCCGCACCTCCTCCGAGGATCTGCTTAAAGGTCACGTCCTCTGTGATGGCCTCCCACCTCCTCAGTGAAAATCGCAGCCCCTTCCGCGCCCAGCCCCGCCCGCCCTGCGCATCGCCCGCCCTGCGCATCCTCTCTTCCAGTTTGATTCTCCTCCTTTGTCCTGAGCCCGGCAGACACGCCGGATGAGCAGTTTGGTATTTTGCTGTTAACTGTATGTCTCCCCACGAACGGGCGCGTAAGCTCCGTGAGGGAGCGGCCCTTTGCCCATTTTGTGCCTAAGGCCCATCGCACGGCAGCCCTGCAATCCATAATTTATCGAACAAATGAATGTCCCACCTCATACTTCTTAAAGAAATGAATGGCCATTAGTTACCACCTTTGAGCCCCTGATGGGTGACCTCTGGCACGGCTGAAGACCTTCAGCTCTAACCAGGGGGTAAACGGTTGGCCTCTCTGCTCCTGATGGATTTTCTTCTTTGTACTCTTGGGCTGGACGAGATGCGTGTGTGAATCAGCTCACCACAGGCCTTCCTCCCTGAGAAGCGACAGGGCCTGGAGTTTGCAAGGAACGGGAGCCAAAGGCAGACGGAGGGAAGGGAAGGGAAGGGATGCTGGGGGGGCGTGGGGGTGGCAGTGGGGCACCCAGGGGGGATAGTGGACGCCAAGCATGATGGCATCTTGCTCCTGTGCTGGAGCCAGCCCGCCTGGTGGGGGTCCCGGGCTGGGTACTCCTGGCTCCCTGCCCCCCTTTCCTCGTCTCTCAGATGCAGCTCACCCCCCTGCCCACCGTCTGGGCTTGTGCTGCAGATTAAATAGGGTCCTCCACGGAGAGCAGCTGGTGCATGGTAGGGGCTTAGAGCCGGAGAGGAGGGACCAAGGAACTGATGGTCTGTCCTCATTTGGGGAAGGGGGCTGGGGCCACCGCCCAGGGCCAGGGGTGTGTACAGCAGAGCCAGGACTGAGGTTGCCAGACTCCCGGTTTAAGGCTTCTGCACAGCGTTTCCTGTGTTCTCTCCATCAACGGTCACTTCTCCGGCCTCGCAGCCTGTCCCCGCCGGTGCCCCTCCGGCCAGGCCTCCGCCCCTCCTGCTGTACCAGGGCCCCAGGGCTGGCCGGGACTTTCCACCAGCCGGCGAGGGAGGGGACTTCAGCCAGGAATGTGCCCTTCGCTTGAGCCCACTGGCCTGGCAGGCAGCAGACCCTGCAGGGTGGGTGACGTCAGCCCTGCTCAGCCCTGCGGTGCAGGCCCGGCTGGTTTACCCGCAGGGCCTCGCCCTCCCAGGGAGCAGATGACCTTGCCCGGAGAGCAGAGCAGCGAGATCACTCACCAGCCCAAGCCAGGGCCCGTGGCCAAGGCGCACGGCTGGGAGGCATGTCCACACGGTGGGGGACAGAGGGGACCCCTGGGCTAGGGCCAGGGTTTGGGGTGGCCCCTGCTTCATTCTCTGCAGCCCCGCTCATGCGTATTGTACAAATCTGTCTGTGTGTATATGACTGTACAGCTGCTGAGGCAGCTTCCTGATGGCAAAGCACGTTCTACGTTTCGCATGAACTTAGGTGGATGTTTATTCATCTAACCTTGTTCAAAAAGTATATGTTTGCATCTGAACCAAGATGGAGGATAAATACTTTAAAAATACTTTTTACGGGCTTCCCTGGTGGCGCAGTGGTTGAGAGTCCGCCTGCTGATGCAGGGGACACGGGTTCGTGCCCCGGTCCGGGAAGATCCCACATGCCGTGGAGCAGCTGGGCCCGTGAGCCATGGTCGCTGAGCCTGCGCGTCCGGAGCCTGTGCTCCACAACGGGAGAGGCCACGACAGTGAGAGGCCCGCGTACCGCAAAAAAAAAAAAACAAAAACTTTTTACCACTTAAGATCGCAGCCCTCTCTCTGTCCCCTTTAGGTTTTACATGACACAGAAAGGACTTTGCACCCCAGAGCAGATCCAGGAATTGAAGTAAAATATTGAAACGGTATTAGCAACTTGAAGCAGAAAGTTCTCGGGGGGTGGGGGTAGAAATAGAATTCTTCTCATTAAGAGATGGTGTTTCCCCCACCCCGGGCAATGTTGCACAGAAAAGAATTCAGCTGGAGCTCTTTTTTTTTTTTTTTTTCCATGGTGAGTTCATTCACATTAGAATTACGTCCTTTTTCAAAAGAAGATTCCTTGTGATTGTGGTGAATTTTAAAAAGAAACCACTTTTTAAGACACTTGTGGCTCTTGTGTAAATATTCTGTCTTCAGAAATAGATGTACTGACCGTAGAAATTGGTAAAGGGTCCTCTAGCAATGCAAATGCAAATTATATGTTAGAAAGCTAATATTTTTCTCTAGAAATATCACAAAATTCTGGACTTTAAAAACATATATACAGGGCTTCCCTGGTGGCACAATGGTTAAGAATCTGCCTGCCAATGCAGGGGACACAGGTTTGAGCCCTGGTCTGGGAAGCTCCCACATGCCACGGAGCAACTAAGCCCATGCGCCACAACTACTGAGCCTGCGCTCTAGAGCCCGTGAGCCACAACTCCTGAAGCCTGTGCTCTAGAGAGCCTGCGAGCCACAACTACTGAAGCCTGCACGCCTAGATCCCGTGCTCCGCAACAAGAGAAGCCACTGCAATGAGAAGCCCGCGCACCACCACAAAGAGTAGCCCCCGCTCGCCGCAACTAGAGAAAGCCTGTGCGCAGCAACGAAGACCCAACGTGGTCAAAAATAAATAAAATAAATAAATTTATTTTAAAAACCCCCAAACATATATATATATAAATTTAACAAAGTGTATGCATATACACATTCATTATATATACATGACATATATACAGTCATTATATATATTACACATATACTTATGCTATATATCTTTACATAGAATATATATGAAATCTCACATGTCGACATTTCTGGTCTGTTGGGTCATGGTGCCAGGAGCTGGCCTACTCTGGCCTTGGTTCTGGGCTCTGCCTGCACCTCCCACCGCCGGGGAGGACGCCCCCTCTCCTTCTGGAGATGCCTGCAGTGTTCCAACCCCAGAAGCTCAGCCTCCAGGGATGGCCCAGCCTCAGCCTCTGTCTGCCCGAATGCCGTCCTGGGTTTATCTCCTTCACTGACTCAGATCCTTGCGATATGGAGCATCGGCCACTGGTTTCTGCTGGCTTCTTAGGCGTGCCTGAGTCCAAGCCCTTTGCAGCCCAGGCTTGGGTGCCACCCCTTGAGACAAGTGGGAGAAAGGGGGCCCTTGGTGGGGGGTAGCACGTGACGAGCCCCCAGGCAGCTGCCCACCAGGCCTTCACAGAGTGGACGACCAGCCCCACACCCCACGCCGGGAGCACAAGGTCTCGCTGGGCAGCCAGGGACCTTCTCGTTGATTCCCTGCGTGGCGCCCTCCTCCTCCTTCCCCGCATCCTGTTCCAGCACGTTTCCTGCGTTTCCCGGCGAAGCAGGTCCAGCTCTGGGCTTGTCCTCAGCGGGCGGGGTTAGCTAGTCCTCTGCCGTCTCCATCTGAAAATTTCCTACCTTTAATCACCCCCGAGCCATTGCCACATCAGCAAACCTCCTCAATTGTGATTTCTTTTAATGTTTTCCCCTGTAAAGAGGCTCCCCTTGAGATAAGTGTAATACGCCAGACACAAAATGACAAATACCGAATGATTCCACTCACGTGAGGTTCCTAGAGGAGTCAAGCTCAGTGGGGACCAGAGGAGGGGAGGGGGAAAGGAGTGAGTGTTTGATGGGGACAGGGTTTCAGTCTGGGAAGATGAAAATGTCCTGGAGAAGTTGTTGGTGGTGGTTGTACAACAGTGTGAATGGACTTGATGCCACTGAACCCCCTACTCTTAAACATGGTTGGTTTCGCTTTATGTATTGATATATTTTAACCACAACTGAAAAAAATACCCCAGCTGATAAACACAATTTTTTATGTGACACTTGGAAGAATTTAATTAGACGTGGATTGAGACCTTACAAAAAGACTCCCTTTTTACTTAAATTTAATTCAAGAGGAAACCTTCCATCTCTGTGTCCTCAGGGTTTGCTGTGCTACGTACCATTTTCCTAGGGGATAGTGTTTAGAAACGTTTGGAAATGCTTGTCCGGGTACCACCTCGGCCCCTCCTGTAAACAGCTGTGAGTCACGCCAGCAGCATGCGTGCCCACACCTCAGGGTACCCTGCCCTTCAAGAGGCAGCCTGGGGTACAAGGGGGCAGACGTTGGAAGCCTCACATCCCATCCTGATGCTGCCACGTATGAGCTGTGTAACCTCGAGTGAGTGACTGAACCTCTCTGAGCCTTAGTTTCCTTCGCTGTAAAGTGGAGATGCTAAGGGTTCCTACCTCATGGGACTAGTGAGAGGATTAACTGATGTCAGGCACGTAAGGCGTACAGCACAGCACACAGCAGCTCCACTTAAGCCTCTTCTGCTGTTATTATTAATTAATTAATTAATTTTTGGCTGTGTTGTGTCTTCGTTGCTGCATGCGGGCTTTCTCTAGTTGCAGCGAGTGGGGGCTACTCTTCTTTGTGGTGCGTGGGCTTCTCATTGCGGTGGCTTCTCTTGTTGCAGAGCACTGGCTCTAGGCACGCGGGTTTCAGTAGTTGTGGTGCACAGGCTTAGTTGCTCCGTGGCATGTGGGAACTTCCCAGACCAGGGCTTGAACCTGGTTCCCCTGCATTGGCAGGCAGATTCTTAACCACTGCACCAACCAGGGAAGTCCCCTGCTGTTATTATTATTATTTTTAATCTTTATTGGAGTATAATTGCTTTACAATGGTGTGTTAGTTGCTGCTGTATAACAAAGTGAATCATCTATACATATACATATCCCCTCCCTCTTGTGTCTCCCTCCCACCCTCCCTATCCCAGCCCTCTAGGTGGTCACAAAGCACCAAGCTGATCTCCCTGTGCTATGCAGCTGCTTCCCACTAGCTATCTGTTTTGCATTTGGTAGTGTATATATGTCCATGCCACTCTCTCACTTTGTCCCAGCTTACCCTTCCCCCTCTCCATGTCCTCAAGTCCATTCTCTACATCTGCTCTACGTCTGCGTCTTTATTCCCGTCCTCTCTGCTGTTATTGAGCAGACGGTGACATGGTATTTAGTCACCTCCTCCAGGGAGCCTTCCCTGACTGCCTCCTCCACTGCCCAGACTGGGTTAGGTGCTACTCTGTGCTCCCTGAACTCCTCGGGAATGCCCCATTGTGACATTGTGTCTGGCGGCAGTGAAGGGTAAAGGCTGCTGCATGCAGTTGTCCACAGGGATCTACCCGGGTTGGCCCTGGAGTGGCATCGGCCTCGGGGTGAGCAGCGGCAGCCCTGCCGCACCACACCATGGCGGGTGTGCAGTGGGCAGCAGCAGGTGGCTCCGGGGTCTGCCGGGGTCCGCACAGCAGGCCCCCACCCCAGCCAAGGGCAGCGGGGACCGCGGGACTACTGCAACCAGCTGACCCAGGGGCAGCAGTCACCCAGCACGTGGTGACCCCCCCTGCCGTCCCTTCAGTGTCTGGAAGGAAGCTCAGGACTCCCTCGGACACAAGTGAGCATACGACCCCACCTCCAGCTGGGCAGACCTGCTGCGGGAGGATGACACCAGCTGTCCTGACCCTCGGGTTGGGTTTTACAGTTTACAGAGCGTCTGCACGGGGTCTTCACAGGATGACCCCGAGGTGGTCATGGCAGTGTCGTTATCCCCTTGGGGCGGAAGAATAACAAACTAGCTCAGGGAAGTGAGCAGACACGGAAGGACAGACGCTCTAAATTCCTTTCACGTGAGGTCCAATTCACAGACGGAAAGTAGAATGGGGAGTCCAGGGGCTGGGCGGGGGTGGGAGTTGGTGTTTAATGGGGACAGAGCTTCAGCTCAGGAGGAGGAGCTGGCCTGGAGAGCACTTCATGCCACTGGTTGGTGCACTAAAAATGGTGAATTTTATACTATGTATATTGTACCACAATTTGAAAAAATGTAAAATGAATAACGTAATAATTATGTATTATGTATTAATATATAATATACCATAGATAAGAATATGTCATCACATGTAAGTATACACATATATCCCTAACCAGCTGCCTGAGTGGTCTAGGGAACTCCTACGTCAGCTCTTGACTCTCCTCTGCTCAGACCCCCCAAGGCTCCTCTCGCCAGAGAACACTCGGAGCCCCCATGAGGCCCCGGGTGCTGACTCGCTCGTTGGCCTCCTAGCTGTCTCCCGGCTTGGCGGCTCGGCTCAAGGCCTTGCATGTCCTGTTGTCTCTGCCCCCAGACTCCCTTCGAGATGCCCTCAGGCAGCTCCCTCCCTGCCTTGTCTTTACTGGATGACCTCTCTGCAGAGGCCGCCCTGGCACCGCCCCCCGCCTCCCCCCCACAGTGTCAGACGCACAGTGTGTGGATGCATTCCTGCATTCCTCTGGTCCAGGGTCTGTCCTCCCGCTGGGATGGAGGAGGGGGGCGGGCAGGACCTAGAAGGGTCCCTGCAGCTTCGCCGAGTGCAGCACCGTTTTATTTCCTGTGGCCCAAGCACTCACAAGCATGTTATCTGCAGTAGCCCCGCCAGGCGGTAAAGGTGGTACCACTTTCTCATCCTACCTGGGTCCTGGCCAACGTTGCTGAGGCCCTTTCAGACGCCCTCGGTCACCCGCCCTCTACCCTCTCCTGGCTCCTGGAAGTGGGGAAGTGAAACCTACAGCCCCTCCTCTCCCCTGAGCAGCCCCACGGCCAGGTCTGGCCAGTGACTCAGCAGCTTCCTCTCCAGCTGTGTCCTGGCCACAGGCTGAGCTGGGTGGCCTTGCCCGAGGCCAGGACCCTGGTCGTGAGGGGGACAGGTGGGCCGGGGGCAGCCCAAGGGAGGGAAAGGGGATCCAGGGGGGCCACGGGGACGGCCCGAGGCTCGGTGTGGTGCCCCTCAGTAGGGGGAGGGTCCCCAGGTCTCGGGTGCCAGCCCCCCGGGGTGCGATGTGGGCAGCCCTAGGGCCAAGTGAGGGACAAAGACCCAGGTCGCCTTTGTCCTCCACCTGCCCCTTGTCCCCTGTTTACGTCCTTCCTTCCCGTAAGTGGCTGGGCCCTGGCCTACTGGCCTGGAGCCAGGCACACCTGTAGGACAGGTTGGGCAGAGACCTTGGGGGTGGGGCGAGGGTGGCAGGACTGGCGGTGATTCAGGCCCTTGGGGAGCATGCTCGGCTCCTTTTCAGGCCACCGTGGTGCAGCTCCTGCAGCCCTGGGCCAGGGATTCTCAGCCGAGTCCAAGAGGATGAGGGGGTCTGCCTGGCCCAGGGAGTCATGTCCAAATCCCCAGAAACTCTTCATCCTCAGTGGGCGTTTCCTGGAGGAACCGAGGCGGAGAGACAGAGTGGGGTGGGACGTAGAAACCACGTGAGAGCCACTGGGCCCCCATGCGAGGCCCCACAGAGCCGGGTGCCCTGGACGAGGCGCGCAACAGGTCACACCTGGAGAAGCAGCGAGGGGAGAGAGCGGGCGTGGGGAGGCCCGTCCGGTGGACAACCGGGGGAGACCGTCCTCCCAGGAAGGAGACTCGGGCTGTCCAGCCCCGGTCTATCTCTGGCTGCAGGTGAGGGAGGGTCAGGGCCTCGGGAGCTGTGACTCAGTCGGGAGAGAAGTTTCCTCCTCCAAGGGACCGACTGCCCCGTTCACGGAAGATGCCCTTCCGCCCAGTCTCCTCTGTCTCCCGGGACCATGATAAGCAGACAGGCGCCAAGCATGGACTGACTGCGGCCGGTGGGATCGCGGCGGCGTCCGCTGGGGACACCACGGCCCACGCGCCCGTCCCCTGGGGGCTGGCCGCCAGCACCCCCTTCCCCTCGACACTCCTCCCCACAAGACTCAGATGTCCAGCAGGACCCCCTTCCCTTTCCTGTCCGAATCTGCTCCCAGCCCTCCTTCCGCCCGCCTCAGCTTCTCAGAACGGGCAGTCAGCGCACAGAGGCCGCAGGGCCGCGGGGCTCAGGTCAGGGCTCCTGCCGCGCCCGCCACTGGGGGCCCCTGGGCGGCCCAGCAGCTGGCGCTGTGCTCGGGTGCCGCACCGAGCCCTGCGGCCCCCGACTCCGGCGTCCCGGGACGCAGCACGCTGATCTCACGCTCCCTGCGCTCTCCCAGGAGCCTTTGCGTGCGGGGGGCGGGGCTTCCCCTCTCGGGCGTCTTTCCTGGCGGCGTGGGGCCGGGGCTCTGGCGTCTCCTCAGCGGCCCCGGCGAAGGGGTTCCCGCCGCCTGCGAGGGTCAGGCTCGTGCCCCCGGGTCTCCGGTCCGCCGTTCCCATCGTCTCTCTGAGACCTCGTTTCTGCCCTCTGTTCCCCATCTGTCTCCTCCACGCGCACGGCCCACGGCCACTTCCCGGGGGCCCCCAGGGCCAAAGGCCAGTGAGCAAGTGCCCAGACCTGGGAAAGCAGCCTTGTCGCTGCCCTGCGGCCCCCGACTCCAGCCCCCGTCTCGCCTGTGCTCGGGCCACAGCTGCAGCGACTGCTCCACGGCCTCCACGGCCCCCTCCCGCCCCTCCGTTCACGCCCCCCCCCCCCCTCGGTGCCTCGGGCAGCCACCGAGCACACGGCAGGCTTCCCACAGGGACGGCGGGAAGCTCCCTGTGAAGGACCAGCTGCTGGACGTGGGACCTCGGGCTGCCGCTCCCCCCCCCCCGCCGCCGCCTTGCCCCGGCAGCTCAGGGTCTAGCTGGGATGCGCAGTCTTCCTGAACGGGCTCCCTGGGAGGCGGGCCCCTCCGCACGCCCCTCCACCGGGCTCTCCAGCCGCCCTGCTGCCCCCTGACTCTGCCCACCCCCAGGTGCCCAGCAGCTGTGGCTCCTTCTCTGTCCGCCCCTGGGTTCTCTGTTGGTCAGAGTAGATGGTGGTCAGAGTAGATGGTCCTAGAAACGGCAGAAGGGACGGGTGGCAGGGGTGGGGACTGGGGAGCCACTCCGCCCAAGATCTCATGTAGCTCTGCCACCAACCCGTGAGCAAGTCCTACCGTCCTGTTTCCACGGCTGAGGGAGCTGGAGGTCTCGTGCTCAGCGAGTGCCCTCAGGCTGAATTGTCACCCCCAGCCTCTCCAACCAGCTGTGCTGAGGGACCAGTGCGGTTTTGCTTTGTTATGTTTTGATTTGATTTTCAAATCTCATGCTCTTGCAAAACGTAATAAAAATGAATGACTGGAAAAAGGAGGAGGAAGAAAAGAGACCTACCAATTACACACCCTTTCTGTTGCTGCTCTTGTTCTATCAACAGACAGAAAGTTATTTGTCAAACTGCCGTAAACGTTTCTAGACACGGGTTAGCGCTGGTCTCTGCACCGCATCCCAGGCTGCACGAAGAGGGTGACCCTGGGTGACCTTCCTCGGAGCTGCGTCCTCAGGAATGACCTCTTGATGGGGGAGGGGGAGGCTCCCGGCTCAGCCCTGCACCTTGGGAGGGGGACTTGGAGTCCCCCGGGCAGCGGGGGTGGCGACAGTAAAACACTGGAACATCCGGATTTTAAATCACACACTCTTCAGTTTCTGGGGTGTGATGGGTGGAGCCCAGATAATCAGGTTGGTGTTAGGACACACCTGCTGGACTTTTCTGCCTGAGGCCCCCTGGCCGGGAAGACCCACCTTCACTCTTCAGCTCTGGAGTGAGCCCAGTGGTGGGGGGGCAGGCGGGGGCTCACCCTTGGAGACCTGGGGACGGCAGGTCAGGCCTGCGACTTCTCTGAACCTCAGCTCGGTCAACACAGAAATGGGGCAAATAATGCCTTCTTGTCTGCTGACATTCAAGAGATGTTTAAAAAAACAAGAAAAAGATATGTGCAGGAAAATGCTTTATAAATTTGAAAATTACCCAAGGGTCGAGGGAAGATGGTTTTTCACAACCTCAGAGACCCCTTGAGAGCTGTCCCAGGCTCTGATTGACTCTTTAATTTCACTCCTTGGTGTATTCATTAATTCTTCCTTCCTTTGCTCGTTTAATAAGGATTTGCCTGCTGGCGTGTGCTGTCCGCTGGGGCCCTGCAGTCTGGCGAGGAAGCAAAGGCAGCGGTGCACAGGCCCCACCATCGGGAGGTCCCAGGTCACCGGGTTCTCCCCCTGGAGCTTGGTGGGTTGGTGCCGGGGACCCCCAAGTCTTCCTGGAGGAGGTGGCCTCTCAGGGGGACTGTCGGGTGAATCACGTGGCATCCACACATTGGACGGTCACGCAGGTGGTACCCGAGCTGGGTGGAGCCCCCCGTGGTAACATGGTGAGGTGTCTGGGGTGCAGGGTTGGGAGGAAAAGACAGAAGCAAGCGGGTTCCAGCAGAGCGTCTGTAACTTGGTGCCGTTTCTGTAGGGTCTCCACTGGCTCTCTGCTGTGTCAGAGTCGCCCTGTGGTGCAGGGGCGGGAAAGCTCCTCCACAAACCACAGAGCATCCCCTCCTCTCATCACAGCCCTGTCCTGAGCCGAACCCCCAGCAGAGGAGGCTTTCCCAACGCGAGCTGGGGTCCTGAGGGACAAAGTCACAGTCTCAGAAGAGGCTGTGAGGGACCGTCCACCCCCATGTGGGCGCCGAGTAATGTCTGGACCGACCTCACCAGTGGGTCAACGGCCATTACCTCCAGGGGTGAGATTTAAGATGATTTTTCACTTCTCTTTCCTCCCTCGGCACAGTTTGACACATACAGTAACCACATACTACTTTGTAAAAATAACAGTTTTATTGAGATTTAATTCACAGACCATAAAATTCGCCCTTTTAAACTAGACAAGACAGTGTTTTTTGTTTGTTTGTTTTTTGGCTGCATTTGGTCTTTGTTGCTGCGTGAGGGCTTTCTCTTGTTGCGGCCCGCAGGCTTCTCATTGCTGTGGCTTCTCTTGTTGCGGAGCACGGGCTCTAGGCGCGCGGGCTTCAGGAGTTGTGGCACGTGGGCTCAGGAGTTGTGGCACGTGGGCTCAGAAGTTGTGGCTCGCGGGCTGTAGAGCGCATGCTCAGTAGTTCTGGCACAGGGGCTTAGTTGCTCCGCGGCATGTGGGATCTTCCTGGACCAGGGCTCGAACCCGTGTCCCCTGCAATGGCAGGCGGATTCTTAACCGCTGCGCCACCAGGGAAGTCCCAAGGTAGTGTGTTTTAGTATTTTCAGTCGTGCAACCATCACCACCATCTAGTTGCAGGACATTTTATCCAAAAAGAAATCTGGTGCCACCAGCTGTCACTCCCCACTGCCCCGCCCCCCAGCTTTCCTGGTGACTGCTGCCCTGCCCTCTGTGTGTGTGAATTTGCCTATTCTGGACATTTCCTTCAATGTGGCCTTTGTGACTGGCTTCTTTCATTTAGCATAATGTTTTCAAGGTTCATCCAACTCCTTGTATGCACTTCATTCCTTTTTATTGTTTCCTGTTCTATTTTATTATATTCCAATTTTATTATTTATTGAAATATTGAGTAATATTGCAACCATCTGTTATTGTTACAAATATTTGACAAAGCCCATCAGGCCTTGACTTGGGCGTAAACGTGGAGAAGGTACCTAAACTGCCAGCATCACTCACGCCTCAAAGGTGTTTCTACTGAGCGTATGTTGTGTGACGTGTTGGAAAGGCACACGTGAACACACGCTGCCTTGTAGTCAAGGCAGAAAGAGTTGTGTAATAAACAGGCAGAGAGAGACACTGGGTAATTTCAGCGCCCCGCAGACAGGATGGAGGGGCAGACTGGGACGTGTTGGGTAAAGGCGTCTCTGCAGGGCCGAGAGTTGAGCCGAGACCTGTCTGGGAAGCCGTAAGCCCCGGGAGGGGGAGGGGGGCCTCAAGGCCGGAGCACGGGGTGGGTTTCGGGAAGCAGAGGAGCTGCACACTAAAGCTGCTGGTGCCTGGTGGCACGGGGCCTGCAGGCTGAGTGAGGAGCTGGGGTGTCCTAAGGCAGATGGGAAGCCACCTCTTTAAACTGCGGGGTAACCCACCCCACGTGTGCTTGCAAAGCTCACTCTGGTGGCCATGTGGAGAGCACAGGTGGGAGTGAGGGTTTAGGGGACACAGATGGGACTGTGGCCATGGTCCAGGGTGGAGGGGATGGTGCTGTGGCCCAGGGTAGAGCCGTGGAGACGTGACAAAGGAGCAGATCAGGACTGTTTTGGTGGCAGAGCCGAACAAGACTTGCTGATGTGATGTGAGACACAGGAAACTGTCAGCTGTTGGCTCAGAGGTAACATGCGGGTGGCGGGGAGAGGAGTGGGGGGGCGGCCCAGCAACCGTGGTCACGGCTGCTGTGCTGTTACCTGCAACGCTTTGCCAGCCCAGGGGGTCCAGATGAGAAGCGCTGGGGCTGGCACTGAGGCCAGACTCAGGTGCGCCCGGCAAGTGTGGACAAGCCCTGAGTGGCTGGATGAGGCCTCAGACGGTGAGTCCTGGGAAAGGGAAAGTGAGGCTGGCCCAGGCTTCCGTATCCGTGACAACCAGGCCTGCAGCCTGACTCTCCCGGTGACCTGGGACAGGGCCTTCCGCGCTCCGCAGCCTCCTGGGCTCCGGTGGGGGCGGGGGGCAGGGCTCTCCCTCCCGGTCCTTGGCCGCCCGGTGACCGTGGGCGCTGGTGTAACCTGAGCGCCCCGTGTGTGGGCGGCGTGGCGGCGTGGCCTGGGGCCAGAGTGGGGGGCAGGGCAGCCGCTCTGCTGGCGCTCAGCTGGGTGCTGCTCTGCAAACAGACTCCAGTCACGCACCCAGCGGGGCTCAGCTGGGCTGTCACCTGGCGCAGCACCCGGGGCCCCTGCAAGCGCGGAGGGTGGGGCTGGTCACAATGCGCCGACCGGGTGGCCCCGCTCCGGTCCGGTCAGGGCTGTCCTGGGAGACAGGAGGGCAGATGAACAAGATGAGTGTAGATGGCCTGGGGGCCCTGTGACTCTCCCTGGAAACATACACTGGGGCGATGCAGGTGGGTGGGGAGCTGCTAAAACTGCCTCTTCTGGTTTCCTTCCCTGCAGCCCTTCATCTGGAGAGATAGGCTCTGCTACGCCCACAAGGGGTTAATGTGCAGAGGGGCTGATGGTCGGGGTTGGGGGCTTTGGGAGGAACCCCCCATTCTGAAGGTTGCAGGCTCCGACACAGGGAAGTCAGACCCCAGTGTCTGGTTTGCCTCAGCTGGGGGAGTGGAGGGCAGGCTGAACACAGACCCTGTGGCATCTGGACACAAGTCCAGATGGGACAAGTTTATAGTCACTCAATAAAGCACTTACATATGTGTAAGACAAAGCTGGATCAGGCACGGGTTCTGTCCTAGGGAGCTTAGAGCCCAGTGAAGTTAAGCCGCGCGCCATTGATTCCTTCACAGCCTGTCCCTAGCTCCCTCTCAATTGCTCTCTCTCTCTCTTTCTCTACTCTTCCTCCTGACCCACCCGCACATCCCCCCACCACCCATGCATCCATCCACCTACCCACCCATCTATCCACCTACCCACCCACCCAACCAACCACCCATCCACCCATCCATGCATTTATCAGAGCCCTTACCACACTGACTCGGCATTGTGGGTTGATGTCCTGTCTCCTCCTCCAAAAGCAGTCAGAGATTGTGTACTCAGCATTAGTACAGGGCCTGGCACTCAGTAAGCACTCAGTAAAAGTTTGTTGAATGAATAACTAAAAGCACGATTGACTATAATATGACACAGTGTGAGATAAGTTTCATCCGAGGTGTTTTGTGTCTCTTGTTCACCATTAAATCTCAGAGTCTGGAGCATAGCAGTTGCTCAATAAACATTAACATTAGAATGAACAAGCAGGGAGTTCCCTAGTTGCCTAGTGGTTAGGATTCCGAGCTTTCACTGCCTTGGCCTGGGTTCAATCCTGGGTTGGGGATCTAGATCCCGCAAGCCATGAGGCGTGGCCAAAAAAAAAAGAAAAAAAAAAAAGAAAATGAATGAATGAGTAGAGCTACGGGGAGTTCCAAGAGGAAAACTGTTAGGTCCTGCTGGTGAAAGGGGCCCAAGAACAGAGAAGAAAAGTCTACAGGGCTTTCTGGTGGTGGATTAGCTGAAGGCCTCTGAGGTGGCCAGAGCGCTATGAACCCCAGTTTTTGCAGAACTGGCCCTTCTCACCCGTGGCCTGTGGAGATGTCCTTGCCTTGGATCATCAGGGAAAACTTCTGATGCTTGAAGTGGGGCGAGGAAGCCTGGAAGCGGGTTCTCTGCACCGCGGTTGAGCAGGGGACACGTCAGGGACCAGGGAGGAGGTCGCTAGAAGGCAGATGTTGCCTTAGTGGAGGAATTGCATCCAGAGGATGGGCCACGTCCTGAGAAGGGAGCCCAGGATGAGCTGCAGAGGCTCCGTCACTAGCGACAGAGTCTTGGGAGCAGCCATCTCCCTGCCGGCTACACGGGGACCAGGCCTGCTGTGGCCGAGCCCCCCTTACCCTTTATCCTTATTTGCTCTGGTCACCTCTGCCCTCCCGTGACTCCCTGTCCCCACCGATCCCTCTGGCTAGGCCCAGCCCTGGAGGCGCTGCTCCCCTGGTCTCAGCCTTCTGCCCTCAGGGACAGAGGGGGGGTGGCCAGGCATCCCCCCGCCTCAGGAGCCAGCAAGTCCACCCGCTTGCTGCGGCCCAAATTCAAGGAATTGTCCTTGATTCTTCTGTACCCCTCACACCTCATATTAACCCACTAGAAAGTTTGATCAGGCTTCAGAACTATTCCAAGCGTACCCAGTTCTCTCTCTTCACCCCTCACACCGCAGCCTTGGCCACGCTCTTCCCCCACATGCACTGCTAACTCAGCCCTTCGACTGGAGTCCTGCCCCCTCCCCCCACCGCGAACACTCTTCAGATTAGCCACAGTGCTTGTATTTAGCTATTGACGTAGAGCTGACTTACACTGTGTTAGTTTCAGGGGTACAGCAAGGTGATTCAGTTTTATATATATGTATTCTTTTCGTATTCTTTTCCATCATAGGTTATTGTAAGATGCTGACTATAGTTCCCTGTGCTACACAGTAGGTCCTTGTGGCTTCTCTGTTCTATGTATAGCAGTTTGTATCTGTTAATTCCATACTCCTCCTTTGTGCCCGCCCCCTCCGCTTTGGTAACTATGTTTGTTTTCTGTGTCTGTGAGTCTGTTTCTGTTTTGTACATATAAAAGTCTCTTTTGAAGGAAAAAATTTCCCGCATAGAATTCTATACCTAGCCCAACAATTCACCAAGTGTGAGAGTGGGATACACATTTTCAGTTTTTAATAATCTCAAAAACAGTTACCCTCCACATTTTCTTTCTCAGAGACCTGCCTCATCAGTGAGGGTCTGAACCCGTTTTGGTTCCTGGTCATTTGAATGTGACCCCTTTCTCTGTACGTTAGAGAAGCTGGCAGGGTCTCCGTGTAGCTTACTTCTGAAAGTAAGCTATGCCGTGCCTTTGTGTATTTCTATTTTCAAACACTGTCCTGGGCACTTGCTGTGCCCTTTGAACTTGGAAACTGAAGGATATTTCAGTTCAGTTTGGGGAAGTTTTCTTGGACTGTTTCAGTGATGATTTTCTTATTCCTATTTCCTCTCTTCTCTCTTCCAAGAACCCCTGTTTTTTAGAAGTTTAACTCTCCAGGACTAATTCCCTAATTTTCTTATTTTTTCTCTTGTATATTCTATCTCATTGCCTTTAGCTCTACTTTCTGGAAGATTCTCTCAACTTGATTTTCTGTCTATTGAGTTTATTGTTTCTGCTTTCATGTGTATAATTTCCAAGAAAATTTTCTATTGCCACATAACAAACTACTCCAAAACTTAGAAATTTAAGAGCAATAGGGGCTTCCCTGGTGGCGCAGTGGTTAAGAATCCGCCTGCCAATGCAGGGGACACGGGTTCGAGCCCTGATCTGCGAAGATCCCACATGCCACGGAGCAACTAAGCCCGTGTGCCACAGCTACTGAGCCTGTGCTCTAGAGCCCGCGAGCCACAACTACTGGAGCCCGCGCACCTAGAGACCTAGAGCCCGTGCTCTGCAACGAGAAGGCCACGCACCGCGATGAAGAGTACTTGCCACAAGTAGAGAAAGCCCGAGCGCAGCAACCAAGACCCAATGCGGCCAAAAATAAATAAATAAATAAAAGAACAATAAACGTTATCGTCTCACGGTTTCTAGGGGTCGTGGAATCCTGGTGGGGCTTGGCTAGGTGGGCTCAGGGTTGAGGTCTCTCATAAGGTTTCAGTCTAGGTGTTGGCTGGAGGCTTGATGGGGCTGGAAGAAGCAGTTTCCACGTTCTGTTCTTGTAAGCTGGGCTGCTTTTGGGCTTTGCCGCTGCTCTTAGCGCACAGGAACCAGCCGAAAGAACTCCCAATGGCCCAGGCTGGAATGACCTGAACAACAAAATAAATAAAGTAGGGTTAGAGCATAACCCAGCGTATACAGCAAGTATCCACACCTCTATTCTGAAATAAATCAATGCTTGTCCCATTGGATGGCTCTTGACCCCCAGCCCTGCCTTCCAACCCCGTTTGTAATAGTGTGAGAAGCGTAAGATGAATCCCAACCGGGAGCATTTTCCAAAATGTCTAACCAGCAGTCCTCAAACTGTCAAGGTTACCAAAACCAAGGAAAGCCTGAGAACATGTTATAGCCAAGGGGAGCCTGAGAAGACGTGACAACTGAGCTTCACGTGGTCCCTGGACAGGATCTTGGAACAGAAAACGGACAATCGGTGAAACCTAAGGGCATCTGCCTACAGTAAGGACTTGAGTCAGTAATCCCATAGCAGGACCGGCTCACTCCCTGGGAGAAATGTACCGACGTAAGGTGTTAATAACAAGGGGCGACACTGCACGCGGGGTACGTGGGAGCTCGGTATTATGTCTCAGTCTTTCTAGAAAGTTAAAATTATTCTAAATGCCACTCCCAGGTGAAAGTTCATTCCAAAAAAAGGAAGGGAAGCCGGCGATACCCCTTTCAGTTGAATATCCCCATAACTTCCGATCGCACCTGAAATCTGAATCCTTTAGCCTGGCCCGAAGAGGCCACCGATTCCAGTCTTCCTGGGGCTCCTGCGCAGGTCACGCCAGGTCCAGCGGGGGCTTCGCATCGACTGTTTCCTCTTCCTGCTCGTCTTTCCCTCTCAGTTTAAATGGCCCCTTCTCAGGGGTCCCCGACCTCCTCCTGTGAAGTAGCCACCAGTCCCCAGCGGGGATGCCAGCCGCCGCCGCGCCCTAGTGACCGTCCGATGGTCTTGTTGTTTCGTCTGTTGTCTGCTCCCACCCGAGAAAATGTAGATCCCACGAGACCGGGGCTGTAATCCCCAGGACCTAGAAAATCCTGCACAGGAAAGGCACTCGATTAATACTTGTTGAGTGAAGACAGGATTTTCTGATGCTCTGCTTTCAGATCCTGTTGCGCTGTTTCGTTTAGAAAATACGGTCGCTCAGGCCTGTTCGTTGGATGATCTGTCACCCCCTATTATTTACTGCCCTGTCTTCTCAGTTATCTTGTGATGTTGCCCTAGTCAGTGGTTTTCAAACTATGCTTGACAAAGTTCTAGTTGTTTCAGGGCCATTGCCATCAGGGGGAGGCTCTGGGGAGACCCTGGGCAGGGCGGCTCGAGCCCAGGTCCCCTCTCGCCCTGTCACCCGCCCCAACCCCAGCTCTGGGTCTCTTTGTTTTGTGTATTAGACTTTCCTACTGTAAACTCTCATCTAAGAGTTCTAAGGCTCAAGCAAGCGTGAAAACCCCTACACACTGGACCATTTTAATTCCGAGCTAAAATTATTAAGGCTGTTGATTAGCACATGAAAGATGCCGACATCATTAGCAGGTAGGGAGACGCAAATCAAAACCACAACTTTACACCCGCCAGGACAGCTATAATCAAAAAGACAGGGACTTCCCTGGCGGTTCAGTGGTTAGGACTCAGCATTTTCACTGCTGAGGGCCTGGGTTCAATCCCTGGTAAGGGGATTAAAAGCCCACAAGCCACATGGCACAGCAAAGGAAAAAAAAAAAAAAAAAAAAGATAAAACAATACAAGAAAAAAAAAAAGACATGGGACTTCCCTGGTGGCGCAGTGGTAAAGAATCTGCCTGCCAACGCAGGGGACACAGGTTCAATCCCTGGTCTGGGAAGATCCCACATGCCGCGGAGCAACAAAGCCTGTGAGCCACAACTACTGAGCCTGTGCTCTAGAGCCCACGAGCTGCAACAACTGAGCCCGTGTGCTGCAGCAACAAGAGAAGCCACTGCAATGAGAAGCCCATACACTGCAATGAAGAGTAGCCCCTGCTCGCCGCAACTAGAGAAAGCCAGTGTGCAGCAACGAAGACACGACGCAGCCAAAATAAATAAATACATACATACATACCCTGTTTTTTAAAAAAAAGACAGAAGACAACAACAAGCATTGGCCAGGATATGGAGACATTGGAACCCTCATGCAATGCTGGGAGGTTGTAAAAGAGTGCAGCCAGTTTGGAGGAGAGTCTAGCAGTTCCTCAAAATGCTAAAGATCGTGTGATTACATGACCCAGCAATTCTACTCTCAGGCAAGAGAATTGAAAAATACGTTCACACAAAACCTTGTGCACGAATGTTCATAGCTGCATTATTCATCATAGGAAAAAATCCTTCAGTCGATAAATGGATAAACAAAATGTGATCTATGCACACAATGGAATATTATTCAGGCATTAAAATGGATACTAGGCCACGCTACAACGTGGACGAAACTTTTCTTTTTTTAAGATTTCTTTGATGTGGACCATTTTTAAAGTCTTTATTGAATTTGTTACAGTATTGCTTCTGTTTTATGTTTGTTTTTTTGGCCGTAATGCATGTGGGATCTTAGTTCCCCGACCAGGGATAAAACCCGCACCCCCTGCACTGGAAGGAGAAGTCTTAACCACTGGACTACAGGGAAGTCCCGTGGACGAACTTTGAAAGCGTTAAGCTAAATGAAAGAAGTCAGTCATAGAAGACCACATGTTGCGTGATTCCATCGATAGGAAAAGTCCAGAAGAGGCAAATGCACAGAGACAGGAAGGAGGTGGACTGATTAGTGGCTGCCCAGGCCTGGGTTGCGTGGTTGGGAAAATGGGGAGTGACGGCTAATCTGCATGGGCTTTCTTTCTGGGCTGATGAAAATGTTCTAAACTTGATCATGGGGATGGTCACATAATTCTATGAGTATATTAAAAACCATTGAATTGTATCCAGCAATCCCACTACTGGGCATATACCTTGAGAAAACCATAATTCAAAAAGAGTCATGGGCTTCCCTGGTGGCGCAGTGGTTGAGAATCCGCCTGCCGATGCAGGAGACACAGGTTCGTGCCCTGGTCCGGGAAGATCCCACATGCCGCGGAGCAACTAAGCCCGTGAGCCATGGCCGCTAGGCCTGTGCGTCCGGAGCCTGGGCTCCGCAACGGGAGAGGCCACAACAGTGAGAGGCCCGCATACCGCAAAAAAAAAGAGTCATGTACCAAAATGTTCACTGCAGCTGTATTTACAATAGCCAGGACATGGAAGCAACCTAAGTGTCCATCAACAGATGAATGGATAAAGAAGATGTGGCACATATATACAATGGAATACTACTCAGCCATAAAAAGAAATGAAATTGAGTTATTTGTAGTGAGGTGGATGGACCTAGAGTCTGTCATACAGAGTGAAGTAAGTCAGAAAGAGAACAACAAATACCGTATGCTAACACATATATATGGAATCTAAGGAAAAAAAAAAAAAAGGTCATGAAGTACCTAGGGGTAGGACGGGAATAAAGACGCAGACCTACTAGAGTATGGACTTGAGGATATGAGGAGGGGGAAGGGTAAGCTGTGATGAAGTGAGAGAGTGGCATGGACTTATATACACTACCAAACGTAGGGTGGATAGCTAGTGGGAAGCAGCCGCATAGCACAGGGAGATCAGCTCGGTGCTTTGTGACCACCTAGAGGGGTGGGAGAGGGAGGGTGGGAGGGAGGGAGACGCAAGAGGGAAGAGAGAGGGGAACGTGTGTACATGTATAACTGATTCACTGTGTTGTGGGGCAGAAACGAACACGCCATTGTAGAGCAGCTATACTGCAATAAAGATGTGAAGAAAACCACGGGTGGCCGCATGGTATGGGAGTGACAGCTCAGGAAGGCGGTTCAGGAAGGCAATTGTCCAGACCACACTACCGTAAAGCAGACCTGGGCCTACGCGGGCCCACGCCGACAGCCTGCCGTCACAGACTCGACTCTGTCTCTGCCCCGTGTACCTGCAGCGCCCGCAACAATGCTTCCTGAATGAGGGACCGTTAAGCCGCCCAGCCCCTTTCAGAAGGCCCAGCCACCTGGACGTGGGGAGTGAGGTCGCCAGGCTGGCCCGGGCTGTCAGCTCTGCGGTCTGCCCTGGCGGCAGAGGGCCCAGGTCCCACCCTTCCCAGGGGAGCCCGGATCTGGATCCGGGGGCCGAGAGAGGTGGAGGTGCAGACACGTAGCATCTTGGCCCAAAGCGGGCCAGCCCGCCGGGTGGCTCTCCTCCAGAGCTGTCCACTGGCGCCCGGGCCCGCGCCCCCTCCCTTCCGTCCAGGAGGGCCAATCCCTGATCAAGTCCCTATACCGCAGCTCGGTGTCAGCGTCTGCTTCCAGGGGGCTCGGTCGGCAGTGGCCCAAGAAGCAGGGGATGAGATGGGGTTCGGGGCTGGATGCGTCTCTGCCCAGCCAGCAACCAGGACCCCGGCGCGTGGGAGGCAGAGCCCTGGAAGCCCTGGGCACAAGCCGGCATAGGCCACACCTCCCCTGCTGGTACATCGGCACCGGCTCTGGGGGAGCATCGTGGGAAGGCTCGAAAAGGAACGCGGTGACCGCTGTGACCAGGCCGAGGGGCTGTGTGACACGGATGCCACGCGCACACGCTACTGGCCCCTCATGACCACTCCCGGGCTTGACTTATTCACCTATGAAGCGCTGGAGAGCCACTTGCAAAGGAGGTCATTCTCTCTGTTTTGAGGCCCAAACAAGGTCAAGCACCTGGAACCCTCCAGCACTCTGAGGACACCGGTGGGCCCCCTCCCGGCGTCTACCCTGTGGCCCCGGCGTGACAGCTCCCTTTCAACCTCCCGTGCATCCCCATCTGGACAATAAATTACCTTAACGAGACCTCGTTCAGTCCCTGAATTCCTGCCTCGGCTGTGGCTGCCCCGGCCTGCACGCAGGGAACTCTGGGACCTGCGCAACCCCACACTCTGCCAGGCGGTCAGTCCGGGGCCCTGAGGACAGTCTGTCCTTTTCCTCCGAGGGGCCCCGTCCCCAACTGCAGGGCGGCTCCAGGACGTTCACGGCAGGCTTGCTGGGAACCAGGATGGAGGCGCCAGGGGCGGGCGCGGTCCAGCGGGGCCGGAGGAGCCGTCCTGAGCCGGGCAGGCCCGGGCCAGCTGTGGCCCTGATGGGTGGCCCGGCCGCACCAGAGCACGCCAGCGCTCCACCCCCGTCGCCACCCCGGCCGGCCTTCCCTCCCCTCGCTTTTGCTTTCCTCAGCCCTCAGTTTTATGCATTTAAAAAAATGCTATCTTCACTTCGGACCTTCTTGTTCTTTGACCGCTGGGCTGCCTCATCCCTGTAAGAGCAAGGCCTTCGAAGTGCTGGACGGCGGCCTTGGGGTCCGGGGGTGAGAACACTGGGTGAGGCCGGCACAGCACAACCCCCATCGACCCGGCATTTGCCCGCGCACCCCCGCTTCCCTGGTGGAACTTGTGCTGTTCTTGCCCTCACTTTCCTGGGTGGAGACAGGTGGAGGCTGGCTGCAGGGGCGGCCGTGCCGTCGGTGGCCGTGCAGCCAGGGCTCGGGCCCTGGCGTGGCCGCCGGCGCGGAAGCGCGGGCTGGAGGTCAGAGACGAGCGTCGTCGTGCTGGGTCACCCCGGGTGGGGGATGGGGGGTGAGGGTGGGGAGGTAGGTGGGGACCAGCATCCCTTGTTCGCTGTGCTTTCTTTCCCTCTCGAAGCTTCACAGACACGGCGTCCTTTACAGACTGAAGGTTTGCGGCAGCCCTACATTGTCAGATGATGGTGAGCGTGGTTTTTTTTCTTAACAAGAAAGTATTCTTTAATTTAAGTGGGTACGTTGTTTTTGTAGACGTGGTGCGCACTTAATAGAGCACAGGATAGTGTAAAAATAACTTTTATAGGCCCTGGGAAACTAGAAACTGCGTGTGCCTCGCTCTGTTGCGATATTTGCTTTATCGCGATGGTCTGGAACCCAGCCCGCAGTGTCTCTGAGGTTTGCACTTTACCCTGTAGCTGGAGGCTGCCCCAGCCTTTTGGACTATGAAGACCCCCTTTTCAAAAAAAGTTGTCTTTTTTTTTTTTTTTTTTGCGGTACGCGGGCCTCTCACTGCCGTGGCCTCTCCCGTTGCGGAGCACAGGCTCCGGATGTGCAGGCTCAGCGGCCACAGCTCACGGGCCCAGCCGCTCCGCGGCACGTGGGATCCTCCCGGACCGGGGTGCGAACCCGCGTCCCCGGCATCGGCAGGCGGACTCTCAACCGCTGCGCCACCAGGGAAGCCCTCAAAAAAACTTTTAAAACCCTGTGGGCCCTCCACTTGGTAGGAGTTTGGCTTCCAGCATCTTCATAGTGAGAAATACGCGGGCCTTTGTGCTTCTCCGGAGGCACCCGTCTCTCCCTTCACTCCCAAAATGTTTTTGCAGGTCTGTGTCCCTCCCTCCCCTCTCGATGCAGCCAGAGGGTCTTTCAAACCTGCAGGTCTGGTGCTGGGGATCCCACTCCAGTCCCCGACAGCTTTCCTTGGTGCCCGGGGTCGAGCCCGAGCTCTATACCCCAGCTCAGGGGGACCGTGGGATCTGAAACGCGCCTGCCTCCCCGGCCTCTCGCGTCTCAGCTCCCATCGCGCTGGCCTGTATGTACGGACGAAGTGCTCTGCACAGGCGCGCACGTGGCGTCCGAGCTCTGCTGTCCTGGGTGCGTCTCGTCCTCCCTGGCAGCCCCCGCTTCCCTGTGTGGTGGTGCAGGCAAGCGGGGGTCCAGCCGGCTTTCCCGGAGCCCCACACCCACACTCGCGGGCATCCCTAAGGCGTGGGAGGAAGTGGGCAGGGGCCGGCAGGTGGCACCCATCCCTCAGGCTGTGTGGGGCTGTTCCGCCTCCTGCCCCTGCCCTGAGGCGTGGGGAGAGTCGCCTCCGGCTGTGAAACTGGGCCTGGGCCAAGGCCCCACCTGGTGCAAACGGAGGTGAGGCAGATGTCAGCCTTGGCCTCCTGGACTCTGCTTGAGCTTCTAGGGAGCCTGTGTCCGCGGGGGGCGGGCGGGGGCGGGGAGGAGGAGGAGGAGGCAGAATCCCGAGCGCCTGACCTGCGCTGCACAGGGACCCCCGCCCCCTGCCCGTGTGGCCGCCGGGTCCCGAAGGTGACTCGGTCCTGGGCTGGAGGAAGGTGGTTTCCCAAGGCACTGTGCCCTCCTTCTCCCTGGCAAACTTCTCGTTCTGCACCAAAGGGCGAGGCAGATGGGGATGCTCTCAGACGAGGCCTGTTTGGGGGGCCCAGGGCAAGACCTGAGCCCAGGCTCTGTTGCAAAAGAGGAGGCCAGTTCCTGGCCCTTAACAGGCCCGAGAGACCAGCTGGGCCCTTGGGCTGAATTTCTTAGGCCTGATCCTGCTTCGGGGAGGTCCCCACCTGTCTGCTGTCTCTCCCCAGACTGGATGAGGGGCCCTGGGGGCCTGGGAAGGAGGGTAGACACGCACGGCTTCCCCGGCGGCTCCCAGCAGCCTGAAAATCTGTTGTTCTAGAACCCGATAACTGCCTGGGCTGGGCCAAGATAAGAGGCAGCTGTTTGAAGTCCAGAGAGATAATGGCTTTAGAGAAAGTCGATAAGCGCAGCGAGATGCACTGGGTTAGGCGCACCAGTCTTGCCTGTTTGCCTCTTGCCGGCACTCTGCCCTGGAGTCCAGCAGGGCTGCAGCTCGGTGTCACTGGTCCCGTCAGTCCCGGGGTGGGCGCCCCAGCCTGCAGGGCTCTGCTCTTGCCCCGCAGGGCAGCTGTGGCGGCTGGCATCGCCTCTCCGACCTCGTTTCTCTGCCACCCATTGGGCCTCCTTCCCAAAGGCACTCACTCACACATTCATTCACTTAACACGTATTTCACGGGTGCCCGCTCTGTGCCGGCCCACTTCTGGGCCGGAGATAGAGTGGGGAAGCTTCCAGGCGAGCCTCTGCTCTCACAGGGCTTATGCTCTGGGTGTCGGGGACGGTAACCCAGTGATTACAGGGCGTGGTGGGTGCAGTGGGGGAGATGGGGGGAGGGTGCAGTGGAGGGTAACAAGGGGAGATGGCCAGGTGGCTGTAGATGTGGTGGTCGGGATGGCCTTTCTGAAGAGCCTTGGAGGATAAGGAGCTGTGAAGGGCAAACTTTTCTGGAGGGGAGAGGACCAGTGCAAAGGCCCTGGGGTAGGAGCGAGCGCGATGATCACCTGGGGACAAATAAGCAGGGTGGGGGCCGCGGCGACGGGACAGTGGTGGCAGGTGGAGGCGGCGACGGGCTAGAGGAGCGCACAGTGGTGGCAGGCGGGGGCGGCGAACGCAGCCGGGGGGCCCAGGCGAGGAGTTTGCGGTGATTATACGCAGACCGCGAAGCCACGGGAAGTCGAATCAGAGGGAATCTGAAGACTCACTTTGGCTGCTGTGCAGAGATGGGCCGGGAGGGGCAGGCCTGGGAGGCTCTGCTCTCACACCTGTTAACCTTGAGGGAGACTCGGCCCCGCTGGGCCTCTGTTTTCACAGGTCTAAAATGCAGCTTATGCAACCTGCCTTTTCTGAGCCCCTGCTGGGCTGAGGTGCCGCTCTGGGTAGAGGCGGGCGAATGGGGCAGGCCTGGCCCTCCGCCCTCATGGCGCTTATGTTCTAACGGGGGAGGGGGAGGCCTAAAACCAGCCAATCTGCAGGGAGGGCCCCGAGGCTGTGGGAATGAGAGTGGACACCTGGAAGAGGTGACCGGGTGTGGTCAGGAAGGACCCCGGAGGAGGCAACATCAGCCGGAGACCAGGTGCCACCGGAAGGGCCTCCAGCTGCGGGGTCTGGGGAGGGGCGGGGCTCGAGGGGTGACGGCCGAACCCGCTTCTCTGGGCTTCGGGGGTGCTCGACACAGACCAGGGTTTATGGGGGCGGCTAAGTGGCAGGGGGCCGGGAAGGCTTGACTTCCTCAGCTGATGGGATGTGGGGACGCGGGGGGAAAGGAAGGTTCCCAGGGCTCTGGCTCTCCAGAAAGTGGGCGAGTTCTCTACCCAAGCTCTGGCGTCCCAGAGGCTAACCAACCACAGGCTGCCCTCGCCCAGGCCCCATCTCCTTCCGAGGAAGCTTGAGACCCCCCCTTCCCAGGGCCAGCTCGCGCCCCTCCCCGCACAGCCCCTGGGCCCAGGCCCGCAGCCCCTCCGCGCCCTCCCACCGAGGCTCCCCAGCACGTGTGCGGGCCGGGGGCTCTCAGAGGCCTCTCCACCCGCCCCCCGGAGCCAGTCCTCACGTCTCTGGAGGTTTTGATGTAACCTCGGGGCGTGGCTCTGGACCCCTGTGTTTACTCCGTCCCAGTCTGTCACTCTTATCTATTCCATCTCTGCTGGATTGTAAGCTTCCTCCGGGGAGGGACTGGGTCTCCCAGACGTTCGAATTCACCTCGACCTTGCGAAAGGTCCCGAGCGGTGGCAGCTGCTGGCAGGGAGACAAGTCACAGCGACAGAGCAGGGACCCAGGTCCGCGGCCCACGAGCTGTCGACCTAGCGTCCAGCCTCAGTTGCGCCGTGAACTTGAGGAGCGACCTCTCCTCTCTGGGCCTCAGTCTCCCATCCTGTGCTCGGGGCTGGATAAGCGATTGTCCTATTATTCTGAAACACCAGTGGCATCTGTGGATCTCCCTAGAGTGTGATGAACGGACACACAAAACCTCGCATGTGAAAGGAAGAGCGGGGCCACGAGCCCCTCCATCTGTCGTCAGCCTTCTCCCCTCTGATCATTGCATTTTCCTGGCCCAGGGAGGCTCCAACCTTGAAGGAAGGACTGGCTTTAATCCCCACGTGACTTAGGACTTGCTTTTGTTGGGCTCTTAAAAAAGTCACGTGGGCTTCGCTGATGGAGGTAGAGGCGGAATGTGTGGTCTGGATCTTGTGTGTCCTAAGCCTTGGCTTCGGCCCGGACGTGCCCCCTGTGCTGGCTGGGCGGTTCCCACGGGGGCAGCGCGGGGGAGCGTGGGGAGGAGGGTAGAGAAGCCAGAGGAAGCCGGGTAGGGGGCTGCCAGGCAGAGGGCTGCAGAGTTGGGGGTGGAAGAGACTCAGCTGGGTTTCTGGGCAGGGAGTCAGCTGGTGCCAAAGCAAGTGAGGGGAAGAGGCCCCTATGGGCCCGGGGGATCTGGGGGCAGGGGTAGCCTTGGGCCAAGCCAGGCCCCACCTTTCTCACCAGCTAGCGCCTCTCTGCATGTTCACACCCAAGGCGCCGGCAGGGCCTGTAACCTGAGCTCCGGATGCCAGGAGGGGACCCACCCGGTCCCCCACCCGGCCCCCCACCGGCTCCCTGCCACTGCAAGGCTCATGCAGGCCTGGCCCAGGGAGGAAAGGGTGTCCTCGGCGGGGGCAGGTAAGGATTAAGGGCTCGTGACAGGCTATCCGGGTGAGGACAGCACCCCGGTCCCCGCCCCCCCCCACCCCCCGCCCCGTGCTGCAGTGCCCTTTGATCCAGCCTCTGAAAGCTTGATTATGAGACACAGCCCATGTTTCCACAGAGGGGAGAACAATTGTTTGCAGCCCAGACAAAGGACTCTTTGTACAGCCCTGGGACCCGCTGGGGGAGAGGAAGGAGGCGCCCGGGGTGGGGAGGGGGGCTGGGCAGGGCGGCGCTGGGCGGGGCTCCCACCCGCCCTGCCCCTGACGGGCAAAGGGCATCTGTGCGCCCACTCTGACCACCCTGGAGCACGCCCAGGCCCATGTGGGGTGGGAGGGGGCTCAGGGGCGCAGTCTCTGTCCCTGTGGGCGCTGAGCCGCCCCCTCCATCGGGGGGAGGGCGGGCTCCCTGTGGCCGGGCTCCCACAGCTGAGCACGCAGGTGCCAGGCTGGGGACTGAGGGCCTGTGGCGCGGAGCGCCGGGTTAGGAGCGCTTGGAGGGCCCTGGAAACAGGAAAGAGAAGGGCGGCTGCTGGGGGTGTAATTCTCCAGGGGACTTCACCACCTGCTCAAGGCCTCCCTGGGGCCTGGGCGCGGACCACCGGCAGATGGTGCAAAACAAAATCAGGCTGATGCTGAGCCTGGCCTCCCCTGCCCGGCTCTGCCCAGCCCCGCTGTGGCTGCACCCCCATGCTGGTTGGTGAAATCCAGCCCGTTCTCTCCCTGCCATTGCTCTGTCCGTGTGTGACCAGGCCGGGGTGGGTCCTGGTCCGACGGGGCAGCTGTAGGGCGGGCGCCTGAGCTTGGGATCCTAGTGGGTCTGCAGAGACCAGAATGTGGCTCGTTTCGGGGGGAAGATAAGTAGACAGTGCCCAATGCCTACCCCCCGGACATCGCCAGCACGGCCTGCTGGTGACACAGAGTTCGCCGCTCACCTGGAGAGACGGCGAGACGGCCACCTCAGTGGGGTGGGGGGCGGCGGCCAGCGTGGAAGTTTGGTTTAAGATTTAAGACAGGCCTTTCGGGGCCAGGGGCCTGGAGTAGAACTGGGTAAGGGCTGGTGGAAACAGCCAGACAAGCATTTCTGAAGCAAAGGACCCAAAGACTTTGGGGGAGCCCGGGTCGGTGAGTCGCTGGGTCCTGGGGGAAGCCCCGCGAGTGAATGAGTTAGTGAACGAGCAGGGCTTTTACCCGGACCGGGAGCGTCGCGCTGGCCAGACAGTGAGAGAGCAGGGTCCGTGCTGGCGCGACCCGAGCACAGGCATAGGGCAGGTGCTCTCTGTCTTAGGGGTGGGGTTAGGGTCTCGGCTCTCCAGGGCTCGGGGTGGGACGTGGTCCTGCCCAGCGGTGGCCCGGCCACCCGAAGGAGGCAGAGGGCTGGGGACAGGAACTCTCGGTGACCCAGGGGAGGCCGAGGCCGGGGCCTGTGGGCTGGAACCAGGCCCGCAGGTGCCAAACCGGTCCCTGCCCGGGGGCACGGGCATGTTGACTTTGTCAGCCCCTCCCTGGGCCTCCTCCCACCCCAGAAGGGCCCGAAACTGACACTGGGCCTGTCGGGGGCTGCAGATGTTCCCAGCCCAGTCCTGCAGGCGGCCGCCCAGGCAGAGCAAGGCTGCAGGCGGCCGCGGGGAAGGGCTGGCCCGGGCTGGGGAGCAGCGCACCGCGCGCGTGACCTCTTCTTGGCCCCAGACCGAAGACCCCGACTGAGAAGGCAGAGGGAGAAGAGGCGGGTTTCGGGGGGCACCCGCTGTCGCCCTCTGGGGTGCTCGTGGCGGAGCTGGGGTCTCGGTGTGTGCCCACAATCCGGCACCACAGTTTCACAGATGGAGACCCCGGGGCCTGGGGGGCTTCGGCAGCCTGGGCGGGCGGCGGGGACGGGATGCAAAGCCAGACTCTGGGTCTTCAAAGGCCAGCTCTGCTGCGCCACTGGCCGCACCCTCCTGGTCCCCGAGACCTCGGCCTGCAGAACCAGGAGGGAAGCCGGCATCACTCCTGTCTTGGCGACCTGGGAGGAGAGGGAGAAGAGTGAGAAATGGCAGCTTGTCCGCGGGGACGGCGGGAGGCCAGACGAGGGGCAGGACGGAAGTGGGGTGGGGGGTGGGCGCGCGCGCGTCGTCCGTTTCGGAGAGAGAGAGATAGCGACGTCGGGACGCGGACCCAAGAGAGCCCGCGGGGACGGGGACGGGGACGGCAGAGCCGCGCTCAGAGCTGGGGTCAGGTCAGGTCAGCGCGGAGACAGGGCAGGGCGACAGGGGAACGGGGCGCTGCGGGCGGGTGGGATGGGGCCAGATGCCTCCGTTCTCCTCGGGGCAGCGCCCCACAGCGTCCTCAGGCCCGCCAGCTGGTGGCCATGGCGACGGCTGGCCCAGGACTTCCCATCCGGCCTCTGCTGCCCACGCGTGGTCCTCCGGCCAAGACTTGGCCTCTCACAAGCTGAGATGCGGTGGGAAGGGCAGGGGGCGGGGCTCAGAGACGCTGATGGGAGGAGCAGGGGTGGGGGGCCTGGGGGGGCCCAGGGCAGCAGATGTGAGGCTCGGCCGCCCAGCGGGGGACCTTCTGTCTGGGGATGTGCAACCCTAGTCTCGGACAGAGAGGAAGCCCGGGGCCCGCGAGACCCCGAGGGCCACCCTTCTCGCTGAGGCCGGTCGGGGGTGAGGAAGGGTGAGGGAGGGGAGTCTCAGGGCCCAGGATTCCACCCTCGCACCACACCCTCTCTCACCCGAGCCTCAGTCTTCCCAAAGGGACTTAATTAGAATAAGAAAAAGAAGAGCAGCTGCTGTGTATTGAAAACCTACCTGGGCCAGCCGCTCGATCGCGTGCCATGTTTTAACTTTATTTCTAAAGTTTGCAACGACCTGGCAAATTACGTATTCTTTTTTACAATATTTATTTATTTATTTGGCTGCATCAGGTCTTAGCTGTGGCACGTGGGCTCTTCGAGGCACGAGGGCGTCTCTCTAGTTGTGGCGCACAGGCCCCCGGGCACACGGGCTTAGTTGCCCCGCGGCACGTGGGATCTCAGTTCCCCGACCAGGGATCGAACCCCGCGTCCCCTGCATTGGAAGGTGGATTCTTAACTCCTGCACCACCAGGGATGTCCCAAATTAGGTATTCTTGTACCCCCTTTTCAACTGAGGAAATTGAGTCCCAGAGAAGTTACGTGACTTTCTCACTCGGCCTAGGATTCCTTTAAAGCCCACGGGCCCTGGCTGGGGCTGTTCCTTCCCCCAAGGCCCGTCCCTCCTTCCCGGGAGGTCTCCCTCCGGCCGCACTGGTCCCGTGGGTGGCCACCCCCAGCTTCTGCTGCCCCAGCCTGTGTCCCCATCCCCTGGTTGTTCTGAGCTTCCCCTCCAGACCACTGCTTCCCTCCTTCTAGGTCTTTCCATAGCAACAGCTGAACCTCTTGACCCCTGAACACTCCACTTGCTCAACTCGCCCCTTCCTGGGGCCCCTCCCAGGACCTGTGGCTGCCCTGAGGGCTGGGCTGACCGTCCTGACCTCGGGGTACCGTGCCCCACACCCAACTCAGTGAGTCCCCCCTCCCCCGCCCACGGGTCTCCCCGAGGCCCCCCCTCAGCTCTGCCACGTCTCCCTTCTTTGTCACTGTCTCCACCACCTGCTGGTTTCTTGGCCTCATTCTTTACGGACTTGGGGGCCTGCTCTGGGGTCTCTCATCCTGCCATTATTTGGGTGATTTCATAGACCATGCAGAAACCCCATCCACCCAGTAACCTCCTTGTTCCTTGCCATCAGCTCCAAAAGTCTCCCCTCCACTGTACGTCAGCTGCCCAGATCCGTAACCACATCCTGTATTTTGTCATCACTAGGAACCGCCCTGATGCTTCAATCTTGTATTCAAATATCCCGTGACCTCCCCTCCCCAACACAGTTCTGAAACCTCCAGCCTCTGCATCTGTCTGCAACTTTCTGCTTCTGTCCTTCCAAATCCAACGCAGACCCTCGGCCTGTCACTCCAGCCCCTCTGAGCCCCTTGTCCTCAGCTAGCCTTTTGCTTACGTCTCAAGTGTTCTTAACTGCAGACAGTAGCATCCCTTCTATTTTAAGCAAAAGGGGATCTTTCCAGGGATAAGGATGGCTCCCAGAACTGCTGGGAGGGCCCCAAACAGCTCGGCTTCCAGGGAAGAACTGTCCAGAGCACATCCGCACATCAGGCCCCGTGGAGAAGCTGTGTCGGCCAAGGGCTGCTGCCTGGGGCGCCCGTCTCCACCCACCAGCCGGCACAGGCCTGCGGGGAGCTTCCTCCATGTCAGGAGAGGGATTGGCCTTCAGTCTTTACTTCAGATGCTTTTGTATTGCTCTGCTTTCGAGAACACGCATTATTTTTTTTTGTCGAAACCAATTTTAAGCGGCTTTGCCCGTTGTGACCTCTTTCTGTATCCAATGCGACTTCTTCCACCCAGCACCTCTGCCTGGCGCACCACGATTGCCCGCTACCTGGTTCCCAGCCTCCAGCCACGTGCCCACTCCCCAGCGCCTCCGACCGACCTTCCATGCTGCAGCGCCTTGTGCCCCTGGCCTCGGCACTCTTCCCTCAGGCCCTCTGTGGCTCCCCACTGCCCTGGCACCAGCCTGGATGCTGAGTGCTGACCTCTCTGGCCTCCCCCTCCCCACGCCCCCTGCCGTCTAACTCCTGTGAGCTCCTTGATCCCCTCTCCTGTCTCCGGGCTTTTGTGATTATCTGCCTGCCCTCTGCTGGGAAAGCTCATCTTTCTGTCTTTGTCTGATTAACTCCTAGCCTTCCCTGTGGAGGTGTCACCTTAGATGGCACCTCGCCCAGGCAACACTCCCTGACCACAGCCCGCGGATTAGCGGCCCCTCCCGGCTGTTCCACGGAGCCCCGTGCCTCACTGCTTCGTCGTCGCTGGTCCCCCCCCGACCAGACTGCAGGCTCCCCAGCGAGAGGCCTGGGCCTTGTTTGCTGCTTCAGGCCGACGCCTAGTAGAGCCCGAGGACATCCAGTGCCCGTGAAACAACTGAATTAATGAACGTGGCCCGAGTCTACCTAGGAAGCACCATAGAAACACGCAGCAGGCGCTTACCTTTGTGCCAGGTTGTTTTTTTAACCATCTTATTGAGGAATCATTGACATACGATACTCTGCACATACGTAAATTGTACGATTTGGTAGGCTTTGACATTTGTATACACCCCCGAAACTAACAGCACAATCAAAATAGTGGACACGTCCATCCGCCCCGAAAGTCTTCCACAAAGTGAGAGGCAGAACAGATTTTAATGCTCTAGGGCACAAAAGGTTCACTGATTCGGTTTCCGAGTCCTCGTTGCCGCAAACCCCTAAGAGACTCCGCCTGCTGCGTTTTGGTGCCGGGTCAGAAGCATCCACAGTGATACGATACGAAGAGGCTGTTAACATACCCCTTGCTTGTGAAGCCCCGTGTCCACGCGAGGCTGGGTTTCATTCAGACGCACTTCAAACAGCCTATCCCAACAGCTCGAATGCTGACTCCAGCTGTACCCTATAAAGCCAGAGACTAAAGAGATTTGGAAAAAAGGTAAAACAATGCCGCTCTTCTCACTCATTTTTTTGTTTGTTTGGGAAAATTTAGGTCTTTTAAAAAATGTTATTTCTGTAACATAGAGTGGGTTTATTACTGTCATTTAAAATGGATATTTTTAAAAATTCCTTAGTTCTAATTTCTAATTTGATAAATAGTGATAGCTGTAACCACATAAACAAAAGCTCTTTGGAGTCTTCCATAATTTTTAGGGGTTATAAAGGGTCCTGAGCCCAAAACGCTGGATAACAGCTGACATTCAGACCAGCACTTAGGAGAGCAGGCCCTTAGGCTGGGCTGCCTGTGTTTGAATCTGGGCTTTGCCCTGTAGAAGTTTGTAACAGAGGGACTTGGCTGGTGGTCCAGTGGTTAAGGCTCTGCGGGGGAGGCGGGGGGGGGCGGGTTCAATGCTGCAACTAAGACCCGGAGCAGCGAAATAAACAAACGAATAAATAAATAAATAGGGACTTCGCTGGTGGTCCAGTGGTAAAGAATCTGCCTTCCAATGCAGAGGACAAGCGTTCCATCCCTGGTCAGGGAACTAAGATTTCCACATGATGAGGAGCAACTAAGCCCGTGAGCCACAACTACTGAGCTCGTGCACCTCAACGAGGGAGCCCACCTGCCACAAACTACAGAGCCCACACGTCCTGGGGCCTGCGCGCCACAACTAGAGAAGAGGAAACCCGCACGCCGCAACTAGAGAGAAGCCCGAGCTCTGCAATGAAGATCTCGTGTGCCGCAACCAAGATCCCATGTGCTGCAACTAAGACCCGATGCGGCCAAAAAAATAAGGGGGGAGAAAGAAGAAGTGTGCAGTAGAATTTTGGGTAAGTTTGTAATCTCTCTGATCCCTACTTCCACAATATGTAAAATGGTACCTACCACAGAAGGGTTTTGAGGACTAAATGCATTCATGCATAGAGAACATTGAGAACAGAGCCTGGCCCATAGAAAGTTATGAATGCGACCTAGAGACGTCTATGAATGTTAGACATCAGAACACGCCACCCCAAAACGTGCCGCTTTGGCATGAAGATTACTGTGAGCTGCAGGCAACTGAAAAAAAAGCAGACACAGGAAAGCTCTCTGCCTGTCCCCTGCCTGAAATCAGGTGTAAATTCCCCTGTGAAGGTGCCGCCCTTGGTCCCAGGAAAGGAAGAACAATTTTAGTCGCTGGAGACGGAGATGGTGTCAAGATGCGCCTGCACAAACTAGACGACACTCATCTTCCGTTCGACCCCCGAGATTTACCTTCCCGCAGTTGACCTCTTTCTTCCGTCTCCTCTCTTCCCCACAATGTGTTAAAATGGTGTACAAGCTCCCAAGCTAACCACTTCTTTGCATCTTCACTTCTTTTTTTAAATTAAGGCAGCTACTTTATTTTGAACGAGAAAGAGGCGTCAGCAACTACGAGCGTCCCCCTAATATGCCAGCTTGTCCACCACAGGGCCCCCCAGCCAGCCTCCCCCAAGTTTTGGGAGAAAAGCATCTTCTCTCTGGCCAGTCCTGTCGTCCACTGTCACACGTGCGCACAAGGCAGGCCTGGCCTCGCCTGGTATCTGCTTAAAGTCCAAGAATCGGGTCCAGGGACTTCCCTGGTGGTCCAGTGGTTAGGACTGCGGTTCCACTGCAGGGGTCTCGATCCCTGGTCAGGGAACTGAGATCCCACAAGCTGAGCGGTGTGGCGAAAAAAAAAAACCCCAACAACGAGAACAAAAAATAAACAAACCAAAAAACCCAACAAAAAAGCAACAACAAATAAAAACAAAAACAAAAATACAAGAATCTGGTCCAGATGGGGCTGCAAAGCAGTTGTGTCTGGAGAAACAAAACTCACTCAGTTAGAGCTGAAGGCATGGGCTGACACAGGGCCACTGACCACTGTTACCAAATCAGAGAAAACAAGTGGATTTGTGCAGATTTGCACTGGGGCTTCCATGTAACTACAAACCAGTTTTATAGCTCCTTTCATTAAAACGTATTCTGATCAAATAATCTTGCGAAGGAAAGCTCACCTAGCCTCAAGCCTACAACATAAAAGCAAGGAGAAAATGACATATTTCCTGTGGCTACCACATTCGGGACCTTCACAAGGGGGCCTGGGGTGTGCGAGGCCCCAGGGCACTGGCCCTGCTGTCTGTGCCAACACCCCATGTACTGCCCCCGGGCCTCAAACTGGTCATCTAGCTGGCTCTGTGCCGGCCACACCGGTTCTCCCACAAACAGCCTCATAACCTTCGCGTAGCTCTCATCCCGGGTGGAGCCGAGAAATCCCTGCCGGAAGAGTGACCATGTCTCCTTTTCCAGGAAAATCTGGATCTACTTGTCCCCTCATCTCTCACCTCAAAGTATCCACTGCCATCCAAGTTGTAGCGAATCTCAACATCCAGGTGCCAATGCACCTCACAGAACATCGTAATCTTTTCTTCGTGATTTGGTAGTTTATCTCTGTATATGGTTATTACGTCCACCCAAGAGTCGTTTCTATCTTTTCGGATCTTTTCTAGTTCTGGATCATCCTCATGTTTGTCAGCATCCAGCTTCCGGGGGCCGGGCTCTGTGCTGTGGGGCTGCCTTGGGTGGTCAGCAACTAGTCTGTTGTACCAGGCCTGCACCATGGCTGAGCTGGGGACGCCGAGATCACCCTGATCTGCACCCAGCTGGTACCTGTTTTGTTTGTTTGTTTGGCTGCACTGCGCGGCATGTGGGATCTTAGTTCCCCAACCAGGGATCAAACTCTCTCCCCCTGCAGTGGATTTGTGGAGTCTTAACCACTGAACTGCCAGGGAAGTCCCTTCACTTCTTTCCTATGAAGACCTTCATGCATATAAAAATTAAAATACTGACATCAAATAAAATCCGTATGCCTTTTCTCCTGTTAATCTGTCTTTTCTTAGTTTAATTTGCAGATACCAGTAACAGAACCTAAGAGGGTAGAGGACGTATTTCTCCCCCCTACACTCTCACCATCGGCAGCAGTAGCAGCATGCCAAACAGCCCAGAGAAGCAGAAAATGTTGCCAAAGAGAGTCCTCGAGGTTTAAATCCTTTATTTTAAAGACCTCTCAGCAAGGCTTATCCTACCTGCTGTGGAATGAGAACTGCCCCAGTGACCGTAAAACAGAAGCACACGTTAGGTCTCTGTCTTCAAGGGGTTCATAACACGACCAGCCACGTGCAGGACGGAGGGAGCCAGTGGGACATGGACAAAGCTCCAGGACCATCCCTCACTTACCTACTTATGGCCCCTGCGGTGAAATGCTTTTATATGTGTTTTCTGACTTTATCCTCACAAGAACCCTGTGATAGCTGGCAGGGACGGGGTTACGATCCATATTTCCAGATGAAGAACCTGGGAATTGGCTTCTGGGACCGAACATCAGTGGTAAAGATGAGGAAGGGTCCTCAGGGGCCTGTATGGTGTTCCTTCTGAAGCACTGGGATGCTGTGTAGCACGCAGGAGATGGACGGTCTGAACACCGAGCTGAGAGCTGTCTGTCCTGACCGCAGGGCCGGGACCTGCCAAACAAAGCCTGCTCCACTGCAGCCGCCTCTGGACCCCACCAGCCCTTATCTCCCCAGCCCACCTCAGCAGGGACCTTCCTCACCCCTCTCCCTTCTCCAGCCCCTTTAAAGCAACCACAGGAGATGCCGGCTCCGCACAGTAACATTTTAAGTGTGGCTCACGAGTGCACCACGAGTAACCACCCCACCACGAGTTAGAGCATCTCCTCGGTTTCCCTGGTACTCTGTCTCCCTGACGTCAGCCAGGGTACCTGAGCCCGAAGCCCTGCCCAGGGTGTGACGTCAGAGGGCTGGACCAGCTCTGCTGGGAGGACGGGGTCCAGCCTCTGTGCCCCAAAGGCGTGTCTCTCCCTCCCTAAACCTTTCTCCTCCTCAGGCCTGAGGTCGCGGGTCCGCCGCCCCCCCACTGCTGCTGCGTCTGGATTTGGGCGCTTCCCGGGCTCCCGCGACCCCCCAGCTGCCCTGGTCCCAGACGGAGGTGTCACTGCCACGCCGTCTGCCTGCTTGGCTCCCTCAGGGCCACTGTCTTTGCAGCTCTGTTTCCTGGGGGCTTAGCCCACCCTGTGAGGCTGAAAGAGGTCCTGATACAGAGCGAGGTGCCGGCGGGATCCGCCTCGAGGTCCAGGGTGGACGGTTGCCGTGACGACTCACCCTCAGTCCCCCTCCCCCTGTCTCCCCCCCCCCGTCTCCCCCCTCACGAAAGCCCCCGCAGCCCCGGGGGTGTGGGCGGCCCCGGGACATCCTGCAGGTTTGAGGTTCCCGTTCTCTCGTGTTTGGGAGGAGGGGCTTCAGGTCTCTGCCCCTGGACCCTGGGCACCTGGGGCTGGGGGTTCCCTCTCTCACTCGCTCTGGGGGTAACAGCCCACCCCTCCCCGCAGGGACTCTGACGTTTAGAGGGCCTGGGAGCTTGACGGACGCAACTTTCCTCCACGTTCCTGTTGCATTTCTACTGAACTCGTCTGTGTGCCTTTACTGCCTTTTGTTCGCGGCCCTCAGGGTCCCGGGGAGGAAGCTTCCTCGCGGCGGGGCTCGCAGCGCTCACAGCCGGCCGTGGGCTTTCTCCCCGACACGTCTCTCTCTCGCTGCCCGCCCCCCGCCCCCGGGGCCCCCGCTGGAACGGAGCTCTCCATCAACACCCCGCAGCACCGCTGGGAAGCGACCACAGGGCAGGGCAACACGAAAGCCCTGGCTGGGAGGCAGGGCCTCCCGTCCAGGCCTCTCAGGCGTGGGGAGACCGTAACAGTTGCTCTCGAGACGCAGACACTCCGGCGGGTGACGGCCACGACGGACGAGCAAGGCGGGCCCGCGGCACACGGCGCGGCTGCGCTGGGCTCCGGGGCCGCGCGGTCAGCCACGCCCCCTCCCAGGCCCAGGCCCCGGGGAGCCGCTCCTCCGGGCGTTCGCGCAGCGAACGTTCCCTCCTCGCTCCGCAGGGGCTCGGACGCGAGAGGCCCCCGGCTCAGGGAAGCCTGCGGTCACATGTGGGAGGCGGAGGCGTTGGGTGCCGGGGTCAGAAGGCGGATGAGCGCCGCGACAGACAGCAGGAAGCGAAGCGGGGCGCGGAGAGGGCGCCCGGGAGCCCGCAGGAGGCCCTCGTGCGCCCGCGAGGGCCTCGGGCTCCGCGGGGAGAAGAGGTTGCGCGGCGGGGCAGGCGGCTCCGCTGAGAACAGCAGCCTGCGAAGAGGCGCGGAGAGAAGTGCATTGGTTTCGGGGTGACAGGAAGCTCCGTCCTCCTGCTGCCACCCCGAGTGCCCTCTTCCGGAGGGCGCCCGGCTGTCACAGGCGGTGGCTGAGTGAGCGGAAGGCAGGGACCCTACGCTGTTCTGAGCGTTGGCTTATTAATGCTAGAGGCCCCTTCTGGGACATTCCATCGGCCAAACTTGAGCCCTTGTTGCCACATGCCGGGCCCTGGGCCGCGGTGACACACAAGTCATTCCACTTTATCTTCCCAGCAGAGCCCTGCGGGGGACCTGTTTACACGGGAGGCTCTGTGAGGCCAGACACCTGCCCAGGGCTCGGCCGAGGTGACAGGCTGAGATCTGCTACAATGACCCGAAACTCGGAATTCTCTGGATTCCACTGCTCCCAACCACAATAGCAGCACAGCCAGGGAAGGCCCGACTTCGTGCTGCTCATGACTCGGCCCGGGAGCTGACTCAGTCGCCCGTGGGAGCCGCACCGGGAGGTGAGGGGAGCAGGAGGTGGGCAGCAGAGAGGTGCCTACGAAGTTTCGGGGGCGGAGCTAGGTCCTGGGCCGATGCAAACTCAGACCCGGATCCCTCCGCGTCCCTCTCCCCCGGGTGGAAAGTTCCTCCCAGCAGAGCTGGTCCAGCCCAGCCCGTGACGTCACACCACTGGGCGGGGCTTCCGGGGACGGGGGGTGGGGTGGGGGGACACCTGGCTGACGTCAGCCCAGTGCCCAGAGCAGCCCCAGGGCTTCACCGCATCTCTGCGATGACTGCAATTGCAAGTCTCTTTCCCCAGCGGGCAGCGGGTCTGACCCGGGCAGGGCAGGGCAGGGCAGGCCGGCTGGAGTTCTGTTCCCGGGCTCTGGGATCTGAACCCACAGCTCAGAAGTGCTGGGACCACTACTATGCTGTGTGTCTATAGACAAGTCACTTGCCCTCTCTGGGCCATCTGCAGGGTGCAGCTGCCTAGCTCGATGAAACAAAGAGGCTGTAGGAGAGATTTCTGAGGACCTTTCAGGAGTCCCAAAGGAGGGGGTGTGGGCCTGGCCCCGCCAGTGTCCTGGTCCCTCACCCTCCCTCCCGCTCCCCTCCCTGGCGGTGACTCATGCGCTCCCAGCACCCAGTTTCAGCCTTGGCCGCCCCAGCCCCAGGCCTTTCCTTTGCTGTTTACTCGAAGGAGCAGGTGTGTACCTGGGTCACCTCACCGCGGGCGGGAGAGATGTCGGGCTCCATCTGACCCCATCCCAGTGGGTGGCCTGAGGCCGGGCACGGGGGTCTGGGCTCCCCAGCAAGGGGAGAGGTGGGAGGGGCAGGCGGAGGGTGCCGCCCCCGCCAAGGCCCCTCGGCAGGTCTCACCCTCCACCCCCTACCGCCCCTGCCTGGTGCGGAGTCCCCAGCTATCTACTTGTAATCTCTCCCCGTCTTCCGGCCTCTGTGGCCATCGTGGTTTCAGTTGTCACACGCGCAGGGACACGCACACACGCACACACCCCAGAGCTGCTTCTCACATTGAGCTGGGAAGGGCAGACCCAGCCGTGCCAGGAAGGGAGGGCAGGGTGTGTGTGGGGGCTGGGGTCCAGCAGCCCAGGTGAACCTGGGGTGGAGGAGGGTTGGGAGAGGCACGCTCTGGGAAGCCTGGAAGCTGTGGTCAAGGGCTGGGAGTCTGGGGCCTGGCTCGGCCACCACCTCTCCCTATGACCCCGGTCACGGCATTGCTCTCTTGTGCCTCCTTCTCCCTGTCTGTTCGAGGCGGGGGCCCACTGGGTGAGCTGGGGGCCTTCACGACCCAGGGCCGAAAGCTCCCGCGTCTCTGAAGCGGGACAGACACTGTCGGCTGTCGCAAAACAAGGCGAGAGCTGGCCCGTCCCGTGTGGTCGGCCCGAGACAACCCCCGCTCCAGACCACAGAGCTGTGGCAGAGCCAGGCAGGTGGAAAATTCCCCCTGGCTTTCTGCCCAGACGCTGTGCCCGCCTGGCGGGCAGGAACCGGGTCTAGGGTACCGGCGGACAGTCTGGCAGCCTCGGGGAGCTGGCCAGGGCCTCCCCAGCTCAGCGCCACCCCCCCCCCCCCGACACAGAAACTGTTCTGCTCAGGTAGGCAGACGAGGGGAGGAGGAGTGATGGCGAGGGGGTGGTTTGCTGAAACCTTGGAGCTTCTCAGAAGCTGCAGGCCTGAGTCAAGGTGGTTGTACGCGCTCCTCCCCGTCCCCAAGAGGAGTGCCCCAGGACCCTAATGGAGGCCTGGCGGCCGCAGCTGTTTGAGCAGCCAGGCAGACGGAGGGCTCTGTCAGGTGTGGAGAGGCAGATGTCCCTGTGTCTGCTCCTGCCGGCTGCCGGCCTCCACCTGGTGACCTTGGGTACTGCGCGTCCCTGCCGAGGCCTTGCTTTGTCCGTTTGGGGCTTTGGGGACGGCCGTCAGGCCCGCCCTCCTGGAGGGGCCTGGAAGTGAGAAGCTCTGTGGGTGCGGGCGACGTGGGACTGGGAGGCAGGACGTGTCCCCCGGGCCGCAAGCCCAGGGGTCCCTTGTGTCTGAAAAGCCAGGGCGCAGGACCCTTGCACCTGCCTCTCTCCTCCTCTCTGCTAGAGCCTCCGAAGATTGCCAAGTCACCATGACAACACCTCCCTGCCCATCTCCCTGGAGGCCCTTCCCAGAGCCCGGAGCTGGTTTCTAGAATGTTTACCCACAAACATTTTTATGCTGCTGGTCAGTGCAGGTGGGTCTTTGAGAACCGAGGAAACCCCTTTGTGGCTTCGCCAGGTTTCGGTCAGCTGGCAAGCTGGCCCTTCGAATCGCTCCCACGCGGGGCCGTTGGACCCGGGTGGGCTGCAGCGTCAAGGCGCGGCGAGGTCGAGGTGAACCCACGCCCCGCCTGGAAGACTGCCCAGAGGGCATGTCCCACTGACCCAGAGTCAGCAGCCTGCGAGCGTCACCGTGGACACGGGGAACATTGTCCGCCCGCGCCGGCAGAGAAGGCGGTAAAGATTAGGCAGGGCATGACCCCGGCTCCATGACAGCCGCTTCAGGAACCCAACCGCCATGACTCACTGCGAGCCAATCGGGAGGCTGGGCCGGATGCCTTTTCCAGCCAGACACACCTGTAACATGCCAGCCATCTGTCGCACCACACCCCGGCCCCGGCCGCTCCGGAGAGAAATATGAGTCTCCGTGTACAGCTGCATGCGGCCAGCTCTGTGAGTCCGCCCCGGACTGAGCGCAGAGGCCCGCAGACGCCCGCAGACGCCCGCAGACGCACCTGCACAAGTGAGATGGGCGCTCCCTCCTGCCTCTGCCCCGGCTGCCGCCATCTCCATCTTCCTCCACCCCCTGGTGGAGACGGGCAAAGGGAAAAGGTCCAGCAGGTCGCAGTGTCCAGTGCCAGCTTTCTGTGGACCGTTAGGCCAACAGGGGTCCAGAATTTTCCCTCATCCTCTGAAAAAACAAAAAACAACCAACGAAAGCAAAGAGGCAAAAAATCAACTCGGCGTCGTCCTCGCAAGTTCCTCTGGGAATTCGGGGGTTGGAAGGGACAGAGAGTTCCCCTAGCAAAAGCCACGTTTCATGGGTGAGGGCCGGGGGCCAGTGAGGGTCCTCCCCCCAGGGGAGGCAGGGGGCCCGTGCTGTTGGCCAGGGCGTCTCGCCCGAGTTCCAGGAGCCCGGCCAGACTTTGGCCTCGTGGGCCCACCCTGGAGGGCGTCCTGGGCAGTGGCGGTCAGACACCCCCAGAGGGAGACGTGGAGAAAGGCAACGCATCCCAGGACGCACCGAGGTCCAGAACGGGATCTCCTGTCGGTTCCGCCGTCGGAGCACCAGGCTGAGCCCAAGGGCTGCTGCTGGCCCATACAAACGTGGCTGCACGCGGAGGGATGTCCGTACAGGGCCACGGGCACAATCTAGGTCGGTTTCGGGGTAACCCTGGAGGGTTGAGGAAACCCGCACTCACATTTTCAAGCCCCCGGGTTTCGGGGTGCTTTTGTTGTGAGTCCTGAGCCCCGAGCACGGCCTTGGCTAAAGCCAGCGCAGCCCTGCGGTGCAGTGTAGGAACTGACACAGCGTCTTGGGATGTCAGGGGCTGCGCTGGGTCGGGGGCGGGGCCGGGGCCGGGGCTGGGTCAGCGGGCGCCTGCCTCCCTGAGTCTGTGCTCATGTCGGTGGCTTCAGCCGACATGAGGTCCTCCTCCCAGCTCCTGAGGCTGAGGACCCAACCCAGTCCAGTCTGCAGACCCACAGACCTTGTGCTGGTCTGGACAGGAGAGGAAACAAAAGCGAGACCAGGGGGAATCAGGAGGGGGCCACGTTCGACCCCCGCAACCAGGGAGGTCCAGAGGTGCGGGCTCTTGCCTGGGCCAGAAGCCATTCTCTTCGTCCACAGGTTAAGCCTCACCCCAGGTCTGGGGCAGCGGGCTTGGCCCTGCTTGTTCCTGGGAACAGAGGCTGGGCCGCGATTCCGGGTGGGAAAGACCCGGCCGGACCGCCGTGAGGGCTCCGAGTTTGTCCTTAGCCTCCCTTGCGTACAGGGAGGAAATCCACCCCGTCTTTCTCCCCTCCTTTGAAGCACTGCCCCCCTCTTCTCCCCAATCTGGGCAATGACTGAGTAGGGCATGCAGTGACTTTTCACCCTAGGAGGGGCCCTCAGGTGCTGGGCTCCTGGCCACGTGGCCCGAGGGCCCTCAGCGCTGAGTCACAGCCTGTTTGCAGGCAGGCCAGATGGCAGGTCCAGGGCCCTCACCGCACGGGGGCTCCAGGGGGACTGCATGCACGTACGGGTCTGGGGCCACTTGAGGGTGGCTCTTCGTGGGACCAGGGGATGAGGTGGGTGTGAAGGAAGAGGTGGACATTTACGAGGAGCCCACTTTGTGTCGGGAACGCCACTTAGCCATGCAGTTTGATGTTCAGTACAACACTTTGCGGTAGGGTTTACAGCCAGGAAGGCTGAGGGTCAGAAGGTAAAGTGACTTGTCCAGGGCGACACAGCCTGAACCCTGCGTGCCTCCATCTCATGCTGTGTCCGGACCACCCACTGACCCCCGAGAGGGAGGAAGTCAGAGCAACTCTTGGGCTCAGAAGCTCCCCAGAGCAGAAGTCCAGCCATCCTCCCTCAGCACCCCAGCCTGTGCCCTGACGCCAGCCGGGCAGGTGCCACCCGGGGAGGGCCGAGCCCTCCTCCTCGGTTCGGCTCCGGGCTCGTCTGTGCTGAGCCTGGCTGGCAGCTTGTGGCAGGACATCAGGGCAAGAAGGCCGAAAGGACACGGCCAGGGCACCTGGCAGTGAATAATCTGCTTGTCTCAGCCCCGCCGCCTGAGGCTGTGTGAGTGGGGCGGGGGGGGGGGGGGGGGGCGCCAGCGCCAGCACCTGGGGGCGGGGGGCGAGGGGCCTGCGCTGTCTGGAGCTCACCTGTCTCCCAGACACTCGCCACCCAAGCAGAAGCCGCCGTGGCTTCCTGCAGGGCCCCCCCTCCACGTCACAGTCAGGGCCAGGCCTTGGCTCTCCCTCCCCGCCCACCCCAGGGCTCTGGAGCCAGGTTCCAGACTCCAGAGGGCCCTCTAGCTGCCCGAGGATGGGAACCCTGCAGAGGTTTCTGTAGGGAAAGCTACAGAATGTGCAGGGACTCAGGTGCCCTCCTGCCCGGGGTCACCTGGGGAGGGGCTGACGGGGAGGAACAGGGCGGGGGGTTGCCCTGTGTGGGCTTCCCAGGCTCCTCCAGCCTCACCCCACCCTTGCCCTGCCCCTCAGTTCCTGGTCCTGTGACGCTGAGGACCAGGCTCCCTCCTCCTGCTGGCTGACCCTCTGCTCCAGCAGCAGCGGATCTTTCTGGAATCCACCTTTCCTCCCCAGCAGCCACCTTCCTGCCGGAACTTTGGCCCCACCTCCTTTCTGCCAAAGGAGCATCCCCTCTTCCACCCGGACTCTGCTCCCGGAGAAACCCCGTCTCAGGCTTGTCTCTAGGAGGGCTTCTTTGATTCCCTAAGACCGGCTGGGTGGCCCCGTTCTGGTCAACCTCACACGCCTCCACCTGTTCTACTCCTGATGGAGTTGAATTTATGTCTGCGGACCGCTTCTCCCACCTGGATCCTGGGCGTGTTCTGTCTCCTCCAGGGGACAAGTGGATTTTCCTGGAGTCACATTTCTAACAAAGGAGCAACTTCCACGTTCGAGCCGTCTAAAACTGGACGGGGCTGCCTGGGACCGAGTGACCTCTCTGTCAAGGAAGGCTTCAAAGGTGGCTGGTTGTGCATTAGTACCAGGTGCTTTTGAGTCTGGCACATAATAGGCATCAGGAAACATCTGTTAAATAAAGGCCAGCACAACTCACTCGCCTCCTACGGTGTATAAGTGTCTTGTAAGAATTTGGGGTTTTGTTCTGATGGGGCCAGCCAGCTGGGTCCCAAAGTTATGCTGCTATGGGAGGGTCCTTACCGGGAGACGCTAACCTGGAGGGCCGTCTTTAGGTAAGAGGACCTGGCTTCCCCGCGGGGAGAGAGCATCGTCTATGGTGAGCTCGGGGTGCTGAGTGCTGGCTGGAGCTCGGCGGAGGTGCCCTGGGGTCTGGAGGGCGAGACGACACGTTGCAGGCCAGGTTATCGGTTCCTCATAACAGGCTGTGCTCGTCTCACCGTGGCATCCTGAGCCCTTCCCCGTGTTTGAACGTCCTAGCCTTGCCTTGGCTGGGCTGTGGGAGACAGAGGGGAGGTGATGAGAGCTGGTCGGAACAGGACAGTCTGGGAGAGCCAGCACCGTGCCGGGGAGAGGACTAGCGAGAGTCCCGGGGAAGGAGCGTCTTGGGGTGGTGGGAAGTCTTCCCGCGGTGACCCTCTGGGCCACTCTAAGTCTTCCTTGCGTCGAGGAGGCCGGGGGTTTCCTCGCCCCAGCTCCTTCCCCGAGGGAACTTTGGGATCCCCGAGCAGGGAGGACTTGGTGGGTAGTTCTGGGCCTCTGCTGACCGTGTGTTCTTTTTTCCTTACACGCACGCTCCAAGCAGCTCCTGGACGCCAGGCGCCGAGGAAGCAGAGGGGGAGACGGCCCCGCCCATCAGAGTTGGCTGGGTCTGGGGTCCAGGAGCCCTCCAGGGGCGGCGTTCCCTGTGTCCGCTCCCTCCTACAAGCTCAGCCTCCATTCCGCCCTGTCTGTTCTGATCCACGCAACGGGGTGCCCCCGACGCACCGCGTCGAAATCCTCTGGAGGGTCTGCGGAAGCACGGGGTCCCGCCTGAGTGTCTTTTGAGCCAGCGCATCAACCGGCTCCCCGGGGCTGGCGATCCAGGGACCACACTTCGAGAAGCACCGACGCTCGCTACAGTGGAAACCTCGCCTTCACGATGCCCACATTCCACTGCAGCAGCATCCCTGGGAGATACTCCTGACCTTTGAGCCAAGAGAAGGCCGAAGGGCAGAGAGATTCCGGGACGGCACGACACCCGCTCTCTTGCCCGGGTCCCTCCTCACGAGTTACAGTTATGCTGTAACTGTAGGGGGTTAGTGTTTTCAGTGGCGGCCCCCTTCCTTGAATGTGAATCTCGGGGGGCAGGGGTCATGCCCACGTTGCTCCCCGTTTCCCGAGTGTCTGCGACAAGGCCTGGCACGCGGCAGGTGCCCAGCGGGCATTTGGACGAGGAACGATGACTGGTGGCTGGCTCGTCCTAGACTCGGGAGCGGGTCCTGACCCTCTGACCTTTAGAAGCACACCTCACCATGGCCCCTCCCCTGTCCCCCAGGGCCCCTGGGCCCCAGGAGCCCGGAGCCCAGAGGGCTGGCACGGTAGGGTCCGGAGGACACCCCGCCCAGGTCTGGTGCCAGCTGGCGGGGAAGGGGTGGGGTGGGGGAGGGCTTGCCTCAAATTTGCCCCCCGCCCCCACCTCTTCTGCGGCCTCCTACCTCTGTGTCCTTCAATTTCCAAATGTGTAAAGTGAAGATAATAACAGCACCTGCCTCGCGAGGCTGTGGTAATAAGCGAGTTACCATGGCAACAGCTCATCCTCATCTAGGGCTTCCCGCGTACCAGACGCTGTTCTAGCGACGGACATAGACGAGCCCATTTAGTCTGTTACTGTCCCCTCGTTGCAGCCGAGGCTCAGAGAGGTTCAGTACTCGACCAAAGTCACACAGCTCGTAAGCGGAAGAACCACCGAAGAAGTCATACCTGGAACGTGTGGTCCTGTTCGCTGGACAACGCCGGCTAGTGGACCCTGCTCAAGAAAATGTCAACTCGGAACTGTCTTTTCGGGCCGCACCTCGCCGGCAGCCCCGAGGCCCTCACCCCGCTCCACGCCAGGGGACAGCCCCAGCCTCGCTCCCCTGGCCTCCGCCCCAGGACCTGCCGGGGCCTGCTCGCTGGGGAAGTCCCTGGGGAGGAGGACGGGGAATTCCGGGGATGGAGGAGACAGTCCCCGGTCCCGAGGGCTGGGGAATCTTCGCCTGCTGCGTGGCCTGCCTCTGGGTAGGGGACCAGCTTGGCCCAGGACAGGAGTCTCGGCCGGGGAGGCCGACCCGTGAGGGGGCCGAGTTGGGCGCCCCAGGAGGGTGGAGTGGAATGGCAGGTGCATCTCCACGGCCCCCGGGGTTGGCCCGGGGAATCCACCTGGTGGAGACCGGAGACCGGCTCCTCCGACAGCCGCAGGGTCTGTGGGCAGGGCTCGGAGCGCAGGCAGCCCTGAACTTCCATCTCTGAACATCTGGTTCCACCTAGTGGCCTCTGACATCCCCACTGCCCCAAAGAGCCAGGGGAGCCCAGGACTGGCAAGACGGGTGCCCTTGCGGCGGCCAGGGTTTATGGAGCTCCTGCCGAGGTGCAGCCAGCACGGAGTATTCAGAGCAGAGGGGGCAGAGGGCTGACGGGCTGGGGCCGGCGCTGTGCCGCTGTGTGCCTGGCCCTGGCGCTTGATTTCTCTGGCTGCAGTTTCCACACCTGAAAAACACGAGAGTTGGTGTAGAGCCTCTTCCTCTTCAGGATCCCTTTTGAACTTCTGTCAGGCTATGCAAAGGAGTGGCTAAGAATTTCAGCTTTGGAGTTGGACAAACCTGCAATTTGGATCCCAGCTGTGTGTCCTTGGGAAAGTTACTTTACCTCTCTGAGATGGGATAAGAATGTAAAGATGAAGTATGATGATTCTACCAAGCATTTACCGTGGCCTGGCACTGGTGAGTGCTCGCCAAATGGCTGGTGATGGCTCTGTTTGCCCGAACCACCACGAGGCGGGGGGTGGGTCTCAAGGACAGCAGCTAAGTGCCGGGAGCCGCAGGTGTGAAGGCGCTGACTTGCTGCGGGGTGGGCTGGGGGGCAGCCCTCCAGCATTCGGGAAGCACATTCCGAGGGTGGACCCCGGGATGCTCAGGCCGAGGGTGGGGCACCCCGTGCATCTCCTGCAGTCCTTCCTCGGCCCTTTCCTGAGGTTGGGGAGGTGGAGGTAGGAGGCCTGGCCTCCCTCTGTCGTGGAGGCTGCGGAGGTGACAACAAAGGGGCCATTTTGGTCCTGGTCTGGTCTGACTTCTCGATGGGCCTCTCATCTGTGCTGTGACACTCTGAAGCCCAGACGAGCCCGGCCCTGCAGCCCCCGTGTCCCTGTTCCCCCACAAAGAATAAACGAGAAGAAGGCAGAAAGGTAAGATCTTCCAAAAGCTCAAGATACTTCCCTTATCTTGTCTGAGGGTGCGTGAGGTTTTTTCTTCCTCCTCCTCCTCCTCCCCCTTTCCCTGGACCCCTGTTTTCACACAGCACGTTGGGCCTCCGGGTAGAACAGAGCTTTCTGGTCAGAAGGTCTTCTAGGAAAGTCAGTTCTGCGTTGGTCCCACTCCGGGAGCCCTGGCTGGTGTCTGCTGACTGACTGTGTGAGTGACCTTTGACTCTGGCCACCCAGATGGCCCGCCTTCCCTCTCCGGCCTCGAGGGAGTGGGAACACAGCCACTTCCTCTCCTCACTTTCTCTTCGTTTTCTCATGAGTGCGGGAGCTCCTGGGGCCTCACCCCGCACCCTCCCCGCTAAGTGTCTGCACACCCCCTGGGCAGCCGCAGCCCCACCTCTACCCCCGTGTCTCTGCATCCGGCTGCAGCCGCAGGTGACTCCTTCCTGCGTCTCTACCCGGACCACTCACCTGCACAAGCAGAGGTTTTCGCCCCACCTCACGCCAGACTCCTCACCTTTCCTGCCCAGGTGAGTGTCTTGCTGTCCACCGCAGGCCTGGGGTCAGCTTGGACCCGTCCCTCCCACGCACAGCCTTCGGCTGCCCTGGACTCCGCCTCTCACCATCTTCTAGACGGCTGCGTCTCGACAGGTGCCGCTGCCCCAGGCTGCGTGAGCCCGGCCGCCGTCAGGGACCCTCCCCAGGGCCATGCCCAAGCCACGTCCTCTGCTCAGCAAGCCGCGGCCCCCAGTCCCTCCGAGGTAAGGCGCGCGCCCCGGGCCTGGCGTACAAGGCCCCTCCCCCGTGCTTCCTCTGCCGGCCTCCCAGGCTCCCATCGCGGCCGCGCCCCTCCCCGCCCCCTTGCTGCCCGCCCTGCTGCGCCGCCCCCGTGGCTTTGCAAGTGCTGCTTCTCTGCCCGAGCCCCTTTCCTTCCCTGTTGCCCGTCCGTCCGGGGAGCTTGAAGCCGCTCTTCAAGGTCCGTGTAAAAGTCGCCCCCTCCGGGAGGCCCTCCGGATGCCTCCAGCCTCCCTCGGGCTCCCTCGGCGGCTGGTCCCTTGCCTTTCACGGCATCCGTCCCTGAGCTATAATTATTTATTTACGTATTTATTCCCCCCCCACCCGCCCTGCGCCGAAGGCTCCTTGATGGCAGAGGTCCTGTACGTGTTTGTACCGAGCGTCTAGAACCCAGCAGGCGCTCAGGAAAGACCCGTTGCTGCAAATGTCCATCCGCCTTGTGTCCGGGTCGGAACGCGGTGCTTTAAGTTTCGGGCGGCGGCTCCTTTCAGGAGAACTTCGTGTGGTTCGCAGGAAGCAGGTGGCCCCGTGCCCACTGAGAACAGCGGCGGCCAGAAGGTCTGGCGTCAGGCCCAGGCCCCGGGACAGCTGGGCCCGGTTCAGCGCCGGGTGGGTGACTGGCCGCCTCTCTAGCCCGGGACACGGGAATGACGGTCCCGCGGGGCCGCGGAGAGTGTGGGATCTCATCAGGCCCAGTGAATGACAGCGACAGTGATCATCCGGCCTCCTGAGGAGGTGCCGGCGCCCTGCCCCCACCCCCACCCGCCCCCCCGGACCCCAGAGTCGGAGGCGGGGGCGCCCAGCCTCTGGGGGCCGCACAGGTCGAGCGCTGCTGCCGGGGGTGGGGGGTGCCGGGGAGGCGTGTCCTGAGGACGGCACAGAGCGCCCTGTGTCCGGCAGAGGGCCCAGCTCTGCCCTGCCTGGTGGCTTAGGGGTGGGGATGGAGGGGGTGCTGGAGCCGGCTGGCAATGCCAGACGCCCGACGGGGGCGGGCTCACCAGCCAGCTGCCCGAGTCGGCCCTGCGCTAGGTCCAGCCTCGCCTCCGCTTGCGGGCAGCCACTGCCGTTGATCCGGCCATGCGGTGGCCGTGGCCTCTGGCCATCTCTCTCGCCGTGGCGTTAGCGGCGGGTCCCGGCAGGGTCCCCGGGGGCGTCCGCCTGCGCCGGGGCGGGCGAGAGGCCGCGACCCAGGAGCAGCCGAGCCGGTCCAGGCGTGGCACCGAGGAGGAGGAGGAAGCCAAATGGGTGCAGCAGTACGTGCCCCAGGAGTGGGCTGCGTACCCCCGGCCCATCCGCCCCACCGGGCCGCAGCCCACCGAGCCCCAGGTGGCCGCCAGCGCCCACCCGGGCCGGGCCGTGGTCCCTGGGGGCGGCGGGCAGGAGCCTCGGGGCAACACGACGTGGAGGCCGGGCCGGCGGCGGCAGATCCAGAACCCGCTGTACCCGGTGACGGAGAGCTCCTACAGGGCCTACGCAGTGCTGCTCCTGGCCCTGGCGCTGTTTGCCGTGGGCACCGTGGGCAACCTGGCGGTCATGTGCATCGTGTGGCACAGCTACTACCTGAAGAGCGCCTGGAACTCCATCCTCGCCAGCCTGGCCCTCTGGGACTTTCTGGTCCTCTTCTTCTGCCTCCCTGTCATCATCTTCCACGAGATCACCAAGCAGAGACTGCTGGGTGACGTGTCTTGCCGGGCCGTGCCCTTCGTGGAGGTGAGTGTGTGTCCCGCTAGATCCCTCGGGGTGGGGGGGGCGCTGCCGGATGTGGGCTGCCAGGGTGCGCGGGGCTCCGCAGGCCTGGGGCTCTGTCTCGCTGCTTCTGCCCCAAGACAAATGCGGGATTGGCTCCTGGGAGCTCTCAGGTACCCGAGTGAGCAGGCGGGTGTCCGGGCCCTGGGGTCAAGTCTGTATCCGCTCCCGGGAGTGCAGACGCAGAAGGAAGGAAAGACCCTCCCTCACTGCGACTCCCGTCGCCTCCATCACCGTCAGCCGCCTCCTCCATCCTCTGGAAGGAGAGACCTGGCTCTGGGGCTGGAGCTGAAGCTGGGGCTCTAGTGTCAGCTTCTGTCCCTGGCATATTGGGGTGTCCCCGGGCAGGTCACAGCTCCTCTCCTGTTTCACTGTCTCCCGACTGGAGGGTAGACCAGTTGGCCCTCCAGCTGTGGCTCCAAGGTGACCACTGGCCCAACCTCTGGGAACTTCCATGCTGGGATGAGCACGTGGGTGTTGATAGATGTGTAGATCACACGGATACAGCTTAATCAAAAGAGTGCAAAAATATACCAATATATGTGCATTCCCGTGGGACACAGCAAGGCCAACATGTCTGCCTAGGAATAGGAAATCAGCCTGCAGCCTTTTGCACGTTGCTTTCGTCGTGGGAGGAGGAAGAAAGAGCCGGGGTGACTGTGGCCTCCCTCCCCGCAAAGGCTGCTTTCCTCCCGAGAGAATGGGAGACGCTGAGGGAGCGGGCAGCCGGCCTGGGTGGGGAGGGGATCAGGATCTGCGTCGGGACACCGTCCTATCCCCAGCTCTGCCCCCGTCCCGTGACCTAGCGATGGTTTCACATCCGGACGGACTCTCTGAGGCTCAGCGGGTGGTACAGCCCCTTCCTGTCCTTCCCAACCCAGGGAGACCACCTAACGGTGGTCCAAGGTTGCTGAGACCTGAAAGAGGCCCTCCGGCCGGGGACAGCCGTTGCATCTTAGTGACCTGGCGCTCAGATCCCAGGAGAGCTGTGGGAGGTCAGACCCAGGGCCTTGGAACTGGGCAGACCAGCTCAGCGCCCGGGCTCTGCTGAGTGGCCGCGGTTAGCCACCCAACCTGCCCAAACCTCTGCCCCCTGCTCCGTGAGTCGGGGCTGACCGCCATCACCATAGCTGAGTGAGTCCCTGAGGGCGCACGTGTGTGACGTCCACAAAGGGCTTAGAACTGAAATAATTCAGTACGTGGTGGATTTTACTGGGAAAGGTCCAAGACCCCTGTGAGCGCTTGTCTGCATGGAGCTGCTGGCCGAGGAGAGCCCGGCCCTGCCCCGTGCCCGACCGTGGGTCTCAACACGCCTGATACGCAGGCTGCCGCCTAACCCCCTCCACGGCCTGGAGGACAGAGGTGACCCCTGAGCCCTCCCTGGAGGCTGGGGCGACGGGTGAGAGTGGAGGGACAAATGCACCGCCCAGCACCCTTTTGTAGGGAGGCCCCAGGAGACCCCAGGAGGGAGCAGGAGGCAGCTAAATACAGCTTGGGGCCATTTTTGAGACGTAGGAAAGGAGAGGGCGTGTTGTTTTGCCTGAGCCCTGGCCTGGGGCCTGCCTGGAGAGGGGGCGGGAGCCGGCCCGGAACTGAGCGCGGCCCTGAGTGTGCCCGGATGTCATCCGAGCTGGGAGCACCCCCGGCCCCGTCGCTTCTCTCTGGCACTCTCTTACCTGCTGCTCTGGCTCCCTCTCTGCTCACAGGGTGGTTTTCCTGTGTGCTCCGTGAGCCGCCTGCGGGGAGGGGTGGAGCAGGCCGGCCTGGAGGGGCTGCTTCCGCACTCGGGCTGGCCCTGGGCCCCTCCGGGCAGGGAGAGGAGGGTGGGAGAGTGTGCGCCCTGCGCCCCCCAAGGCCACTCCCCCCGTGGACGTGGTGGGTGAGGCCATCCAAAGACCCGGCAGGCCCGGGAGCCCTACGTCTCCGTCGGTGTTTGTCCTCAGAGGTGATTTCCCAAAGTCTCAGGAGCGCAAGGGGCCGTAGGGCCCAGGTCGCTCGTCCCCGGGCCCAGAGGCAGGGCAGTGGGGCGGCAAGAGTCAGGCGGCCTGCAGGGGAACCTCAGCTCTGCCGTCGCCAGGGCCCTGGTCCCGCCGGGGCCCAGCTTGTCCCGTCAGACGCCGGCTGTGAGGTCTGAGATGGCCCTGAATGGCGGTGCCGCCGCTGTCCTTCTGCTGGGCGCTTCCAGTCTGAGGCAGCCCCTCGGTTGCCTGGGGCTGAGCCCCGCCTCTCCCCCCCGCCCCCCCACAGGTCTCCTCTCTAGGCGTCACCACCTTCAGCCTCTGCGCCCTGGGCATTGACCGCTTCCACGTGGCCACCAGCACCCTGCCCAAGGCCAGGCCCGTCGAGCCGTGCCCGTCCATCCTGGCCAAGCTGGCGGTCATCTGGGTGGGCTCCACGATGCTGGCTGTGCCCGAGCTCCTGCTCTGGCAGCTGGTGCAGGAGCCGGGCCCCGCCGAGGGCCCCGTGGACACGTGCGTCATGAAGCCCTCGGCCCGCCTGCCCGAGTCCCTCTACTCGCTGGCCTTGACCTACCAGAACGCCCGGACGTGGTGGTCCTTCGGCTGCTACTTCTGCCTGCCCGTCCTCTTCACGGTCACCTGCCAGCTGGTGACGTGGCGGGTGTGGGGCCCACCCGGCAGAAAGCCGGGCTGCCGGCCGGGCCGGCGGGAGCAGCGCGAGGGCCAGCTCAGCAGCACCGTGGTGGGCCTGACCGCCGTCTACGCCCTCTGCACCCTCCCCGAGAACGTGTGCAACGTCGTGGCCGCCTACCTCCCGGCCACGCTCACCCGCCAGACCCTGGGCCTCCTGGGCCTGGTCGGCCAGTTCTCCACCTTCCTCAAGGCGGCCGTCACACCCGTCCTCCTCCTGTGCGTGTGCCGGCCGCTGGGCCGCGCCTTCCTGGACTGCTGCTGCTGCTGCTGCTGCGAGGGCTGCGGCGCGGCGGCAGCCACCGACGGCCCCGATGCCGAGCTCCAGACGGGGCTGTCCACCTCTGTCTACTTCCACAAGCCCCGGGAGGCGCCACCGCTCCTGGCCCTGGGCACGCCCTGCTGAGGCTGGCCGGCCGGGGCAGGGGAAGCTCTGTCCAGAGACGGACTCGGCTCCCCTGGCTGGGGTCTGGGTACGTCGGAGCCCCTGGCCGAGCCCCTTCTCGGGGGCCGGCCCGCCCGCCCTCCCGCTGGGGGGCGGTGATCCTCCAGGGCCTCAGAGCTGCCCGGAAACTCTCCATCCCACCGGTTGGGAGCCAGAACCTCACCTGGTCTCAGCCTCGCTCTACCCTCTCCATCTGGAGCCCGACTACACTTTACTTTGCCCCTCTCGGCATCGCCCATCCTGGACGGGGGCCTTGGGGGCCGGCGACCGGGCTCTTCTCCGCACAGGATGGGCCCAGCCCTGGACGCCCCCTCCGGGTGCCGTCTCTTCTCCAGGAGCATTTCTGTCTCTGTCCTCCTCTTTCTCTGACCTACCCTGGTTGCCCAGTCCCCCCCAGTCCCGGTCAGGTGCTCCCCCGTAGAAGACCCTTCTTGGAAAACAATAAACTAGGTAGAACGACCCCTGCGCCCACGGGCCTTTCTTGTGCCACATCCTGGCAGTGCCCAGATGCACCTGGGCTTTTTGGCCCTTCCCGGCCTGTGGCTGGTGCCCTGTCCAGCCTGGGGCCCTGTGGCTTTGAGGGCAGAGTGGACGGGAGGGCTTGGGAGCTGGGGCACTGTGTCCTCAGGCTGGCCTGAGCCCAGCCGTCCCTGGGAAGTAGAAGGCTGCAAGCTTATCTCCCCTGGAGCCCCTCCCCACCCCACAAAGCCCCCATTCGAGGGCAACCAGCAGCCTGGGGGGCCTCCAGCCTCTCTGACTCTGAGAGCTGCTCTTGTTTGGCTTCTTAGAACAGACTGTTTGGCCCACAAGACAGCCCAGCTGCCTGCCCCCAGCCCACCCCTAGCCCACCCCCTTCCCGGCAGCCAGAGCTCCATCGACAGCCCCACAGAGCCTTCTTTCCTCTCTCTGGTCCACCCCGCCCCCAACAGGGGGCCCTTCCAGAGGCCCCTTAGCCCCGTCCGGGACCAGCGAAGTTGGCATGAGGTCAACCAGAGGGACACCTTGGCCTAACCCTTCCCGTCTGAAGCGCAGCTTGGGGTCCTGCGGAGTTTCTGCTGCCAGCTCTGCCTGGGTTACCTGTGCGGGGCCTCAGGAGGGTCCCCAGGGCAGGGTCGGGAGGCACAGGCATTGCCCGGTGCCCTCCTCTGCCCACCCCACCCATACCCCCTGGCCTCAGCCCCGGAGCCAGGCCTCCTTCCCCCACTCCTGCGGATCTTAATGGCCTTGTTCTCTCTCCCTGGCACCCACCCCCAGGACGGGTGATGCCAAGAGAGAGGGAGGCCGTTGCTAGGCGATGGCGCTGCTGGGCGCACACTCTTCATGCTGGAGAGACACCCACCCGTTTCTCGGCCGACCGCTGCCACAGTGACCAAAGCCCCCAGCTCTGTCTGCAGCAACTTAAGACGGTGGGGGGAGCAGGCTGGAGAGGAGACCAAGGGCAGGCTTGCGGTGCTGAGGTGACCGGGGCCCTTCCCTCCGTATCCCTCCCCCTGACTTCCTCTCTCCGCCCACCCCAGGCCCAGCCCCAGCGGAACCAGCAGCCTCCTATGGGATGGAGGAGGGGGGCTAGGGTGAAGGCGGGACGCGCGGGGGTGGGGGGGCACCGCCGCATCCTGTTTGGGGGCCCTGCCACAAAGGGACCCCTGCCCCTCCCTGTGGCTCTGAGGCCCTGCCACCACCGCTGCCCTGGGCCCCGCCGACGTGAGTGGCTTGCAGGATTCCTCAGCAGGCCAGTGGGCCTTGGGAAAGAGCCACTGTCTCTCCGGCTAGGCCAGCTGGGGGAACAATGTGGCATTTGTTGCTTAGGGGTCCTGGGCTTGGGGCGGGGGGGCAGCTGGCAGTGGTAGGCGGTGGACTCGAGCTGGGTCTTTAGGGGACCAACCCTGAGCCCTGATGTCAGCCAGGTGGGAGGCGGGCCAACCCACTGAACGCCCCTGACCCCGTCAGCATGTGCACCTTGCACTGAGAATTGCCTCCCTTGGGCCGGACTGGACGCAGTTCCCGGACCCCATCGGTTCAACAGGAATAATGGCCCCTCACAGAGGCCGGGAGTCACTGAAGGAGACAAGATACATAAAGCTCCCGGCACGATGCCCGATGCCTGGCGACTTCCTTCCCTCCCTCCCTTTGGGGGTTCAATCCTCTGGAACTGCAGAGCAGGCTTGGCCAGGCAGTGCAAAGGGCCCCCCCGTGATGGTGTACATACACGCACAGTCTGTCCTACGAAGCCCCTGCTGTGTGCGCTGGGTGCAGGCACTGGGGCAGGACGATGCCTGCTCTGGCGACCAGCCCGTCCTGTCTTGTCTCGTCAGAGGACGCAGGAGGCGAGAAAGGCAGGTCACCTCTGAATCTCCCCAGACCAGTGACTGTTGGTCCTGTCCCAGCCTCCCAGGCCGTGGCATCTCCAGCCACCTCAGCAGCCAGGAGGCCCCAGGGGACGGCCCGGCCCCAGCTTCGACCTCCTCGACCAGGGGGCACGTGTCCTATCCTTTAGGGGTTGGAAGGAACCTAAAGCCATCTAGCTGCCTTCGCCAAATTCCATCTGCATTCTCTCCTCAAACTCCGCGGCAGCAGGGGAGCCCTCTCCAGGCAGGCCATTCCTCCCTGCGGTTCCCATGACCAGAAGGAGGCTCCAAGAGGAAGCACCGAGGAAGGGCCGGTGAGCTCAGAGCCACCAGGGCAGGCCCTGCTCCCAGGACGGTGGAAGTAGCCTCCTCCCTGCAGAAGGGCGGCGAGAAGGGGTGGAGCCTCCCGCAGGGCCGGACCTTCCTTAGAGCCGCTCCATCTCCAGGCTGAGGGGAGCCCAGGGGGCGGGGCTTACGGTAAAAGTGGGTCAAGATGGCCCCGGATTCTGGAAGCAGGGCGCGAGCCTCCGAGGCCATGGCTGGCTGCGGGCAGAGGGGGACCAGCTCTAGGGGTGGAGTGGGCTGGGAGGGGCCGGGGGTGGGCAGGGAAGGGAGGGCACTGCCTCTGCGGGGAAACCAGCAGCCTGGACACCAACAGAGGAGCGGCCAAGGGTGGTAAGCCGGGGGCTCTGCAGGCCCGGCACTGACCCCGCACCCCCCAGGTCAGTTCACACGGGCTCCGCCAACTCTGGCTGCAGGTGGGGGCCTGGACAGACTCCAGGAAGCAGGCTGTCCCGCACACACCGGGTGCAGCCGGGCAGTTCCCGACACAGACCCTCCTCCATTCCCCTGGCAGCTGCTGGCTCAGAGCTGGGGACGCAGGAAAGTCCGACTAGAGGAGGCGGCGGCAGGGCAGGAGCCGGCACGCCCGCGGGGGCTGCTCTGTAAAGGGCCATTGTGCGCCCGGGCGAGCGCGTGCCTCCCTTTGGCTGGGTGCGCCCAGGGTCGGGGACCCGGGCAGTGGACGGAAAAAAAAAAACCCGCACCGCGCACCCCCCCCAACACAAAATTGTCATTTATTCTTGTTGTTGTTAGGAGGCAAAAAAATGTACAGTTACAAGAATCATTTTCCAAACAGAGGTTAACTATGAGCTGAAAAGTGTAAAAAAGGAAGAGGGACATCACTTTACAAATCATTAAATTAAACAAACAGAAAACAAAACCCAAAGAACCAACCCCCCATGCTGAGTTCTCTCCTTGTGCAACTCTGCAAAATGAGAACAGAAAAGGAGGTGGCCCGTGGAGGTGAGGGCCGGGGAGGGGCAGGGGCTGGGAGCCAGGAGCAGGCGGGAGGGGCTGCTAGGGCGCTGGCCTCCTGCCCCTTCGGCCCCCGGTCTCCGGCGCCTGGTTGTGCCTGGTGGCCACGCCGAGGCTGGGGGCAGAGAAGGGCGTCTCTGGAAGCTCCCGTCAGCCTGTGACATTCAAACACTGCGGAGACAGGCCAGACTGGGAAGTGGAGACAAACGGGACGTGGGGACGGACACCCGTGCCTGGGCTGGTACCTGCCCCTGTGCCAGCCTTACCTTTCCTGATCTGAACCGGCCCCAGCTAACCCCGCTATTCTCCTTCTCTCCAGACCGCCCCCTCCCAGATCCTGACTGGCCTGGCCCTGCAGCATCAAACGGTTGATTTTAGTCTTTGCTTAAATTAAAAAATTAAAATATATATACATATATATACTGTACACACAGGACAATAACAGCAGAGTGTGGGAAAGGGAAGAGGGGAGCGGGACAGGAGAGGAGGCGGGGCTGCGGGGCGGGGCTGCAGAGGGGAGGGAAGCAGGGCGGCGGAGAGACAAAGGGAGAGGGGAGGGGGGAGGTTAGGGGACCGGAGGGGAGCAATTTATTTTACAATAAAATCGGGAGTTCAAACCTCAGCAGAACAGGCCTCTGGGACCGCCGGAGGGCCCCTCCCCACACCAAGTAAGGAGGGGTGGGCTTGGGGGGGGGCGGCGGAGGGGAGGGGGCGGGAGCTCGGCTTCAGATCTGGAGGGCGGTCCCTGGTCCGAGGGGGCGGGGCCGCAGTCTCAGCTTCTCCGTGACTTGGAGTGCTGGATAAGCCACTGTAGGGTGATGTCTGCGGGGCAAGAGAGGAGGTTACGGGGCTTCAGGGCTGGTTCTCCTGAGGGTAGAGTACACACCTGGCGGGGGGAGGGGGCGCGCTGCAGCTAGGGTCAACGCTAAGGGCATCACAAGACCAGCTTCCAGCTGTCAAGCTCCGAACAGCCCCTGATGGCTGCAAGGGCGTCTGGCTGCGGTGAAAGAGACGGAGCCACAGGACGAGTCTCTCAGACCAGAAGGGTCCGAGCCTGCGATGTCACAGGCGGGGAGTGAGCCCCAAGGAGAGGGGATTTGCCCAAGAGCGCACACCAGTCGACGGCAGAGCTGGGGTGATGTTCAGGATCGGGGCTTCCCGCCGCCTGTCCTGCCCAGGAGAGCCACGGCGCTCTGGGCTCCAAGGAGAGAGCCACCGGCTGCCTTCCCCTCCGGCCCCCTCCCCGCGAGCGCAGCGACGCCCCCAGACCCACCGATGTTGTCCTTTTCTTTGCAGGAGATGGAGTAGCAGCAGATCTCTCGGTCCTGGATGGCAGACAGGTTCCTGCAGGAGACCAGAGCTGTCTGCTGAGGCCGCCCCTGAGCAAGGGGCTGGGGGCCGGGGGCCGGGGGCCGGGCGCGGGGCGGTCGGGGATAGAGAGACGGGGAGGGGGAGGGGGCTCGGGCGGGGCTCGGGCGCGCGCGCTCTAGCGCCACCACGCGGTGGGCGCCGAGAGCAGCAACAAGCCCTCCGCTCTGGCGCCTGGGAGTTTGGGGAGCAGGGGGGAAAAACAGGGACGGGTCGCCAACTCACATTTTCTCGATCAGCTCCTTCTCATCCAAGGCTCCCGGGAGGTCTCGCTTGTTGCCCAGGACTAGGACCTGCCGAGTAGGGAGGGCAGGGCTCAGTCCAGGGCAGCCACGGCCAGGCTGCCCCGAGAGGGGGGTTGGCTTCCGCAGCCCCGTTGCCTCCGCACCCCTCCCTCCCCCCGCTGCCGCCAGCAGTGTTTACCCCCACCTGCCCCCAGCGGCCCGCAACCCTCCCACTCCACTCGAGGCTGACCGGGATGCCCTGCAGCTGGGGCTTGTCCAGTAGGTTGTGGAGTTCATTCTTGGAGGCCTCGATCTTCTCTTGGTCAGCGGCATCCACCATGTACCTGGGGGGCGGCAGGCGGGGACAAGCTGACACCACAGGCTGCGGGGCTGGGGGGGAAGGAGCTGCAGCAGCTCTGGCTCGGTCCCCGGGGCCTCCAGGCCACCTGGGACGGCTCGGCAGGTGCTCTGAGGATGTCTTCTGAACTGATGGGGGTGAGAGCCTGCAGGGGCCGCTGAGGCCTGCCCTTGTCCCATCCCCCAGACCCCTGGAGAAGCTGCTGCTCCTGTGGCAGCGCTGGGCCCACAGGATGAGACCTACGTCCTTCCCAGCGTGACCCGCTTATGTTCTCAGGGCAGGGCTGGCTAGACAAGGGGGTGAAAACAGCAAAGGAAGCCCCAGAAGACTTTCCTGCATCAAAATGCTTTTTAAAAAATCAGGTTGGGGGCTTCCCCGGCGGTCCAGTGGTTAGCACTCGGAGCTTCCACTGCAGGGGGCACAGGTTGGATCACTGGTCTGGGAGCTAAGATCCTGCATGCTGTGCGGCCAAAAAAAATTTTTAAATAATAATTATAATTTTAAAAAATCTGGTTACTGGGTGTAAGATAGGCTACAAAAATGTACTTTACAACACGGGGAACAGAGCCAATATTTTGATATAACTGTAAATGGAGTGTCACCTTTAAAAACTATAAAAAAATAAAAATACATTAAAATTTAAATTTAAGAATCAGATTAAAAACAACGATAGCTAAATGATCTTTTGTTTGGGCACATATATACATAGGTTAAAATTATTTTTAAAAAGCAAGGGAGAGGGCTTCCCTGGTGGCGCAGTGGTTGAGAACCTGCCTGCCAATGCAGGGGACACGGGTTCGAGCCCTGGTCTGGGAGGATCCCACATGCCGCGGAGCAACCGAGGCCTGTGAGCCACAACTACTGAGCCTGCGCATCTGGAGCCTGTGCATCTGGAGCCTGTGCTTCGCAACAAGAGAGGCCGCGATAGTGAGAGGCCCGCGCACCGCGATGAAGAGAGGCCCCTGCTCGCCGCAACTGGAGAAAGCCCTCGCACAGAAACGCAGACCCAACACAGCAAAAATAAATAAATTAATTAATAAACTCCTACTCCCAACATCTTTTTTAAAAAAAGTGCTCTCTGGCCTTCCTTGGCCATGTTTGGCACTTAAAAAAAAAAAAAAAAAAAAAAAAGAAAAAAACAAGGGAGAGAATTCCCTGGCGGTCCCGTGGTTAGCACTCGGCGCTCACTGCCGAGGGCCTGGGTTCAATCCCCGGTTGTGGAACTAAGATCCCACAAGCTGTGTAGCACGGCCAGAAATGAAAGGAGAAAAAAAAGCAAGGGAATGAACCACGAAATCACACAAAATTCAGGACAGGGGTGAGTCTGGGTTGGAGGTAGGCAGGGAGATGAGGAGGGACACACAGACGCTTCAGCATGAGGTGGTCAGTCCTCTGGTTCTCGGACTGGCCGGTGGGCGCCCAGCGCGTCCGTCAGAGCAAAGGCAGCCGCACCCAGGTGTGAGTCACCTGCCGACGACCACGGCCCTGCGCGCACTTACACGATGGCGCTCACTCCTCGGCAGTAGCGCTCCCACATGCTGCGGAAGCGGGGCTGTCCCCCGATGTCCCAGAGCTGAGCAAGAGAGGTGAGCGGGCGTCAGCGGCGGGCAGGCCCCACTCCGTCCTGGCTCCCACGTGCCCACCGCCTGCCCCGCCGGAATGCCTTCTCTCTCTACGTCCCTGACTCCTAAGCCTAGCTGAGCTCTTTCCCCAGCTCTCCGGTCGGACCCAAGCCTCTGCTTTCCTCTAGCTTCTCTTCCAGGGGCCCGACACACACAGACCCACGCGCACACGCGCACACGGGCCCACGCGCACACACATGCTCCGCGGCCGCGGGCCAGCTCGGCTGCGCACCTTGATGGTCACGTTCCCTTTGGTGATCTTGCGCATGTTGAAGCCCACCGTGGGAATCATGTCCTCGTTGAACTGTCCCGACTGGAAGGAAGAGTCAGAATTGGAAAAGGGGCAAAAATCGCCAGGACCCAGATGCGCTGTCCGCGGCGGCCACGGACCAAAAGGCTGCGGAATGAAGCAGAGGCCAGGCCGGAGCCTCTCAGGCGCCCCAGGGTCCCGGGCAGCTCCCGCGCGCCCCCTGCTTTCAAGCAGGATGGGCCACGACCAAGCCCGGTGTCCACCTCACACCCGAGCTCCCTCCCCTGTGACAAAGAGGCCCCTCGAAGTCGCTCGACCAGGATGGAGAAAGTCCTTCCTGAGGTCTAACCCACCCCTCTGTCGGACCAGAGCCCCCTTTCTGTATCTAGCCTCCGGCGGAGCAGGTCACGTTAAACGATCTGCGTTTACACTTCCACGCGCTAGTCAACGTTCACGTCGAACTGAGGGTCGGTAAGTCAGCCGCGCCCCAAATGCAACGCGCTGCAAGCAACTTCTGGGCTTGTCTGTGCTGCGCCCACTCGTAGGATGGGTACTCCCCACTGTGCGCCCCGACTAGACTGAGAGCTCTCGGGAGAGGAGCCACGTCTACGCTGACATTGGTGAACGTTCACCCGGCAAGCAGGAGTTAACCGTAATCCCGTTTCCCATAACCCATTTTCAAATTCTAACAGTTCTCACGTCTCTCCTGCAAACTGTCTCTAAGATCTCTAGATTGTTCTAAACTAGCCATAGGCGTCCACTGAGGCCAGACCAAACTCCGCCCAAGGTCATCGCCACGTTCACAGGTCGGACACCTCTGCTTCTCCCCAAGACGCAGGCGGAAGGAGATGGGGCTTACTTAACCTTGAACCTGAGGGGACAGTCTTGTTCTGTTAGGATGTCATTGTCTTCTACCAGGTGGGAGGAGTAATTTGCCTAGGGTCACACAGAGCGGTCAGGGGCTCTGACCACTGGCCAAAGTGTAGGACACGATGGCTTCTCATTCAGAGCCTGTGAGTCTGAATGAAGACGCCCCCCGAAGGAGACCGACTGATTCCCTTTTATCTTCAGGAATCACCTGAGCTCGTTCACCAGGTCCCTCGGATGTGAGCACTGAATGCCCGAGACTGAGGCTCAAGATAAGACGGATAAGGGTTCCTAACCTGGAGGCCAAAGAGGGGCTTCGGAGACCCCCTGAAAGCGCACACGATCCGTATGGGCACATTTTTGTTTGTATGTACACGCCTCTGGGGAAAGGGTCTCTGATTTTTATCGGACACCAAAAGGGTCCAAGAGCCTCTAACAGTGAGGAAACGTGAGGAAAAGGGAGTGGCCTGACGAGGTTTTCCTTTTGGCTAAGTAGGGAGAACCGTGTGCGCTTTAACTCCGCAAACCCCAGCAGGGTGCAGGTGGAACGGGGCACCCGCTGGGCCCCAGCCCACTCCGTCCCCAACCGGGCAGATGAAGACACTTGGACCTCTCTGGGCCTCAGGGTTTCCTTCTGTGAAATGGCAGAAAAGGGTTTTGGTTTCCTAAAAATTGGCAACTAGGGCTCACAAAGTGCTTGGAAATGGTTTCCATACGTGAGGAACCATCATTGCTCTTTGGCAACCCAGAACATTCACAGGCTCCCATAGAAATGAAAAGCCTAGCCTGGCAGAACGTGATCCTGGACAAAGGGGGGTTCCAGGAGGACCCTCGCGGAGCCGGGCTCCCCGGCCCCAGTATTTCCGGTTCAGCTGTGAATCAGAGCTAAGCTGGAACCAGTCACAGCTTCATTTCCCGGCTAAGGCCTCAGATCTCACGAGCTCCTCATTCAAGGTCAGCAGGAACCCTAAGGTCATCTATCTGGTGGAACCCCTGGCTCAGACCTGAATGCCCCCTGGCTCATCCTCCTGGGTCAGCTCCAACACTCCAAAGTGCTTTATAATGAGTCAAAAATCCATCTTCCTAAGGCTACCCCTTGGGTACCCCCAAATGAGTTCTTCCAATGGACAGTCTTTTACACTCGTAAGTATCTGAAAATGGTCCTCTTGTTTCCCTCGGGCAAAACATCTCCTACTTTCTGGCAGCACAACTTTTTCAGAACTCGGAAAGTGAGTTTTGGGTTCTCAGATGCACTGGAGAGTCTCTTTGTGATGTTTCCCAGCTCACACTAGCCAGCTGAGCAGCTTACACATTTTACACGTCAGATTACACATCAATTTCTATGCACAGTCGGACTCATAGAATGAGTAGGAGAAAACCAATGGGTAAAAGCTGAGACAAAGAAAGGCCAAAAGAGGAGGCAAAGGGGATTCAGAAGGCCAGTGGCGGGCATGGGACAGAGCCCGGGGTCCCGACTCTTCATTTCCTTCTGAAAGACACTCCACTGAGGTCATACACTGGTGGACGGAAATGCTGCGGCCCTGGAGGAGCTGAGAACTCTCTGGACTCGGGCACTCGCACTGCAGCCCACAAGGGACGGGTGTTGTGGAGAAGCCTCTTTCGAGGGAAATCCAGGCTGCACTTTTAGGATGCGTGAGCTGAGGTGGCAAATTGATGTCACAAAGATGAAGGCCCGGCCGGGGGAGGGCAGCCCTCGCTGCACCCCTCAGAAACTCCTGACCCTGGCAGTGAAACCTGTGACACTCGGATTCCGTTTCTGACCTGCCAGAGCATCCCGTTCTCTGGACACGACCGGGGCACGGAACCACCCGGGTTCCTGTGGATCCCCGCCTAGGAACACAGCTTTGTAAACGCTCTAGGAGGAGAGACTCCCTGGGGACCAGAGGTGATGCCCAGGCTGAGCCACGACAGCAGCAGCAGCGCCGACTGATCCCCTCTCGGCCTCACCCTGGAGACAGCTCGCAGATCTCGGCACCTCGGAGCTAAGCCACAGGCCCGCAGGACCCGAGGCCAGGCGTCGCGCTCCTGCTTTTGGAGCCCAAGTCAACGCCAGGTCTAACCAGGGGCCTGCGACCAAGAGCCAGAGCCTGGGCAGACAGGAGCCCAGGAACCGTCGCGACAACAAAGCCAGCCTGGGCCCGAAGAGCCTGTCCCGCTGGGTGAGCGGCCAGGAGCCCCTGGGCAGAGGTCATCACAAACACGTCTGGGGAAGGAAGCCAGTGCCCAAACATGCCATCATGGGGCACCTGTCCCCCAGTCTCCCTCCACCCTTCTCTTCGAGGGAGGGCAGGATGCAGGCAGGAGGGGTGCCCAGGCCGGCAGGTCACACTTCTCTCTGACCCGTCATGTATGGCCGCCCCACAGCTCTCAGAAGCCCCCGTCTGCGGACGAGGGCCGGGTCCCCGGACACCGCAGCTCTGCCCAAGCCTTCCTCAGTGCCACATGCCCAGCCCAGCCCTCTCGGAAATGCAGGCCGCAGCCACTACTGCAGCTCAACTCAAACACCCAGAGAGCTCGTCTTCCCCTTTTTTGAGGCAGATTGTAACTCCTCCTCACCACTGCCCTGGCGCTGAAAGGCTTACACTTGCCCACCTCGGTCTTGACGACCCAAAGCCCTCAGAGCCACTCTCCCCTGTGTCCCCAGAGCGGACCTGCCCCTCCACCTCTAACTCATCCTCTGGGGCGAAGCACCTCCTCCTGCCCTGCAACTTCCGGGCCCGGCGGGGACTCCGAGCTCCCGTGCATCCTCCCCGGACCCCCAGCTGGACGCCACGGTCGGGGAGAGGTTCCCCGTGGAGAAGGAGTCTGGGCTGGAGCCCAGGGCCTCTGCTGATTCCACTCCCCCCAGGGATCCCTCCCCCACATCCCCCATCAATAGCACCGGGGCTTCCTCTTCCGGCCAGGAGGGGTTAACCCCCCGGGGTGGGGCCGGGCCCCCTCCCCCAGCCTCGCGGGCATCCGTCCTGCGACCCTCCGCGCGCCGCACGGGCAGGCCCTGCACTTTCGCCCCGTCATGCGCCAGGGTGCGGGTGCCGGAGGGGCCCGTCTCCGCGGGCGGCGGTCCCTCTGGCCTCGTGACGCCCTCGGCGCCGCCGGTCCTGGGGCCCGGGCCGCGTCCCCTCGTCCCCCGCCCCTGCGCCCGGCCGTGCCATCCCGGCCCGGGCGCGCGCCGCCGGGTCCCCAGGGCCGTGCTAGGCCCCGCGCGCCCGGGCCCGCGCCTCCCCGCCGGCGCCAGCCGTGCCGGCCACGCCAGGCGGCGACCCGAGGCTCGGCCGGCCGGCGCCCCGTACCGCGATCACGTTGACGAAGGTGGTCTTGCCCGAGTACTGCAGCCCGACCAGCGTGAGCTCCATCTCCTCCTTCCAGAACAGGGCCTTGAACCAGTCCAGCAGCTTGTTGAACAAAGCGATCATGGTCGCTGCGCCGGCCGCGCCCGGTGCCGGCTCCCCGCCGCCCCTCGTGCCCTCGCGCTGCGGCCGGAGCGGCCCCTCCCCGGTGCGGCCCGGCTCCGGACTCGGTGCGGGCGGAGGCTCGGCTGGAGCGCGCGGCCGCCGACGACTCGCTGCCGGATCGGCGCGCCGATGGGTGTGGCCTCCGCGCGTCCTTCTCCTCCCGGTCGGCGTCCTCCTCGCAATCGTCCTCCTCCTCGTCCTCTTCCTCCGCCCGCGCGGCCGCCGGCCCTGCTCGCCCCCGAGCGGGCGCGCTCCTCCTGGCCGGGCCGGGCGGGCCGGGCTGCGGGTGCGCTGGGCGGGGCGCCCGCGGGCTTCGGGGCGGGCCGGGCTGCTGTGCGCGAGGGGCCCTCGGGGAAAGAGCTCCGATTGTTTTTCGCCTTCCCGGGTTGCCGTGCCCCGATTGGCACCCGCGTCCTTCCTACAGGGCGGTGGGCCCGAGGTGGGCGAGGGCCCCGTTCAGCGGGAACACTTCCAGGGTGGAGGAGGGTGGTCCGTGGCTTCCCAGGACACGGGGACGATGTCTCTAAGCTCTTTTGTTCCCTGAGTCCTTGCCTCTGAGCACCTCTGCGTACCGGGGCCCCAGTGGAGGGGAACATCCACCCGTGAAGCCTTGTTAACCACGAGGAACCAGGACCACTTGCTTAGGAAGCCTCTGGCCCAAAGTGACTTTTACTGGGACCACCATGATACTAAACAGAGTCCTGCGAGCGCTTTCCCGTGAGGGAGGTTTGTGGCAAATGAAAAAGTTGGCCTGTTTTGGTAAAAAGCGAAGTTTTCTTCAGGAGAGCTGGCGGTAGGAGGTGTGGGGCTTGCGGAGATGCTGGTCCTGGGAGGACCCAACCTCAGGGCTGCCGGACCCCCCGAGCCCACACCCTGCTTTGGGCGCGCCTTCCTATTTGGCCTCCGCAGGCACTCACGTGGCACCTGTGCTTTTAGTCAAAGGTGCGTGAAGTTTCGATATCAACCGTATCTGCCACAAAGCCCTGGCCCCGCGCGCCGCATCCTGGGCTATTAAGTTGTTAGCTTACACGGCCCTTCTAGGCCTTGCCCTTTGTGAGTCCCTCTGTAGCGCCTAAGGAACACCTCTGCCCATTTCCCAGACTGACTCCAGTGTTCCTGGAAGGGCTGTAAAAGTGCATGTCCTGGGGTAAAGATCAGCAGCCTGTTCCTGGTCTCTGGATTCTTACATTCTCTACTGACGTAAAGAGGCTCCAGAGGCCTGAGAAGAAGAGGGAAAGAAGGAATGACTCAGTCATCCGAGAAGTCTTTATTTTCCCACCTGCTCACTCTTCAGAGCCTGTCCTCAAGCTCTGGGACACGGCTGGGGCAACAGCGGCCGGGGAGGGGAGCCTGCCGCCTGCGCGGTGGCTTTCCTCCTGCGGGGTCTGAGCTCAGGGAGGACCAGCTGTCTGATGGCCCTGCACCCGGCGCCACGCAGGCCCCGGGAGTGCCTCTCATCGGGCAGGAAAGCTTCGGGGGGGGTGCATTCCCAGGCGGTGAGGAAGGAGGGCCAGCGAAGCATTAAGGAAGTCACCCTCGGTTCCAACGCTGCATGTTTTCCAGAAGCGCTGTCTGAGGGAAGGGCCAGCTGTTCTCCAGGACCCAGCTCCTTGGGGGGTTCCTCAGAGAACTGGCCCCGGCAAAGGCAGCCCCCAGGGGCCGAGCACCTGGAAAGATGGTGCTGCCTTCCTCCCCACGGGCAGCCCATCTCGGATTCAAGGACGAAGGATTTGGACGCCTCCCTGGGGCGTGGTGGTCAGCCCTGAGATAGATCTGCGGGGCCCTGGACATGGTGTGGATGTGAGGTGCGGAGGGGAGTTAGCTCTCCGGGGTAGACTATGGGGGGTCCGGGTTCAGCCTGAGCCCCTGGGTCCATGTAGGTGCTTTAACCCGGGTCGCTCGTGGCAACAGCCAGCCGTCCAGACGTGCTCTGCTGGGAGGAGGCCATGGCAGGGCTGCTTGTCTAAAGTCAGGCGGTGCTCTCGGCTCCTTGCTTGTCTCTTGTGTCCTCCCTGGGTACTCGGAGTCCCTTCTGGGGTCCGAAGGCAGGCAGAGGATGCTGGGCCTCCCTGGAGAGTAGCTGGGGTGGGTGGCGGGCAGTTAGGGAGGCAGGGGCAGCCGTCTGGGCCTCCAAGGGGTCCGCACACTCTCCCTCTTCTAGAGGTTTCAACTGCCCCACCAGGTCACCTCCGTAGCCTGCTCCCTGGACACTCGTGTGGGCACAGGGGTGGTCTGGCCCTTGCTCTCTCGGGGGGCTGTCCGGCCTCACAGATGTGGGTGAAGAGGCAGAGTCCCTGCGAGGACACTGAGGACTTGACCAAGGTGGCACCAGGCTTTTCCCAGCTCAGGTCATCTGCCTGTTCTCGGGCCAGGCCAGGGTGGGGGGTGATCTTGGGGTCACTCTCTCGCCAGCCCCAGGAAGGGGGTACAGCTGGAGTGGCTTCTAGGTGCTCCTCTGGTTGTCCTCCCCCGGTGGCAGTAAAGCTCCTGATGTCCACGTCCGAGGAGGAGACTGAGGCTCACACGGCATTTCAGGGGCCGGGACGCGCGGGCCTCTCCCGGCTCTGTTGTAAAGGTCAGCCGCCAGCTCTAAGCTCCGAGGGACGTGGGGGGCTGCCCCTGGTGTCCACTGGGGCCTCTGCAGGGAGCAGGGGAGTGGGCAGTGCTGAAGAGCCAGTGGCTAGCCCTGTCCTCACCGCCCAGCTTCCTGTGACCCCAAACACACCCCGAGGGGTACCCTGTTCCCATGCCCACCCAGCGGGTCCCCCGGGTCACAAGGCCCACTTTCCCAAACCCACCTTCCCAGGCCCAGGGAAGCGGCCTGGGCGGGGGAGGGTGCCAGGGTCAGGGGCTGGGCCCCTCCGGCAGCTGGGCGGCGTACAAGGCCAAGGTGTGGTGCAGGAACCGGTACTGCTCCGCGGTCTGGATCATGCCTCCCCTGCGGGGAGAGGTGCACAGGCCGTGAACAGCGGTCCGGAGGCCAGAGCCTGACCTTCCCGAAGGCCTGTCAGGCTCCTCCTTCCAGGTGCGTCCTCTCTGCAGCGGACTCCTCCCGCTGCAGCCTCCCCAGCCCGGGGTGGGGGGTAGGAGGGGCCCCACGCGGGCAGGGGTCTTCTCTGACCCTTCAGCTCCTGGGGCAGAACCAGCCCCTGAGTCCCCAGGCTGGGCCAGGAACGTTCCTGAGCCCCAAGAGCTCCTCTTCCCGGTAATCTTAGAGGTAATGATTCTAGGCATGTGTATGGTAGGCGCTTGGCGATCGCGTTTCCCCAAATACTTTCACATCAGTTAACTCGTTCCTTAAGGCAGCTCTCTGGGGAAAGGGCCATTGTTTCTCTCTAGATAAAGAAATGGGGACCCAGGGAAACACAGTGACAGCTCGGTGAGATGCACCCTGGTCCTCTGTCTCCAAATCCAGTGAGCTTCTGTGCATTGCCTATGGCCGCCTAGTGTCTAGAACCAACCGTACTCTTTCCCCCCACCTTTCCCCTGAGTAGGGAATTTGGAAAAACAGAGACAAAAAACAGAAGAGATTGAAAGCTCGGGTAAATCCACAGGGTGGCCTATTGAACTCTAGGTGCCCCACCTCTGCCACACACACACCCCCGCCCCCTGCCAGGGTGTGAGCTGCCAAAGAACAGCTCTTTAAGCGAAAGGGGCCCCTTCCTCTCCCACAGGAAGTGCCTGGTGGTGAAGTGCCCGGCTCGGCCCGCGGACCCACCTGTCCAGCCGCAGCTGGCACACGATGCCCAGGATGTCCACTTCCCCGAGGGCCTTCAGCTGTTGGCAGCCGATGCGGGTGGCGATGAAGCAGCCAGTCCGGCCGATCCCTGCGCTGGGTCCAGGGAGGGGGCGGGGAGGTCACAGGGGGCCGGGTGGGTGGGGAACAGAAGGGAAATCGGAATGCCTCCACGGGGTGGGGGGCGGCCACGGAGGCGTCTGCATCCCTCACTGGCCTCACCCTAAAGCCGGTGCAGGTCGCCCGCGGGTCCCTGTGGACGTTTGGAGGAGCTCTCTCCTGCTCAGCGGGGGACAGCAGCTTCGCGCTGACTTTGCCCGTGCTGGGCTGGGCGACCCCGTGGAGCGTTCCTTCCCCGACCGTGACGCATCCTCACAGCTGCTGGTGCCCGGCCCCCGTGCCCGACTTCGGTCCTGCCCACAGTCCTGTCCCTTCTGCTCTGTCGTGCCCTTGACTCCCTCCCTTCTTCGGGAAGCCTTCCCCTGTGAGCCCCTGGACTCCCAGCACTGTGTCTGGATGCACCTGTGGGAGGGGCTTCCAGACCCCTCTGCCTGTGCCTTTGGCTGCTGTGTTCTAGTTAGAATGTGCATCCCAAATGCTTTCCTTATTTTAAGTCTGTCCCCTGCATCACCCCCACCCCCCACTCCACCCCAATCCACTTCTGACCCTGTGGCCTAAGTATTCTTTGTAACTGGCAAATCCAGTTTTCCGAGCCAGTCCCGCGAGGCCCCTGTCACTTATCTTCCAGGCTTTTCCATCCCTGCCCCCTTCCCATGTGACATCTGGCCCCTACTCGCTGACTCTGCTCCCAGCATCACGTCAGTTTCTAAACTGCACCCCTGGGCCTTTGCACGTGCTGCTCCGGCTGCCTGGCGTGCTTCCCCCCCACACCATCTTCGCTTGGCTAATTCACCTTTCAGGTCTTAGCTTGGCTTAGAGGTCATTTCTCCTGGAAGACGTTCTCTGGCCAAAGTCTGGGCTGGGCGACTTCGTTCTGTGCCCCCGTCCCCCACTCCCCATCATGTTCTCACCATCCTGCGTCCCGTTCGTTTCATTGGCTGCCTTTCCCACCAGACCATGAAACTTGGCAGAAACCAAACTGTCTTGTTCACAGCTGTCTCCTTAAGCATCTAACACTGTGCCTGGCAATACCAGGTTTTCAGTAAACATTCACGAGTGAATAAATGCGTTTCCTGACAGCAGGGATCATGTCTGTCTCCTGCCTCAGCAGACTGGGAGCTGCCTCTCTGGACTGTGCCTGGGTGTCCAGCCCACACATCCGGGTTGTGCAGCCAGAGGGAAGGACAGAGCACCTGCTGAATGACCTCGAGATTCCTGTGCGAGTAAGAGCTGGGCCTGCCCTGCTTAGACTCCTTCCCGGGGAGGGCCCAGCGGGGAGGAAGGGCTTCCGGGGGGGGGGGCACATACCTGCAGTGGACCACGACGGGCCCAGTGTTGGCGGCTGTCTCTGGACTGTCCTCCACCTCGGCCACCAGGCGCAGCAGGGGCCCAGCCGATTCTGGGGTCTGGTGGTCAGGCCAGGCCGAGAAGAGGATGTGCTTCACTGACCGGCGCTCTTCCTGGTGCTGGGTGGGGACAAAGCACGAGGATGGGGGACAGGATGAGGGCATCGCCCGCCCTCTTTTCTGGTGCCGGGGCCGGAGGGCCTGAACAGGAGACGCCGGCCTCGTCCTGTCCGTTATGCTCCAGCGCCCCTCCTCGGACCCTCCCCGGGGAGGGCAGAAAGACCCAAGTTCAAGTCCTGGCTCTGCCTCCAGCCAGCACGTGACTTTGGGTGAGTCCCTCGACCTCACTTTCTTCACCTTGAAAATGGGACCGTGATGCTCAGGGCACAGAGAAACGCTTTGGAGAGCAGAAGACGCTACACAGTAACAGAAGCGTTTTTAGGCACTTTTACAAGTTATTAAGCATCTTGTCAAAGGGCCCGCGGTTTCTCCAGCAGTGAGTGACTCCAGGACCCCGCCCCCTCCTCCGGGCATTTGGCACAGACCGCTGCGCCTTCCTGGCGGCTCCCACTGGATCGTTGGCACTGCCCTACTGGACTAGAGGCCCCCCGAGGGCGGCACCCACACCCCTCTTCTGGTCCCGAGCAGCTCTTTACACGTGGGCTCAAGCAGGTTTCCCCGAGTAAACCTGTGGCTCCCGGGGAAGTTCCGGGGAGTGGGGCTGGCCGGACTCCCCCGTGGACCAGAGGGCGGTACCTGCATGGTGAGCTGCCTCACGGTGTATTCCGGGCGCTCTCTCACGTCCTGGACATGGATGCGGAAGGGCCCGTAGGTCTCCTCCTCCGCGGGCCAGTAGTGGACACACTTCTGGGCGGAGGGAGCTGGGAGTCAGGGGCCAGGGCGAGCGGGGACCCCCGTGGCACTTCCACCCCCGATGCGGGGGCTGGGCTGTCCTGAACTTGACACCTGCAGATAAAGCGCCCCCCGCCCCTGCTCTGGCTGGGGATGGCCTCCCTGCCACGCGCCTCAGGAACTGACAGGTGTCCTCCGCTCCCAGGGGAGGCCCCTGCCCGGAGCTGCCGCAGCAGGCATGTGCTGCAGAGGTGGGCACAGCCTGTCCGTCTGGGTTCGCCAGGGCCCGCGCCTCAGCCTCCTACCTCCTTGCCCTCTCGGAGCTGAGTCAGCATGACGATGAGGGACGTCTCCTCCTGCCACACCATCTCCCAGAAGTCCGACACGGTGTTGGGCATAGGGCCCTGGGTGGCGATGTAGGCCTTGTCCTTCCCACCGAATCCCTGCAGGCGGAGGAGGCCGCGGAAGGGCGGGAGGTGAGGCCAGGGCCCTGGGGCGGCCAGACCTGCAGGTGCCGGGCTCAGGCCGCAGCCGGGGACCGTGCGGCCCGGACACACACGTCACAGACACACACGGCAGACGCCACACGGTGGACACGACACGGGCTCTGAGTGAGAACACCCGGGTTCCAGCCCCTGTTCTGCTCACTGCCTGTGCAGCCGAGAGCGAGTTTCCCAGCTTCTGGTCTGTAAACGGGGTGGAATGGCCATCCAGCAGCACGCGGTGCAGACCAAACTCTACGAAGTGTGTTGGGTTGAGTCTAGCACCTTTCAGGGCCTCTGTGAACGTTCCCTTCCTCCCCCGAGGCTTTCTATTGAATACTAGCGCAAAAGGCGAAGAAAACAGTTCAGTATTTATGGAGCGGATGTTTCCCTTTTACACGCTACTTTGTGTATTTAGCAGCGAGGCGTGGCACACTCCTGGCAGCCTTTGCTCTCCCCTTCAGGACCCTCAGCTTCCTGCTCCTCAGGGGGCGGTGAAATGCAGACCGCCCCCCCTTCACCGGGCCGTGTTTCCCCCCAGGCGGCCGGGCTGCGGGCCATTCACCGGGGCGCCCGGCCGCGCTGCCACCCACTCCGAGCCGCTAGAGGGCGCAGTCCGCACCTGCCGCCTCCCACCCCTGCGGGCTGACGCTGGGGACGGAGCCCCCTGGCCTCCCCGCCTCCCGGCTCCTCGACTGAAGCCGTCTCTGCGAAGGAGGGGCTGCCCGGAGCGGCGAAGGCCGGAGGGGAGGGAGCCTGCCGAGCGGCCCCGGTTGGCGCTGCACCTTCCGTGCAGACCTGGGAGCCGCAGGCCGGGCCTGGCCCGAGCCGCTCTCCGCGCTGTGAGGCTGGCAGGGGCCGCGGGACGGGTTGCGCCAAGGAGACCCCGCGCTGTGAGGCTGGCAGGGGCCGCGGGACGGGGTGCACCAAGGAGACCGGGGTCTTCCTTCCGGCGTCTGACGTCAGCTCCGTGCCCCCGCCTGGCGTCCTGGCCTGTTTGCGCCGGCTTGGCTCGGAAGGGCTGTGGCAGCCGTGGGTCGGGGCTGGGACACCAGGTGTCCTGGGGGTTCTCTGGACACAGCCCCCCTCCCCCGCCGGCCACTCACCCGGATGTAGTTGGCGTTGATGTAATCTCCGTCCTCCTGGCTCTGCGCCCGACCCAGACAGACGCGGCTCTGGGGGTCTAGGAAGTAAAAATCAGCAGAGGCCACTGGTCAAAAGGTGACCAGCGAAGCAAACGCACGCAGGGCCAGAGAGAGGAGAGTCCTGTGCTCGTCACGGCACCCGCGAGTAGCAGGTGGCCGATACCTACGGCATTATTTCATATGCACGCAGAAGGGAGCCACAGAATGTTCCTGACCGGCAGTGAGCCGTGGTCAAAGAAGTAAGTGGGAAGGTTCCCTGGCTGGTGCTGGGCAGGAAGGACAAGCGAGGAGAGGGCCGTTGCTGAACGACATTCTAGTCTGGAGATCAGTGAGGCGCAGAACAGAGTCATAGCAATACAAATGGAAAAAGAGATATTGTCTTCTGAGAGGCGGGACTGGAACTGAGGCTTCATTCCACCCCCAGGGCGAGTCAGCCTGGCCGTCTAAGGGGGCCTTTCTCCAGCTCCAGTCCAAGCCGGATGAAGAAGCAGGCTCCCCAGGGCCAGCTGGTCTGGATGGAGGGCGCCTCGGGGCCAGGAGCAGGGCAGTCCCCACTTCCGTGAGTGCTAACAGCCCCTGGACTGGCCCAGGCAGGCAGAGGGCTGTGGCCTCCAGACTGGGGGTTCCTGGAGGTGGCCTGGCCAGACAAGGCTGCTCTGAGCGGAGTGGGAGGGGGCGAGTGTCCCCAGGCCTCGTGCTCAGAGGGCCTGTGCCTGCCTCTGAGATACAGGAGGTGCTGACCCCGGGACCCCCCCTCTGCAGCCTCCTCACTGCATCCATCTGAGATCCTCCAGCCCCCTCTCGGGGAGCCATCCTGACAGGGCCTCTCCCCCCGCGGACCTGTGTGGGCCCTTTCCCACGTGGGAAGAAGAGGAGGAAGGAGGTTTGGTGCAACGGGCTGTGTGACCTCCAGCAAGTTACACAACTTCTCTGTGACTTGGTTTCCTCATTTGTAAAATGGGGGTAAGAACACCACAGACCGACTTCCTGGGGTCACACTGAGCAGTGCCGGCCCACAGTGCCGTCCTGTCCCCATCATGGCTGTGGCCACTGCTCCCCTTCCCCAGCCAGGCCCGGGTGTGGGCATTCCTCTGCCGGAAGAAGAGCCTCTGCGCACGGCAGTTCTCTCCTGGCTGAGGCTGTGTTGTGCCTTCTGAACGCCTCCAGCCCCAGGCCCCTGCCGCGGTCCTTACTTGGCAGGATGGTCTTGTATCGGTCCTTGGAGGCGTGGCCAGGAATATCCAGGTCTTCAGGGCTGACAAAGTTTGAGGGGATCTTCTGGCGGGGGGAGGAAGCAAGTGAACAGCCAACCCCCTTGCAGCCTCATCTCCCTCCACCTTTCCTGGTAGAGCTGGGACCCAGCTGTTCCCTCCTGGCATCAGGACACAGGTCTCGATGCGGCGGAGGGCAGAGGAGGGAGCCTGGGCGGGTTCCTTCCTGGAGGCCCCGGGGTTCTCTCTCCCAAGGGTCCAAAGGGGACAGACCCGCAGGCCAGGGTAGAGGGCTGCCAGCTGGCTCTCCTGATTCAGAAGGGCAGTGACGTGGAGGGGACCCCACGTTCTTACCAAGAATTCCTCTTCCAGCTGCTTGGGGCTGGGTGGCTGGTGCTGCAGGGCCCGGCGGGTGAGGGGGTGCCTGGCTGTGCGCAGAAAGTGCAGGGTGACCTCCTGGGGCGTGCGCACCGAGCAGATGGGCTCCACGGCCCCCAGGGACCGCACGTCCAGCATCAGAGCCACGTTGGAGCCGCGCCTGCAGCACAGACGGCCAGTGCCCGTGAGCCATGCGCGGTCAGCCTCTGACAGTTACGATTGTTACGGGCACCTCTGGGGGGTGGCTCCTTGTCTGCCCTTGCCCCAGAGGCCCGGGCCCCGTGCACCCCCGCCCCTCGTCAGCCAGAGCTGGTGCCCCCACTTCCCGTTCCCAGCCCGGCCCCTGAAGCTCCGACCCGCATCCAGGCCTGGAGGCCCCGGCCCTCTCCAGGCGTGCTCAAGCCGACCTGGGGCTTGGGGCGCAGGTGCGAGGCTGACACAGAGCTTGTTCCCCAGACAGGTAAAGGGCATGCAAATGAGATGCAAATGAGCACATCTGTTTTCCTTTTCCTGGAGAGGTGGCGAGGGTCCCGCAGGAGGGAAGCCCCTCCCGGAAGAGGTCTCACCTCTCCTGCAGGCGCACGTGCTTCTTGGCCGGCGCCTGGTCAGGTGGAAGCTGGGTCATGGCTGCCCTCGGGGGAAGGGGCGGCCCGCGGCTGTGCTCTGGAGTACTGCCCGCGGGCCTGGACCATGCCGGGGGGCTGGGCCCAGGGGAGGCTCACGCGGCCATGAGCTTTGACCCCTGGGCTGCCTGGCCGGCCAGAGGAGGCTCCCAGGCCCAGGCCGGTTTTCTGCTCTCTGGCACGTCTGTTTTCACCGGGGTGTCTTCCGTTCCCCAGGAAGTGGCGGGGCACCCGGGAGGCGGCAGCCTGTGTTTAGAGTGAGGGCAAGATGAAGGGTAGAGACTGTGGGTGAAGATAGGAAGGAGTTGGGGGAGAGGGGGCGGGGCAGGGTGCTGCCCCGGCCCTACGCTGGAGGCCAGGTCGGGGAGGGCGAGGGGGCAATATAGCGGTTCTGGATGGAAGAAGGGCTCACGTACACCCCCTCTGGGTGTAAAGGGGCCTCCTCTGGACGAGAAGGTGGAGGCCTCCTGCAGCCTTGGAACCAGCCAGGGCCCCGGGCGTGCGGGCCGCTGGCCCAGCGGGACCCTCGCCCGGCTGCCGGCACTTCCATCCCAGGGTCATCCTGGCTTCTGGGGTCTGTGTCCAAGGAGGGAGGCCGGGGGTGTTTCCTTCCTCCTCTGCCCATCCCCCCCCAGGCCCGCCTCGTAACCGTCACAGGAAATGGCCTCACCAAGCCCTTGAGCGACAGCGCATATGGGGAGGGAACAGCTGGGGGCACAAGAGGGGGCGCAGAGGTGGGGGGCCCTCCTCTCGGGGACAGCCCCCATCTTCCAGACCAGGGTCCCAGCTTCCGAGTCCGGGAGGGGCCGTGGGGTCGCCGCGCCCGCAGGGGCCGAGCAGGCAGAGAGGCTCTCGCAGCAGGAGGGCCTCGTCCGCCTCTCCTCTCCCTTCGGGGCCCTGCCCGGCCCTGGGGACGTCAGGGGGTCGGCGCCCACGGCCCAGCCGGGCACCGTGGCCCCGGGCACCCTCGTGCTCATGCGTCTCCGAGACGCCCTCCCGAGTCTCCCCAGCTTCGCACGGCCCTGGCCCGGGGGGCTCCTCCCCGCCCCCTCAGGTACTCACTGAAGCAGCTGTGTCCCCCAGCGCCTCTTGCCAGCTGTCTGTCTGTCTGTCGGCCCGTCTTTGAGGGCTGAGAAGGCTTCAGGAAGCCAGCTTCCTCCCCCCGCCCCCTCCTCGCTGCCACCCACGCACGCCCCAGCTGCCTGTCGCCACCACCAGGGGTCGGCGGCCTCCTGGCTCTGCGCCTCTGGGGGCCGCCGGCCGTGTCCCGGCACCTTTGCCACGGGCCCGGCCCCGCTCGCTGGGAACGGCCGAGGCGCCGGGCCATTCTCGCCCAGCCGGCCCCCTCCTCCAGGGCACCTCCTCCAGGTCCTGGGCGCGTCCAGCCTCTGCCAGCTCGTGGGGCAGGGCTGAGCCGACCCCAGCTCCGGGCTGCCCCGCAGAGGCCCGGGCACTGCTGCTGCCACCGGCTCGGCCGGAGACTGATTTCCACTTCTTTGCGTCTGCCTCGGAGCCTCGCCCTGGAAGCCCTTTTGCCCCTTCAAGCCGCGGGAGGCATGCCACGCCCGAACAGAAGTGGGCGCAGACCGGGTGGGGCGAGGGAAGGCAGGGGCTCTTGCTCCCCAGGGGCCAGGCTCAGGCCAGGCCGGCAGGGTCACCCCAGGCCCTGAGCCGCAAGCCGGCGCCCAGCCGCCTCTGGCCAGAGCCGGGCCAGCTGCCCTGGGAGTCGGTAGTGAAGACAGCTTGTAGGAGGGTCTCGGGGCTTTCCCCGTCCCCCAGACCGCCCCCCAGGCCTCCTCCTAGAACGCTGACGTCTACTCAGAGACCCACAGAGAACAGACAGCCTCTGGCTCTCACACCAGGGGACCCCTGTGTCTTCTTTGCCGCTGGGGTGCCTGAAGCCTGGGCCTGGGAGGGGGGTGCCCAAGTCTGACACCCCAGTGGCCCACCTCCGCCTCACCAGAGGGCCTCCTGTTGGCTCCCTGCTCGGCTCGTGTCACCTTGAAACAGCCCCGACCCCCTCCGCTCCTGGGGCCCACGATCCCATCCTTCCCCTTCCACCCACTTATCTGATTCAGCCATCAAAGGGTGACAGCAGAAAGGCACTGACGTACAAGTACAACAGGCCGGGGGCGGCCATGCAGGAGGGGGCGGTGCGGAGGGGCCGGCCTCCAGGTGGAGGACAGGGTGGCCCTCTGGGGCTCAGGAGGTCCAGAGCTGAGGAAGCACTTGGCTCTGGTGCCCAGACGGGGAGGAGGGGGCAGGAGCCTGGGTGGATCTGTGGGGCGTGACCTCCGCCTCAGCTGGCCCTCAACGCAGCTCGCCCATGTTTCCACTGGTGGATGGCGGGGGCCTGGGGGTCGAGAGGGGGGCGGGAGGGGATTGGAAGGAGGGCCACCCCCTCTGGGGCAAGCTCTCGATTGTTATCGAGAACAGGAAGCTAGGGTACCGCAGGGGTTGGGGGGAGGAAGCCGGTGCAGCCCTCCCCAGACTGCTCTGCCTACGCCCCCGGGCTCTTAGGGTCTGAGCCCTCCGGCTGTGAGCACGCCTCCCTCCCAGGTTTGAGGAGCCGGAGGTTGGGCTCTTGGGTGGAGAGCGAGGAAGCTGGGGGCCAGGAAATGGGGAAGGGCGGTGGGGGGTGGGCAGCGGTTAGGCAAGACCCCGAGGGTCTCTCAGCTCCCTTTAGGTGTGTCTGGGTGGGCAGATAGTCTCCTTGCCTCCTGCCCGCCCCCTGCCCCTTTCCGCTCAGAAATGCCTGGACATCTTTGCAGGTGCAAACACAGCTGCGGGGCGGGGGCGGCCACCGCCATGGGCCTCAGAGAGGACAGAGCCCTGCAACAGCCCCACAGCCTGGCCTGGGGGCCTGGGTCCCCGCCGTGCCCTGTCGGGGGTGGACTCCGCCCCACGGGCTGCTGGGAGCAGCTGAAGGCCTGTATGCCCCAGCAGTGACGCCCGGCCCCGAGCCCGTCCCCCTCTCCTGGTATGAGCCTGCCCCCCGCAGCTCTCCAACTGCTGACTTGCTTCCAGAGCTGGGTCTGGGGTGCAGGAAGCCAGGAAGACCCCGCTGAGCCCTCGCTGAGGCTGGGGAGTTACCGGCCCTCCCTGAGGCTCAGGCTGCTTCTCAGGGTCGCCCTCCCCAGGGGCCGAGGATCGCCCCTCCCACGTCGGTCAGAAGGTGGACGGGGGCGCTCAGAGCTGTCAGCGGGAGAAGCGGCTCTGGGAGGGCCGAGGGCGCCGGAACTGTCCCCCTCCTCACTGCTCCCTTTCCCCACCTGGCCCGCACGGGGAGGGCTGCCCAGGGCACACTGTTCCCCGCAGCCGCTCCTCAGTTCCAGAGCTGTGAGCCCCAGCGTCCGGAGCCCCCCAGAGGGGCAGGTGTACCGGGAATTCCCACAGGCTCTTGTTCCTGCCCCAGCTGCGCGCCCCGGGGTCAAAGGCTGCCACCCGATAAAAGCCCCGCGGCAGGGGTCTTGGGGACTGGGCCAGCTGTGGGGGCCCTGCACGCCGGCCACGCCCTGCTCCCCTCCCCGCCCTCCCCTCCGCTGCTCTCCGGAGAAGCCCTGATCCCGGCATCCCACGCACAGCCCTCCAATCCTGGGCCGGCCCGTGCAGCTTCCATTCCGCGTGTCCCTGGCTGTGTAGGGGAGACAGAGACACGGAGAGCTGGGATCCGCGCGGAGGAGGACGCTGCAGAGAACCCGGCTGGGGGGGCCGGTGGGAGGTGCGGAGTGGCTCCGGGCGCCCGCCAGACACCCAGCCCCCACCCGAGCCAGTTTCCTGACACCTCTGGGTGCCGGCTGGCGCAGGGGACTTTCCCATACTTTTCAAGCCCCTGGCTGAAGGGCCCGCGAGTAGGCTGGCCCAGCCGCCCTGGGACTCGCGGGAAGAGCCCTGTTCTTTGCCGGAACTCGGGCCCCTGTAGGAGGACTTCAGGACAGAGCAGAGTCCTCTCCCTGCCAAGCCCAGAGCCCGCGAAATGGACATGTGTTCCCCAACATGGCCTTTCCCTCCAGAGGCCCTCCTGCTCCCGCCCCACCCGGCGCCTGCCGCCTTGACGTCCCTGGACGTCCCTGGGTGCACGTGCACCCGGGCAGGTGTGTGCACCGTCGTGGCTCACGAGTGCTGCCTGCGTACACTGTCAGGCCACGTACGTGGCCAGGCTGCCGGCACGCACGCCCCCTCGCCCCACGCGACGACCTGCTCAGACGGACCCAGGCCTGCCTGCTCCCTGGGGACCTTTCCCGGGGCCTGGGAGATGCCCAAGGCCAGGCTTCCGCAGCGGAAGTGGAAGGGGGGCCGGAAGAGCAAGGGCTGCTGGGCAGCAGCGGGGGAGACGGGCCGGCTTGCACGCAGGAGCCCGGAGGCCTGGACCTGTCCCCCGCCCGCCGCTGCCTCTGGCTGGCTCTCTCCAGAAGGAGTCGGTAAGGTGCTGAGGGCTCTCTAGTTGGAGGATGTGGCTTTGTCTGTGGCAGTGGCTGCTGGAAGGAGACACAGCCTCGCGGTACGTTTTTGCCGAATGGAGAGGCTTGGGTGGGGGAGACTGCTTCTATCGTCAGGACCTTCCTGTCCCCTCTCCAGACCGCCCCTAACCCCCAGCCCAAGGCTGCCCCAGTCTGGCTGGGGGCTGACAGGTGTGCCCCTACGGCCAGGCGCCTCAGCCAGGCCCCGTCCACAGGACTAGCTGTGGGGTCTGTGCTGTCCCCAACGGGACCCCCTTTTCGGGGAAGCCTTGGGAGCCGTCGGAGACCCCACCCCTCCCTAAAACCGTGCCCCGCTGTGCCTCTTCTACTTAGATTCCGAAGTAGGGCGTTTCCACCCCACTTCTCCAGCCTCTGCAGAGCCACCAAAGTGAGGTGCCCAGGTGAGGGGCAGGGCCAAAGGTGCAGGGTTTCCTCCTCCTCTTGGCCAGACTGGCCCCAGGTCGGTTTCCCTGGTTGTCCCCCACCCCCAGCCCTTTTGAAAGAGCGCGTGCGCACTCACGTGCGCGCGCACACAGACGCACACACACACGCGCGCGGCCTGGAAAATCTGATGGCGCAGCAGTGTTGAGTTTCCAGGCCCCCGTCCGGAGGCTGGTGGGCGGCTCTGAGGTTTGGGGCTGGGCGGAGCGCGGACGGGCGGGCTGGTCCCCGTGCAGGCCCGCGCTCCCTGCCAGACGGCCTGAGAGAAGCGTCCTCAGGAAGCCAGTTCGCTGTTCAGACTTTCTGCACCTACCTGTTTGCTGGGCATCCGCCTCCCCACCTTCGAGCCTGCTCTGGGGCCCAGAGCCGCTTCCTTTCCTCCGTCTCCCTTTCCTCCTTTCCCTGCATCAGCTGCCTTGGGGTGGCGGCTCCGGGGAAGCGCTTCCAGGTGAGTCGTTGGCTCCAGGCTGGGGGGGGGGGGGGCCGGACCTCAGGGAGGCTGCCGGGGGCCTTCTCAGCGCCTGCGGACAGGTGGGGGCGGGGGAGCGGGGGAGGCAAGCAGGCATCCTAGGGGGCCGGGAGCAGGGGCTGGAGGTCCCAGGTTCAAGCCCAGCTCCACTCCTCACGCTGGGGCCTGGGTTCTTCCTTCCCTGGATATTTCTTCCTTATCTGGGGGGGCAAGGGCGTGAAACCAGAGAGCTATTCTAGACCGACCATCACTGGGACTCAAGGCCTTTAGGACGGACGTGCACCTGTGTATGTCCACAGGCGACACACACGAGGGGACGCACGCTCACAGCTGGTCCAGCCACCCATCACCCAGCCACCCCCCCACCCCATGTCACCAGGACCCCTCTGCACAGGAACACAAAGGCCCGGTCCACCTCCGCGCATGGAGGGTCAGACACCCCCTCCTCTCCCGGGGGGCGGGGCGTTGGGGACCCAGCTGACTCTGGCCACCGCAAGGCCGTCTCTCCTCTGGGTCTGGGTCTCGAAGGACAGTTTCCTGCCTAGAAAGCCAACAGCTGGAAGAGGGTGGAGCTGGGCGTGCAGGGGGAGGTGAGTTTACCTGCAGCCGGGGCCGCAGCCCTGTGCCCCTGACAGGGCCCTGCTGGCACAGGGTCTGGGCTGGGGAGGAGCGCCTCGCTCTCGGCTCTTGGCGGCCTGCTGCCCGCCCGCTGACCAAGGGGAGGGTGGGGATGGGCTCCTCCTGCTACCTCCCAGCCCTCCCTGCAGAGCCGGCCGGGATGGGGCCCCCAGTCCCGTGTGTGGTCCTCCTGTGGCTCCCAGGCTTGCTGGCCAAGGTGGGGTGGGCACCGAGGCCGCGGGCGGGTGGGCCCCTGCTCCCCAGGGCATCCAGGCCCCCTCCGCCCCGTGGCCCCGCGGCTGGTCTGCACTAAGCAGGGCGGGGGAGGCTCCTTCCCACGCCCCTGGCAGGACAGCAGGATAGCCTGCTCTTGGTCCCAGCGCCTCTGCACCTCGGAGTCCTGCGGTGATGCCCCTCGGCCACGTCTGGGGAAGCCAGGCGAGAGGACAGCCTTTTCTCTGATCCTGGCTGTAGCCCAGCGCCTCTGCTCCTCTCTTCCCACCCCCTTGCCCCCGCCCTACAGGAAGACAAGTGCCACTCTGTCCGCTCGGGGAGAGTGGAGGTAGGTGCCTTCCGTGGGGAGGGGCTGGGCAAGGCTGTTCCTCCGCTCCGGCCCTGCCCGCCTGTCCTCCTCCTCCAGGGCAGAACGTGTGGGGAGACTCGGACCCAGCCCTTCTCCCCAGGACCACCTCTGAGGGTGAATGTCAGGGTCCGGGGAGGTCCGCCAGCCACGCCCTCTGCCTCAGCCGCCCGACCCCCCCGGAGTCCCCGGAAGGGCGGCCACTCCGGGCCCACACCAGCGCGTCCAGCTTTGAGTTCCGGGACCTGGTGCCGGGAAGCCGCCACCGGCTGGAGGTGACAGCCCTGCAGCCCTGCGGGCAGAGCTCCGCTGTCATCCACGCTGCCCACCCAGGCGCGTGGCCTGCGGGCAGGGGAGGGGCCGAGCGGGACGTGGCTGCCCTGGAGGGCTGGCGGGGGCAGAGTGGCCAGAGACGGTGAGGCCTCTGAGGAGCACGCCTGGCGCGGGGGCCCGTCGGGGGCGCTGGGGGCAGAGGCGGTGCCCCGGCCCTGAGCTCGGTGCCCCTCTCGGCCTCTGCCGCGGCCCTGCTCACTGCCCAGGATCTGCAGCTCCGTAGCTCGGGGGGCCCGTCCCACCTGGAGGCCCGGTGGGGCGCTGCCCCCGGGGTGCAGCACGGCTCCCAGACTCTCCCCTACCACCTGGAGTCCCAGACATTGGCTCACAACGTCTCCGCGTCCCCGGGCACCCTGTCCGACGGCTTCAGTGACCTCTCACCCGGCCGCGAGTACGTTCTGCAGGTTCCCACCCGGGCTGCCGCCCTCCAAGCGAAGACCAGCAGCCCCCAGCGGACAGGTAAGGCCCGCGCTCGGCGAGGCCCCGGGTGGCGGCCGGTCTGGGAGTGGGGGGCCGTCCAGAGCTGCGTCCCGTGACTGGGCTCCTGGGCTGCTGGGGCCCGGCGGGCCCCCCTCTCCAGCCGGCTGTGCTCTCCCCACCCTTTCTCCAGCGCCTGTGCCTCTGGCTCAGCTGGCGCCACGTGCCCCGGGTGCCAGTGCCCTGCAGGCCTCCTGGAATGGCTCTGGGGGCACCGCCTGGCTGCGTCTCGTGCTCACAGACCTCCTCGGCGGCTCCAACCTGACGGCGGGGGTCCCACGGGGCATCTCCGGTCACACCTTCCCTCGCCTGTCTCCGGGAACCCCCTATGAGCTGACTCTCGGCGCTGTTGCCGGGCCCCATCTGGCGGCGGGGCCCAACGCCACCGAGTGGGCCCGTGAGCGCTGGGCGGGTAAGGGGTCGCCGCCGAGGCTCCTCAGTCAGGCGGGCAGGAGCCAGCTGGCGGGGTGGGCTTCCGGGAGTCCTGCAGGGAAGGGGTGAGGCCTGCCTGCAGGGGGTGCCCTCCTGCAGGCTGGTGGCAGGAGACCCCCGCCCCCCCACAGACGATGACGGTGGTGACACTTACCAGCACCGGCAGCGTCCATGTGCCAGCCCCGTGCCGGGCGCTTCTGTGTGTCCCCTCATTTGTGCCCCCAAACAGCCCCTTAACTTGTGTTCTCTCCGTACGGTGGAGGGACCGAGGTTCAGGGAGAGAAGGACCAGGTCCCGAGGCTCAGGAGTGTCCGGCGAGGCTGAGCCCGCGGGGACTTTGCTGCACTTTTGCTCAGGGCAGTGCTGTCCCGCTGCCACCCGCTGGCTGTGGGTCTCGGGCAAAGCGCTCACCCTCTCTGTGCTTCGGCCTCTGTATCTTTAAAGCAGGATGATGGTGGCGGCGTTGCGAGGAGGAGTGTGAGGTCCGGCACCGGGTGTGATATCCTTTGTTACCACGTCCTCGGCCGGGTCCCGGGACTCACCCAGAACATGGCTCAGGGTCACTGCCAGCGCCTGGATGAGGCCTGGTCCAGGGCGTGCAGGACGAAGCTGACACGGGGGCCCAGGACCTTCTGCACGTGTGTCTCCCTTCCCCGCACACCCCTCAGTCCCCCAGAGCTCCGGGCCAGCTGGAAGGCAGGGCTGGGGGCCGGGACGGCTCCCTGCTCAGGCTAAGTGGGCCGGTGGAGAAGAGCATCAGGCTGGGCCCGGGGGCCCTTAATGCCACGTTCCCAGGGCCCCTGCCCGCTGGACACTACGCTCCAGAGCCGAGCGTTCTGGCCGGGCCCCACGACGCCTGTGGCCCCGGGCCAGCGCCTGGCCGGATGGTGAGTCTGTGCTGGCGGGGTGCAGGCTGGGGTCCTGCCCACGGACACCTGCATCAGGAGACCTGTGAGTCCTCACTCTCCAGGGACCACACCCCCTCCAGATGCTGCAGCCCAGCGCCAGAAAGGCAATGGTGCCGAGCTGCCCCTGGACGGGCTGCAGGCCAGCAGGGCGCCTGGGACCCAGGTACTGCCCCGCACCCAGGGAGCCCCCAGCCTCCTCAGAAACATCGCTGGGCCACCGGGTGCCACCCAGGTCACTCCCCAGGGACCCAGGGCCCACTACCAGGTGGGCACTGTCCCCTCTCCGGGCAACACCACCCCGAGCCCCACAAGTCACACAGGCGAGCGCCGGCCACCGCGGACCCTGGTCTGGGGCTCGGGGGCTTTGCTTTGGGGTGGAGATCTGGGTGGGGACATCACAGCGCCACAGACGTTGCAGGGCCTCCTTACCAAACCGCTCCTCTCTCCAGGGCCCCCGGCACCACAGTCACTGGAGGCCGTCGGCAGGGGCGGCCCCTCTGACGTGACCGTTGGCTGGGCCCCAGCACCAGGGCAGCTGGAAAGCTATGGGGTCAGCTGGCACCAGCAGGGCAGCCAGAGTTCGCTGGGCCGTCTCGTCGACTTGGGCCCCGATAATTCCGGCCTGACGCTGAGGGGCCTAGCGCCCGGCTCCTGCTACACCGTGTCGGTGTGGACGCGGGCAGGGAAGCTCAGCTGCAGCATCCAGAGGGCCAGCGCCTGCCCCCGTGGGTTCCTGGCTGCGGGCCCCGGGGTCCCGCCCGCGCGGCGGTGGTGGGGACCAACGTCCTTCCCACGCCGCCCTCTGTGTGCCGTGTTCCCGACTCAGAAGCCGTGCGTCCATGCGAGGTGGGGCCGCACATGCATCTGTTTGCAAGCATTCCCCACCTCCTGCCATCCGGTCGGCCATCCATCCATCCTTCCCACAAATACTTAATGACTGCCTCCCATTGCTAGGTACGGGGTTAGGTGCTAAAGCTAACAATTATGAAGAAGACCATCTAGAAAGGAAGACTGACAAGTAGCCAGATGGTTTACGTGTCTATTAAAGTAACGAGCATCGGTTCATACGTCACAGCGTGAACGTAGATGCTCGGAGAAGGACACGCACGGCGTATCTGAACCGCGTGAAGCTCTGTTCTCACGGGTTACAACTGAGGACTACTGGGAATTTTCTGTGGTTCTGGCTAATGTTTTAGGGCTTTTACAGAGGGGCGCCTTATGGAGTCAGGGAAGGCTTCCCAGAGGAAGGGGGGGGCCAAGAGGCGTGTGGGTCTGAGTAGGGTGGGCAGAGAGGGGCCTTAGCAAGGGGCACGTGTGGACCCAGGCCCTCAGGTTGGGGAGAGAGAGAGAGGGAGGGGGAGAGGGAGGGGGAGAGAGAGGGAGGGAGAGAGAGAGAGGGAGGGAGAGAGAGAGAGAGAGAGAGAGAGAGAGAGAGAGAGAGAGGGAGAGGGAGGGAGAGATAGAGAGAGACAGTGGGTTAGGAGGGAACGGAGAAGCAGCTCCTCTGCCCCCCAGCCTCCAGGCTGCCCAGCAACTGCAGCGGACGGTGAAGCAGCTGCAGTTCACCACCCGGCCAGACCGCTGCGTCCCCGAGACCCCCAGCTCCCCGCTGGCCTTTGTGGACCCCGTTCGGGAGCAGGAACGGGCCGCCCCAGGCGCAGGGCCCAGCCTGGTGCATGCAGGCGAGGCAGGCGGTGGGGGGCGGGGGGCTGGGGCGGGGAAGGGCCCCCCTTCACAGCCCTGGGCGCCCTGACCCGCCGGGCACCTTTGTGGCCCCGTCTAGGCTGCTGCAGCAGCTGGAGGAGGAGGACACAGAGGACCTACTCTGCACGGTATGCTCGCTGCGCCTGCACCGGCCCCTCGTGGTGCAGACCCCGGTGAGGGCAAGGCGGGTAGGCTGCGGGCCCTGAGGTGGGGGGGGCAGACGGCCGGGCCACAGGGTCCCCAGGGCCCAGGGAAGGACCCCGGGGGAGGGGCTCGGACACTCACCCTCCTCTCGGGCTTCTGTTTCCCTTTGTGTTGGGGGTGGGAGGTGGGGGGGCCCTGCCAGCTCTGACGCGGGGTGGGGGGCCCACGGGAAGGCTCCCCGAAGCCCCTGCCCAGCCCCGGGCCTCTGGCTGCTCAGGGCCCGGAAGTGTCCCTGCTGGGCCAGGGGCCCTCAGCTGGCCGCCTCCCCTCCCCCACCCCCAGAGCCAGTACATCTTCCGGCACGGCTGCCCCCCGAAGCAGGATCCGGGGAGGGGCCCCGGCACCTCTGAGTAGTGCAGCTCCGGGAACCTTGCCCGGTGGGGGACAGGGTCCCCGTCCCCCCCACCAGCAGGCTGCCAACTCCGTCCACGCGGGGCCGGGCAGCCTCCCTCCGGCACCCGACGCGGCCGCGCCTCCCGCCCGGGCCGCAGCCCATCCCCACGAGGGCTTCCCCCCGGGCGTGCTCTGCGCGGCGGCCGATGGCAACGCTGGCTTCCTGGGGGGGCACAAGGTGGCTGCGGGCCTGGCGGCACGGCAACGGGGTCCCCTCGCGCCACCCCTTCTGCGGCCCGTCTCCTGGCGCCCCTCTGCCCGGCCCCTCCCCAGCTGCAGCTCCAGCCCTCGAGGACCGGGCCGGCTCTGCGATGCCCTCTCCCGGCCGTGGGCAGGACAGCACGGCCTCCCGTGGGTGCCGGCGGGCTTGCGGGTGGAGCGGGCATCGGGCGTCGGCCGGGCTGGGACCTCCAGCGGCCTCACCCTCACCCTCGTCCCGCAGGCGCTGTTGTCGCGAGCGGTCCCCTCGGCCCTGCGGGAGAGATGCCCGAAGCCTGGCCCTTCCCGGGAGACCATGCCCTTGGGCCTCTGGTGCTTCCCGGTCTGGGCCTGGGGGGCTGGGGGTCCGAGAGCTGAGACGGGCCAGGGACACCCTGTGCTGTGCAGGGCGGGCCCTCTGGCCGCGATCACGTCATGCTGACCGGGGCCCGCAGAACTCTGGGGGCTGGTGCGGCTCGCGTGCCGGTCTTCCTGCGCCTGCCAGACTCCCGGGAGAAGGTGAGGGAACGGGGGCAGAGGGTGGGATGCCTGGGGCTTGGGGTGGGGTGTGGCGTGACCAGGGCCTGGGTGGGGATGGGCTGGCCGGCCGAGCAGCCCCGACCCGCTTTGGCCACAGGAGGTCTGGCCCACGGAGTCACAGCCCGTCGCCACGGACACGGTGCCCGAGGGCTGGGTGGCTGAGAGCAGCGCTGCGGGCCGGCCCTGTACCCTCCTCAGCAGCACACGTGTAAGCTACGGCCGTGAGGCGGGGGTGGCCCCGTCGAGCAGTCCCGGCCCCTCCAGGCACCGGTGCCTTTGCCCAGAGGGGGAGCAGGGAGGAGAGGCCGGTGCAGAGGCTGCAGTTTCCGCGCGGGGAGCCGGGGCAGGAGCTCCAGACCATAACCCTGCCGCCCTTCCTGGCTGCCGTGGGCCGGGGCTGCTCCGGGGCACGGAGAAGCCAGGCACGCTGCTCAGCTGCAGGTGCCGCTGGACGGGGCCCGGGAGGAGCAGGCAGAGACCTCACTGCCCCGCAGCTCGGGATGCGGGTCAGGACCCAGCCCCCTCCTCACTCGGCCCTGACATCGTCTTTCGGGAATCTGTCCCCCCCGCCTCCCCGACGCCCGCCGGGTGCCGGGAAGGGGCCAAGTCGGGGAATAAGGGTTGTGGTCAAGCCAGAGGCCGAGTGCGTTCTGTCCATCCATGCCAGGGCCTGGCGGGAAACAGGAGCGGGGCTGGGGGGGCCTGTCCGGTGGCTTTCGCGGGACAGCCCCCAGCCCTGCCCTCCAGTTTCCCCGTTCCTCAGATCTAGTCTCTAGTGTCGGGGGAGCCCTGGATTCAGAGCAGGTTACTCCGGGCGAGGGGGCACAGCCGCTGCCCTGTGTGCAGCAGGACTGGCCTGGCCCTGCACCCCGCGCCCCGGCCTTCCCGGGGGCTCGCTGCTGCGTGGCCAGAGCGGCGGGTTTTCTCTGCCTCCTCCACTCCGCCACGGTGCGGGAGTCTGGAGAGGGAAGACCAGGAGGAGAAGCAGGAAGGAGGGCAGGAGCGCTCACCGTGGCGACCCCATCACCCACGGCCTCGCCGGGGCCCTTCCATTCCCTCACCAACCCCGAGGCCCCGGACGGCTGGTGCCAGAGGCGGGGCCCCGGCTGCTCCCGGTAGAGGGCCTGGGGGACCCAGAAAGCCTGGACAAACCAGAGCAGGAAGCCCCGAAAGGAGTCAGACCCCGAATCGGGGAGGGGCAGGGCTCTCCTTGGCCACCCCGAGGTCCCCGTGAATGACGAGGGTCGGAGGCTGGAGGGCCCCACGGGCCTGTGAAGCAGAGGCAGGCTTGCTGCGCACTTGGGCACCCCGGGCTGGGCCACACCCTCTCCACACTCGCGCCCCCAGTAGGCGGCCTGGAGACTCGCGCTGGGCCCCCGGGCCGCCACTGCTGGGGGGGCAGCAGGGTCCCCGCACCAGAGCTGCAGAGGAGCAGGGGGGCCGCAGCGAGTGGGGAGGGAGGCCAGGAACACAGCTGGGGTGGGGGCAGCGCCCGTGCACGAGGACCACCCAGGTCTTCCTGGGGGCTCATGTATGTCAGGGCCCAGCCCCACCCCCCGGAGGCCAAGGGCCGGCTTCCGCCCTCCTGGCCCAGCCGTGCGGCCCCTGGGGCCGGGGGGGGGGGGGAGCTGAAAGCAGTAGCAGAGAATAGGAGGGGGTGGTGAGTGGCCCTGGGGGGTGACGGCCCTGGATGAAGGGCCTCTGGCTGCCCTGAGGCCTCCAGGCTGCCGCTGTACACTCAGGATGGACCATGGCGGGACAGCAAGGTCAGGAGACGCGGCCGGCTCTCACTCCGCCCTGGGCTTGGCTTCAGCCTGCGTCTCGCCCCGTCCAGCCTCCGGCCTGGCCCTTTTTGCAGCCTCAGGCTGGTGGAGCTGCAGCTGCCGGACTGGCCTCCAGGTGGCGCCAGACGGCCGCCTCAGGCCGGCCCGGCCCGCCAGGTGGGCGCGTCCCCCAGCCGGGCGCCCGGCTCCATCCCGGGGGCCCCCAGGCTCACACCCGACTGGGGCCGCGTGCAGGACGCCTTGTGGGTGGACGTCACACCTTCTCTAGTGGCGGGCCCGGGGCTCGGCTGGAAGGCTCCTCCTTGTAGCCGCCCGACCTCCACCCGCCCCGCGGCTCCGGCCCTTCACGGCTCCCCTGGCGACACAACCCCTCGCTCCCTCCCCAGGAGCCAGGGTGCGGAGGGTGACCCCGAGTTGCACTTCTGGGGCTGCTCCCCCCACGAGTGGGTGACCTCGAACAAACAAGGCGCTTCCGGGGCCCTCCTCCGATGCCCTGTGGCCCCGAGGCTGTCCCCTGCGGCACAAGGTCCTGAGCCCGCGGCCCAAACGCCTGCAGGTGCCGCTCTCCGCTCTCCGGGTTGTTTGCTTTTTCCTTTCCTGGGTGAAGTTCCTGCCAGCTCGGAGGAAGGAGGGAAGGGGAGCGAGAGGCGAGAAGGTTCCCTTGGCTCCGCCCTCCCTTGCCAAGCCCAACCCGTGAAACCCAGGAGGGAAGAGCGCGCGGCGATGCCTGCTCCCCTCTGACTGCGCGCCACCGGTGCCGCCGCCCTCCCGCCGCCGCGATGCCCGGCGCACCCGGGCTCCGCGCCCTCTGGCTCTGCGCCGCGCTCTGCGCCGCCCCGTGCGCCCCCCAGCCTGGCCCGCGGCCCGCCTGCCCGGCCCCCTGCCACTGCCACGAGGATGGCAGCACGCTGTCGGCCGACTGCTCCGCGCGCGGGCTCTCTGCGGTGCCGGGGGACCTGGACCCCCTGACGGCTTACCTGTGAGTACCACGCGCTTCTCGCTGAGCCCGGCTGGCTGCGCGCTGGCCGGGCCGGCCTCCGTCTGGGGCACCCGCGCAGCTGGAGCCGCGAGGCCCAGGCGTCTTCTGCGCCGTCCTGGACTGCGGGGCCGTGGCGGGGAGAACAGTCCCGGGCTGAGGGCCCGGCGAGTGGTGAGGCCGGACTTCCCTGACTGGTTCCCAGTTGGCCCCTGTCTCGGGGCTTCACGGTGGGAGCCCAGGCTAGGTGAGAAGGGGGTCTCCGGGCCCTGAGCAGAGGGCCCCAGACTGCTGCCCCTTCTCCTCTGGCTGGTTTCTTCTCCCGCAGAGCGGCGCCCGGGACGGTGGCCCGGGCTCAGGAGAGAGGGGGGGCCCCCTTGGGGGGAGGATTGTCTGCCCCCGGCCGTGGCAAGGAGAGCAGAGCAGTCACTCGAGCTGGGTGGCCTTGCTGGGGGTCCCAGAAGCCGGGAGAGGGGACTAACCCACTCTCGTCTCCTCCAAGACGGACCCTGCTGGCTCCATCTCCCTCCACCGAGGGGCCTCCCTGAAGTCACATCCCAAGGGGCCGTGTTGGAGACACTAATTTGTGGGCAGTGCCAAGCTGAAAACCAGAGAGGTGTTTTTAGAGTCTGAGTTGGGGTGGGACGATGTGTGAAAGGGACCCTACGGGGGGCAGCTGCCCCTCAGGGCCTGAGGGCTGGGGGCTCTGGCCTGGCCACCTGGGCAGGAGGAGGGGGTGAGCGCACATTGCAGACCACCTGCCTCCCCCCTGCTCTGGGGAGAGGAAACCTTCCTGGCTCAGCCCTGCCTGGGCTCCGTGACCTCTTCTCGGAGGAGGAGAGTCTGGACCATCTGTCCCGGAGGTGGGGTCCCAGAGCTTTGCGGCTTTGGGCTCCAGGGCCTGGGGGCTCTGAGGAAGCAGGAGCTAGTTTTTAGAGTCAGGAAAGTATTTGTTGAGCCAAATGGGGCCGGGGTAGCTTCACTTTAGCTATTTTACCTGTGTGTGGGTGAAGTGGGTAGGACATTGTCTCATTTGAAGACAGGGTTCTGTGGCTAAAAAGAATTTGGGAATGACTTCTGTGGAGCCTTTCTCTGGGGAGGCAGGAGAAAGGTCCCTTTTTCCAGGCTGAGGGGCTGACTGGTCCCACCTCCTTCCCCAGACCCATCCTTTCTCAGGAGGACTTGGGGAAAAGAGGACAGTGTCGCCGTCTGAATCCACGCTGCCGGAGGGTTGTACCCACCGTCTCGGCACAGTTCCCCTGGTTCGGTCGCGTCTGCATTTGGGGTTTTCTGAGCCGACCCTGAGTCTCCCTGGCGCCTGAGAAAGCCCCTCTCTCCCAGGACTCAGCCTGTGCGTCCCAGGGAAGGAGGGGAGGGTCCCACGCGGCCTGGGGACCTTAGCAGCAGGCCCTGGAATGTGGGAGGGAGGGGAAGACGCAGGGTCCCCCTTGGCCGCGCAAGGTCTCGTCTGGGTGGCGAGTGGAGTGTCTCTGCAGCGTGGGGGGCCTCCTTTCTCCGCCTCTCTGGAGAGCGGCCCAGGCGCAAACGTGCCGAGGAAGGGTGGGCGTGAGGGCCGCCCCCTTCCCTCCTCAGCAGAGCGAGGGTATGCCAGCTCGGCCCCAGGTGGCCCAGCTCTGGCCGAGGACGGCCCACACCTTCATTGGATGCTGGGGCCCGCAGGGCCTCTCGTCTGGGCCACCCAGGCCCTGGTCCCTTCCTAGCTCTGCCCCCGACGGAGTCACGCGAGTCCTCTGAGCCTCGGGGTCTTCGTCTGTACGCGGGGACGAGTGGGCGACGTGTCAGGTAAACTCCCCGGCACAGTGCCTGACACGTAACGAGCAGTGCCTGAACCCTCACACGGGGGGGAAATGGTGCTGGGCCGAGCGCAGAGCCCCAGGGAACAGGCTGCGACGGGAGGGGGGAAGGCGACCGCGGGGTGCTGGCCTCAGTCATTGCTTGGCTGCTCCGGGTGGGGCTCGGGGTCCGGCCAGCTGTGAACGCTGGGGACGGGGTGGGAGGGAGTGGACACGTCTTCCTGACACGGAGGAGAAGGTGAAAGGTCAGATGAGAACACGTGGATGTACAGGGGGCGGCCGGTCAGAGGGTGCCCTTGGAGGCCTTCAGAAGGTGCCAGAGACGGAGCCGTAGGGGCACCAAGGAACTCTGGGCTCCAGCAGACACCCAGCCAGTGCAGAGGCCTGCCCACCGCTGCCCCGCCCTCTTGGTCCCACCGCATCTCTGCCCTACCCTCACCTGCAAAGACGACGCTCCATCGGGGTCGGATGGCCGGCCGGTTGGGTTGAAGGGAGCGACTCCAAACACCCAGAGGCCCGTGGCGTCTCTCCAGGCTGTGGTCTCAGTGAGGCTCCTGGGGACTCACGGGGGTTGGGAGGTCCTCCCTGGAGCTCAGATGGGAGACACGGACCCCCGGCTCTGGGGCACCCAGAAGGTGGGGCGGCCCTTGCTCTACCCCGTCCCACGTCCACACAGCGAAGGGACAGAGATATACGTGTGTTGTTGGCAACAACCAGGGCTGTCCCCGACTTCGAGAATCTGGGTAGCGTTCTGAGTCCCTCCTTTGCCCCCAAAGTTGAGCAGAGACAGGAAGCGAGGGGTGCCGAGCTGCTTGTAGAAGGCCTGAGGCTCGTTCGCTCGCACTGACCCCTCAGCACCCGTTTCCATCACCTTCTGCCGCCGGGGCGAAGGGGGGCCCCCACCCCGCGACCCCCGTCAGGCAGCTTACCGCCTCCTTAAGGCTGCCGTGACGACCGCTGACCCCGAGGAAAGGTCAGATGCGGCGTGTGTGTAGATTCTGGGTAGTTTGCATCCTGCTCGTCGCTGCCTGGGGGCGATGGGACGGCGGCGGGGTGCTGGGGAGAGCGGGGGTCCCGGCACAGGTGCTGGCCACAGCACAGCAGGGCTGCAGTCATCACAGGCTGGTGGCCTGGGCCAGTCTCCTCATCTGTAAACGGAGCTCACGCCCGCCTCACAGGGCTGTTGTCTGCATTCACTGAGGCAACGTCCGGAAAGGCTTTGGCACAGTGTCCGGCCCTCGGAAGAGCCCAGTGTTGGCGGCGCTGTTATTAGGGTGACTGGGCCAAGAAGCGTTAGTTGAGGAGGTCTTCCTGGAGGAGGAAGCGTGGGGCTAGCACCGTGGGAAGTGCGGGATGGGCGCGTCTGTGTGTTGGGGGCTGAGAGAGGAGAGAGTGGCTGCAGGGAGCCAGGGGGAGCTCTCTGGGGCCTGGAGAGGCTTTAGTTTTCTCCTGGCGGGTGCTGATGCAGAGCTCCGAGGGGGGTGAGGCGGCAGCGGGTGGGATACCCCAGCCCGCTCCCCAGCACAGCGGCTGCTCCCTGCAGGGCCTGTCGTCTGAAGAAGCAGAGAAACACGTGGCTCCAGGGAGGACAGCGGCCTTGCGCGCTGCGTCTGGGAGATCCACGGGCCTCTTCTCATTCTGGACCTCGGAGGCCGCCTTTTCCGGGCCAGGCCTCAGTGTCCTTTTCTAATAGATTCTAAGAGCCTGAGCTTCTCCCCACTCCACAAACTTGGGGTTCGAGTTCTAACATTCAGCCCGTGCCAGAACATTTCCAGACCACAATGTGCACAGGTTTTGTTGAGAAACAGGGCCGGACATGCAGGAGAGATTGGCTCTGAGCCTCCTGTCCTGGTGCAGGACCTCCCCCTGGGAGAGCCGGGAGCCACTCCAGGAGGAGGGTCCCCTAGGGACTGGGTGCCAGCCTTCCTATGAAGCAGAGCCGGGGTGCAGGGGGGGGTCGGCCCATCATGGGGCAGGCCCGGTGGTGGGGGTCGCTGGAGGAGGGCGAGTGTGTCGGGAGCCAACACCCCAGTTCAAAGGAAAGGCAGGAAGCAGCCCCGGGCAAAAGAAAAAGGAAACCTCTGGGTTCTGACAGCAGCGGGCTCAGTGGGTGGGAGGAGAAGAAAGCCCGGTTCAGAGCAAAGTTGCCCGGCTGCCCTGCCAGAATGGAAAGGCCGACAGCATTCACTGGGCAGGGTGGTAGGAGGAGCCACGGGACAAAGGGGCAAAGCCTTGTGTCTGCTTTAAAACATTGACCATGGGTGCTGTTTCTCTTAATCCTCGACTGCAGAGGACCTACTGAGGCCCAGGAGGGGTAACAGAGCTGCTTGTGATGCACGCAGACTTAGGGAGACAGAGTCTAAGTTCTGGAGCCCCATTGGGCTGCCTTTCCTCCCCCCTCCCCCTTCCCCCTTCCCCCTCCCTCCCCCTTCCCCCTTCCCCCTCCCTCCCCCTTCCCCTTCCCCCTTCCCCCCTCCTCTTCCCCCTTCTTTCCTCCCCCTTCCCTCCCTCCTTCCCTCCCCTCCCCTCCCTCCTTCCCTCCCCTCCCCTCCCCCTTCCCCCTCCCTCCCCTCCCCCTTCCCCCCTCCCCTCACCCCTCCCTCCTTCCCTCCCCTCCCTCCCCTCCCCCTTCCCCCCTCCCCTCACCCCTCCCTCCTTCCCTCCCCTCCCCTCCCCTCCCCCCCCTCCTTCCCTCCCTCCCTCCTCCCTTACTTTTTAAAAATTTACTTACTTTATTTTATTATTTATTTATTTTTTGCTGCATTGGGTCTTTGTTGCTTCACGTGGGCTTTCCTCTAGCTGTGGGGAGCAGGGGCTACTCTTCCTTGCGGTGGCAGTGCATGGGCCTCTCACCACGGTGGCTTCCCCTGTTGCAGAGCACAGGCTCTAGAGTGCAGGCTCAGTAGTTGTGGTGCAGGGGGCTTAGTTGCTCCGTGGCACGTGGGATCTTCCCGGACCAGGGCTCGAACCCATGTCCCCTGCATTAGCAGGCAGATTCTCAACCACTGCGCCACCAGGGAAGCCCCCTCCCTCCCTCCCCCCTTCTCCCCTCCTTACTAATCAAGCCCCCTCCCACTGACCTTCAGGGAAATGACCTTCCCTGGAGCCCATTCTGCTCTTGGGCTCCTGATGAGGCCAGGCGGGGAGGGCGGGGCGGGGGCGGGGTGATGGAGGAAGTGTCCATTCTCACAGGCTTCCCTGGAGGAGATGGCCAGCCCAGCACCTGTGAGGACTCTTTCAAGAGGAAAAGTCTGGACTTCCAGGTGACTACTGTCTGGCGAGTCCAGCTTCTCCCCAAAGACCGAGTTCCGTGGAAAGAGCGGGTTCTCTGGTGCAGCACAAGGAAAGCTAGGTGTGGACAGCTGAGGCATCTGGCTCCTTTCCGCCCTGGGACGTGCCCTGAGGGGCTGCAAGGACCCTAATGGCTGTGTGACCTTAGGAGCAGGGCTCTGGGCCCCTTGGGAAGGTACAAGGGACGGGAGTGCGGGAGAAATTTCCAACCCTCGGCCCCCACGTTGGAAAAGACAAGTTCCTTGAGCCAAACAGACGTACTTGCTGACCTGGGGGCTCTCAGAACTGTAGGGGCCCCTCTGTGCTGACTAGCCCCTTGGTAAAAGGGGGTGGCCCCCAATTTCTAGTAACTCAGGCCTGTCTTCCCGCCTCAGACGTGGGAGTACTGGTCTCAGGAGAAGAAAACCACCCGGGCAGAGAGCAGAGAGTTATTTTGGAAGCAGCAGAAGAACCGCTGGGGAGGAGAGCTCGGGGTTGGCACTGCCAACGTGGCCCTGCCAGCCTGGGCCCCGGGCGGGCTGGCGGCGGCAGGCGGGGGCCGCCCCTGGCTGCCCTGCGACCAGAGCCGCACGAGCCGAGGTCTCCCGTGGGTCCCATTCCCTGCCGCTACCTGCTTCCTCCCCAGAGCCAGCAAGGGGGGCTTGTACCCCGAGTTCTCCACGGCCTGGGGATCGGGGTCCCCTCTGAGTACCAGTGAGGTGTAGAGCCTGGGGCTGGGGCCGGGGAAGCAGCTCGCACCGGGCTTTCTGTCTCCCCTCCCTGCTCCAGCGGGTGGTGGAAATGCCTTCCCGGTTGCACTTTCCCAGGAAGTCCAGAAGTTTCTTCGGGAAAACACTAGGTCTTGGGAAGGCCCACTCTTGGAGCCCTGCAGATGTACCTGGGCAGCTGCCATCAGGCTGGTGGCACTGCCTTAACCTGTCAGGGTAACAGTCGGCATTTACTGCCTCCCTTTGAGCGTGTAAACCCCTGAGGGAGGCACCAGCTTCATCCCCACGTTACAGGTGAGGAGACCGAGCCCCTTGCTCAGGAGCCCACGAAGGCCACCAGCCGGCGCTTGCTGACGCTGGGATTTCAGCCACTGCCGCCTCCTAACCACATGCACGCTGCCTCGTGGGGCAGACCAGGGGTTCTGGAGCAGCCCCTTAGAGCCTGTTTCTTTCCTTTCTCGGGAAGAGTCAGTGGTGGCCCCTGTCCCTCCTGCCCGCTGTGGCCTCCGGAGCTGGTGGACACGGGGGTGTGTCTGGGGGACCGGCCTCGGAAAAGTGAGAGGACGGGCTGGTCGGGGAAGGCCCTGGGGGTGGAGGGGAGAGGCCTAGCCTGAGCCCTGGTGGACGGGAGAGTCACAGGGGTCCGTTGCGGGCAGGGCCGGCCCTCTGCGGGGAGGAAGGACAAGCGTGGGAGAGGGAAGGGCAGCTGGCCTTCTGTCCACGGCCTCGTCCGTCCCTCCCGAGGCAGGACCTTCCAGAGCAGGGCTTCTCCTCAGGGCACGTTAAAAAAAGAAAAAAAACCGACAGCAATTCAAGGCGTTTGGCAGCTGGGGTAAATGGTCCAGCCTCCCCAGGCAGCATCCGGCCGGGCTGGGGACCCCTGGCACACGCCCACCCGGAGGCCGTGCTGTGGTGGGAAAGCTGGGTGTACACCTGGCCAGCAGGAAGGGTCGGGTCTTGGCCCCGGTGCTGCCCCTGTCCTCGGCCTCCATCTCCTTCGCTCCCGTGTATGGGGGGAGTTGCCCAGCTCAGTGCCGTCGCCCACCGGCCTCCCGGGGGCACCGGGGTGACAAGCTGAGGCAGACCTGCAGCGCCCTGGTCCTCCTGCAACTCTGCGGCCGGGGCTTTGCTGGGAGCAAGACCAGAGAGTCAGATCTGGAACAAGCCCCCGGCCTCTCCCCTCCGCCTTGGCCTTTGGGGTGCTGGAGGAGGTGGGTGGCCCTCGGGGTGTGCAGATGGCGCGGTGGGCAGGGTGTCAGGGATTTGGACTTGGTCCTAGGCTCAGAGCCAGGGCACATGGCCTCCTGGAGGGACAGGGAGCGGAGGTGCAAAGGGGGTCCACCGTCCCCGTCCACACCCCAGCCCAGTGCATTGCTTTCGTAGGAGCCTATGGGCACCAGGAACGTCAAGGTTTATTCCAGTGCCCGGAGCGATTTGCAAGTTTGAATCACCCCCTGCCCCTCAACCTGAGTTACCCTTGGCTCCTGGAAGCATCAGAGGCAGCGCCACCAAGGGCCTCTTACGCTTCCTGTAGGAGGGAAGGATGCCTCCCCAGGTGACCTGGGTCCGGGTCTGCTTCACGCTCCTCGCACGCGGGGCGGGGCGGCACGCTCAGTGGGCGGGGCGTGCCGGCGGCTAAGCCCCAGGCGGCGTGAGCGCCTGTGCGCGGTCTGCAGACGGCTCTCGGCCCTAGCTGCGCTGCAGCCCCCAGCTCCGGCCCGCTGGCCGGTGGTCCGGGGTAAAGCCCTCGCCCAGCCCCCACCTCCGGCTGTGGTGGAAGCGACCCTTCACTCGCTCGTTCTTTCCCGGATGGGGACTGAGCATTCCCGTCTGCCCGGACCCCGAGCTGAAGGTTTCTCTGCATCCAGCCTCGTGCGGCCGGACTGCCCCCCACTCAGAGGAGGCAGGGGGACTCGGGGGAGGTGAGACCAGGGCACACGCCACGCAGCCTGTGCGGGTGACGCTGCGGCAGGCAGGCCCAGAGCAGGAGCGGCGGGGGGCGGGGACGGGGGGCGGGGCAAAGCCCACGCCTGGCCGCCGCCCCCGTGCAGGCCCAGGTGGAGTCACTGCAAGGCAGGCGGTCGTCTCCCCCGCCTCCCCCGAGGAAGCTTGTGTCCAGCAGGCCCTGCTTGGGGGGCGGAGAGCTGACACTGGGGGTGTGTGCCCTCCTGAGGACTACCAGGCTGTCTCGCCGCCCGCGTCTGCTCAGGGGGTGCCCATCTGTTTGTCCGTCTGTCCACCTGCCTCATTGATTTAGGCTCTCGATGTCTCTTATATGGGGGGGTGGGTCTCAGGGCGGGGCCAGGCCTCCCCCTTCAGACAGGCAGGACTTCACTCCTGCTGCGCTTCTCCTCAGGACATCACGCCTCCCTTCACGCACACACGCACACACACGTGCGCGCGCACACACACACACACACACACACACACACACACACACACACACACACACACACACACACACGCCCCGACCCGGCTTGGGTCTCCACCCGCAGTGGGCGCCCTGGACGGGGCGTGAGCGGCGCTGACAGGAACTGCCCTCATCCTCCCCTCCCCCGGCTCAGGTCTGGGGCCACCGACTGGGAGGTGGGTCGAGTGTCTGTGGGAGGACCATTGTCAAGGACAAAAGCCGGAGGGAGTGGGGACAGGCCCGACGGACGCTCAGGTACCTTGGGGCAGACTCAGGACCTGGTCTCCCAGCACAGTGGCCACCCAGCGCTGGCAAGCTGGGGGCCTGGGCCGCCCCTCAGCCAGGCTGGACCCCGGACGAGCCCGTTCCCGCCGTAGCAGCCACCCTGGGCTAGTGCTCCGCTGTCGCCCCCTCAAAGGTCTTAGTAGTTTTTGAACGAGGGCCTCATTCTTTGCGCTGCTCCTGTCCCTGTCTGTAGAGCGAGGGTCTCGGCCTGCCTCCCATCCCAGGTGTCGGTGGGTTGAGTGAGCCCCCTCGTCCGTCCGCGCCCGTGCCCTGGATCCCGGCCGCCGGTCACGAGGAACCATGGCCTCGGGTGGGACAGGCCGGAGGGTGGGGCGGGTGCCCCTTCTGAGGGACGCGCTGCGTGGAGGCAAGCCCTGTCCAGACGCAGCCGCGTGGGCCTCGCTGCAGGGGGCTCCTTGGCCTGCGAGTGGCGTCTGCTGGCTGGAGACCACGGGCTGCTGTGCTTGGGGGGGCCCCGCACAGCCCTGCTTCTGCGAACCGGCCAGGCGTCGGGCTCCGGGGGGCAAGGCCTCCGTGCGAACAGGGTGGGGTCGGGGTGATGGTGAACCAGTTAATATACGGAAGCGCTTGGAAGGGTGTCACACACCCTTGGTAACCACTTGGCGTGGTCTTATCTATCCCCCAGTTTATCAAATGCATACTTAATAGCGCCCGGCTGTGCTGGGCACTGGCGGTACACTGACAATTCTCCACCACTAACGAGGGGGAGACAAGGACTCAGTAAGTGGCCGTGCGAGTCCCCCCACCCTGCCTCCACCCTGCCAACTCGGCCCCTCCCCTCCCGACCCCCCCCCGCCCCCGCGGCGGTTTTCTCTGGCGTGTACACTCAGGGCTGCACGGTCGGGAAGAATGGGGGTGTCGACGGGGCCCTCCTCCGGTTTCGGCTGCAGCTTTGGGCGCCTCTCTGTTCAGTGGGATTGGAATCAGGACGCCCCGGCCTCCAGTTCTGTCTTTGCCCCCAGCTTGCTGAGAGCTTGTGGACAAGTCCTCTGGTCTCTGGGCCTGTTTGCTGCTGGGTTGGCAGTTCTGAGTGCCAGGAGGGTATAGAAGCAGAGGGGACGGAGTGGGGAGGGGTGCGAGTGAGGACGAGGTGAGGGAGGGGCCCCGGTCCGGGGAGGTGCAGCGTCGCCCAGCGAGACCTGAGATCCCGGGGCTGGGAGGAGGCAGGGCCGTCCCCAGCACCTCCGGGGCTGTGCGCCCAGCCAGAATACGGCCGCGCCTGCACCACCTGCAGCCAGCAGAGGAGGAACCCCCCCACCCCGGCCCGCCCCGCCGCTGCCGGTCGACGCCACACCAGCCCTCGCGTCGCGCCGTCTCCGCTGCTCTAAATGCAGAAGCCCAGGGTGCCCGCCCCCTGCGCCTGCCCTGCTCCCACCTGCCCGAAGACATCAGCCTCACCGCCCACACTGGCGCGGGGATGGGGAGAGCAAAGGCAGCGTGCTGTGGGCCCAGGTCCCTGCTGAGCGTGGGGAGTGGGGCCGGGCAGCACTGGGCTCCCCGGACCCTGGCCTGCCGCGTGCTGAGGACACCCCGGAGCCTGTGGGGCGCAGCGGGCAGAGCGGAATGCCGGGGGTGGGTTTGGAAGCTGGGCCTGGGGGCCTCCTGAAGTCCTGCGGCAGCTCCTGTCCCTGCCTGGTCGCGCACCCCCCCCCCCCCCGTGACAGATCAGTGCCCTGCCCCCCGCCCCCCCCCACCGCTTGCTGTAGAGCCGACACCCCAGGAATTTGCTGTCCCTCCACCTTCCTGCTGTGATACCTCCATTCTCCTTCTTGCTCTAACCAGAGGGGAGAGAGGGGCGGCTACCCCCTGCTTTGTTGGCCCTGGAGGCACCAGGTGGGGGACGTGCAGCTGGCCTAGAGAGGCAACCTTGGAGGTGGTCCCAGCGATCCTGGAGGCGGGGGTGCTGGGTGGTCCCAGCGATCCTGGAGACGGGGGTGCTGGGTGGTCCCCAGGACCCTGGAGACGGGGGTGCTGGGTGGTCCCCAGGGATCCTGGAGATCGGGGTGCTGGGTGGTCCCAGGGACCCTGCAGACGGGGGTGCTGGGTGGCCCCAGGGATCCTGGAGACGGGGGTGCTGGGTGGTCCCAGGGGCCCTGGAGATGGGGGTGCTGGGTGGTCCCAGGGGCCCTGGAGACGGGGGTGCTGGGTGGTCCCAGGGGCCCTGGAGACGGGGGTGCTGGGTGGTCCCCAGGGGCCCTGGAGACGGGGGTGCTGGGTGGTCCCCAGGGGCCCTGGAGACGGGGGTGCTGGGTGGTCCCCAGGGGCCCTGGAGACGGGGGTGCTGGGTGGTCCCAGGGGCCATCCTTGTCCAGGCCAGGCCACAGCTGGATGTCTCCATGGGTCAGTCTGCTCAATACTTAGCAAAAAAGTGATTGAGAAAGTAGTCCTGAGAGGTCACGTTAAGGCGATTTATCCCCTCTAGTGCCTTGGATATCCTAAAGCCTTTTTACTCAACGCGTGGCCCCCAGACCAGCAGCATTCCTCCTCTGGGGACGCATGTGGAGTGCAAAGGTGCAGACCCCACCCCAGACCTGCTGGGGCCACATCTGCATTTTAAAGTGCCCAGCACCAACCTCCAGCTTCTCCTTGGAATAAGTCAGATCGTCAGCTGGCCAGCCACTCCCTGCACCCCTGCCCCGCCCCGCCAGGGATTTTGCTTTCACCTAATTTGTACTTAGGTGGCGCCCTGAGACTCTCGCTGTGATTTTCTGCAAGGATGTGGTTAAGAGATGGCTTCAGGCAAGAATCCTGCAGCCTGGGAGGCATGAGCTTGATTGAGGATACCAGGGGCCGACTGAGACTTCTCTTTCTCTGGGAAATTTCCCCGCTCGGCCCTAGGACGCAGCCCCCCTGGGTCTAACTCCTGTTCACTGGTCTGTTTCCCAACCAGGCTGGCAGCCCCAGGAAAGCAGGGCTGGTGTCACCCTTGCACGTGGCTGGGATAAGCGAAGCAGCGAATGAACAAGTGCGTGGTAGCAGCGGGAGGCGTGGTGGCCGAGCAGGTTTGCTCCCCTGAGAGCGAGGCTGGGCGGGAGGGCGGCCCTCACACCTGGGGGCCGCGCTGGCCTGACTCTGCGGCAGGCCCGAGGTGTGGCGTCCACCCGGACGGCTGCGGGGAGCACGGAGCCTAGACTTGAGCTGCCAGTCGGCCGGCTCGGGCTTCCTGAGAGTGAGATGTCTGCTCCGTAAACCCTGCCACTTAGAAGCTTTTGCCTTTCCTAGTCATTCCCTGTACCGTTTCTTTAAAAAGAAAACCCCTTTTGAAGGTTTCCATCCAGTTTCCAACGAGCTAAGACAAAGAAAGGTATGCAGGGTTGGATGGAGAGAGCGCTGGCTCTAGGGACCCGAGGCTGCTGGTCCTTGAGTCTACACTGTGTGTCTGGCTCTGAAAGTCCGAGTCTGTGTCGGGAGAGATTTCAGGCTGGTGGGTCAGAAGGTAGCGCCCTGCACGTGCTGGGTGGGGACAGGCACAGGGGAGGGGACGGCAGTGGGGAGGGTGTGTCCTACTGGATCCTCGGATGATCCAGGGCACTGGGACTGACGGCCAGGGGCCTCTGGGGCGAGTCTGAGAACACCGTGCCCTTGGCTGTGCAGCAGATCTCAGCAGGTGTTTATTGAGCACCTACTGTGTGCCAGGGGAATGCACAGATGAGTGAAGTGAAAAGACACACGGAAACACACATCCAGTTTCAGTCCCACGAGGGAAATAAAGGCTGGGAAATAGAACCAGGGAATCCAGAGGGGAGGGAGCCCTTTGTCGATGCCAGGTTCACGGAGGACTTTCAGAATGAGCCCCCCCGGCCCCTAATCGTTTAAACTCACTTGTGTTTAAGAAGAGAGCACATGCGGCAAGCGTGCCCCGGCAAATTTCCACAAGCTGAGTACACTTGCGCAGCCCGCACCCAGGCCAAGAAACAGCGTCGGCCGCCTCGCCCGGTGTCCCCCGCCACCACACCCCCCGGGCAACCCCAGCCCTGGCTTCAGCAGCCCCGGCAGCTTTCGCCTGTGTTTAGACTTTACGAGGACGGAGCGCTGCTGTGTCTGCCCCTCCCCCTCGCCACGTTTGAAGATCCATCCACGCCACTCCCGACCGCTGCCCGTCCTCCCCGCGGGAGGACACGGGCCATGCGGACAGGCCCTCCGGTCTGGGACCTTACAGGTGGGGCTGCCGCAAGCAGCTCTGGATGGGTGTCTGGTGAGCACGGACGCCCAGGAGTGGAATCTTGGGGTCACAGCGGATCCTAGAGGCAGCTCAGAGGTGCGAATGTGTTTCCCGGGGCGGGGTGGGGGGAGGTGTGGGAGGGGCCTGTGGTCCGTGCTCCCTGCATCACTTCCAGTGGCTCCTATAACAGAGCACCACAGACCAGGTGGTTTAAAACGGCAGGAAGGATTCTCTTGGGGAATCCGGGCGTCAGCGGGGCCTCGTCCGCCACAGCCTCCTCTAGCTCCAGGGGCTGCCGGCTCCCGGGCTCGGGGCCGCATCGCTCCAACCAGCACCAGTCACCTCGCCGCCGCCGCCTGCTCTGCGTGTGTCTCTGTGTCTCTCCTAGGGGCGCTTGGCATTGGAATCAGGGCCCACCCAGAAGCTCCTCCATTTTAAGATCTTTCACTGAATTTCACTGCAAAGACCCTTTCCAGGTCAGGTCAGGCGCACAGGTCGCAGGGATCGGGACTGGGGTACACCTCTTTGAGGGCCACTCTTTGGCGCACTGCGGCATCTCTCGCCGCGGCCCTAGGCAGCCCAGCCCAGGCCCACCCTTTGCAACTCTCTCAGTCAAGCCGCTTTCTCGGCTACCCTGTCCCCCTTGGCCTTGCTCCAGGAAGCCCTCCCTGACCGTGTCCCGGTCCGCAGGCACGGGATTCCTCCGGCACTAACGTCCTCGGCTCGGTCCGGCTGTGCCTGTGGTCTGCAGGTGTCCCCAGACTGGCCTCCTGAGGGCGGGGTGTGCCGCCTGTGTGCACACGGGGACACACACGTCCTGTGCTCGGCTCGGCTCTGCACACGGCTGCTCGGAGCAGGGACTAAGCCGAAGGCACCTTTCCAGCAGCGTCCGCGCCCAGTGGCGGCCCATCCCTGTGACCCTTCTCCCCTCAGACACCCCCCAAAGGGGCCGGGCTATATCCTGGTCCCAGGGCCTCAGTGGGAGTCCTGGCTACACCCACAGCACAGGGAGGAGGGAGCCCAGGGGACCGGGAGGCACCCAGCCCTTTGCCTCTCCTTGGAGGAGGCCAGGAGACAGGAATGCCTTTGGCTGGGGACCCTGGCCAGAGATCAAAGATGAGAAGATCAAGGCTGAGGTAGGTGGCACGCTTTGGAGGCTGCAGAGAGAAGCAACAGCTGGTGTCTCCTAAGGGCAGGGCTGACCCAGAATGCCCTCCCTACCCCCTCTCTGGTGGAACCTCACAGAGCTGCTTCTCCAGATGAAGGCCCTGGGGTGAATGCTGGTGAGGGCGGGATGCTGCGGGCCCGGTGGGCAGGGCTGAGCCCCTGCATAGCGATTCCCTGAAGAGGGGCCATCGAACAACATCTGTAGGTGCAGAAACTAAGGCGCAGAGAGGAAAAGCAACTTGCTGACATCAAGCAGCTGGGAGGTGGTCGGGCCGAGGTCAGAGCCGGCAGTCTGGCCCCAGAGCCCACAGACCGCTTTACCCCGGGGAGACGGACAGTGCAGCCGCGGCACGAGGGAGCAGGGCTGGACCTCAGGCAGGCCTCCTCCCTGGGCGGGGGCGCTAGTGGAGACCGCGGTTCAGTCTCCCTACAAGTCCGTGAGCCAGACAGGTGGGGCTGCGGGAGAGGGCGGGAGGACAAAGGCGGCGGACAGGTGACCAGCAGCGCAGAACGTGGCAGGAGACGGCCCGGGACCAGGCATCGGGGCCTCAGGAGCCGACGGGAGGGACACGTGAGGCTCGGCAGGCAGGCGGGACCTCCCTGGGCGGAGACAGCAGGGTGCGCCGCCGACGGGGTGAACTTGGAGGAGGGGGCCGGGCTCCGGAAAGTCCCACCGGCCCTGGCAGCGGGGTGGGGGGGGGAGCGGGACACAGAGGCCCTCCTCTCTCCCCTTAATCCCCTCCTTTGTTCCCGAGCTGCCACCCCACTGCCACGCCTTTCAGCCTCGGCGGGCTGGGACCCAGCTGGGCTCGACAGAACCCACCCCGCGAGGTTGGCTCTGCCACTTACTGGGACTAGACGGGCAGTAACTTGATATTTCCAAGTCTCCCTTTCTTCACTTAAAAGGGAATAAAGAAGCCTTCACTCCCGGCCTGATAAAAGGATTAGACTAAATGAGGCCTAGGATGTGCCAGAGCCGCCAGAAGGCACCCAAACGGAGGGGGTCGGACCCGGGACGGTGGCCTCGGAGCGGCCTTGCTTTCCTGAGCCGCGTCTGTACAGCGGGTCCGTCCCAGCAAAGGTGGCTCTTAGACGCTCTGAACGTCCAGCGTCCGCTCTTTCCCGCTACATCCAAGCTGGGAGTCGAGAGCACCTTCTGGCCGTGATGGGCGAGGCTGGGCGAGGGTGGCGGCTGGGCCAGGGCAGCTTCGGGGATGAGGAGGGGGCAAGGGGTCCTGAGGCGAGAGGAAGGCTTCCCGCTGGGTGGGGGGCGACTCTGAGTAGAGGGCGCACGCCCGTTTTCCCGCAGGCACAGCCGCCTCTCTATCTGGTGCAATAAAGGCCGCAGGACAGAGCTTCACCGAACACACAGGGCCAGGGCTGGCTGCGGGCAGCTCCGCCTCCGGCCGTGGCCCCCGCTCCCTGCTCCTGGGCGCCCTTGGGGGGCTCTGGTCCCCTGGGACGTCCCCGCCCTCCTCTCTGAGGGGCTCCAGGCCCACAGGGAGGACAGAACCCCTGCCCTCGCGCCTCAACGCCCCGGGGCGGAGGAGCAGGGCTCCGAGCAGGGCTGCCGGGACGCTGCTGAGTGGAGGGCACTGAGCCTGGCGGGACCGAGTCCCGGAGCAGTTGCTTTGGACCCTCGGCTCCAGGTCGATCCGAGCCAGGGCCGCCGTGTGGGGAGCGCGCCCCTCTGCGCTGCGCAGGAGACGGCCCTCGATGCCGTGTGTGACGATGCCGTGTGTGATGAGGACGGTGCCTGGCCGCCGCCGAGTGGGGACCAGCCCCGCCGGGCGATGACAGTCTCTGCGGAGCCCGCAGAGGTCAGAGGTCAGTCCCAGGCGTGCAACATCCAGCCCCGGGCCCAGCCCTTGTCGCCGCCCACCTTGGTCGCTGTCCCACCTGGCTGGGCTCGGAGGGCAGGGACCCCGCGTTGTTGGGCCCGGCAGCCCAGCCCCTGGCGCAGTGCCTGGTGTTCAGTAGGCGCTTAATAAATGCTGGTTGAATGACACACGGCCGGCGATGGCGTGAGGGGCCGGAGGGCGGAGGCACGCGAGCTGGGCCGCGGTGAGCCGCAGCCCTGGCGGCGGGTTGGTCACCGAGCGCCAGATGCTGGCCAAGTGCTCTTACCGGGGCGGGGCCGCGGCAGAGAGAGGCGACGTCACTTGCCCCGTGTCACACGGCTGGCGGGCGGCAGAGCCGGGAGGGAAAGGGTCCAGGCCGACCGCAGGGCCGTCCGGGTGCTGCTGATAGGACACCAAGGACACGCACGTCGTGGCCACATGTGGCCAGTGCAGCCGAGGAACCGAATTTTTACTCTGATTTACTTTCAGTGACTTGAAATGTGAACAGTCAGTACGGGCGGTGAAGGTCTGGACCATCTCCAGAGGAGAGGGGCAGAGCCAGCCGCGCGGCTCCCAGAGCCTCTGGCCTGTTGTGCTCGTGGGCTGCACGCAGCAGCCCTGACCGGGCCCAGCACCGCCCTCCGGCCTCTCCGCGTGGGGGGCTCGGCTGGGCGGGCAGCAGGGACCCCCGCCGGGGAAGCAGACACACAGGCGGCCCGTCCCACCTCCGCTCTGCGGTGTCTTCGCCTGCTCTGGGCTCGGTGGAGGGCCGGCCCGCACGGCGTGGCTCCGAGGGTTAGGACCGATCACCGGGGCAGGGGAAAGACCTCGGATCAGGGCGGGGGCTCTGGGACCACCCCAGCTCGGCCACATTGCCTGGCAGAGCAGCCGAGTCCCCTTAGCCTGAGGCGGCCGACTCCCCAACAAAGGGGTTCCCCCGCAGGGCTGAGGGTCAGGGCAGGCCCGGGACCCTCTCCACCTCCGAGGCTGCCCTCCCTCACCCCACCCGGACACCCACACCCTCGACCTGGTGTTCCACCTGGGCCTTTCCCTTTTCTAAGAAGTGGAAGGTGGAAACAAGGGTTTGGCCTGAAGTTGGTGCCAAACCGCCATTTCCCGAATGCAGCATCCTTGAGTGGGAGACATCTCTCCTGGCCTTGGTCTCCTTTCACCGCCCCATCAGCTCGAGGAGACAAATCCATAGATGAAAGATCAGGATACCGTGAGCCACGTTCCGTCTCCTGTGGTCTTACAGCCCGGGGCTACAAACCCCTACCTTTCCCCTCTCACGCGATGTTTAGGAATGTCACCTTCCCTTGCTTCGTGCATCCCCCCCCCCCCCCGCCTGAATTGACCGGGTCACCGGACAGGCGCTCTGGGTTTCCCATCTCTCCCTGGTTCCCTCTGACCTGCACAAGCCTGGCCTTGGCTTAGAAACCGTGGGGACCCCAGTGACCCCCGAGTCAGGTGCCAGCCCTCCCCGTCGGCGTCTGTCTTCCCATCCCCCACGCCGCCTGCCCCCTTCTCAAGCCCTCCGGCCCCCCAGCCAGGCTGGAGATGTCCTTACAAAGAGGGGAGCCAAGACAGGGCAGAATCAAGCAGTAGCCCTTCAATTTATTTTTTTTAAATTTTTATTTATTTTGCGGTACGCGGGCCTCTCACTGTTGTGGCCTCTCCCGCTGCGGAGCACAGGCTCCGGACGTGCAGGCTCAGCAGCCACGGCTCACGGGCCCAGCCGCTCCGCGGCACGTGGGATCTTCCCGGACCGGGGCTCGAACCCGCGTCCCCTGCATCGGCAGGCGGACTCTCAACCACTGCGGCACCAGGGAAGCCCAGCCCTTCAATTTAAAACGAGTGTTGTTCTCACACAGGGGTTTGTGCAAGGCCTGTGAGCCTGAGGTTGTGCTGTTGTGTGTGTGATGGTGGATGCTTTTCCCTGGTTGGAGCCACTCCTTTGTTGGGAAATTTGTGAAAATTGCAGAAATCTGAGAGAACTCTGTGTCAACCAGTTAGGAGCCTCCAAGAAGACAGCCAGTACCGGTCCCCCTGATAAGGAGTCAGCTGACGGAGGAAGACGCGCCGTCCAGGCGTTGGTTTCAGGAGACACAATTCTAGCCCCCATTCCATCAGCTGGCGTGGGGCCTCGGGGGCTGGGTCCCCCTCTGTGTCTGTCTCTCCTCTTGACTGAAGGAACACAGATGCCATTCAGGGGAGTCTGGAAGTGCAGGGGTTCTGGGCAGCCACAGTAACTGGCAGATGCTGCCAGCACTGCAAAGCGGGCAGGGATGCAGAAGCCCCAAGGCGTTCGGCCGGCCCGTGCGCGCGGCGAGCCCCCCGTCTTCGGCGCATTCCGTTCCAGACCCGCCTGCGTCCCACGTACCCCCCTTTCTGACCCCCAGAGCCATCTCTCTCTGCCCTCCCCCTTCTGAGTCCGGACGGACAGTTTAGAACGCAACGGGGAGAGCGGCGGCGGAAGCAGTTGGTGACCAGGGAGCAGGGTACAAATGCGGGGTTCGTCACTCTGTGATAAACTACCCTCCCCAGCAACACTGTGAACTTGGGCCTGGGGCTGGCCCCGCGCCGTCCGTGTCCCCCCAGCCCGCCACTTGGAGCCCACAGCCGCCCATCGGCGAGGAAAGCAGCAACCTGGGGGGTTGGAAGGGAGGGTGACGTGGGTCTGACTGGACCAGGCCCCTGACCCCAGATCTGAGCCCTCTCTCCTGTCACCTGCCTCTTAGTGACACAGGAGGTCAGCCAGTGTCCTCTGCGTGCCAGGGCTGCCAGCCACAGGCGCAGAGGCCGGGCAAGGCTGTGGTCACTCACTCGGTGTGTAGTGCAGCCCCTGTGTGCCAGGTACCCCCAGGCCTGGGGGCTGCAGAGGGCACTGAGAGTAAGTCCTTGCCTTGAGGGAGCTCCTGGCCACATGGGGCCTTGTGTCCTGATAATCATAATTCAGCTGGTGAGGACATTAATAAGAAGGCATGCTGAGCGAGCCCTGAGTTTATTTTACTGACTTGTACGGTTTAAGGACTCATGTAATTCTCATTCCAACCCCTGTGAGGCAAGTACATTGAGATGCCTATTTCACAGATGGGAAGGTAGAGGCCGGGCGGTGTCACGCGGCAGGGCCAGGCCCGCGGGCTCATCAGTGCTGTGCTGGGTGCTGATGGGGGCAGGGCAGCACCAGGCACACGGCAGGAGCCCAGCTAACGCCCCGGCGGGAGCTCGAACAAAACCGCATAGGACGCAGGACTGCTGCTCAGCTCTGCCAGGGTTGGCGGGGGTGGGGGTGGGGTGGGGGTGGGGTGGGGGGGTGCTGGGAGGGCCTCACAGAGGTGGCCTTGGGGCACAGCCACGCCTGGGGACAGGGGCTCATCTCCCGGTCACTCTGGCCGCTCTTTACTTGGCTCTAGAGATGGGCCCTGCTTCCTGGTCTCTCTCCCAACCAGCGGGGATAGTCCTCCCAGGCCCACCCAGCAGGACCCAGGGGCTTTGCTGTCTGCTGTTTCTCCCTCTTAGAGGAAAAATGCAAACAGAACAAATCCCCCAGGGCCCTTGGGTGTCAGCCAGATGGCCCTGGGGGCGGGTCTCCTACTACCCCCCACCCCGTCCAGGTTTGGGTCTTGCTGCTCTCCGCCCCTCAGTTCCCCAGCATCTTCCTGGTCTCCACGGCGACACAGCCTCTCCTGGCTTCCTTGGTGGTCCACGTGCTACACAGGGTCGAGCTCTGAGAACGCTTCCTGTGCTCGGGCTGCCAGCCTCGCTCATCGATCCTCTCTGTCCCCTGCCCATGGCTGTGTCCAGCCCAGCACACAGAGCCCCTCTGGGTGCCCCAAGGGCTGCTGGGAAGAGGTCTCGGGGTGGGGCTGCAACCCAGCCTCTCGCCCCTGCAGTTGAGAGATGCAGCGGGCAGTGCCCACCACGAAACATGGTGCCTCGCGTCCAGAAGTGTTCAGACTTAAACCAAGCGTGCCCTTCCGAGTGGGCCTCTCTGTGTAACTGTGCTGGTCAGGCACTCACAAAGCCCGTCCTGGAGAGCAGTTGCGTGCGCGCGCGCACGCATGCGCGTGTGTGCGTGCGCACGCATACGCACGTGCGTGCGAGTGCGCGCGTCGGCCGTGCTCACAGGGCGACAGCGGTGGGGCAGAGTTCGAGGGCAGGCGTCCGTGTCCAGCTCACCCACAAGCTGGGCCCCAAGCAGCCCCCCGAGCAGCCCGCGCCCTGCCGGCCAGGGGCGGAGCTCCGCTCGCCCAAGGTCACAGCCGAAAAGAGTTCCACCCGCGGGCGCGAGCTGGGTGAGTTTCTTCCAGAGAGATTCTGTCTTGATAATGTGTGGATACTTGGAGAATGCTTGTGACTTTCATGAATACAACCCAAACTTGCACGTGTACAAACACACACACGTGCCCTCCCGTGATACGCATGCCCAGTGCCTCGCAAGACGGGCGCTGCAGGGGCTCACGAGTCCTGACCCTCGCAGTGCTTACACGTTCGCGCGGCCCGCGCCCCTCTCCCTGTCCTGGTCCGGGCGAGGATGCCTGGGCGCCCGGGGTGACCTCTCCCAGGACCGCCACCTTCACCGGACTCCCGGGTCAGAACTCCCGAGGGCAGGTTCCTCCCGCGGCCCGCGTGCCGGCCCCCTGGGCCCCAAGGCCGGCGGCTGGGCCTGGAGCCGCGTCTGCGTCTCCCTCCGCGGCTCCGCGTCTTCCTCCGCCCCCCTTTCCTTGGTGCCAGCCCCAGTCCTTTCCTGCAGTGCCGACGGACCCCCCCTCCTGGCCCTCACGGAGCCCTGCAGCTTGCTGGGCTGGGCGCTGTCCCGGGCAGGATGTGGGGCGGGCGGGGTGCAGGCCCCCTCCTCCCTAAGGAGAACAATGAGGCTGCTCGTCGGGGGTGGGGGCTGGGGGGGCCATGGAGCCACATCACAGCCTCTGAGGTGCAGCCCCCCGGGCGACGGCTGAGTGGTGGGGCCTGAGTCACATGCCCGCGAGCGCCTGTGGAGACACGTCCAGAGATACTCGGGGTACGTGTTCAGAGGTACCTGCTTTTGTGGCTCCTCACGCCTTCCTGCCGGGCTGATCGTGCGCCGGGCCCGGGGCCAGGCAGGAGGGTGAGTGGCCTGGGCTCCCGTGCCCTCACCGTCCCGCGTGCCCTGTGGCTCTGCGGCCGCCAGCCAAGCAGCCACAGCTCGCCTGGCCCTCCTTCTGGATGGCCCGGCCCGGAACGGCCCTTCGGTCCTCATGTGGGGCAGGACGGGAGCCTGCTGGTTCCTTGGTTCTACCTGCCCCCGATGTCTTCCCTTCTCAGAGCACGTAGCGTCCAGAGGCCAGGCTTCACCGGAGATAAAACACCGGAGCCTGAAGAGCCTTTTCATAGGTTGGAGCTGGGCCCCGAGCCCCTGACCCCCACCCTATCTCCAGCACACACGTCACACGCGTTTCTTGTGCAAAATGGAGACCCTGGGGTTTGCAGGGAAAGTGTACCCCTGGGGAGGAGGGAGCTGCAGGAAGGCCAGCGGGGGGTGCCCGGCCACACGGAGGGCCGGTCTGGGTCCACCCTGTGCCCTCAGGCTGGCGGGAGCTGGGGGAGGTGAGAAGCAGCTGTTAGGAGCCTGAGACAGGAGGGATCCCAAGTGTATGAGACGCACACGTGCAGCCCGAGCGTCGCTGCTCCCTGGCGCAGAGCGGGAGGGAAACGCTGGGGCAGGGCAGGAGCAGCAGCCTAAGGTCACCCCTTCAGCCTGCTCCCGGCCTGCTGGGCTGGGACGCTTTCCCACGGGTCACCGAGGGACAGGACTGATGTGTGGGCACTGTTGGGCGGTCTGTAAGCCCGGGCTCGTTTAATCCTTACGAGGACCCTAGGAGTTTGGTGGTGTTCAACCGTTTTTACGGATGAGGAGACCAAGGGTCAGAGTGGTTAAGAAAGAGCCTGAGGTCTGGCAGGTAAACCAAGGAGAGAGTTGACCTCAGAGCTCTTTTCCTCTTCGCTTTCTTTCTTTTTTTTTTTTCCCTTGAAAGTAGATTTAATTTTATTCAAATTAGAGATGCTCAGCATTTTCCTCTTTGCTTTCATGAGGGTAAAGTGGAGGTAACATTGGAATCCACGTTGGGGTTGTTGTGAGAATTAAATGCGATTAGAGTGAGTCCCCTCCACACGAACGGCTTCAGTTGCGAGAGCGCGTCTGTAAGTCCTATTTGTCTGTAAGTCCAACAAAGTTAGCCTGGGGACCCGACTTACACAACCGGCTCTGGAGTACTGTACCGTAATAGGTTTGTAATACTTTACACACAAACAATACGTAAATAACAAACACAAAAAATAAAGAAAACATTTTTAATCTTACGGTACAGTCCCTTGAAAAGTCCAGCAGTCCAGCACAGCAGCTGGCACACAGAGGCTGGCATCGAGGGAACAGGCAGGAACAGTTACTGACCTGAGGAGGCAGAGGAGGTGGGCGATGGTAGAGGTGGAGGATCGTCAGCAGTAGGAGACGGAGGGCAAGCTGCCATGTCACTCACGCCTGACGTTGATGGCACAGGTTCTGGTTCCTTGCTGGATTCAGTTCTATCCACCCTCTTGAAAAAACGATCCAGCGATGTCTGGGTAGTAGTTCCTTTTTTCTCATCATAGGTGACAAGGTAGCGTAGCACTGGATTGCATTCTGAATGGTTGCCACCTTTGGGTACCATTCTAGGTTCGGGTCCTATACCTCAAAAACGAACAGTGCTTCCTCAAATAAAGAAGATTCCGTTGCCATTCTCTGTGTTGTGAATCT